>NC_060079.1:55710000-56350000 GCF_922984935.1 Meles meles
CTCCCTGATATGAGGACATGGAGAAGCAACATGGGGGGTTAGGGGGATAGGAGAAGAATAAATGGAACAAGATGGGATTGGGAGGGAGACAAACCATAAATGACTCTTAATCTCACAAAACAAACTGGGGGTTGCTGGGGGGAGGTGGGATTGGGAGAGGGGGAGGGGGCTATGGACATTGGGGAGGGTATGTGCTATCGTGAGTGCTGTGAAGTGTGTAAACCTGGCGATTCACAGACCTGTACCCCTGGGGATAAAAATACATTATATGTGTATTAAAAAAAAAATTTTGGAAGGGGAGGCGAACCATAAGAGACTATGGACTCTGAAAAACAACCTGAGGGTTTTGAAGGGTCAGGGGTGGGAGGTTGGGGGAACAGGTGGTGGGTAATAGGGAGGGCACGTATTGCATGGAGCACTGGGTGTTGTGCAAAAACAATGAATACTGTTATGCTGAAAAAATAAATAAAATGGAAAAAAATTAAATAAATAAATAAATAAATAAATAAATAAATAAATAAATAAATAAAATCTTTTAAAAAATTTAAAAAAAAAAAAAGGATTTTGGTGGCATGTATTGTATTCCAGGAACTCAGAAACAGTGGTTTAAGGTGGACCTGCTCTTTGACTCAGGGCTGGCTTTTACTGATATGAGATTTTGTTTGTTTGTTTATTCCAAAAGTGAAGAATTGGATAATCTCATCAAAATGAACAAAAGCTTGAATAGGTAAGATTTGAAAACATCCATTTTTTTCCTTTATTACTGAGTTGCATATTATGGCTTCTTATGTCTTTTTAGTATTTGAGTATGAGGACCCACATAAGTTAAAAAATAGCCTACAAGTCTTGAATAAAAAGCTTGCAGGAATTATCATCATTTCGTCACTGCTATAAATGGTTATTACAATCTAAAGATACTAATATTAAAGTATCTTTGATGTTCACACTATTTAGTAAGGCAGTCACATAGAAAGCCACAGTTCTCTTCCTGAAATATTAATATATATTATGTGGGCAGAGTTTAGTTTGGTCAGTGAATGTTCTCAGGTTTATACTTTACAAAAGCCACGTACAGTCTTAGTTAAACTTACCTCCTTAGTTTTGAATCATTTAGAATTGCACACTTTAAAGATTATACTAGTTGAGGTCTGTGTTGGAAGTGTATGCAGTTTTGTTATCTCTCTGTTACTCTGCCTAACGTACTAAATGGGTAAGGACTAGAGAGACAGAGAAATAAGGTAAGTGTCAAACGAGATCATTGTGTGGAGCATCCAAAGATGTGGTGTTTATACCCTGTCCGACAACAGTGATCTTACTGTGACTTACTGTCAACAACTCATTTAAATGTGCTGCTTTTCAGTTTCTTCATCTATAAAGACAGAAAGTCAACATTGGCTCACATTAAAAACAAAACACTCTGTGAAATCCATACAGTGCATCACGGACCTATTGGCTGTGTATGGATCCCCAGTTTGTATTTTCTATCTTATTTTTTCGAAGGTCTACTGCAATGTAGTGTCTATGAAAATACCTATTTGAAAAAAAGTAATTTTAAGAATTATTGCTCATCTTTCCTACCCAGCTTCTATTTCCTGTCTATCTATAGAAATATAAACTGGTCTATATTTCTAGAGTTACATATCTGCTATTACCACTGATGAGGTTTTTTTTTTTTGTTCAATGCATTTAAAGAAATCAAGGTCTTGATGGTCTCTTCAGAGCAAATCCAAAGGCAGAGCAAACAGAGAAAAGGTAAGTGCATCTGTCCCTAACCTGAAAATATGATCTCCCAGATTGCTTGCTTTATACTTTCAGACAGTTGCTGGAAGGGAGTTGTATCCTCTGGCATGGAAATGTACGAGCAGATGGAGTGTGCTCTCAGAATTATACATTTAGTTCAGACATAATTGCCCCAAAGGATTTCTGCTCTTCCATTCAATAAGAGTAAATGAGCAATTCATGAAGAATGTTTATTGTATCTAACCTCTCAAGATACCACCCAATTTTATTTCAATATGTAGTCTTTTATTTGAATTTCTTTGTGTTTACAGAGCCAAAAGCCTTGAAAATCTCATTTTTATGAATACTCGAACAGAGAAAGACAGCAAAGGGTAAGCTGTGGCTCTTACAGGCCCCATTGATTGAATCCTAGACTATATGCCATTTCCTAGGTTTGACCTCCTGCTGGTAGAACAGGCCTTGGGTAGGGGGTGCTCAGGAGATGGGTAGAAATCTTGGTAATAGGCTCTGCCTCCCACATCTATCTGGATGACCCTGGGCAAGTCACTTAACCTCTGCAGACCTCTGCTCTCATCCCATAAAATGAAGAGCATGACCCAGATGATCTCCAAGTTCCCTTTTGTATTTAAAAATGAAGTAACTCTAGTTGGCTGTTACAAGTAGTGAACAATAGGCTGATTTATGGACTAATTATATTTACTCTAAGACATTTTGATGCTGGAAGCTAGTCTTTCTTCACTGAAGTCTTTTTTTCTTAAGATTTTATTTATTTATTTGACAGACAGAGATCACAAGTAGGCAGAGAGGCAGGCAGAGAGAGAAGGAGGAGGAAGCAGGATCCCTGCCGAGCACAGAGCCCGATGCAAGGCTCTATCCCAGGACCCTGAGATCATGACCTGAGCCGAAGGCAGAGGCTTTAACCCACTGAGCCACCCAGGTGCCCCTTCACTGAAGTCTTTATAATGCTCTAAGGTACTTCTCAGTTAGAATCTCAGCTGAGTCACTTCATATGTATATCTTACATATATTTTTAAATATCTCAGGGTCAAGAGTCATGCCTTTACTTATTCTATATCATAAAAAGAGTTAGTGAATGATTTGTAACTAAACTGATAGCACTTAAGAGGTTGACTTATAGTTCTAGACATACTGAAGTCCTAGAAACTTGACTTACATGACTGATTTTATTTTTTACATGGAAAGAAATCAAATTCCTGACAGTTTTGTTAAAGAAAATCTCAGAAAAGGAACATCTGGGTGGCTCAGTCGATTAAGCATCTGCCCTTGACTCAGGTCGTGCTCTTAGGGTCATGCCCTGGTTGGACTCCTTATGCAGCGGGAAGCCTGCTTCTCCCTCTGCTTGTTGATCGCCTTGCTTGTGCTCTCTCTCTCTTTCACTCTCTGACAAATAAATAAATAAAGTCTTAAAAAAAAGAAAAAGAAAATTCCAGAATGGTAAAGAATGACAAAGTGTAAGGATCTAGGAAATCACTACTGTTTTTCCCCCAGATTGGCTGTTTACCTTGTACTTGGTTAGTCATTAGATTTGCCTTCCTAACGTGGTAATTATTTCTATTGTCTTGATTATCTTTTAAAACCATTTATCTGTGCCAGTCTGTGCCCAAAATGGGATTCTAGCTTTCCAAGTCAATCTTGGCAGATGCATTCTCAACTGTCTCTGATACAGAACACTTAAAGTCTATGTGATCATAATGTGGAAATAATTGGCAATCATAATTTCACAGATACTGAATCCTTATTAAGAATGTATTATTACAATGTCAATGTGCAAGTATTATTACAGGTAAAAATTTTCCTTCTTGTGGAGAACTGATGAAGTGGGAAAACAGGCAATTCTGTCTGAGTGGTTATATGAGCTTTATAGGAGAAGATGAGATTTCAGATATTTAAAAAATGAAATTGGGAAAGGTCCATCAAAGTGGTAGAAAACGGAAAAATTAGGATGAGCATCTGAAGCAAATCATTTCTGGACTGGCAAGGAGAAAAGAGATGTGGTTTATAATGTGTAATAAACGGACTTTGTGTTGCAGGAATGATTGAACTCACTGACATGGTAGGGTCAGTCTGTAGTCCCTGATCCTTCTTTTAGCCTTCCCTCTTTGTCTTCTTTTTTATATTGCAAGAAACTAAGATGTCAATAGTCTTATCACAGTGAAATCAGAGACAGATGAAAATGACAAAGCTACACCAGGGCAACTGGGTGACTTAGAGGGATTAACTTCAATGTTCCCTAATAGCTTTAAACCATTTGCATGGAAAAGGTTTATTGTCTGTAGTCAGTTTATATAAAGCACTGGAGCCATCTTAGAGTTCTTTCTACCTTTCCAAGGGTACTTCAGAACCTTGAACTTTTTGCTAAAAATGACATGTCTAAATCTCCAAAAGGTTGGGACACCTGCTCAGTTGGTTGAGCATCTGCCTTCAGCTTGGGTCATGATCTCAGTGTCCTGGAATAGAGCCCAGAGTTGGGCTCCCTGCTCAGCGGGGAGTCTTTCTTCCTCTCCCTCTATTCTCCTCTCTCGTGCTCTCACTCTCTCCTCACTCTCTCTCAAGTAAGTAAATAAAATCCTTTAAAAAAAAATCTCCAAAGCATTTAGATTTAAAATATTGACCATCTGATTTCCACCCCTGATATGAATGATTTTCATGTTTAAAGAAGGCAGTCTATCAACAAATGTATTAAAGTTAGCTTCCCACCAATTGTCCCTGAAAGGACAAAGAAGGCACAGACTGATACCTAAAGGGAACTTTTACTTTTAAAATGGTTTAATGATAAAGAAAATGTGATGTGTATTTATATCCACACACTCATACCCACACAATGGAATATTACTTAGCCATAAAAAAGAATGAGATGTTGCTATTTGTGACAACATGGATGGACCTAGAGGGAGTTATGATAAGTGAAATAAGTCAGACAGAGAAAGACAAATACCCTATGATTTCACTTATATATAAAACCTAAAAAAAACCAAAAAACAAACAACCCCCCCCCTCCACACACACACAAAGAAAAAGCAGAAATAGGCACACAAATACAGAGAACCAACTGATGGTTGCCAGAGGGGAGGATGGTATAGGGATGGACAAAATGTGTATAGGGCAGTGGAAAACAGGCTTCTAGTTATGGAATAAGTAAGTCAGGAGGATAAAAGATACACTGTAGGGAATATAGTCAATGGAATTAAAATTGAAGGGAGTTGAAGGAAATTGGAAGGGGAGATGAACCATGAGAGACTATGGACTCTGAAAAACAACCTGAGGGTTTTGAAGGGGTGGGGGTTGGGAGGTTGGGGAACCAGGTGGTGGGTAATAGGGAGGGCACGTATTGCAGGGAGCATTGGGTGTGGTGCAAAAACAATGAATACTGTTACGCTGAAAAGAAATTTTAAAAAAGTGAAAAAAATTAAAATAGCATTATATGGTGATAGATGGTAGCTACACTTGTAGTGAACATTGTACACATATAGAGTTGTCGAAGCACTATGTTGTATACTTACAACTAATGTGACTATTGTGTGTCAACTCTATTTCAAAGATTTTATTTATTTGACAGAGAAAACAAAAGAAAGGGGAGTGGCTGGCATAAGGAGAGGGAAAGACAGACTCACTGCTGAGTGGGGAGCCCAATGTGGGGCTCATTCCAGAACCCTGGGATCATGACCTGAGCCAAAGGCAGATAGATGCTTAACCAGCTGAGCCACCCATGTGTCCCTTGACTCTATTTTAATTAAAAACATTAAATTTACTAGGGGACCTGGGTGTCTCAGTTGGTTGACTGTGGGACTCTTGGTTTTAGCTCATGTCATGATCTCAGGTTCATTAGATGGAGCCCCACATTGGATCCCACGCTCAGCAAGGAGTCTGCTTGAGATTCTCTCCCTTTCACTCTGCCCTTCCCCCAACTTATGCGTGCACACACTCTCTCACCCTCCTCAAATAAATTAATAGTTCTTAAAATAAAACCATTAAACTTACTTTAAAAATAAAAAAAATAAAGAGTTTGCAATAATTTGTCCTCAATCTCATTGACCATTAGGTCTTCTGAGAATATGAAGGATAAAATATCAGAGTAATAAATGACCCTAAGATAGATAGTCTAATCCCCTTATAGTGAGGAAAACAGTGCATGATGTGAAAGAACATGGTCACAAACCATGTTAAAATCAGAACAAAGATTTGAATCCAGTTTTCCTTATACTGATATCGAGCTCTGGCGCTATGATGCATGGTAATAAAAGTAACCTGAAGATTATAACATTGTATAAACTGTCAGTACAACAACTCAGTTCTAAATAGCAGGAATGTTTATTATTTTATTAAGAATTATTCCATTAAAATGCTTTAATCAGGGATGCCTGGGTGGCTCAGTTGGTTAAGCGGCTGCCTTCGGCTCAGGTCATGATCCCAGCGTCCTGGGATCGAGTCCCACATTGGGCTCCATGCTTGGCGGGGAGCCTGCTTCTCTCACTGTCTCTGCCTGCCACTCTGTCTGCCTGTGCTCACTCTCGCTCTCTCGCTCTCTGACAAATAAATAAATAAAATTTTAAAAAATGCTTTAATCATAACTGAGTAATGACTGAGACTTTATCATTAGAATAGTTGGCATCTATTCAGCATTTTGCACAGAGAAGAGCCACTTGTATTAAACATTTCTAAAGACTTCTGAGGCTTTAGGTACTGCTAACATATTACTCCTGGCATGAGACTGCTGTTGTCATAAGAGATTGAATTACTCTCTTTCCTCTCTTTTGTGGCTCTTCTATCCTCCTTGCTCCCATGTTATGAAGAAACCAAGGCCTTGGAAGTCTTATTAAAGATAATCAAAGGATGGACAAAAATGAGAAAGGGTAAGGTCCTACCTTGCTGGGGCTCTCTTTTTTCTAGTTAGTTTTTCACACCTTGTTAGAAATGGGAGTGTTATGCTTTCCTTGATCACAGATGAACTGTTGCACTTTATAGGCCTATCAGAGAGAGTAAGCAAAAGAATATGATGCATGCTGGTTCCATAGAATCACATGTTTGAGTTACACTGAAGTAAGTGTAGGAAATCGGCTACATAATCTCTTATTCTGTATTTTCTTAAACAATTTAAACATGAGCCAAGTCTCACATTTAATTAAGAAATATAAAGGACAAAATTGCAAAGTGAGAGGTACGCTGGGAAGTTCTCAACTGATTTAAACCAAGTACTCCTGGGGAAATTAACAACTCTGTTTTTCTGGCCATTTGGCCTGGAAACATATGATATCTATTCCAGAACATTCTTGTTTATACAGATTTCAGAGAAAACTGAATGTAACCTAAGTAACACAAAGTTTTCGTTTCTGTTTTTTTCCAAAGAAGCCAAGATCTTGAAACGATTATCAAAGTGAATGACAGGACAGATAAAACTAGGAGAGGGTGAGAACTGTTTTGATGTTTCTGAATCTTGGTTGTATTCTCCCAGATTTCACTGTGTGATCTTCTTAGTGACATTGAGAGGGTCACATCTTTGAGTTTCCTTTCTGTCTTCTGTGTTTGTTCCCTACCACCCTGATTTTCACTTTGGAGGCTCTATCTCTTTGGAGAATTCTATCTAAATTTACCCTTGGCTAATATAAAATCCCAGAGATTAATTTGACTGTGTTATTGATAGGCAAATTTTTTTTTTTAAAGATTTTATTCATTTATTTGAAAGACAGAAATCACAAGTAGGCAGAGAGAGAGAGGAGGAAGCAGGCTCCCTGCTGAGCAGAGAGCCCGATGCGGGGCTTGACCCAGGACTCTGGGATCATGACCTGAGCCGAAGGCAGAGGCTTTAACCCACTGAGCCACCCAGGCGCCCCTGATAGGCAATTTTTATAATAAAATTAATATAATTCCTATATAATAATTTTCTCCAAAAGCTTTCAGTTAATCATCAATAATATGGAATATCTATTTAGATATAATACTGTGAGAATACTTAGTGAAAAAACTTTTTTTTAAAGAGGTAAAGACCTTGATAATCTTATCAAAGCAAAGCCCAAAGGAAGTGAAAATGCCATTGGGTTAAGAATTATTAGTGTCAAAAAAAAAAAAAAAGAATTATTAGTGTCTTTAAGTCTGATCTCTGTAGGTAACAATAAGATAAAATGACTCAGCATTTTAAGTTCATAACCGTATTTTATTAGCATAGAAATAGACAATAATAGTGGGCCACATGACTTTCCCTTCTTGTTCCTAATAAAATCACTTATTTTTTGAAGAACTGTCCTAGCGTTTGATAGTAAGTTGCCTTTTATCCTAGATTTTAGGCTTGGATTTGTTTTACCCATGAGTTACTGAAATGAGTTTCTTTGTATCTAAAGAATGCATGGTCTTGACTACATTTTCAAGGTGGATCTCTAAATTAACAAAGATAGCCAAAAGCAAGGCTTGACTAAAACTCTTGTAAGTCAGCTTCTCTAAGGATGATGGTCTCAGAAGGCAGCCCAAGAGAGAGGCTGGGCAGGTATACCCTCTGGGAGGAAGGAAATTCCACCACTTTTCCTCCTCTTCTTGGCTCTGTCAACACCATAGCAGCAAGAAGTCACAATACTTCTGCCAACCCCTATAGTATTCTCTTTACTGGGTTCAGATGATCTCCTTTTGATACTACTTAGTGCGTTTTAATGAGGGTGACATGTGTCTTCCCAAGAAATGAGTCAATTTTCTTATACAAGGTGTTTTTTTCTTGCTCTTTGTAATTTGTCATAATCTAATTATATTTTTTAAAAGCATGGGTTAGGGAAATTGTTGACTTTATATGAAAACATATATTCTTATTTAAAAAATATTATTATCATTATTATTTTTATTGACATTGTTCTTATTATTTAAAAATGGAATAGGCAATTATATCTGATTTCTTGAGTAGAAATTTATATTCTGTCTGGATCCAGTACAGAACTTTGACTTACATTACTTCTCCAATCATCATTCACTTGATTCGTGTTTTAATTAATAGCATTCATTAAAACTCATTTCTTTATTCAAAGGAAACAAGACCTTGATGGATTTATTAAAGTGAATCCTGAAACAAATAAAAATATCAAGAGGTAAGACATTTAAAACTTTCCCCCTTCCCTTTGGCATTCACAAGCACATTGGAACCCTGAGTGTTTGTTGTATTCAGGAGAGTAAATTGAAATTCAAAGCTAGTTCTCTTTTCCCCCAAACATATCATATTAAGCAGTTTTATACAAATGATGCTTAGAAGTGATCTTTTGCATTTTTATTTTTTGAGTGACATTTACTATCAGGTAGATTTTGAGAAATTAAATGGGAATTTCAGTTTCTCTACTGAGTTAAATGATATCTCGTGTGTGTGTGTGTATGTGTGTGTGTGTAAATAGTGTGTGTTTGTATAAATGTATTTCTGTATATATAAATAGTGTGTATGTATAAGGGTTTGGGTATAAGAGTATGTACATGTTCTGATCAAGGTTTTCCAGAGAAACTGAAACAATAGGATATGTATATATATAGGGAGAAAAAGAGATTTATTCTAAGGAATTGGCTCATGATCTTATAGAAAGTGAGAAGTCCCAAGATTTGTAGTTTGCAAACTGGACACCTAGGAGAGCCAGTAATAAAATTTCTATTCAAATTCAAATGCCTAAGGATCTGGAGAGGTAGTATAAGATGGAGATGTCTTAAATCAAGCAATCAGGCAACCTCCCTTCTGACTTAGTCTTTCTGCTCTATCCCATCCTCAACTGATTGGTTGTGGCCCATTATGTTCAGGAGGACCATCTACTTTACTCTGTCTATACATGTAAATGTTAATCTCACCCCAAACACCCTCCCGGACATATGCAGAATAATGTATATACATATGTATACACATATATATACACTATGTATGTGGATGTATACACAGTATAAATATATAAGTGTATGTATGTGGGTGGGTAAGTAGTGTATGTGGATATATGTGGATGTGTTCATGTGTGAATGATGTGTGCATGTCTAGTGTATTTGTGTGTAGCATATGTATGTATACATGGTATATATTTAAAGATGAAGAGCTTAACAGAGTGTACTTCATTAAAAGAGTTCCGCTACCCATGAACTGTCAAGTAAATCTGGAAAGCTTATGTCCTCCTGCTTTTTATTTTTTAAAAAGCAGATGGAATATATTTAAAAACTGAGCTTGTTGGTACGTTGCTGAAAACAGTACACCAAATAATTCCATGTGGTTTCCTTTGAACTTCTTTCCATTCAGTTAACTCCATACATGATATTATTAGTTGATTCTAAAATGCGTCACTTATGCCTGCAGGCCCAGTCAGCAGAGCAGGGGCTCAGCTAGCTGAGAAGCTGGCGTGCACACTGTCAGGCTGTCCTGTTCTAGCAGCATGACATGGTCGAAGGCCCAGCAATCCAGCAAGTTAGACACTCGTGTCTGCCCCAATAGACTGAGAAGAAAGCATTGATTTCCTTGGCTACCTGGGTGGTCTGGGATGGTTACCGGAGCAGGAAGTATAAATTCTGGGTTCAAATTTTGGCTTGGTCACGTGCTAGCTGTGTCCTCATGCTTCAGTTGACTCATCCACAAAAATAGAGATCATCACACTGTCGTGCCTGGCACAGAATAACTACAAGTAATTGTTAGCAATAATGAAGATTTAGGTGAATTATGTTCTGTTAATGATTTAGATACTGTTCAAATACTTAATTTACTTTGATTCTCCAAGAAAAATTCTTGTTTTCTTAATTTTTATTTGTGAATAGTTTAAATCATCTCATTGTTTTTCATACATTGGGGGTGTGTGTGCATGTCTATGTGTGCCCCTGTGTATGCATGAAAATAAATGTTTTTTAATGTGTGTACTTGTGTTTGTGTGAGTGTGTGTATATGTGCCTTTGTGTGTGTCAGTGCACATGCATACAGGTGTGTGCATGTCTTCGCAGAGGTCCTGTGTGTGATTGCATGAAAGTGCTCACATGCTTGCATGTACATGGATACACATATATCTGTAGGCTTTTGTGTGTATATGAGTTTATATGTACATGGATGTCTATGTGTGTGCATCCATGTCCATGTATTTCAGAGTATGCACAGTGTGCGTGTGTGTGTGCATGTGCCTTGTGAGAACTTTTGGGGACAGTAGTTGTCTTTTTCTTTCACTACAGGTAATTAAGTCCTGTCGATCTTTTAAAACAAAACTAAATCACGCTCCCTCTCTTATTAAAAAATTACAGGGCTTTTCCATTTCAGGTAGAATACAATTCTAACCCTCAGTATTGGTCTCGTACTTGTTCCATACAGTATGGCCAAATTAATCTTTTTTTCTATTCCTGATTTCGTTCCTGCTTTATGTTCTCTATATGCTTTTCACACTTTGGGACTGCTTTACCCCCAACTTGTCATTTCTGACCATTGACTATAATTGTCACCACCCCTTCCTCCAATCCCAGCACCACAGGCACCAGGCATTCCTTCTTCTTTTCTTCAGAGTTTATATTGTTATCTGGAATTGTGACATTTGTTTGTTTGATTATATGCTCCCTGCCTCTAACCAAGTTAGAATGGGGGCTAAGCCTAAGTCTGTATTATTCATAGGTTTCCATAACTATTTGTGGATTAAAAGAATGATCGAATATGAGGATATATGCATTATGAGGCATTGATTCACAGTTTAGCTCAAAATATTATTTTAAATGACTACATTAATTAGCACACTCTGCTTTATTGATTTTATTTACTTTGAGATTTAAATAATCTTCCTCTTAGTTATGTGCTTTATTTAATATGTATAAAGAGATTAAGTTCTTGACAATATAATCAAAGCAAAGGCCAGAATCAACACAAACATTACAAGGGAGGGGTTACAATGCTTATTGTAATGTAATTGTAATGAGGGGTTACAATGCTTATTGTGTGTGTGTGTGTGTGTGTGTTTAAGTATTCAAATCTAGAAATAGAATTCTGGGAATTTTTTTTCTCAGACTCTTGCATTCAAATCTCATATACTGCATTTAGGCAAAAATTAACGAGAGGTAAAAAACATCAACGAGGAGTAGTCTGGGATAGAATAGTTGCTTCTGTTGGGTTAATTGTTTCATTTTGCATAGAAAATGTCTGCATTTTTTTCTTGCTGCTTTTAGCCTGGTTATATACAGTCTCAGATATCTGAATACAAGTCAAAACTTGGGTCAACATCTGATTGCTTCCAAATATCCCTATCTTTGATGTTGTATAGATGCAACCTCAGAGACTTTGTGATACCATCTTAGTAGGGCCACAGGACATGGAGAAACAGGGATTATCTTCTGTGGAGGTTCTTTACCTATGTGGCATCCTCTGTAGATCAGAGGGGCATTTGCTTGTGCTATGTATGAAGAAAACACAAAGAAACAATAAGAAAAGTAAACTTCCATTAAGATCATAAACAGAAACATTAAAGGATAACAACAAGATACTG
Source organism: Meles meles (assembly GCF_922984935.1). NCBI lineage: Eukaryota > Metazoa > Chordata > Mammalia > Carnivora > Mustelidae > Meles > Meles meles. The sequence continues at coordinate 55,722,195 of NC_060079.1, forward strand.
ACAGTTTTTAGTGACTACATGGAGTTTTTATTATAGTAAACATAGCTTACATTTCAGAGCTCTATAGATTTTACTACTATTTGTTGCCAACAGAACTAGTCAAAATTTGTAGTTCAAACACATAGTTGTAAGCACCAGATGCAGATACCAGGTTGTATAACATGGACCTCAACAAATTGGTATATTAATCCTAATCCGGTGTTATGAGTAGAAAACCTGCTCATGAATGTCAATCTTACAAAATATAGATTCTCCAAAGTTTATTTTAAATTCCCACAGCATGTTGGAGGTTGATATTAAGAGGATGTACTTTCTGGAATGTTCCATGAGATGCATCTATAGACTATTACAAAATGTTCAGTGCACCTAGCAAACGTTAAGAGCATAGCATTAAATAATTCATATTTGAGACAGAATCCCAGTACAGTGTTTGTGACTGGCCTAAAGCCTCTAAGATTAAATTATTGTCTCATTGAGTCTCAGAGATGTACAAATCCCTACATTCTTCTACATAGTTACTTTTAACAATCTTCTATTCTTTGGCATGATCTCAGTATTTATCCTGTTTCTGAGTTTTAATAAATGGCTTTATTCATTTGGTGTTAATCTCTCATTAACCTCATCATTTTTCTTCAATGTTTTAAAGGGGCCAGAGCCTTGACAATCTCATCAAAGTGACTCCTGAAGTAAACAGCAGTAACACAGGGTGAAGATTACATATTATCTTTCTTCTATCCCCGCCTGCATCAATTTGTGGCACTCATCAGAGAAACTGTGTGGAAAAAATCTTTGGGTTGGAATCAGAAAGTCTGAAATCCATTACTTCTCAGTGGGATGCCTTTAAGCAAGTCCCTTGAACACCCTGAGCTGAGGCTTCTTTAGTTATAAAATGAGGATCATTTATAACTGTCTGGTCTACCTCTGTCACTTGGTTGTTGCAAGGATCAAGCAAAGTAATGGATATAAAATCCCTTTAAAGCAAGAAGGCACTGTAAATGGAAATTATTAATAAAATCTAGTTTAGTAACAGCTACAGTGTTAGATGGAATACTTGTTGGGGGTCAGGTGAAAGTTTTTGGCAAATCATTTCATAGTTGCTGATTGATTTTTTAAAAACTCAATACTGTCTGAATGTTATGGTTTTATTTTGAGGGTAAATAGGAATTGAGCTATATGTTGATGATTTGTATGGACATCAAAATTTGTACCTTTATTATTGTACCTTTATTGACTTTTCTCAAAACCTAATAGTAAAATTCATCTTGAGCACATATATCTTTTAAGTAAATACTTAATTGATTTAGTTCCAGTTTTACTTATCATTTTTGCTTTTTGTTTTTAAGTTCCAAAAATCTGGATAACCTCATCAAAGTGGTTCCAAGAACAGGAAAAAGTATGCAAGGGTAAGATTTAATATGCTTCTGATTTTTTTTTGTTTCACACATACTAATGCTTAAAAGCATAACTAAATTAACGATTGTAGCAGACTGACACTGAACTCAATTAATAGTTCAAGAAAGTTCAAGAAAAGTCATGCTGACCTTCATGACCTCATATCTGAAATGTTGGACATTTTGGCCAACTAATTCTTAATATAATGGAGATGACCTTGGATTAATTAGATGAACAATTGATTTCCAAGAATGGACAAGACGCTTATGTGCATTGATTTGTTTATTCTTCTTACACAGAGGATGGCACAGAAATGGGATGGGAGATGGGAGACCATAGATGTGGGTCTAGGTCTTGGTTCTGGCCTCACTAACTGTGCAAATGAGATTGGCCACTTCCCCTATTTGGACTTCACTTTCCTTGTCCTCACAGTAAGGAAGTTGGACCAGGTGCTGTCTAGTCACTTCAATGCTAACACAATTACTCAGTACCAGTACGATGGTTGGTATCATGGACAGAGCCAAGTGCTCTTGAGTTAGATTACTTTGTTTTCACTTAATCTTTCTGTGTCTCAGTTTTTCCCTTGGAAAAAATGGGGTGATAATACTTCCTATGTTGAATGATTGTTATGATATCTTGTTCATCACAACCTCCCAAAATATCCTAAATGCAAAATATGATATGGAAAAGAAAAAGCTTAAGAGCAATTTAAATTTGAGGGGCGCCTGGGTGGCTCAGCGGGTTAGGGCCTCTGCCTTCGGCTCGGGTCGTGGTCCCGGGGTGCTGGGATCGAGCCCCGCATCGGGCTCTTTGCTTAGCTGGGAGCCTGCTTCCTCCTCTCTCTCTGCCTGCCTCTCTGCTTACTTGTAATCTCTATCTGTCAAATAAATAAATCTTTAAAAAAAAAAAAAGAGCAATTTAAATTTGAGGTTGTCTTGAAAGAAACAAGAATAAATGTGAGGATTCACTTATATATATCATATAAATCACTTGAACACTGCCTGACACATCATGAATTTTCTAAAGCCATTGGTTATTGTTTATTATTTCTATGCACAGTAATTAGGTCCAAAATATATATATATATATATACATAGTACTGGAAATCTCCAATCCTTTGAGATGATCTCTGTATTCATAAATATTATATAACAAAATATTTTTATAACAAAAAATATTTCTTGGTTTTAATATTTGCAACCACATGATGGAAATCAACCACTGACCTAATCATTTCTTCCACATTTTAAAGGGGCCAAAGTCTTGACAGCCTCATCAGAGTGTCTCCTGAAACAAACAGAATTAACCAAAGGTGAGGTTCATGGAATTCTTCCGTCTGTTTTTTTCTATTTAACCTTAAAAAAATGTAATTTACTGTTCTACCATTGAGACAACCAGTGATGGGACCCAGAATCAATAGCTTTGTGTCATAAACCTAGTATTCAAGTCCTTGCTCAGGCCTCCCGGACTGTGGGCTTCAATGGAGGATGAAGAATTTCTTAAAATATCTCTTGTCAGTATGCGATTTGTGTTCCATGCTTGGGATTTCAACATCATTCTATTTCAGCATAATAGGTCAACGTAATAATTTACATGAAAGGATATACACATGATAAAATTAGTTTACAAGTTAATTCTAAAGATTCCTTAAGTGATACAAACCTTTCTGGCCTTTTTACTCTTCAGAATGTATGACATAGTGTCCAATAATAATGCATATCCAATTAGGCAACTTGTTTAGGCCTTTGGGGTTAGCGTTGGTATGAAAGCCCATTGTGATAATAGGAAAGTCTCTTTTTAAAGGTATGATTGCCCGTTTGGGTGCTTAGAATAAAAGTAATTTATGTAATCCAAAAGTCTTCTTGTTCTGATTTAGCCTTGCATGTAGTGCATTTCTGAAGTGATTTAATTATTATCGTAGAGTAGCCTCAGTGTTACACATTCATATCATATATATTACCTGCACACTTCGGAATTAGGAAATAACTGTTTTTTAGAAGTCCCAAGTTTTGTTGTTTTGTTTGCTTGTTTTTGTTTTTGTTATTTTTAAAAAATATTTTATTTATTTATTTGACAGAGAGATCACAAGTAGACAGAGAGGCAGGTGGGGGCGGGGGCAGCAGGCTCCCTGCTGAGCAGAGAGCCCGATATGGGGCTTGATCCCAAGACCCTGAGATCATGACCTGAGCTGAAGGCAGAGGCTTAACCCACTGAGCCACCCAGGTGCCCCTGTTTTTGTTATTTTTTAGAGAGGGAAGAGAGGAGTACATGTAAGTGATAAACAATTTTATATTTTTCTCTTGTTCATTATAACCTCCAAAAATATCCTAAAAACAAAATATGATATGGAAAATAAGAAGCTTAAGAGCAATTTAAATTTGGGGTTGTCTTGAAAGAAACAAGAATAAAACTAAATTAAATTTTCATATATACATAATGGTATAAGATATGAATTCATAGCCACCTGCTTTTACATAAGGCTAAAAGGAATTCAAGTAATGAAGAAGTTTTCTTTTTTTAAGATTTTGTTTATTTATTTGTCAGAGAGAGAGAGAGAGCACAAGCAGGGGGAGCGGCAGGCAGTGGGAGAAGCAGACTCCACACTGAGCAAGGAGCACAATGCAGGATTCAATGCCAGGATTGTGGGATCAGGATCTAAGCCAAAGGCAGGTGCTTAACCAACTGAGCCACCGAGACACCCCTGATAAAGTTTTAAGTTAGCAATAATTTCTCTTAATGTAATATTAAAGTTGAAAAGAATGCATAGATAATTATTGATTTTGAATTATTTTACCAGCTGTTGCAACTTGCATCATTTTTTTTAAGATCCAAACATGTTACCTCAGCAAACACAAGGTAGATATATCAAGATTATTGAAGACTCCTGAGCAAGTCTCCAATTTCTGCCAAAAAATAAGATCAATCATTTGGCTAAGGGCATTCTGAAAGGGGACGTGAAAAAACTGAGAACAAATTGATTTGTTGATGTGTAGTGATGCTGGATGGACTTTTCTTTTTTCATTGTTTCAATTTATTTCATTACAATATTAATGTGAATGCTGTACAATCACTACTTAAGAAATCCACTTTGACACAGTCATAGCATTACTGTAAATTTATAGTTAATAAATCATTCGTTCATAAAACTGAGTAAACCAAAGAATATTGACTTTCTCCCCTTCATAAACCCAAGGATTAGTTTTTAAATGACTCAAGAAAATTGGTGACATAGCATTCTTACACTTGACCATGATATCTTCGTGTGACATTGACTGTATTTCTGTCTTCTTGAGGAGTTAAAACTCATTGTATCTGGGGTCAAAGGTCAAGAAAATCATGACAGAGTAACTCCAAGGTACCTCTCTCAGGATTACTATGATGACAGTGCAAAACATGGTGCAGATAAAAGGAATTACGCTGAGCATAGAGGGAAGATGATAGTGGAAAGGAGTGTGAGGATTGGGGTCCAGTTGCTATGTTTCAAAACCTGGTTCATCATCTGTTACTTCTTCCTACTTGCCCCCAAAGAGCCTTAAACTCCATGAAGCTCAATTTCTTATTTGTAAGGGGAGCGTGGTAGTATCTACCTCAGTAGGTTTTTGGGGATTTTTTTAAAACTTCGTAAAGTAGAAACTTGGCAAGCATTACTTTTTATCCAGGATCCCATTGTATGATCCACATGTATCAAAAGAAAAAAATGTCAGTCATAAAATTTGCAGATTTCTAGCTGAATTTAAACTTTTATTTTGTTTTTAGCAGGAAAGAAAGTCTTGATGAACTTATCAGTGTAAGCCCCAAAGCTGTCAAAAACATGGCTGGGTAAGAGAGAGATGTTATTTGCTTGTTTGTTTTGGCTTTTTTTCCCCCTCTTTTAGTACAGTACGAACATAAGTGGTTTATAGACATTCTGTGGGCAAACTGCATGTAGGTATTAAAAAGCCATCACAATTTTGATATGTTCCAGAAAAAAAAATCTATTTGTTACTAGCAAGAAAGAGTGATAGCTGGAGAAAATAATATGGTAGTGACTTCCCTTCTTTGTTTCTGGAACTGATGAAAATGTATTAATAATAGTTAATGTTTAAAAAGACCTAGAACATTTTATTAGATTCATCATCAACAATACCATGCACTTCATTTTTAAGGAGTGTTCTCTGCTAGTCAGCAGAAATATTATGAGCCATATTGTTTCTTAGATTGTTTGATGCTTCCAGCCAAGTGATGGACCTAAAATCTGTTATTTCTTTAGGTGGTATATATAAGATGATTAAAAATCATGTTTTCTCTGGTTACGTGAGGACTTTTAATACTGTTTCACACTAAAGGAGTATATAGATAATATATATAAGATTACATGTTATATATAATATATATATACATATATACACACATGCCACTTAAGAATGTTCTCATGATTTCCCTTATTGAGTTTAGCTGGTACATATAAAATTGCGAAATTTTAGAGATGAAGGAAAGAGAACTCCCAGCCCTGTTAGTCTGAATAGTTTGAAACCTGCTGTTCCAGGCAAATCTATTCCATTTCCAGGAGAGGAAACAGACTCACAAAGGCTAAGTGAGCTAACCAGGAACACAGAGAAAACTGGTGGGAGACTGGTAGTAGTTCTGTGATATGCTAAGCAGAGAATAATTACTGAGCACCTACTGGGTTTGAAGCTTACAACTAGGTATCATTAGTTGCACATTAGGTATAATTATAGGCCATGGACGCCAAAAAGAGAATTCAGTAGACATACTCAATCTTATTAACAGCAGGCAATTATCATGGATTAAAGCTAATTATGTACTGGGGGCACAGAGATGTTACTCCAAGACAATAATAGGTTGTCAATTTAATATATTACATTTTGGAACACTCATATTCTGCTTGCTGAATATAGAATGCATTGTCAGGACATTGCATTTAAAAAGAAAAGGTGACATTGACTAGCTAATTTAGTAAACATGACAGGCAGTCAACTTCATATTCATAGATTCCTAGGAGTAGATGTTAGGGATGGGCAGATTCTTAGAAATGGTCCAATCTCCTTATTTTAACAGATGAGAATAGTGAGGCCAGGAACAAAAATCTCATAGTCTCCTGTGACTCCCAGGCCAACTCCTGGTCTCAAAATCACAGACACAAACTTTGATCTTAAAATAAATCAAAGTTAATTAAGCACCTATGGAAATATAAAGCGAGGATTGTTGCTCTTGCCATGGGATGGCCCAGAAATGTCTTGTACTGCTCTTCAGAGTCTCTTGAAATATGCCTTCATACATGACAATGGCACAAATGTGCAAATGACTGCAAAACTTTACAGCTCTTTAACTACATGGTGGCAATAATGGCCAAATATTCGGATATTATCTCTTTGCTACATCCTTGAAGCCAAACAAATGAAAGCAGTCACTTGAGTAGGAAGAATGTTACATTTCCTGGATAAACTTTAGATACAAGATTCTTTTGTGTGCAGGGATCCAGGGCCTTAAAAAAAAAAAAAAGGTCTATACATTTGTTATTTTTAGTTCATTGAGATAAACTGCATGATGCTATCAATCAAGGCAATTCAGAACTGACACCAAGATCTTTATTTTGTTAAAAACACCATGCTGTCTTTTTAGGAGTAGTGGTAAAACATAGCATCTATTTCTATATTTTCTAAGCTAGGATTTCTCAAACTGTAGGTCAAAACCCGTTAAAAGGTCTTGTAATTAATGTAGTAAGTGGCAATCAGCTTTTTTTTCAATTAACTAAACTAATTAAATAGAAGGGAGAATATGAGTGTTCCTATGTAGTAAAGGTGTTATTTAATGAAATTTGTGTTTGCTTCTGTATGTCTGTCTGTCTGAAAAGAGAGTATTGGGATGTGATGCAAAACGTATTTCTTCATGGGCTTTATGAAACAGTAATTTGAATATCACTGTCCAGGCTGTTAGATAAATCAGCTTTTCTGTGCTTATCAGAACAGTGAAAATGGAAGTTCTCATGGTTGTGTGTGTAGCTTATTCTAATTTTGCTGGTACACGAATATTACATGCAGTTATACTGAGAAACATGGTGATTAATTTATATGTTAAAAGACTATGGCCTTTGAATTCTTTTTCTTCTAATATGTGAAATTAACCTCACTTTATTTTATTTTAATTCCAGTGTAGTTAGAGGTATACAATAACCTCACTTCAGAGGTTATTGTCTTTTAGGCACAGTTGAGCTTTATAAGATTTGCAGTCAGTTCATGCAAGGAAATTGTATTTTGGATAGCTGTCATATGTTATCATTCCTTTAATAGTATTTGTAGATACCAATTGATTATCTTTAATTGCAAGTACTATTATTGGAGATAATTCAAAACAGTAAAAATTCAATTAGTGGCTTTCTGTCTACCATGAAAATCTGAGAAGAAACTGAGTGAAGCCAGGAGCTGGGAAGCACATTCATGGAAACATTAGGGCTGAGGGAGGGAAATGCAGAACTTTCTTTAGAACTTTTTGGTGATGAAGCTCTAAATGCCTTCCCTTCAGTTCTTAACTTTGTTTCAATCTTTTTGATGGGTAAAATGTCTCTTATTTTTCTATAAGGAAAAAGGGCTGCTGAGGGAGTGGGAAAAGGGAGACAGACAGGTTGCTGTCCAAGAGGGTATGGAAAAGCCAGTGTTCTCAGTCCTGCAATTTCTTGCCATGACAGGCTATCTTATTTCCCGGAATAAATATTAAAAAGGGGTTTAAGGGAACACTTTGAAAAATCATCACTTAAAACAAGGTATTATACTGAGGCAGTGAATGGCAGCAAACTATGTAGGAAGAAATACTGTTCATGACTGAGAAAAGGAACTGGTGGGGCTTACAGTAGGAAGTGGACAGTCTTCAGAGTCGTAAGTCATTTGACCATGAACAGCTGCGTTTAATTCAGCTTTTTAGTTATTGTAAAGGAAAAAAAAGTCACCAATTTAGTGGATTGCTGGGATTTTCCATGCCAAGCCTTAGGCTAAGTATAATCCCAATTTTAGAGCTTATTAAAAAATATCTTCAGTTGAATGTGATCTTAAAAATAACAAAGAAAAGGACATGAAAATCAGCATGTATCTTCATAATGCTAAAACACTACAGAGTGCAAAGTTGTTAATCACCAGATGTTTGCTGTGAATGCCTGCCAGCGTGCCCCTGTGGATGTGCTCTGGCTATGAAGTATGTAAAGTCAGAGCAGCTTCTCTTCTAAGCCAGCATAATTTGTCCCCCTAAATTAGCTGGAAATCTTATTTCAAGGCTGTTCTATGCCAAACCAGTATGTATAATACTAAACGATAAGAGAGCTAATCTTTTCCTCTAATTCCAGCCAACTTGAACCTGCATTTTCTCTAACACAAACTTCTTTAATTTTTTTTTCCACTTAAAGAAATCAAGATCTTGATAAGCTTATCAGAGTGACTCCTGAAACTCTCACCAACAACCAGAGGTAACGGAACTATATTCGTTTTTGTGCTTTGGTCAGGAAGAATGTTTTGTTTTATTGTTATTTCAAACAGACTTGTAACCCGAATGCTCCTGCCAAAACTTTATCATTAACCTGCTCTCCTTTTATTTTTCTATTTAAAGAAACCAGGATCTGGATAACCTCATCAAAGTGAATCCTGCAGTGACCAGAAGCAATCAGAGGTAATCAGATAAAAGCAGTTGTTTCATGTTTTCATCTGTCTGTTGCCCCTGGGTGGAGTGGATTTATAATGTTGCTTTATTGATCTAGCCCAACCAAAAACCTATCCCTAATCTGAACTTTTTTTTTTTTTCCCCTCTTTCAAACAGTGAAGGCTTGGACAATCTCATTAAAGTGAAATCTTCAGTTCTCAGAAACCCTGAGCAGTAAATGACTTTGCCTAAGTATCTTGATAGATCCAAACCTTCTAGTGAGGAATTTTGTTTCCTTCTCTCCCAAAAAAGAGAGTTTTTCTTTTCTTTTTCTTTAGTGTTCAAGTGAAGACACAATTATAACTCATGTTTCTCCTGTCAGCAAGGAAACATGTTGCATTCTTCTGGAATCAACAATCAAACCACTCTTGACTCAGTTCTAACTTAATTTGCAGTAAGACAGCTTAGTGTTCCTTCTCTGTAGCAAATAGAGTGTTATATCAGGAGAAAAAGTATTTTGAGGAATTGAACCAAACTGGTGGCTCATATGGATGACTGTAGAGCATCAGAAAGGATATTTAGGGTCCTCAAAATCACAGGTTCACAGTCTGTGTGGGCTCACAAAATATTACAGCAGATTTTGTCTGTGAACTTCCAGTTTGAGTTCTACAAATATCTTACAATTTACTATCTCTATGTGACGTCTTTCACCTAAAGTCCTTTATTTATAAACAATAAGATAATATAAGCTAATAAGATAATATGAGCTAATGCCCCAGAGTACCTTATATTGGAAATTCAAATTCAAATTGTCTGCAATGTTATCATGATAAACACAGAGCTGAGAACTGTAGTCTCAATATTTTAAGATCAAGAAAGCAAGTTAACCTAGGGAAAAGTGCTGCGGACCCGCTGGGAGAAAGAAGACCTGTAATACACACTCACTGGCCCAGCTCTTCTATCTCCTAGTTTGTTGTCTACATTCGTGCATTATTTTGCCATTTCTGTTTGTATGTTTTTATCACTGTGCTGCTGGGGTCTTTGGAGTAGGCGGGCATAAAGAGGTTTGAAGAGCCATCCCTACTGAGAGTAGCATTTATCGAGCACCTCTTGTGTGACTGGCAATTTCTATACATTTTATTCTTACAACTACCCAAGAGAAATTTATTCACAAACCCTGTTTTATAGAAGAGGAAACTGTAGCTCAAAGACATTAAATGACCTATTAAGAAAGAAAACACATCCCAGATCTAAACATCTAAACTTACACCTTTCTGATGTCACTGTCTAGAAGAAGAACAAAAAATCTGTGGCCAAAACAGTTCAGACCCCCTTTTTCTGTCCACCCTTCATATTCCCCACAGCCTCTTCCCTTCTAAGTCCCCACTTCCCACTCTGCAGCCAAAGGACTACAATTAGAAACATTTATTCTAGAAAGTTATCATGAAAGTGACAGGAAGGAGAGAAAGTAGTCTCCTAGAGGTTTCCTGATAGCTGAAATGATAGCAGACTTCTGCTGACCCTGCTACTGAGAATTGTATGGAAATATCTTTGTTAAGTAAAACCATTTCTTCATAGTGGTTTTGGTTGGGACAGATTTTTCTTTTCATTAGTAACAGTATGAGGAGGTTCCCCACCATGTTGGAAGTGGTTAACTTTACTAACCACATGCAGAATCACTAACAGTGATTAGTGTAGCCAACTCTTCCCTCAGATTCCACAAAATGTACTACTGTTTCTCTCTCTCTCTCTCTCTCTCACACACACACACACGCACACGCACATGCACACACAAGCTTTCCCCTTTATCTCACTTTCCCTTCCTTCCCTCCTTCTGGCAAATGTGCTTTGTTGACAGACAATGGCAACTTTCTCATAAGCATTTCTTTGCCTATTGTCTATTAGAAGACTCTAATTTTATAAAAAGGTAGTTTGTATTTCAGCACTTCTAGAACAATTTTTGTAGAAAGAAGACATTTTCCTTATATGGATGAGATTCCTAAGAAAAGGAAATTTTGAAATATTGGCCATCATGTTGCTTTCAGAAGGCAGCTTGCTCCATGAATGTAACCTAAGCAATGTCTCACTGTTCTGTAGGGGTGACACCAGATTTAATTATGACCAGCCAGGCTGTCCAAGCATTAGAGCAGAACAGACGAACAGGAAAGCTACATATTTGAAAAAAGTGACTTCATTCAATTGGCACAGCCACCTGCAACTATAATGTATCTATCATACCCACTTGATTTTAGCAGGGCTGGGGGAGGATAGGGTGAGGGCGGGGGAAAGGAGCATTTTAAAGCGTCTCCCAGAGGAATAACAGCCACAGGCACTTTTACATCCAATTCAATGTGACAAGAGCACCGATTATTTAATAGTAGAACAGCGTGAATCAGAGTCCTTTTTATGTGACTTTGCTGACATTTCCAGCAGCTGCATATTTAATTCACAGTTAGCGGCAGAATAAACTTTGGTCATCGATCTGAATGTAAGCAGGTATCTCTGAGCTCCTTCTAGGAACACAACAACTTGAACAAATGCAGATGTGCACAGAATTTCCTTTATTCAGGGAAAAACTGCGTGGCTTTTAGCAGGGACAGTTTCACATTTTCATGGGACCAACATAAAAGGAAGACATTCAATCATCTGTAGCCTATAAACTGCTGCTCCCAAGTGAGGATTGAAAAGCAGCTAGTGCCACTTAGGCCTGTACAGTTAGGAAAGGCATCCTTCATCTGAAGTGAAAAGAATATTCTGAAGTATTTGTATTATTGCACTTCCATATTTTAAGGGCTTCCTATTGGCTAAAACATATACACCTCCAAGTTTTAGTATTCCAACAAGAGAAGATGTTCTTGCTATCTTCCTGATGCAGATTTCTCATATATCTGCTCAAGAAAGAAAGCTGGGGGGTGGGGGGGGGAGGGATAATCTCGACTCTTTCCAGTGTTTCATTCCCCACGAAATCAGTAGGCTATTTTGGATGTTTCTATCTCAGGAACTAAGACACTTGATCTTCCCTAATACTACCATAACCGGATTATAAATCTGTCTCCTAATTGGTCCCTCTGCTGTCAGTTTTGCCTCCTGATCTTCAGTCCATTGGCAGCAGTATAGAGTGACCTTCCTAAAACACAAATCTGATCATGTCATTCTGATCAAATCCAGGGGCTTTCCATTGCCATTGGACAATGACCATACTCCTTAACATGGTTTCCAAAGTCTACCTTATCCTGCCTCCACAGGTTTTCCCACTCCTACCTCCATCATACTCCCCCCACCAGCAAACCCCACCCATCCTTCATCTGTATTGCACTAACTTCTACTTATCCCTTAGGTCTCAAAATAGGTGTCTCTTACTTAGCTCTGGGAAGTCCCCTGGACCCACCACACCTGTCTCAGGTGCTTCCTCTAGAAATTCTCAAGCTCTCTGAACTTCCTGTCCCATGGCTTTTGTCTCATAGAGGGAATTATTATTTAATCATCTCCAAGGATTGGGTCTGTCTTACTCCCTTCTTTATTTGCAATGCAGAATATAATGCTTGCTCCCAATTAGGTGCTTAACAAATACTTTGTGACTCAAAGGCCAAAATCTCAAACTAATAGAGGACCTCTGATCATCCAGCTACTAAAGCTTATTGCTTTCCAGGTCTAACATTCTGAGCCCCCAGGAGTGAAATCAGGTTGAAGGAATCTGATACCTTATGATTGGTCTGCTTGCTTAAGCCAATGACTATCTCTTGCTCATGACATAATCTCAATCAACCGTGGTGAATTTGAGTCACTAAAATTCTTGGTTACATCTTATATTTAAAATACCTATGTTGTCCAATTTCTCTATGGACATGTTAATTTCTTAAATATAAAATATTAACGCTTCTCTCATTGAAAAGAACTATCTATAAATTGAGTCCATTTTGCTGTGTCAACAGAACTGAAGAATTATACCAGTTATCTCACTGTATTCTATACTCCTTTCAGAGAGCCAAATATTCCCTTTGAACTAAAGCTTAATGCCTAAGATTTAGTTCTTGGCACAAAAGAACTGCCATAGTAAATTTTTTATATGGAGGCTCTTAATTTTGCAAATGTGTTTGGTACTCTACAAAAGCAATTTAAGTAAGCTGTAGAGAGAGAAACATATTGCAGCTTTTAATAAATACCTCCCACACCCTCATGAGAGAGGAAGAGCAGTGGTGAGTGAGCTGTTAACTTTCAGGCAGAGCTTATCTCAAGAGAAGTTGTATAACACCAGACATAGTAATACCTATTTTTTTCTTAATCTGATCTGTAAGGGACGTGTCATCTTCCTTAATGAGAGAGTGGAAAACAAATTACATTACTATAGCAAGGATAAATGGCTTATATTCAAAAGTTGTGCAATGACACAACGTAACAGATGACTCATTCCCCCTCCCCCAAATTTTCAAATCTACATTTTAAAAAAATCTTTTTAGTTGCAAAGGTTAAAATTTCTTTTTAGCATTTCTCACTGTGTCCACAGAGAACTTTCCTTGGAGCTAATTCCAACTGCTCATAAATGTACACAGGTCTTCCTTCCACTGCAACTGCCATGGAAAGGTTCACAATCAAGCTTTTGCTCCACCCTGCTGCATGGCTCCGGGCTTCTATAAAAATCCTCTTGTCACACTTTGACTCACAGTGTTTCATTTTCCACCATAGTGTAAAAGACAGGATGCAGTAGATATGTTCTTAATTAAAGAGTGCAAATTTATTTCTATATCCTTCAACTTGAGAAGTTTATGGGCAATCTGAACTTCTTTTATTGGATCTTCAGATCTAGCTGATGACATCAATCAGGGTGAACAAACAGCAAATACACATTCTGTGCTTTTCATAATCTGGAACTTTTCATCTTGCTTTAAATATTGGTATAGATTATTCAGAATAAAATCTTATAATTTACTCTACCAAACTTGATATGTGATGCTGTTTAATAAAAACACCAAAAATTCTATGAAACCACTAATAATATGGCTTACTCGATGGTTCGTAGTTACATCACTTTGGGAGCATGCTTCTTTGAAGATGTGCACAGGTTCCAATTTTGAGTTACCTACTTGTAGTTGGGAGCATGCTTCTTTGAAGATGTGCACAGGTTCCAATTTTGAGTTACCTACTTGTAGTTATTAGAGTTATTGAGTTACCTACTTGTAGTTATTAGAAGCTAACTTCTTATTCTTCCTCAGGTCCAAACTCATTCCTGCTCTCCCTCATGATAGCTGGGATCCAAAAAGGCTTGGGTCCTGAGGCAAGGGTGGGAGGATACACAAAGATCCAGTATCTGCAGCAGCCAGGAACAAATGGAAAGTACCAGCAAAAGTGAGGATGTCCAGGATCAGACTAACAAACTAAATGTAATTGTGTTTTGAGGGCAGAAGCAGATCTCTGTTGGTTTTCTAGGGTTGTCATAACACATACCACAAACAGAATGGCTTAAAATAGAAATTTTCTCACAGTGCTAGAGGCTGAAAGTCCAAGAATAAGATGTCTGTAGGACTGGGTCCTTCTGAAGATTGAGAAAGAAGATTCTATGTTTTTCTCCTTGGCTTCTTGAGGATTGCCTTTATCCTGTATCTTCACATTGTCTTTCATCTGTGTGTGTCTTAAACCAAATTTCCTCTTCTTGTAAAGACATCAGTCCAACTGGATTAATGCCCACTCCAATGACCTCTTTGGAACTTGATGACCTGTGTGAAGACCCTATCTCTAAAGAAGGTCACTTTCTGACCATACTAGCATTAGGACTTCAACATATGAATTTGGTGGGAGAACACAATTTGACCCATAACAACATCCCAAAACAAGGAAACAAAGCCAGAGTTGAAAGCTGTGTATAAAAAAGAAATATATGTAATTCAGGGGTGAAGTAAGGCAGGTTCTGGGTGACTGACACCAATGGAGATAAAATATCCATCACTGCCTTTACTGATCTTTTTCTACAAGGTCAGGGTGAACACTGTGTCTAGATGTGGGTAGAGCTGACTGCCTTAAAGATTCAGAGTCTAATGTCTTCCCCTTCGGGCCCCTTAAATATCTTTTCCCAGAGCTAGGTAAGGTAGTTAAAGATTTCTCCTGGGGAAGTAGAAAAAGAGAATTTAAGCTCAATTTCCTATTTCAGTATGTTTGGAGAAGCTTCCATGTACAAGGCCATGTAAGGCCATGGTAATGAGACTCTACTCCCAAGTTGTAGTGAAAACCACCAGTGTCCTTAAAAAATGGCACTCAGTTCATCCTATGTTAGCAGTGGAAGGAGAGTCATTTGCTGGGACAACATTCTAATTCCTCCAAGATTCACAGTTCTGGTGATCTCACTATTTACTACTGCCAACCATCCCAGTTGGCACTCCTAAGGGAGTGGATTATATAACATTATGGTTCATTTTTTCATTTTATTTCATTATCCCCCAAGTATTTAGTAAAGTATTATTTTAAAATGATAAAAGGAGGACCACTTAATGCCAGGTTATTAAAATAATCAGTGGTCCCTGGGGCCAAGGAGGTAGCTCTAATAATTTGGGGCCAAGGACCATCAGGGTGTCAACAAAAGCCTTCTGTCTCCATTTCCAAATTTGAATAATGTGATCTGGGAGGTTTCCTTACATGGTTCTAGCAGTTATATTGAGGGAGTAAATTCTGAATTTTACATCATTCAGACTGCAGCATCAAAGGATTGCGACACTTCTGAGCTACTTCTGAAATCTTGTGCTTTTGACATGTATTAATTAGCATATTTTCCTGACTATAATTTGCATGAAAAAATAATCTAACTAATCTCTACATTTTCAAAATTATGCAGCTAGTATTTTTAATGTGAACTTTAAGTGGAGCTATGGAATGCTGTATAATTTGCAGATTGATCAATTATTGATGGTTTGGATGTTATGTAAAAAGAACATTTTATCATGTTACACTGTAAGAACTTTTTATAGTATTTTTCATCCTTATCAATATTAATTTCGGGAGTGAGAATCCGTACTCTGATCCCATGTATAATAATCTTATTTAAATCTACTATTCATAATCATGAGAAGGGAGATTTATGAAAACTAATGCTAATTAAAAAGCTGAAAAAATTAGAGCAGAGGTAAAAATGAAGAGGTTGTCCATCAAAATATCGGACTCAATGGTGCCTACGGCTGTGTCACCGAACTTCTAGTAATTATTTACTTAGGCTTATTCAGTTCACTCACGACTGGGGGCATTGTGCCATGACTCTTATTTACATTAGCTCATTCATTCTCACCACAACCTGATGAAATTAGGTATGATTAGTCTAGTTTACAAAAAGAAGATTAGGAAGGTTGATTAACAAGGAAATAGGGAAAGAGATGACTTCATTGTTTTGACTCCTAAAAGCCCCCTAATCAATCAGGTTCAGGACAAAGGCTTTTCCAAACTCATGGGGGAAAAAAAAATCAAGAACCACCAGTGTTGTAACCAAATATATGAATAACTAATGTATAAATAACATACTAGAGGATATTGTATATCATGAAAGTATATCAGATCATTACTGCAGCTCAAAATTCAAGAATCTAATTGTCCCATTTATCCTCCGCATTATAAATTGTTTACTAAAATTTGGGTTTCATGTTTCTGCAATCTACAAAGCTGGAATGAAGTCTCTAATTAAATATCCAAGAATTGATTTCAGATGGGCAGGTGGCTTGGCTTCAAATCTTGACTCTTTTACAAATTAGTTAATTGACCTTGGAAAATTCACTTAGCCTTCCTGAGCCCCAGATGCTGTCCTGCAGGATTTTGTGAGAGCTGAATGAAATCATCCATGTGAAAATACATAGTTAGTACTTTGTGATACAAAGTTAGTAATCATTAAATGTTAACTGAATGGGACTATAAACTGGTTGTCTATTTTCATACCAGATTTCTTAAAACTACTAAAACATTAGTTCTTTATTTCTCTACCACACATAATCAATGCTTTTATAAATGAGTTGTATAGATCAATTAACTCAATATCAGATTTCCAATGTCCCATATAATATACATGTTATATTTATATATATATAATACATGTTAATTATATATATTTTTCTCCTATAGAGACCAAGACCTGAAAAATGTAACTGAAGTAAATTCTAATGTGCCTAAAAATAAAAATGGAAGGTAAGAGTTATTATAATTTACTTTTTTGTTATCAATCCCATATGTCTATATAAATTATATAATCTTAAATCTTAGATTTGCTGAGGAGTTATGATATTTAGTTATAAATGCTACTGAAATATAAAAATTAATATACAGGGTACTTAATAGTTGATATGGAAAAAAGTTAACAAAATTCAAATTCTGTTGGAATTTCTGTCAAAGAGCCTTCTATTCAATTCCTTCATGTAAAAGGCATCATGGAAATTCAAAGCTCTGCACTTGGGCTGTGAAGATTTATTTTTACTTTTTGTTGCTTGGTAGTTTTTCAGTGGTGCAGAAAGCACTCTGGGACTCTCTTCCTTAGATACCTAGTGCTAAAAGAATGCACAAATTCATCACAGCTACAAGACAGGACCTAGTTTTGAAATTTCTTTATACCACAGAGTGTAATGACATTAAAACTGTTGTACATTTTTTAAAAGGGAAAGTATAGCTTATAGAAGTTATACTTCATTGTTGTTACAGACTGTTTAAGAAAGAATTAAAATTTTTTTCCATGTTTTATAATCCTCCCACACACATATAGGAGACCCAAAACCCATAGGTTCTTATTTTTTACCTTTTTAAGTTACAGTTGTCTTTTCTAGTAAAAATTTTTTATGCAAAGAAATGATATTGTCAATATTGTGTGTGGAGAGTGGAAAAGCAAAAAAGATCTGGGTCACTTTTTCCCCATAATGTCTACAAAAGACTGCATCTAATGGGTAGTTTCCTTCTGTCCCTTAATTCCCTACATCATCTTCTGCCTTCTCTTCTTGTGATCACACAAAAGCCTTGGATAAAATGAGGGAGGACCTGTTTATCTTAGAAAAACATCTCTTAGTTTGAGAATAGGATGGGCTTACAATTAACCAGTCTTCCAGATAATTTGAGTATTATATGGAAGTGATCAAGGTAAAAAAAAAATTACAAGTAAATGATCATGTATGCTTAAGGAATGTCTCATTTAATATGATTTGAAAGATGGTCCAATTTCAGTGTGCCTTTTTCACAAAATGGGTTTTATTGGAAGGATTAATGAAGAAATGAAATTGTATGGAACTTCAAGAGCAGGAATGGTAGCAGCATGCCCAGGTCTCATAGAGGCCTGAACTGGAAGGTTGTTCCTTCTTGCCCAGGGAACATTCCATCAGGAATCACTGAACACTAACCCTAGTTCCTTATCATTACTGTAACTCAGCTACTCCCTGAATTTTGGCTCATCCCAGTTTTTCCCCCACTCTTCCTTCTGCCTGTTGGCTTCCTTATTCTCTACTCTGTATCTGTTTGATAACCAAGATTCTTTGCTGGCCTCCCCCCCCCCCCCCCCTCAGTCTCTGCCTCCTCATACCTGGAGCTTACTTTAGCTTTCTGTGGTCTGTCTGGCCTCCTAAAGCAAGGCAGTATGGGTTTGGCCATCTGCATTAAAGATGGTTTGTAGATGGAAAACACCATGGTTGACAATAAGGTGCACACAGTCTCCTTTCCTTTCCTGCAATTTCATCTGTGTCTCCTGCCTTCCATAATCCAATGATGACAGAAACATTTGCAAACACACCCACTCTTTCCCCAGGGAGATGGGAATCAGCACAATCCGTGTCTACATCCAGATGCCTTAACACCACCATTACAAGACTTTGTTGATCCCTGAATTCTGTTTTCAGGTGGTGTTTATTCTCCTTCAGTTCTATTACTATCCTGTGTATATACAATTTCTCATGGTTCTGCTCTCTAAAAATGAAGTGGAAAATTTCACCCCCACCCTGGCCCTGACACAACCATCATAATAAAAATTTTCACCCAGAAAAGAGTGGAAAGAAGAAATCTCTAGGCCCAACTTTTATGCCCATGGAATGGATTCTGGCTGCAAAAAGGACTGTCAAAATGGGTGAATGGGTAAATCTCGAATAGAAAAAAATTTGAGAAAATTCACAGAGAGTAAGAGACTTGACTAAGTGCGGAAGGTTACTAAATCAGAGAGGTAGGATGAATCCAAGTGTTATGGCAGCAAATCCTCTCTTACAATTTTTATAATAGAGTACTTTTTAAGAAAATATTTAAAATTTGAAATTTTTACAAGCGCTTAAGACCTTGACATTTTGTAGAAGTAAACCCCAACACATATGATACAAAGTAGTGGGCTTTTAGTAAGAATTTTATTCTTTATGCAAAAGGGATTTATAAAGTTTGTAGGGGCATAGATGTTTATCCGTTGAAATTGCTTTATGGTATTTAACGTCAGGCTGCCAAGTTTAATCTAGTAAGACGATGGAAATCTAAATAAGAGTCTTGGGCCAATGTGCTAAACAGACTTGATTCACTTTAGGAATGCGTTCACTTTGTATAGCAACTGGATGTCCGAGTAAAATATGTTCCTAATCAGGATATGCATGCAGGTGTGCAACCATCACCACATCCATTTTAGAACATATTTGTTACCTCAAAAAGAAACCCCATATCGTTAGCAGTCACACATCATTTTCTCCCCACCCTTTCATCCTAGGTGACTGCTGGAGTCATACAGAATGTGGTCCTTTATGACTGGCTTCTTTCACTCTTTGTAATGTTTTCAAGATTCGTCTTGTCTTTTTATTCCCAAATGGTACTTATTCCATTGTATGGCTAAACAGCATTTTGTCCCTTCATCAATTGATGGGCATTTGAATTGTTTTTGACTTTGGGGTTGTATTGAACTATTGTGAACAATGCTGTATATACATAGCTTTTTTGGGGGGGTATCTTTTCATTTCTCTTGGGTATATATTTAGGAGTGGAATTGCTAGATTGTATAGTAAATCTATGTTTAACTATCTTAGGAACCGCCAGACTGCTTTTCAGATCAGCTGTAAAATTTTATACTCTTACTGGCAATGCATGAGGGTTCCAGATAGGTAAATTCTGAGGGTGAATTTCCACTGCAGGAAACATTTTTCTCAAGAGCAATTTCTTTAGGAATTCTGTAAGATCCTACGCAATGTTTTGAGTTTCTATTTTGTAGAGTTGTTATTTAATTGAGACAAAATTATGACCATTAATTGTAAGTTATAATTCAACAATTTGTTTCAATGAAGAATAGATTCTTAATCATAAAACTGTTTTTTAACAACAAACATTGTGAGTCATGAGTTCTCCTTTATGAGGATTATTCAAGGCATCTGAGACAAATACTTGATTTGTACCAGTTCCTAAACTTTAGTGCATGTCACAACCACCTGCTGACCCAGGGATCACACTTTGAGAACCAGTGCTCTTTTGGGTAAGATGTTGGGCTGCCCAACCTCTAAGGTGTTGGTTTTTAACCTTCACTTGCGTATGAGACTCACCAGAGAGACTTAATCCCAGTACCTAAGATGCAATTCAAGCTAATTAAACCAGAATATCTGGTGGTAAGACCCAGTAGAATTAATAAAAGCACTACAGGTGATTTCACTGGTTGCCAAAGTATTTTATAACTATTTCTATGGTTCTAAATAATAATACAAAAAAAAAAAGATCACCACTTATTGGCATCAAGATAGAATTTCCTGTGTAACATCTATCACCATCTCACGAAGAGCAAAGAAAGACTTGGCAACAATCACAGACCCTAGAACACTAGAGAGACATGATGATTTTGTGAAAGATATATCCTGGTTCTGATTCTGGAACTGAGAAAGGACATCAGTGGAAAAATGGATGAAATACAAATGAAGTCTACAGTTTAATTAACAGTATTGTACTGATGTTGATTCCTTAGTTTTGACAAATGTACCACGGTTATGTATGATATTAGTATTAGGAGAAGCTAGGTGAAGGGGTGACACGGCTTGGCCACATCGTCTTTGCACTTTTTCCATACATTCAAAGTTACTCGAGAATAAAAGATCTCTCTCTTTTTTTTATTAATCTGTCATCTTCCAAACCTACTGGCAGAGCAAAATCCATCAGAGTTTGTTGTTCCACATTTCAAATTTGTTTACTAGTGTTTGGGTTTTCTTCACAATTATAAAAATTAAATCTTCACGAAGGCATTGTTATTAATCTCATAAACAGAACTAGGAAATGCTACTCATATTATCACTCTGTCAGGGCTGCCATAACAAAAATACCACAAACCAAGTGGCTTAAACAACAGAAATTTATTTTCTCACAACTCTGGAGGCTAGAAGTCCAAGTGTCAGGTTTGGCTTCTCCTGAGGCCTTTCTCCTTGGCATGCAGATGGCCACATTCTCACAGCCTTGCATGGCCTCTCCTCTGTATTTGTACAAACATACGCAGATCTCTCCTGTCACTTCCTCTGCTTAAAAGGACACAAGTCCTATGGCCCCACCCATGACCTCACTTAACCTTTTTTACCTTCTTATAGGCTCTGTCAGCAAATCATATTGAGCGTTAGGGTTCCAACATATGAAATTTGGGGGGAGACAATTCCCATAGCAATACTGTTTGCAAATTACTTCCCTTTCTTATTTGCTGATTTTGCTAACTGGTGATACTTGATTTTATCCTGCGGAGGATGGTACAAACACATTTCAAACTTACTGACAACCTTCATTCTTTGAAGCAGTTTATCTGTTAAAATTGGGTTTTGTATTGTATATGATATGATTTGAATATTTCTAAACAACTGCGAGTTAGATTAATAATTCCTGGAATGACATATTCTAATAATCAGGTTAGAAAATCTTCTAATGTAAATTCTACTTTCTCATTACTTAGTATCATTTTAATGTAGTTATATGTTTTGTGAAACATCCATCCTAAAACTAGAAGATGATCTTCTGTATGCCAGAGATAATATGTGAACAAATGTTTTCCTCTTCTTTAAGAGCTATCTGGGAATGGAAGAAACAGCATGTTTAAAAATGATAAGGCTTGATTAAGATCAAAACTATTCTCTTGGTTTTCACATCTCTTCTATATCAGAGTTTACTAAATTGCAGGGAGAAAAGTGGCTAAAATTCTGAAGCTTTTCCTGCTTTAAAATTTTCCTCTGTTCCAGAGGAAAAAGAAAATATGCCTATACTTTGTTAAGCGTAGTGACATGTTTTAGTTAACAGAAATCTAGGTCAGGGTTCTGTAATCCTCAAAATATTGCTTTCCATTAAAAACAAGATGGAAACTGTAATTTCCAAAAGCAATCCCTGGATAATTTTCATCAAGTTGATAAGCTCAAGATATACAAGAGAAGATTTCTACAGTGGCACATTTGGTGTGACAATATTATTGGAACCAATTTCAGATGGTTTTTGCCCTTGGTGAAAAGGTATTCTGTCCTAGTGTTAGAAAATATGTCACATGCCTGAGGATTATTCTTAAATTTTATTCTGTCTAGTGGTTGCTGTGGAGAGTAATTCTATTCGTGTATCTGCACAGAAACCAGACAAATATAATGAGGTTCACTGTATGTAAAGAATGTTAATTGAACAAATTAAAAAAAAAAAACAAAAAACTTCTAAGTGGCCTTCAAAATGCCTAATATTTGTGTTTGCTTCCCCAGGCTAGATGGCCAAGTCAATGGATCCACGGCTGCTTTGAACGACCAGCTCTCTGGAACTCCTGCCCATTCTTATGAAGCCAGGAAGAATCTCAGGTACTGTAGCCAATTATAAAACAAATGACAGGACTACTCTCCTGTTTTTAAAAATCATCTTAATATATAACCTGACCTCTCCTTTGAAATGCATAAGTTTCTAATTTTATCAATGGCTGTATGTAAACCGCTTCTCACAGAGGCATTAAGTCAGAAACGTAGTCATTGGGAAGTTTTGATATCTGGATAAGAAAATGTAAATGTGATTTTTCCCTGAAATTTTTACTTTTTTTTTCTTTTTTTGAAGAGCCTCTTTGTGACAGTGGTGTTGAGATTCTCTAGGTAGATTGAAAGTTTTCATTAAATTGGATGTTATCATGTTAGTTCATTAAGGTCAACTTTTGGAGGTTTGTGGGGAAAGAGATGATTTGGAAATATGAATGAGACACTAGGGAAACAAACACCAAAATGTATGATACAGATACTCGGAATAATCTTCATGCTCTACAGCAGATATTCTGAGTGACCAATTTTCATAGCATTCTAGAAGTAGGCCAAGACAGTGGAAGCTAAGAATAAAATAGGAGATATGCAGACATTTTGCAGAAGTGGGTTAATACCCTTTTAACAATTACATTTCAAAAGTTATAATTTAAAAGGAATATATAAGCACTATTTGTTCGCACTGAATTGGATAACAGCCTAATTATTTTCATTATCCTTGTAACTAAACTTTAAACATTAAATAAATGGTTCATATTGCAGCTTCAATGCTGAAACCAGGCATGCAGGACCAAAGGATACCTTTGTGTATACAAGGACATATGTGGAGAACAGGTACTGGAAATTTATTTAAAATATTTTGCTCCGTTTATTTCAATTTTGAAATAATCTGTGTGTAAGAATAGATGCTATTCTTTTGGAGTAAGCTTTTTTTTTTTTTTTTTCAAATAGAAGACCATTTAAGAGTATATTAAGTTCTAGGCATATAATTCTTTATAATAGCCCAATGTTAAGTTTTTGGCAAATAATCATAAATAGTCATTGGTTGAACCAAATACTTGAATATAACAACTGTATACAAATTAGGATAACCATTTGTCAGTTCTCACATAATTGTATGTAACTATTTGTCTATAACAAGCTTTATAAAATCGTGCAATACAAAATTACTCCATTATATCTATGGTAATTTTAAGTCCCACTTTAATTAAATAACTCTAGTTCTATCTCCTCTTGTTTACTTCCAATCTGAAATAGGGGGTATTACTTTTAGTAGATATACTCTGGCTCAAATTTCAGAGAATTGATATCTCCAAAAATCTGCTGCTTAGGGTGATGAATGTTGAGGAAAACATCAAACAAGATCATTAATTCATAACGCATTCCATTTCAGGGAGTTCAAAAATAAGAATTAGCCTAACTCTGGGGTAATATACTGATGGGGACTACAAATATAATCTACGTGACATGTGTGTTAACCAGAGCCCATTTCAAAGAAGGGAGAGCATCTGTGGAGAGGGGTCCCTGAAAGGACTCAAGGAACTTCATTATAGTCAGAAAGTGGACAATTTTCCAAAAAAGGTTTTTCAAACCACACATAAGTTACCTTGTAAAATGTAGCTTCGAGTTTGATTTTTCTGTTGAATCTAATTCTCCCTAAATTGTACACTGATGTTGCAGTATAGTGTGGAGATCCTGGCATCAGATTTGGGATTGAATCTCTATCATTTACTAACCATGTAGTCTTGGCAAAAGATTCTTAATTTCTTCACATCTCAGTTTCCTCATCAGTAAAATGGGAGTAATAATATATGTATGTATCTTGCACAAATGTGTGCAAACTCTTACTTAGCATTGTGGGTTATGTATTCTGACAACAGTCTGCCTGTGGGCAGTTTGAAGGGAGAGAGAGTTCCTATTTACAAATCCCAAGGGAAGGTTGTGGAATTACCACTCACTCTATGAAGTAATAGGAATGTATTGCTTCCAGCGGTAATATACTCCCGGTAGCGTAAGTACTGGGAAGCAATTATGAGCAGCCAGCTGGTTAGTGCATTGCCAGATTCTGTTTGTCTCCTGGAAAGACTGACATTTACAAATTGGGGCAGTCTGAGAAATGGAACAAAGAGGACTTAAAATTACTTTTTTTTTTTTTTTTGCTTTCATTCTGGACCATTCTTTTTTGGGTGTTTTCAAGTAAAAACAACATATCTACCTAAGATTCTTTGCTTCCCTATCTGAATGGTGATGTTTGTAGGTGCTTACACTGGTTCACACTTTGTGTATTTCCTTATCTCTGTTAGATTACATGTGGCTTTCTTTTCGTAAATGAATAAGGGAGGGGCAAGTATAAATTCCATGAGAAGCAGTAACTTCTTATCCCATTCACCCTTGTCCCTGTGCTCTTGCTCTATTCTCTGTTTACTTCCGTAGGTATGTCAACTTATGTCATCTTGGAGGTGGCTTGTGTATTAGATCTTCTCTGTATTAAAAAAAAAGACATTAGTACATAATGTTGGTAACATCACAGAGAAGAATAATAAGGCTGCATGAGGAGGTGTGTGTGCTTTGTCACCTGGGTGTGACATATGGGTGTGTACAACAAGACTATGGAAATAGCCCAATTCTCACATGTCCATGTGTGTTCGTTTCTAGTAAATCACTGAAGGATGGGTATCAGGAGAATATCTCCGGAAAATACATACAAACTGTTTATTCGACTTCAGACAGGTGAGTTTGTCTGTATTTCCACACCTAAAAGTATGTATACACACATACTTACATGGACATATGTGCACTTAAATACACATATATGTGTGTATATACACTTTTAGAGATAATATATATTTTATGTATCTTACTGTATATGTATATGTGTATGTATGCATACATATACGTTCATAGATATTTTATATTCACATTTGATGCATTTTTATTATATATATACTATTGAAATATGTGATTCTTGTTGTCCGTTGTACTTAGAGAGGGCACTCCTGACAGTGACTGTTACATACGTGTGCGAATGGACAATGTACGACAACCTCTGCAGCCAGGAATTAATTCTTTGACTTCCTGGCTGTTGCTGCTCTTTGATTTTGATGTACTTGATTCCAGCAGAGCTTTGCACACCTTCCAGCTTCTTCACAGACCAGCCCCTAGGCTGTTGCTGATTCCCAGGAATCCCTGTTAATGCCACATTTCTAGTGTCTAGGCTTCATTGCATCACTTGACTATGCCCTCAACCCTCCCTCCTTCTGGTTTTCAAAAGCCAGCTCACTTACCCACCGCTGCGTGGGTATGCTGTTATGGCCCACTCTGGGCCTACTCTCAGTTCTCAAGGCAGGGGTTACAGTGCATATCAAGTTAGTTCTGGGAAAGAGATGCCAGGCTTTTGCTGTTTAATGTTCAGCGGGGCACATAGGTGATGCTCATGAGAATATGGCCTGCAGATTTCCAGTGGACAAAATGAAAATAATTAGCATTGCAGCCCAACCACTGGAAACCAGCTATAGTGCAAATGTACAACATATAGTGCAAATGTAAACATGATACTTCTTTATAGCAGAGGCTGGACATATGACTTACGAGGGTAAGGGCTTATCTTATTTTTATGCACAGCCTCAGCCTGTAATGCAGTGTTTGGCACCTAGCAGGTACTCAGTAAATGTTTTCAGAAAAACAACAACAACAACGCTAATGCTCTATTTGCTACAAAAAACACAGATAGGCCAGCCATCAAAATTATATCCTTTTTGTCTCTGTTATAAGATCTTGTAGTACAAGTGATCTTTCTAGCGTCTTGCCTTTAAGTCACACTGCCTTGAGGAATAAAGTCATCCCTGCAGGCATTAGAACTACAAATACTGTCTAGATAACTAAAAACAAACAAATTTAAAAAAACGAGGTTTGGGTTTTTGTTTTTTTTTTCATAATGCTCTGAAAAAGGTCTTTGACTAACAGTATGATCTTAATAAGGACAATACCAACATCAGGGCTTTCCTTTGGTTCATATTATTATTAACTTAAGGAAGGAAAACATTCTTCACAAAAGCATTGCTCTTAATGTGAAGAATTAGAGTTCTGTTACTCAAGTGGTCCTTGAAATTTTTCTTAATCCTCAGAGCAAAAGTCAATTCTCTGTAAGAACAGCCAAGCAACTTTTTTTTGTTGATTATTGTGTGAAATTAGCTGAATCCCCAGAGTTCTTATCTAAGCATTTCAATCCCATTTAAAGTGGCTTCCCCCTTTACAGGATAAAGACTAATTCCTTTGCACAATTATTTAAGGGCCTTTAGAACTTGCTCATTCTGAATATTGACTGATGTTTAATGACTCCAGATACCCTCTTGGGTATATCCTGTTCACTCTGTTGAATTCCTCTCTCCTGCCCCTCTACACCTCGCTGAACTCACATTGAAGGCCCCACTGTGTTCAAGCTTTAACTCATGTGACACTTTTTCCAGCAAGACCTCCCTGACTCCACCCTGGGGAATAGTTGCTTCGTGGGCCACGGTCTCCTAATTCTCTCCCTGCTGTGATCATCGAATCATACACTTGGCTGCCCTCATGAAAAGAAGGAGACCGTCTCACTCTTCTTTATATTCCCAGCTCCTCCCTCAGTGCCTCTGGAATGGAAGTAGAATAGAGAGTGCCAGTTTTCTACTCTTCAAGAGCTTGCAGTCTTACAGGGGAAATCTGAGTCTTAAAAGACACCAAGAGATTATAGGCAATTGTAGGGGAGCATTTTGGGGACTCTAGACCCTGGAGTCTGGGGTAACACGGACCCATCATTTGTGAATTTACCAAAATATTTTTGAGTGGATTTGTATTTTTGTCCTATTGAATGTTTTGAGAGCTAAAATTTTATATTAATCTACCATATAATTTTTTCTATGATACATGCAAGTTAATAATTCAAAACCTCTTCTAGCTTCAAGGGGTACTCATGACCTAGTTCAATTAGTAAACTGTGAACATCTTTGCCCTGCCCAGATGCACCCTTGATTGCTAATGAATTAATAATTTGAGACTTTCCTTCATGTTAATTCTTTGATATCATTTTGAGGTAACTAGAAGAATCAATTCTATCAATAGAATAAGTAAGTCCCAAACTTTCCTTGATTTTCACACAATTTCCTAAAGTATCAACAAAATTAACATATCATTTCTACATGACTTTATGGGGGATATATCCATCTCTTGCATGATGACAAATTTATTTGTAATTCCTTACATCCCTATAGGTCTGTCATTGAAAGAGATATGTGTACTTATTGCCGGAAACCTTTGGGCACAGAAACAAAAATGATTTTAGATGAATTACAAATTTGCTGCCATTCCACTTGCTTCAAGGTAAGGACATGTTTATTGTAGTTAACGAAATATAAAACTGCATAATGATGACTGGAACAAAAATAATTATTTAATGAAATACATGAGATGAAGTTAAGGCTTTCAGAAACACTCTCTCCACATTAATAATGCACTACTTAAATATTTCTCTGAGTTCTGCAGCCTGAACCTCAAAGGTTTATAATTACTATCTTGGCTTTAGGCTTAGAGTTGATTACTGACACATTTATTACTCTTACCCTAGAGATTTAAATCTGTAAAAATATAAACACTTGTTCTCTTTATAAAAGCTTTTTGCAACATTTTAATGAATCATGCATTGCATTAAAAAGTCACGAAATCCAAAAAGAAAAAGAAAGTGTTGAGAAGAAACCTAGCAACTTTTTACCTGAGGCATGCGGTTAGGACTGATAGGCTTAATAGTTGAAACTCAGTCTGCTTTTGAGAACATGGTTAGTTATAACTAATTGTGGCTTAGTGTAATAAAAATAAAGCTTATGTAGAAGAATGCTTCAGTTTGTGCTCATATGCCATTTCTTTTGCTTCTCACAATAATACTGGGTAGGTCAACATGACAGTTGTTGGTATAACTGGATGAGCACTGGATTGGGAGTCTGAAGGCCTGAGTACAAGTTCTCGCTTCCGCAAGCTGTGGCTCTCATTTTGGACCAGTCCCTATTTAGCTTGGCTTCAGATTCCTTTTCTGTTAAATGAGGTAGCTGACTAAACCAGTGGTTCTCAACTTGGTTGTACATTATAATCACCTGGGGGCAGTTAGGAGAAAAATAGACTGCTTAGGACCAGCCCCAGTTTAATAAAAAGCTCTCAAAGATTCCTGGGCATTGGTATTTTTAAAAGCTCCTTGGATAGATCCCAGTGCAACCAATTTAAGAATCATTTGCCTAACTCCAAGTGTCCTTTCTGTGCTGACATTTTGTGGTTGATATAAATGACCTAACATGGTCAAGCACCTGTAATACTTTGACAACTGATGGCTTCTCCTTCAATTTGCTTTTAGACAGTGACACATAGCAATAAGATTTATGATGCCTCATTTTGAGAAGAAAAGTCAAATTTTAGGCCACAATTTATAGAATTCCATATAAAATAAAATGTGAAATTTGCACAATTAATTATGGGAAAATGAAATTTCCTTTTAGTTATGAAGATTTACTCAATAAAACAAAAGTTAGTCCGCAGCTCTTTATTGAAAGTTATTATGCAGAAAACTTTTTAAAATAAAATAATTCTCCCATTTATTTCTTTTAGTAAAAAACAATAATTTCCATTTGTTATATTTTGGATGATTTATTTCCATTTTTGGTTTAATTATAAAATACTACTGAGAATAAAAATGTCACCACACTCCTCAGAAAAGAGGTATTACTCTTATAGCCATGATAATAGAGAACCACCTGGACTTGTTTAAGCATGTTGAATTGATCAGTGACAATTTGCTGCAGTGAACTCACCTCTGAAAGCCATCCAATCAGTAACAGCCTCATGCCTGAAAGTCAGCCATTCAGCAGTGAACTTGTTTCCAAAGAACACAGGTCAACACTTTTCTGCCTCCATAACCAACACAATGCAAAACAAACTGTTCCCTAAAGCCTATTTAAGATCACAGGTCTGTTTTGTCCAGTGAGACTCTAAGTAGACAGCATAACTCGTCCCTTAGTAAGCAAGCAAATAAGCTTTGTGCTTTTGTTTGAGATATTGAGTGGTGATCTTGTTGTTGGAATTAACCCATTTTTGAAAAATTATATCTACTCTGCTGTGAGTTAAATTGAAGTTCCGGTGCTAATATGCCCTGAAATGTACATTTTTGGAATAGTGAGATGTTGTGACAGTTTGTTTGAAAGGTTCAATGTTTGGATCCTGGACAAGTACATTCTCACAATCCCTGTGGGTTCTCTTTCATCTGAGCGTTACTGTGTAGGGCGGTACTGAATGAAGTGAAAGGGCTTTTCTATCCTGTTGCACTAAGAATCTAGACGTCATGCATAATACATGTTAACTTCATATATATATATATATATTTTTTTTTTTAGTGTGAAATATGCCAACAGCCTTTGGAAAACCTACAAGCAGGTGACAGTATTTGGATTTATAGACGGACAATACACTGTGAACCTTGCTACTCTAAAGTTATGGGTAAGTGTCAAGCACTTTAAGAAATGATCACTTTTACAAATAATAATGAGCACTTGATGTTGTTGAAATGAAGATTTTCATTTCAATAAATGTAAAGTAAATAAAGTAAAAAATATTTAAATAAAGTAAAAAATATTTTATTAATTATATTTAGTTAAGAATTCAGCTGAAGGTAGTTATACTATCATAGTGTTTTAATGTATAAAATCAGTCAACATGTATTATTGTCACCTGTTATCAGACCAGGCATAATACAACTAAATAATGAAGCCACTTAATTCGGGAAGTTTTTTTTATTTTTTCCAAACAAAAATAAAGATCTTCTTTGTTCAAATAATTGCTTGACTTGAAGTCCATTTCTGTGAATGACCTATTATTTTTGCACTGAAATATAATTTTGTACCTAATTTGGTTATTACACAAATCCTTTAATGTTATTTTTAAATGCAAGGTTTAGAGCTAGTTCTATATAATTTTATATTAATATAGCATCTAAGTATTTTTTAATGCGCTCTTAATTGACAAATGATATGAGAAGAAAACACTAAGGACTTGCATTTTTAACTCATTTTCTTTAAACAGTGTGAAAACTTTAAAAGTTGATCTTAAAGTTATGCACAATGTGCACTAAGATAGTAAAATAAAATCCTATGAAACTTGAGTAATTTTTAATAACCAGTGTTGGCATTTTATTTTTTAATTCAATGATACATAGAATAACCAAGGTGATATTGAATACCAGGTCAACAGCCCTACATGAGGGCAAGTTCCCTGACGTCTTACTGGTGTGGTGAATAAAAGAGGAGCATGTGGAATTCTTCCATGGGATCCAAAATATAGAATTTAATGACAAATGTGTGACATTAATGAGGTATTGGGAGACTGCATCTGGAAAGTGTTCTGAGAAATACTCAGAAACCCACGTTCCATCAGGCTGCAGTATCAATTATAAGAACAAACCTAATTATATTCACACTTTGCTTTCTATTTTCTGCTTTCGCCAGCCAGTTCCCATATTCTGTTTTCTTCCTAATTTAGCAGACTTATTATGATCCAGTATTGTATCAAAGGCCTTGGTGTGCATGGTGACAATCTGAAACTTTCAGTCTTCTAGAAATCCATGACAGGGATTGGGAGATATGATTACCAGAATACTCAGAAGTCTTTGTGTCTTCCTCCCTGTCTAGGTGCACTCCACAGGCATTGCCTTTTTTATAGTACGTATCAGTTGTCAAGACACAACTCTCAAGACATCTCATAAGTACAAGTACCAGGCATTGGTAACTTTGTGTTTATGGTGTCTGACCAAAAGCCATAGTAATGAATGCAGTAGAAAGAAAACATTAAATGCTTAATCCACCACTACCCCGTCAATGATAGTTATTTAAATTTTTTAAATTATAGGCTTATGTTTGTACTGAAGTTGTATTTCTAACTGTTATTTTCTTTCAAATTTTCAGCAAAGTGGATTCAATAATTCTGGCACATGGAAATCAAGAGAAAAGCGTACATTAAGAAGTTACACTTTTATTTTAAGAATATGTCATCTAGAAAAGCATTTACACTGAAGATTGACTCTTGTATCTAACAATTCTGCTATTGCACAAATAATCTAATTGCCCTCAATAAGGTCATATACAAAAAGGAAACCATCTGGTGTCTGGCTAGATTTAGCCATGAAAAATTCAAGAGGTTCCAGCTACCAATGTCCAAGGAATGATCATTTTGAGGGCAGTGAGCTGTGTCAACCCTAACTAGGTCCATGTCTGTCCCATATATGTGTGGACATTGTGGTTGCCGTTATAGAAAAGTTTCCTTTTTCTCATCTTTGTTTCTCTAAGGATTTGGATTTACAGACATTATTGACATCCTGATAAACTGTCAAAAAAGCAAGATATGTTTCTTTTACACTCAAAAGAAATGTTGATAGAAATTTTTTATGAAGTTTGGCAGAAAGATGTTTCATATAAATTTGTATGAATCTCAGAGAATCACTTGACCTCCAGACAAAATGATTTCTAAGGTCCCTTTCTGCTCCCCAAATTATCTGATTCTAAAGCAAGTGTTGTTTTCTTCTCAAAACTACATTTGAATATGTGTTTGTTAAGCATATTGAACTAAATAGTACATTCTAAACAATTTGATGTTATCCTTTAATTTGCCACAGATACAATTTTTGTAGAATGTTTTAAAAATAGACATGGATTTATGGGTAATAGGAAAAATCACATGATGTGGATAGTTTACATATTATAAATTGTTCAATTTTCTTTGCATGTATTTCAAAAACCAGGTATATGAATAATCTCCGAGAAATAATGGTTGTGGATTACAAAGACATGTTCTTCTGCTTGTTGCATATCTATTCATACTACATAGCACTTTACAGTTACAGACAGCATATAAATAAAAATAAAATGAACTACCAGTTACACAGAATCTTTTTGTGGAATGTCTATATTCACGGACATTGATGTCATCAGTTACAGAGATCACAATTTATTATATTCTGTGCCATACTGGTTAACTTAATTCTTTAACTACTTGAACTATAGTTTTTATTTTATTATAATTATTTTTTTTTGAGAGAGAGAGAGAAGTGCAGTGAGGGAGGGGCAGAGGAAGAGAGAAAATCCCAAGTAGACTCCATGACCTGTGCAGATCCTGACACAGAGCTCCATCTCAAGACCCTGAGATAATGATCTGAGCTGAAATCAAGAGTGGGGTTGCTTAACTGACTGAGACACCCAGGCACCCTATAACATTTATTTTTCAAGAACTTTTTCTTGAGGAATTGAAAATTCAATAATCCTATATGAGGAACTAGTATATTTGTGAGAAATTGTTCTTATAAACTATTTTATATGCACATAGAACTGCTTTCTCAAAGGAAGGCATACAGAACATTGAAGAGAGGGTGGAATTTTAGGGAAGCTTAAGGTAGTTGTGAAAAACTGACATCAACTAGGGAGATTAAATGATCATCATGTATTTTCCAAATGTTGATAAATTTAAAGAATTCTTCTTCTGTGTAATGATATCAGCATCTGTTCCTCTTAGAGACTGGTCTGCAAAGTGTTAAATACAAAACCCTTATCAAAACACAGCAATGTATAATTGTCCTATGGAGAGGAAGCCAGAAAAAACAATTAATAATAATTTGATATTCATTAATTCATGCTTGATGAGAAGCAGTGGTAATTGGGCCATATGTTTTATTGTTCTTTTATTACATGTTATCAGAGTGGATCAAAAGAAATAATTTTCTTAGGGTAGGAATTTGTGGCAGAAAAGGACGGATGGAAGAATATCCCTCCCTTTTATATAAAGTCTATTAACATCTCAATGCCTTTGTAGTAATTAAAAATCATTTGAATATCATTTTAGAAGTATTCTAATTTTTAATGCTTCATTTAAAAAAACTTAAAAGAAACATATTTCTCACTTTTCTGTAGCTGTTTAATGGACCCTTCCTTCTATAATAATGTATTAAATTAAACCAAAATCTGTTGTAAAAATGGAAAGAATGCAGAGTGGAGAGAGAAAGGCTTCCAATTCACTAAGACCACTTCATTATGTCTGGGTTTATTTGCACCTTCAGAATACAGATTTCTAAGACGATTTGGAAGGTTATAGTTTTTTTGTTTTTTGGGGGTTTTTTTGCAGCCAATTAATTGTGTTATTACTCCATTCTTTTCCTGGACACAATTGCCTAAATCTCAAATACCAGGTTCCGAATTCTATTGCTAATTAAGAGATACTTCTGAAAAGAATGGCTGCAACATGACAATATCCTTCTAAAAAAGCAAAATGGAAGAAATATAATAATCTCAGAAATAGGGTTTGTTAAGATAGTATTCTTTCTTTTAAAAGGCTAAGAAATAAAAACATAGTCAGGAAGTAATTTGTACACCCTAATTGTTTGATTGCAACCACTCCTGTCCTTAAATATGAGTGATGAGTTATGGTCCAGTGCTCACTGTCAGTGTGGTCTCTGACTTGTTTACTACCATAGAAAATCATGAGTGTTTGGAACATTTTCCTCCGCAGCTTGATTCAGAGTTCTAACAAAACAAGTGACTGTTTGGTCTATGTTATGGCAAACTGACAATGCCGATGTTGATTTTTATTTGTATGTGTGTGTCCTACTGAATTTACTGGTTATTTTGTAACAATGTAAATAAGTTAGTTTTAGAGTTCTACCTATTCTTCAGTACTCAGCATTTCCCATGGGAACCCCTAAATGTCTCTGTTTACTTGGAGCATGCCCTTTCCCCTGTGGGCCTAATCACTACTTAAAATGTGAGATTCAGGGGAGTCTGGCTGGCCCAGTTAGTAGATCATGTGATTCTTGATCTTGGGGTTGCAGGTTCAAGCCCGACATTGGGGATAGAGTTCGCTTAATTTAAAAAAAAAGCTTTAAATAAAAATAAAATGTGAGACTTAGAATGCTTAGAACATGTACCCTACCAGCTCCAACACTGCATGGATCTGTGAACCTGCTGCTTATCTCACTCTGAGATGATCTCTTTCATTAGATGCCTAGGGGTTGTTGAATGTTTTATATTTTTATTTTTTCTTTATGTCTGTGGGCTCGGTGGTGGTTGTGGTGGTGGTTTTCCTTTTTTGCTTTTTTGTTTGTTGTTGTTGTTTTTTTTAGATTTTATTTATTTATTAGAGAGAGATTGCAGGTGAGAGGAAGAGGGAGAGAGAATCTGAAGCAGACTTTGCACTGAGCACAGAGCCAATGTGGAGCTTGATCCTGCAACTGCAAGATCATGACCTGAGTCAAAACCAAGAATTGGATGCTTAACCAACCGAGCTACCCAGGTACCCCTTGTTTTTGTTTCTTAAGATGCCACATATAAGAGAGATCATTTTGTGTTTGTTGTTCTCTGACTTACTTCACCTAGTACTGACCTTAAGATCCATCTGTGTTGTTGCAAATTGCAATTTTTTCTTTGAATAAACACCAGAAAGTGGAATTGCTGGATTATGGGGCAGTTTGATTTATGTATTTATGTATTATTTGAGAGACAGAGTAAGTAGGGGAGGAGTAAAGGGAGAGGGAGGGAGAGAGAGATAGACTCTCAGGCAGACTCCCCCTCTGAGCACAGAGACTGATGCAGAGCTCAATCTCATGACCCTGAGAACATGACCTAAACTGAAACCAAGAGTTGGATGTTTAACTGACTGAGCCACCCAAGGGCCCCTACAAGGTAGTCTCTTTTTATTTTTTATATTTTATTTATTTGAGAGAGAGAGAAAGAAGGTGGTGGGGGACAGACAGAGGGAGAGGGAGAGAGAAACTCAAGCAGACTCCGTGCTGAGCGTAGAGCCTGCCACAGGACTTGATCTCATTGCTGAGATCATAACCTGAGCCGAAACAAGAGCAGGACACTTAACCAACTGCACCATCCAGGTGCTCCTATTTTTTAGTTTTTTGAGGAAACTCCATACTGTGTTCCACAGTGACTTCCCCAGTTTACGTTTCCACCAACAGGGATTTCCTTTCCTCTGCAGTCTCATCCATAGTTGCTATTTCTTTTCTTCCTGATGATAGTCATTCTACCAGGTGTAAGGTGATATCTCATCGTGGTTATCTGGTATCTAGGAATGCAAAAGATTTTTCTATATCAATTCTGTGTCCTGCAACTTTACTGAATGAGTTTATTAGTTCTAACAGGATTTTGGTGGGTATTTTTTTGTTTTTTGTTTTTAGTTCTCACAGTTTTTTGATGGAATCTTTAGGGTTTTCTGTGTATAATATGTCATCTGCAAATAGTGACACATTCTTCTTTCCAGTTTGGATTCCTGTTATTTCTTTCTGTTGTCCAATTGCTCTGGCTAGGACTTCCATTACTATGTTGAATGAAATTGGTGAGCTGGGCATCCTTTTCCTCTTCCTTATCTTAGAGGAAAAACTCTCAGCTTTTACCGTTGAGTATGATATTAGCTGTGCACTTACCATATACGGTCTTTATTACATTCTCTCTACAGCCACTTTGTGGACAGTTTTTAATCATAAATGGGTGTTGAATGTGTCAAATGCTTTCCTCCATCTATTGAAATGATCATATGATTTTTATCTTTAATTTTGTTAAGACAATGTATCACATAAATTTGTGGATGTTGAACCATCCTTGTGTCCCTGGAATAAATCCCACATGATCATGTACAATCCTTTTAATCTATTGTTGAATTCAGTTTGCTACTATTTTGTTGAGGATTTTTGCATCTATCGTTCAGCAGAGATATCAGCATATAAGTTTTGGATCCTTGTCTGGTTCAGTATTTGGATAATAATGGCCTCATAAACGAGTTTGAAAGAGTTCTAGAAGGATTGGTATTAATTTTTCTTCAAATGTTTGGTAGAATTCACTAGTGAAGTCATCTGGTCCTGGACTTTTGTTTTTTAGAGGGTTTTTGATTACTGATTCAATCTTACTACTAATCAGTCTGTTCAGATTTTTTATTTCATTATGATTCAGTCTTTTTTTAATAAAGATTTTATTTATTTATTTGACAGCGAGAGTGAGAGAGCACAAGCAGAGCGAACA
The DNA here is from genome assembly GCF_922984935.1 of Meles meles. Taxonomy (NCBI): domain Eukaryota; kingdom Metazoa; phylum Chordata; class Mammalia; order Carnivora; family Mustelidae; genus Meles; species Meles meles. Next base: position 55,758,967 of record NC_060079.1, read on the forward strand.
GCAGAGAGAGGGGGCTCCCTACTGAAGTCAGTCTTATTAGGTTGTATGTTTCTAGGATTTATCCATTTCTTCTAGGTTGTGCAATTTGTTGCTGTGTTATTTTTCTTAGTAGTCTCTTAAGATTCTTTGTATTCCTGTGGTATCAGTGCAACATCTCCTCTTTCTTTTCTGATTTAATTTATTTGAGTCCTCTTTCTTGGTGAGTCTAGCTAAAGGCTTGTCAATTTTTTCAAACAATTTTTCTTTATTCTCCACAAAGAATCAGCTCTTCAATTTATTGAATTTTTTTTCGATTGTCTTTTTAGTCCCATTTCATTTACTTCCACTCTAATCTTTGTTACTTCTTTTCTCCTACTAATTTTGGACTTTGTTCTTTTTTCTAGTTCCTTAAGCTGTAATGTTAGATTGTTTATTTGAGACTTTTCTTATTTCTTAACGTAGGCATTTGTCACTATGGACCTCCCTTTTAGAACTTTTTTGTTGCATCCCACAAACTTTGGTATACTACATTTCTATTTTTGTTTGTCTCAAAGTGTTTTTTAATTTCTTTTTATTTCTCTTTGACCCATTAGTAGTTCATAGCATGTTGCTTCATCTCCACATATTTGTGAATTTTTCTTTGTGTAATTAGTTTTTAGTTTCATAGCATTGTGCTTGAAAAAGATGATTGATATAATTTTCATCCTCTCAAACTTATTAAGGCTTGTTTTGTTGCCTAATATACAATCTCTACTTGAATATGTTCCATGTACACTTAAAAAGAATGGGTATTCTTTTTTAAAAAAAAATATTTTATTTATTTATTTATTTATTTGAGAGAGAGCAAGCACACAAGCCATGGGGAGAGGCTGAGGGTGAAATAGACTCCTCTCTGAGCAGTAAGCCTGATGCAGGGCTCGATCCCAGGACCCTGGGACCATGACCTGAGCTAAAGGCAGAGGCTTAACACAATTGAGCCACCCAGGCACCCCAAGAATGGGTATTCTATTGCTTTTGAATGAAATGTTCTGTATATTTCTGTTAAGTCCTTCTGGTCTAAGATACCATTTAAGGCAGATGTTTCCTTATTGATTTTCTGTCTGGATGATCTATCCATTGATGTAAGTGGGCTATTATAGTCCCCTGCTGTTATTGAATTGCTGTCTATTTCTCACTGTAGGTCTGTTCATATTTGCTTTATATATTCTGGTGCTCCTATGTTGGTTGCATGAATATTTACATGTTATATCTTCTTGTACTTTAGAATTGTGTGTTAGCTTTATCACCATACAAATGTTTGGCACCATCTGAACTTTTTTTTTTTTTTTACTTTATTTTTTTAATGTTATGTTAGTCACCATACAGTATATCATTAGTTTTTGATGTAATACTCCGAGATTCATTGTTTATGTATAACACCCAGTGCTCCATGTGATACGTGCCCTCCTTAATACCCATCACTGGGTTCACCCATCCCCCCATTCTCCCTCCCCTTTAAAACCCTCAGTTTGTTTCTTGGAGTCCACAGTCTCTCATACTCCATCTTCCTCTGCAATTTCCCTCCCTTCACTTTTCCCTTCCTTCTCCTGAGGTCCTCCGTGCTATTCCTTAGGTTCCACAATAAGTGAAGCCACATGATAATTGACTTTCTCTGCTTGACTTATTTCACTCAGCATAATCTCCTCTAGTCCCATCCATGTTGATGCAAATGTTGGGTATTCATCCTTTCTGATGGATGAGTAATATTCCACTGTATATATGGTCCACATCTTCTTTATACATTTGTCTGTTGAAGGGCATCCTGGCTCTTTCCACAGTTTGGGTATTGTGGACATTTCTGTTCTGAACATTGAGGTGCTTGTGCCCCTTCTTTTCACTACATCTGTGTCTTTGGGGTAAATACCCAGTAGTGCAATTGCAGGGTCATAGGGACGCTCTATTTTTAATTTCTTAAGGAACCTCCACACTGTTTTCCAAAGTGGCTGCACCAACTTGCATTCCCACCAACAGTGTAAGAGGGTTCCCCTTTCTCCGCATCCTATCCAACATTTGTTGTTTCTTGCCTTGTTAATTTTGGCCATTCTAACTGGTATAAGGTGGTATCTCCTTGTAGTTTTGATTTGAATCTCCCTGATGGCTAATGATGATGAACATATTTTCATGTGTCTGTTAGCCATTTGTATGTCTTTATTGGGGAAGTGTCTATTCATGTCTTCTGCCCATTTTTTGACTTAATTATCTGTTTTTTGTGTGTTGAGTTTGAGGAGTTCTTTATAGATCTTGGATATCAGCCCTTTGTAATGTCATTTGTGAATACCTTCTCCCATTCTGTGGGCTACTTCTTTGATTTTGATTGTTTCCTTTGCTGTGCAGAAGTTTTTATCTTGATGAAGTCCCAAAAGTTCATTTTCACTTTTGTTTCCCTTGCGCTAACAATGAAACTGTAGGAGTGCCTGGGTGGCTCAGTTGTTAAGCGTCTGTCTTCAGCTTGGGTCATGATCCCAGGGTCCTGGAATTGAACCCCACGTCTGGCTCTCTGCTCAGCAGGAAGCCTGCTTCTCCCTCTTCCTCTGCTGCTCCTGCTTGTGTTCCCTCTCTCATATCGCTCTCTGTCAAATAAATAAATAAATATTTTTTAAAAATTGAAGAAGACACAAAAAGATGGAAGAACATTCCACGCTCATGGATTGGAAGAATAAACATTGTTAGAATGTCTGTGTTGCCGAAAGCAATCTATACTTTCAATGCCATCCTGGTTAAAATACCATTAGCATTTTTCAAAGTGTTGGAACAAACAATCCTAAAATTTGTATGGAACCAGTAAAAACCAAAAAAATCACCAAGGAAATGTTGAAAAAGAAAAAGCTGGGAGCATCACGTTGCCTGATTTCAAGCTTTATTACAAAGCTGTGATCACCAAGACAGCATGGTACAGGCACAAAAACAGATACATAGACCAATGGAACAAAGTGGAGAGCCCAGATATGGACCCTCAACTCTATGGTCAAATAATCTTCGACAAAGCAGGAAAAAATACCCAGTGGAAAAAAGATAATTTTAATAAATGGTGTTGGGAAAATTGGACAGCTATGTGCTGAAGAAGGAAACTTGACCATTCTCTTACACCATCCACAAAGATAAACTCAGAATGGAAGAAGAACCTTAATGTGAGAAAGGAATCCATCAAAATCCTAGAGGAGAACATAGGCAGTAACCTCTTCAGCCACAGCATCAGCCACAGCAACTTCTTTCAAGACACGTCTCCATCTGAACTTTATTTACTGGATCTTTGTCCTGTCATTTGAAAAGTATGGCTCTCAGAGACATTACGGAAATGTTCAAAGACATGAGTCAGATAACAGTTTCAGTTTTTCACTAGAAGAGAGGAAACTAAACATTTTGATTGCCTTATGAATGATACAATAAGAAGGATGTTTTAACATCATTGCCTCTGTAGTTTCTTTAATACATTCTTCTTATAAAATTGAATTGCTGAACTGTTCTGGGTGCTATATAAAAAAACACATGACTTATAATCTACTATTATTCATTCAGTCAGTCATTTGTTCTGTTATTAAATAAACTTAAAAATCTTCGTTTTAATCCTATATTCCAGATCTTAGAGATGACCAATACCGCCAAGGTTCCTGGCTTCATGAGATTTATACGCTAAAGGAGCAGTTCGAAAGACGGAAAATAAACACAGTAATCTCTGAGTAAGACCCATGAAGGAAATAAAACACAGTGACCAGATCTTAGAATTGGCCAAAGTCAGAGCATTTTCCCCTTAAAACATAATAAGGTAGAAGTTCAAAGATGCCAGGAGGCAGAGATCAACCAAAACTTTTTGAGCTTCCTCTGGTCTTCATCCAAAACAATATTCAAATATTACTCAAATAGTTTTCAAAAAGGGGTGGATTACACCAAATGGCTCTGGAAATCCTAGTCTTCAGGCTGAAGTGCTCACTCAGATAAAGGAGCCAAAGGGCATGTTCTGGTGACTCTGCCGAAGGTGATGATGGGCGAGAGGGAGGTCTGAACAAGCCCTCAGATGGATTGGAAACCATGGGCTGGGTTTGACCTTTCCTCACTTCATTCAAGGCACTAAGGATTAAGTCACTTTTGGTTTTCCAAGTGGAAACATGAAACAGCCAGCATCATTTCTGATCTGGGAGAGACTTCTCCTAGGAATTTTATAAACATTACATGTTCTCTTCCCTTCTTGCGATATGAATAATATATCTGGTGGAAAGAAACATTCATATCTTGGTATAACTTTCTTGGCAATCACAGTTTGTTAATTTTACCTCCTTTCTCAAGAGAAAAGGGATTCATGAGCTTCAAAGGCCCTTTAGGCTCATAAAACAAGAAACTATCAAATTTGCAGAAACATGGATCCTTCTTAAATGTTCTTATATTGGTAAATGAACAAAGTCAGTCTGACAGAGGCTCCATGCCATATGATTCCACCTATACAACATTCTGGAAAAGACAAAACCATAGAAACTGTAAGCAAATCAGTGAATGCTGGAGGTTAAGGGAAACTGGGTCTGGGAAGCTGGAGAGTTGAGTAAGTGAAGCACAGGGAATTTTTTAGAGCAGACTAGTCTATGTGACACTGTACTGGTGAATAAATGACACTATGCTTTTGTCCAAACCCATGGAACTTCACAGTACAAAGAAGGAACCTTATTATAAGCAGATTTAGAATCCCATTTATGTGGCCAGGGACAGGAGATCTCAGGATAGAATTCAGAATGTAGCAAAAGAATCTAACTGTATTAAAAATGTATAACACCATCTCTCTGAAGGGGCTGAATGGAAAAATGCTGACCTAAGTAACTTTGGAAATGAGTGGCCTCTACAAGATTAATGATAAAAATATCTGTATATGAACACTGTACTCTAGCTGATAAAGTTGCTTTTTGAGGGGTCCAGGTTAACAATTTTTTAACGACTATAACTGTATGCTGGAGTTGAACAATTAAGTAAATAATGGATAGAGGGGGTCAGATATCTCATGGTTGGAGTGGGAGATTACAGATAAGCAAAGGGAGGAGGCTAGAATGATCTGTGTGATAGTACATCCATTTGGATTCAGGTTTAGTTTAACATGGATACAAATAATCGAATATAGAAGTATTTCCAGATATGTACATATACACGGATTGCTGTACCTGCATGTATTGTTCTGTCAACTGAGAGCACCTACAAGCAATGAAACTCCCATAGCAATGAGTATAGCTGGTATCTAGATTTGACTTCTAATGCCATTCTCCAGTATAAGGGACTAAGGCTTCTTGGAAATATGGCTGATTCTAGGACTGGAGCGGGATGTATGTAAGATGAATCTGGAGCATAGTGCTAGAAAATAAGGAAGTGTTCAAATATACACGTATAAATACATACACACACACACACACCCCCCTCAATGTGGACATGTAAAGCCATATAGGATTCAACTGAAAGAGTTTCCAATGCCCAAGGCTGGAACAATTTGAGTAACTAAATAAATAATGTAGTACTGAATTATGACCCAATGTATAAGGTGAACATTTGCAAGTCGATGCTGGTTTAAATGAATGATTGAGTAAATAAATTCAATAAAGCAGGAGACACAAACCTCCCATGCAGAAGAGTTTCAAATAATTTCTGTAACTGCTCTGTCTTCAAGGAGGTAGAGCATACTTGTCCCCTTCTTGCGTGTGGGCTGCACGCAGTGACTGCCTTCCACAGTACAGTGTGGGATGAGAGAAAAGAGTGACTTGACAGTGGAGAGACCTGATAAGTGCTTCCTCAGGTTACCAAGATTAACGTCAATGACAAGAAATCATCCTGCTAACAGGCATCCGTGATAGAGTGTGATAAGCATGACACAGTTGCTCTCTGATTTTCTTCCCTAAAAACCTGTAACCCCAATCTAATCATGAGGAACACATGAGACAATCTTTTTTTTTTTTTTTTAAATATTTTATTTATTTGACAGAGAGAAATCACAAGTAGGCAGAGAGGCAGGCAGAGAGAGAGGAGGAAGTAGGCTCCCTGCGGAGCAGAGAGCCGGATGTGGGGCTCGATCCCAGGACCCTGGGATCATGACCTGAGCCGAAGGCAGAGGCTTTAACCCGCTGAGCCACCCAGGTGTCCCACATGAGACAATCTTAATTGAAGAGCCAACATGCCTCGAAACAGTCAGTTTTGAGTTATTCCACCTGGGTGACTCAGTGGGTTAAAGCCTCTGCCTTTGGCTCAGGTCATGATCCCAGGGTCCTGGGATCGAGCCCCACATTGGGCTCTCTGCTCAGCAGGGAGCCAGCTTCCCCCTCTCTCTGCCTGCCTCTCTGCCTACTTGTGATCTCTGTCTGTCAAATAAATAAATAAAATCTTTAAAAAAAATGGTCAGTCATCAAATACGATAAAGTCTGAGGAACCCTCACAGCCAAGAAGAGGCCTGGGAGAACTGATGTCTAAATGTAGTGTGGTTTATGGATGAGACCCTGGAACCAAAAAAATCCCCAAAAACCCCCCAAAAAACAAACAACAACAACAAAACAGGTTAAAACTGAAGAGTTCTGAATAAAATCTAGGGTTTAGTTTTAGTTTCTATCTTCTGAATTTTTTTTTATCCCTTCGCCAAGAATCACAGACTCCGTAGCTAAGGTAAGTGAGAACTTTGCCAGATGTTGGACCCTGGTGTAACGAGGGTTCCCGGATTCTGGGCCTGCAGGATGTCATTCCTCCTTCCCTCCTGCACGAGCGATTAGCTAACACCACACGTTTTAGGCTTTTGTTTGAGAGCATACTCCTTCTAGCCCCAGTTTCTAAACAAGTGAGGGGATAGCTAAATGGCTATAACAAAGTCCAGTGGCTCAGGCAAGATGCTTTGTTCCCTTTCTCATAGTAAAACAGGAATATGCCGAGTCGTGATGTTGACTAGAGCGTATCGTTGCGCTGCCGTCCCCCAGCATCTCCCCATCAAAGCCGGCTCACCGGCCGCAGAACCATGGCCCTATCTGAGGGGAGAGGAAAAGAAAGCAATGAAAAGTCACCCTTTTCCTGTGGGTCACACCCAACTGACCACTCATGTCTCATCAGCCACACCTCACTGCCAGGTGACAAGTTGGCCCTAGCCATGTGCCTGCTAAGACAATTTGAGATTTCTGTTCCTAAAGGAGGATGGACCCATGGGTTGTGGGAGCAGGTGGTCGTCTCTGCACAGTCACCCATGAACTAGGGCTTCTTCCTCCAGCCCCTGTGACATCTTATCAGTGGATCTGAGCACAGATTCTCCTATAAACATTGCTTTGTATACAAAGGCATTGTAATCAGATTCTCCATGCCATTGTTTTTCTTTGTTTGTTTGTTTTAACTATTGTTATTTTTTATTATGTTATGTCACCATACAATACATCATTAGTTTTTGATGTAGTGTTCCATGATTCATCGTTTGCGTATAACACCCAGTGCTCTATGCAATCCCTGCCCTCCTTAATACCCATCACTGGGCTCGACCATCCTCCCACCCCTCCCCTTTAAAACCCTCAGTTTGTTTCCCAGAGTCCATAGTCTTTCATGGTTCGTCTCCCACTCCAGTTTCTCCCCTCTTCAATTTTCCCTTCTCCCAGTGTCCTCTGTGTTATTCCTTATGCTCCACAAATAAGTGAAACCATGTGATAATTGACTGTCTCTGCTTGACTTATTTCACTCAGCATAATCTCCTCCAGTCCCATCCATGTTGATGAAAATGTTGGGTATTCATCCTTTCTGATGGCTGAGTAGTATTCCATTATATATGTGGACAACAACTTCTTTATCCATTCATCTGCTGAAGGGCATCTCAGCTAATATTGTCTTTTCCTGATGAACAGAGGATTTTAGATTTGTGTGGCATTTTGAGAATAATTCTGGCCTGATGCCCTCAATTTATAGGATTTATGGATGAGGAAAATTGGGGGCTTGAATTTGTCAGTGGCAAAACTGGGATTGGAGACCAGTGCGCTGAAGTGTTTTTCACTAACTGTGGGGTTTTAAAGTGAATACAATAATCTAAAATTGATCTCACCAGAATAGAACACAGTGGCAGACTGAGCCTCCCTTGCCATTCTCCTATTTAGAGAATTCAGTGTTTATTAGCTTTTAGAATTACAGTGACACACTGCTGACTCCTACTGATCTTGTGGTTTTTATGATTCTAAATCAATTTATGCCATACATTTGAAAAATAAGTTCTGTCTCAGCTTGCATTTGTGTAGATTTCTTCTTCCATGAGTTGCTTTCTGTGCTCTCCATGTGTCATTATTGAATTAGTTAAATTTATAGTCCTTTGGCTCCCATTTAATATGGATGCTTTAGAGTCAAACCCTGGGACCAAATAAAAAGTTTACTAAAATTCTTATGTGTTATATCCATTATATACCCCCCAATTTACTATATTTATTCCTGTTACTAAAAAAAAAGAAATTAGATTAGGATTTACTACTTTAAAGGCCACATTATTTTCCACAGTTTCCTGTTTTGTATATGTATTCCCATATTTCTTCTAGAAATATAGCTGATTAGTCTCCAATTCTAGACTTAGTCCCTTTGAAGTCTGATTTTCTATTTCACTTTAAGGCTTTTCCATAAACACTTCACTTTACATTTTCTGCAGAGATATATTTTGCCACGTGCTTCTGCAAAGTGTGGGTTTCCAAGACCATCCTCATTTCTGGCTTCTACCACAAGTTCAAGTATTCTCCTAGACCACTGTTCATGTCCATAATTCACAAGAAAGACTCCTAGAACTCAGAACAACTATTATACTCATACTTATAGTTTATTATGGTGAAAACATACAGGTTAATATCAGCCAGGGCAAGAGGCACATAGCACAGTGTCCAGGAAACAGCAAACACAGATCTTCAGGTGTCCTCTTCCAGTGGATTTGTGGGGACTGCTCTTGCTTCTACCAGCAGTGATAGGTGATGATAGGCAATGAGTTGTGACAGCCAGGGAACCCCATCCCCGCGTGGTGTCCAGAGTTTTTAGTGGGGTTCAGTCATGTAGACTTGGTTGACTGCTTATGTCGTTGACCTTAATCTCCAGCCCCACTAGAGGTGGAGCTGATACCATGAGACCCAAAGCCCCACCATTGTTAGCTGAGAATATCTGCAGTGGCCCAAGACCTCCAACTAAACAGAGATACACATAGCAGGCAGAACATTCTAAAGACACTCCCCACCCCCCGCCCTCCAAGAAGCAGGGGCAAAGGCTTATTCTCCTTAGGCAAGGTCAATCTTTTACTGTATATAAGTTTCAAGTATATAATAATATAAGCTTGTAAATTCAGAGACACTTGGGATTCATTCCCATAACAATGCTACACTTAAGAAATATAGTTCAATTCTTAAAATGTAATTAAAAAGAATTCTGTCTTTAACTAGTGACTCTCAAAGGACATTCAAGGGGATCCAAATACATACTCCACATCCACTTTTATTAAAATCTGCTCCCCTCATTCCCAACCTTTCCTGCCCCTCAAAAGCCTCTTATACTCCCAGAGTATCTTAATATTGCCCTCCTCCTTTTCTCTCTCCTCTTTCTCCTAACATTATTTAGTATTTAGTCTTAAATTCAGCACAAAACTATCCATCCCTTTAGGAACTTGGAAGAGGTGGAAAATTGGGTTCCCCAATGCAAATTTTCTTTGACAGTCAGGAAAATGGGGGAAATACTATTTTTTTTTCTGATACAATAATAGTAACTTCCAGTCACTGCATACCAACTGTTTCATTTTCCATGCATATGTTTCTGGGTCTAATATCTCACTGTTTCAGAGATGTCGCAGCTTGGGGAAAGTGAAGGCAAAACCATTTAAGGAATGCTACAGGTGTATACAGCAAGGGCTTGATTTCATGATACTTTAATATGGAAAAGGAAATATGTATCATGGGAAGAAAATATGTAAGTATCAAAATATTCAGCCTCAAAGACTCCTTTTTCTTTATTATTCCATACTCTTAAATGGTTATCTTCTACTCCGTATTGGATGGTTAATTTAGGGAGAACAGGGGGAAAATCTTAGGATTCTACCAGCCTCTAACAAACACAAAATTCTAAAATGCAGGCATATGTTGTATATTTAACTCTCTCATGAAATGTTGACTTCTATTCTCTAGTATACATGGAGATGTTTGAGTCTGTGACAAAGTTTCAATACACTTTCTTTACTAGAGAAAAATGAGCCAGAGAGAAAACTTTTCCCACCATCTATGTGTTTTAACAGCATAACAGTTATAACATAGATATAACAAATGGGTTCATTTGTTAAACGACTTATGTTCATGCTTCAGGGTGAACTAAAACCAAGCTTGAAATACATTTTATTGTTTATTTTTCTGGAAAAAGGAGGCAGCAACCCTTCCTTCCTACCTCCCGTGACCCACCTCCTCCTTACTTCTGGCCTCAGGAGACTGATTCAATGGTGGTTAAAATAAAATGCTTTCTGTATGACATTTACTATCCTTACACTTTTAAAACATGGCACCATATCACCAATATATTTCCAAAATCAGCTACAATTCCTTAATCCCCTCAAATATCCAATCAGTGCTCCCATTTCCCAAATTATGCCATAAATGTTCTCTATTAGTTTTTTTGAATCATGGTTCAGAAAACTCTGTACACTGCATTTGGTTAACATGCTCTTGTCTCCTTTAATCTGTACATGTTGTCTCCAACTCTCTCTCCCCCACCTTAGGAATTTTGTACTTTTTGTAGAAGAAGGAGAAGGGGGAGAAGGGGGAGAAAGAAAAGAAGCTGGATCACTTGTCTTATAGTTTCCTGCAGTTTATATTTTTGTTGTATTTTATACGTGTTTCCTGGCCTTATTCCCATGTCTTGAGATACCAGGTTTGGTAGTGGTGTGGTGTGAGTATACGAAGACTACCTAGGAAGTGGTATTGGGTCCTTTCACGAGAGGTGCAAAATCTCTCTCATTTTGTGATATTAGCAATTTGTCTGAGATTATAAAAAGCGATATTCTCCTTCTATTGTTCCTTGTTCATTTGTTAGCCAGAACACAGCCATTGAAAGATACCTTCTCTCATCACTAATTTGGTTACCCATAATTTGTATAAAAAGATAGAATAAAGTCTTTCTCCTTTATTTACTAGTTTTCGAAATGATACCCCAAAGCCCTTCCTATGCTCCAAAGATGATCTATGTGGGTCAGTGTCAGTAAGTATATTTGATGTGCTTTAATTATGGCAGTCACTGTCCTTACTGTCGCTTGCGTTGTGTAATCTTCAGACAGTGGGAACTTATTGAAGTTGGCTCCTGGGTCTTTTTGACACAATCCTACTAGCTCTTGATAAAAAGTTTCAAGATCATCTAGCACATTTCCTACCTCAGACTTCCAACCAGCCCCTTTTTTTCAAGAACCCTGATCTCCTTTTGTGAAAAAAAAAAAAGGTATTTTAAGACCAAAATCTAGGCACTAGGGTAACTCATTGCTATTGTGTTGGTCAGTATCTCTAAGTAATTTCAGTGACTAGTGCTAAAAATAAACATTTTGTACTGCAAATGAGTTTGAACTGGTATTCCAATTCAATTCAATTTAGGATAAGAAGTTAAAGTCATGACCTTAGTGGAGACCTCTTTTCTCTCATGCTATTAACACCAGTTCTCAGGGACACAAATGCAACGCTCATTTGCTTTATGCCAGAGTGCACACATCAATCTCTAAAGAACCATATCGACGCCACGATCAACAATATATTTCTCGCAATTTCTTCAGTTCAAATAAAAGTATCTCTAGAAAAAGGATGGACTCTGAAAACTGACACTATGGATGACTCTTAAGCAAAGACAAATCACATTGTTTAAGTGCAGTTTACTTGGTGTTATGTAAGATCAGTTGAGGTACTGTGTATGTGTGAAGTCTGGCTCGGAGGATGGTAGAATCTTCTTCTCAGAATTAGCACCTCAGGGGTGTCTGGGTGACTCTGTGGATTAAGGCCTCTGCCTTCAGCTCAGGTCATGATCCCAGAGCCCGGCATCGGGCTCTCTGCTCAGCGGGGAGCCTGCTTCCCCCTCTTTCTCTGCCTGCCTCTCTGCCTACTTGTGATCTGTCAAATAATAAATAAGATCTTTAAAAAAGAGAGAGAGAATTAGCACCTCATATTCAGATGATTCACAAGCATGTCTATAACTAATTCTTATCTCTGCTGTGTGTGATGCCAGTGCTAACATATTTGCAGAGTAACTCTCTTGTAATGTGACGGGACTCACAATGAGTTGGTCTCCCTCCATTAGAAAGGCACAGTAGGGGTCAAGCCATACCCGATTACACCACGCTTCTGTCTGGTCTCCCCGAACAGTTACCTTAACCGTAGCCACTTAGAAGCACTGAAGGAACAGATGGTAAATTTAAAAGAACAGCTTTTGAAATTTTAAAACAAATCCAAATGTAAACCTCCCTCCTCTTCTCCATCCCACTCTTTGCCAAGAAAGGGGAGAAAAACATCACAAGTATGATTCTAAGATGTTTATTTTAAATGTATCATTTATCCTAGCTTTCAAAATCCATTACAACTCATCTTAAACAGTGGGCTGTTTGTGGTTTCTTTGGCGAGCCAGTGCTTGCTTTTTATCGGCTTTCCCTCACTCGTGACCAAGAGGTAGGAGCACAAGAGTTATGAGACTACAGTTTCTAGGAGGCACCGACAGAGAGAAAGCTGCCCCCACAGCCCAGGTGACTCTTCTAGATTGACACAAGAGAACATATCACTATACCTAAATGCATGTGATTTTTTTTTTTTTTTTTTTTGTGAGAAGATGCTTTATGCAATTTACCTCCTGGTTTTTACATCAGAGAGAGAAATTTAAAATCACCGTAGCTTCCTCTCATTCTGTGATCGGGGACAACATACCATTGAGATGGCATACCGTCCATGGCACACTAGAGACCAAGTGGGGTTGTGACCTGCAGAGAGAGCTAGCGCACAGCCAGACATCTGCTGTGGAGTGGGGCTAGGATGAATGCACTAGGGTTTGTTTTTTGTTTTTTAATCAGATAATGAAAGAGTGTAGACCTCTTATCAAAGTGGCAAAGTTCGTATTTTGAACCACCCACCAATTCCATATCCCAGGGAATAAAACTGGGAGAAAAAAGTTCTCTGTATGGACCAGGAACAGAAGAGAAATGTGGGACAGAAGCCACAGGACTGCCATTCTCAGCACCCCGTGTGGCCGAGACAGCGCAGATACAAGTGCCTAGGCCTGTGGAGCAGTGGGGTGGAGTGGCAAGTCATTCTCCTTCCTCCATCCTTGGTCTCCATCCGGGGAAGAGAGGCTGCAAAAAGGTGCTGCCATTTGCTTCCCAGAGCAACAGCTGATAAAAGTTTGAGTGCCAAGACAGACATCAGGATGGACTCAACTTTCACGACCAAACGTAGCCAAGATATCTGACTTTATACTATTCCCAGTGTCATGGTGGAATAAGAACCTGGACATCAAGAGGAGATCTGGTGTTGGACTCTGGGTCGTAGGGGCTGAGCTGAGGCAACCACAAAACCTTTTAAATAAGGAAAAGTAAGAGAAAGAAAAAGAAAAGTAGCACCAAATCCAGGTGGATCAAAAAACCAAAATTTCAAAACATACGAAGAATATTAGAACCAAGAATGACACCAAGTAAAACCAAATATTGAGAAATAAAATCATTCTGCATGAAATAAAAATAAACATGCCATCTTAAGGAGACTTCACGATATCCACAGTTATCAAAGAGATATAAAAAACGCTAGCATCTTTCCAAAAAGAAGTGAGAAATGATGCAAAAAAAGGATGGTCTTTAAAACTTAGTTGAGTGGATAAACACTAAACTGGGATAATCAAAATAATACAAATGAATTGGGAAGAAATTCACAGGACTTCACCAAGAATATGGCAGAGAAGCAAAGAGAAAAAAAAGTATGAAAGATCAGTTAAGAGATATGGAGATAGAGTGATATGGAGATAGTTATGAATGAATGAATGAGTGAACACATGCACAGGAGCATACAAACACACATACACACATGCGTGCACATGCACACACATGTGCACTCACACTCACACCCCCCCCACGGAATCCCAGAAGAGAATGGGTGCAGAAGTAACAAGAGGAGAGATAAAAACTGGGAATTTTCAAAGCTTATGTAAAATATGGGCTGTCAGATGGAAAGAATACTTCAGAAGACTAAAAGTAAATGCACCTTTAGACACATTAACATAAAGCAATAAAATGCAAATATATTCTTAAAATGTACCAGGAAGAAAAGACAGAGTAGCTACACCTGGACTTCACATTAGCAGGAGATGACAGAAGAGATAAAATTTTATCTTTGAAGTTCGTAGGAAAATATCTATCTACTCAGAATTTTCATTCCAGTAGTTAACATACAGTGTTATATTACTTTCAGGTGTACAATTTAGTGACTCAGCAGTTCTGTACATTGCTCAGTGCTCATCGTGATCAGTGTACGCTTAATCCCCATCACCTGTTTCACCCATCCCCCACCCACCTCCCTTATGGTAACCATCAGTTTGCTCTCTATAGTTAAGACACTGTTTCTTGGGGCACCTGGGTGGCTCAGTTGGTTAAGCATCTGACTTGATGTCAGCTCAGGTTAAGATCTCAGTGTTGTGGGATCAAGCCCCAAGTCGCGCTCTGTGCTCATCAGGGAGTCTGCTTCTCTCCCTCTCTCCCTCTGTCCCTACCGCTGTTCCAGCTCTGTCTCTAAAATAAAGAAATGAAATTAAAAAAAAGAGTCTGTTTCTTGGTTTGTCTCTCTCTCTTTTCCTTTGTTCATTTGTTTTGTTTCTTATATTCCACATATGAATGAGATCATATGGCATTTGTCTTTCTCTGACTGACTTAGTTTGCTTAGTGTTACACTCTAGTTCCATCTCTGTTATTGCAAATGGCGAGTTTCATTCTTTTTCATGGCTGAGAAACATTCCATTTATAGATATATACACACACACATATATAAAATATCTCTTTTTTATCCATTCATCTCTTTTTAAAAATATTTTATTTATTTGACACAGAGAGAGAGAGTACAAGCAGGGAGAGAGGCAAGAAGAAGGAGAGGGAGAAACAGGCTCTCCACTGAGCAAGGAGCCCAACGTGACACTCGATTCCAGGACCCTGGATCATGACCTGAGTGGAAGGCAGATACTTAACTGAGCCATCCAGGCTATCCCTATCCATTCATCTGTTGATGGACACAAGGGTTACTTCCATAATTTGGCAAATGTAAATGATGCTGCAATAAACATAGGGGTACATATATCTTTTTGAGATAGTGTTTTTATATTTTTGAGTAAATACCCAGTAGGGTCTTTGCTGGATCACAAGGTAGTTCTATTTTTAATTTTTTGAGGAAACTCCATAGTGTTTTCCACAGTGGTTACACCAGTTTGCATCCCAACACAGTGCATGAGGGTTGCTTTCTCTCCATGTCCTCACCAACACTTGTTGTTTCTTGTGTTTTTATTTTAGCCATTCTGACAGGTGTGAGGAGATATCTCACTGTGGTTTTGATTTGCATATCCCACCTTTTCATGTGTCTTATGGCCATCTAGATGTCTTCTTTGGAGACATGTCTGTTCATGTGTTTTGCCCATATTTTTTTTAAGTAGGCTCCACACACAGCATGGAGCCCAGCATGGGGCTTGAACTCACGACCCTCACATCAATACCTGAACTGAGATCAAGAGTTGGGTGTTTAACTAACATAAAACAACACAATTGAGTCACTGAGGCACCTTTCTGCCAATTTTTAAATTGGTAAAATGCATAATTTCTAAATCAACAGAAGGTAAAAAAATGAACTATAAAAAAATGTATAAATCCAAGAAAAGGCAGAAAGGAAAAAAAATATGGTAAACAGAAGCCACAAAATATTATGATAGAAATAAGTCCAG
The DNA here is from genome assembly GCF_922984935.1 of Meles meles. Taxonomy (NCBI): domain Eukaryota; kingdom Metazoa; phylum Chordata; class Mammalia; order Carnivora; family Mustelidae; genus Meles; species Meles meles. The sequence goes on from NC_060079.1 coordinate 55,774,894, forward strand.
AAATACCAATAATCACAATAAATGAATTCACTTAATAAATAACAGAGACCATCAGATTGGATGATAAAACAAAATTTAACTATATGTACCTCATGCAAATCTCTTCTAAAACAAAGCAACATAGTAAGATGAGAAGATTAAAAATACTAACTGAAAGAAAGCTGGTATAGCAATATTAATATTATCAATGTTAAGTAAATTATATTTTAGGGCAAAAAAACATTAAAACAAAAAAACATTAAAAAACATTAAAGGATGAAGGAGACATCACATAATAATAAATGGAGTTATCCACAAATATATAAATGATGACTGTGAATACATAAAATATATAATACAACAAATATATATGTATTTATATGTATATTATTACAATAGGACATTTAAACACTTTTCCGTCAGTAATTGATAGATAAGTCAGACCATAGAAGATCTGAATAATATAAGCAACATGATTTCAAAGAAATACACATAAATTATATATTTTTATAAATATAAGTTTAAATAAATTTAATATTTATAGGTATATAAATTATTTATGTGGGTATGTATCCAACAAATTAAACATATACATACTATTCAAATACTCATAGAATATTTCCAAATATTGACAGTGTGCAGGGTGCAAAGGAAGTCTCATCAAATTTCAATGAACCAGAGTGAAATAAATCAGACATAGAAAAACAAATACCATAGGATTTCCTTGATACATGGAATCTAAAAACAAAATAAAATTAAAAAATGAACCCGTAGATAGAACAGATTGGTGGTTGCTAAGAAGGGACATGAGAGGAGGCAAAATGGATGAAGGAGGTCAAAATGAATGAATGTGGTACAAATTTCTAGTTATAAAACCAATAAATCATGAGGGTATAATAGGCCCAATAAGTCATGGGGGTATAACAGGCAGCAGGAGGTACATGATCGATAATACTGTATCATATATTTGAAAACTTCTAAGAAAGTAGTGCTTCAAAGTCCTCATCACAAGAAAAAAATATTTGTAACTGTGTGTGGTGATGGGTGTCAACCTGACTTATTTTTCAATATATACAAACCATTTTGCAATATATACAAATATCAAATCATTATGTTTTACACCTGAAACTAATATAATGCTGTATGTCAATTATACCTCAAGAATTTTTTTTTCAGAGAATCAGATTAATACAGATCATAACCTCTAGTCACCATGCCATTAAATTAGGACTCGATATTGTAAAAGGTGATTTAAAAATCATATATATATACAAACAAAAATTTTCTTTAACATTACAAATGAACCTGACATGATTGCAATAAATTTACAGGCAAACAACCACAAAAACAGGAGATTGCAAGATTTATGGGAATCTGCCAAAATATTTGAGGTAAATCTTAACCTTAAGTTTTTTTTAGTAGCAGGAAACATTTACGTTTATAAGAGTGAATTATAATTTGGTGTGGTACACTAAATATTTCCAGTTCTTCTAGTCATGTGGTATGATTGCATCCCCGTGGTGCTGTGAAATTATGTGTAGCCACCTGACTTGCCTAGGTCAATAAAACGTAAGTAGAAGGCGTTTTTGCCACGTTTTTGAATTAGGGTACAGTTGGCCAGACCCTTTGTTCTTAAACGCTGGCTGTGAGAAAGCATGGAGATGGAGCCTCCCTGAGCCCAGGTACCTGAGTGAGGTTGACACTCTTCTGAGGCCTCCTCTGACTCTCTTCCTGTCTGTCCACATGTGTAAGGCATCAAAGGGACGGACTGCCACCATATGATTTCCAAGTTAGGGTTCCAGTTACTCTCTGGGTTTCTGTCTTCTACAAGGTGAATTATTTTCGATTTTCTTCTTTGGCACTGCATTTGCAATCTATTGGCCTAATCGCCTCATCAGCCTGTTTTATTATTTCTTGTTTGCTCTGTATCCAGTTTTTTAGTAGCATCTGGGAGCTTTCAGAGACTGTATTTCACAAACTGAGAAAAAGTGCTGGGGCGCCTGGGTGGCTCAGTCCACTAAGCTTCGGACTCCTGATTTTGGCTCAGGTCATGATTTCAGGGTCATGAGATCTGAGATCAGCCTGTATTGGGCTCCATGCTGGAAGCCCAGTGTGGAGCCTGCCTAAGAGTCTCCCACTCTCTCAGCCCTCCCCAAACCCCAATCCCCTTAAAAAAAAGTGCTTAAAATATCGCCAAATAAAGCCCAGAGTCTGAAAACAGAGGCTTTAAGCTGGTTATAGATCTTGCAAAACTGCTCGGTGGCTAATTCGTCCCTGTCCCACCCATTTGGCTTTTCTTCAGTTGCCAAGAATATGTTCATCTTTAAGCTTTTTTGCATTCTGTTTTGGTGAAGGCAATCATACCTTTAATAAAGTATTTTCTGCTAATTGACACATCTTCCTTTCTGAAAACAAACAGATCATATTTCTAGAGATCAGAAATAAGAACATATCTATAATCATAATGGCACAATCCTCTGGGGCACGATTAGAACCACTGTCGCTGGGAAACATTTAGGATGAGATTTTATAGTTGAAACACAGACCAGCCCTTTCTGGTATAAATACTATTCTTTTCTGAAAATTAATTGTGCACAGACCATCATTAGACACTCGCTGATTATTTATTTTGGATAAACTTGTAACTACTTTTTTTCAGACTGGTTTCCGACCTCTAGAATGTGAACAGATATCTGCTGGAGAGAAAGCTACGGTATTTTCTGTATGCTGCCTTTCACTGCCATTTACTTAGATTTGGATAGTCATGTCCTTGAAACCAGGCTAGTCCCTTGAAGGAGGATGGAAGAATCCACTATCGTAGGAGGGCTTGTTGCCCTGAATGTCACACAGTCTTTTAAATAATTTCTGACTTTGGTTTGCAACACTCTGGTATGACTGCAACTTTTTGCAAGGGAGTTTTACAAACACCCTGGAAATTATCAAAGAAGAATAACTCTTCTGAATTAAAGAAAGAAAACTCTCTACCACGTTGACTTTTATGATGACAGGAACATTTGAGGGAAACAAGAAAACAGATTGTTCTATATCAAAATACTTTCAAAACCTCTAGGGCAGATACCGGTGTGACGGTGGGTAGTGTACGGACTGATTTTTGCCAGTGAGATTCAAGCCCTATAGATTCGTTTTTCTCTTATGAAGTTAACACATTTTGAAAAAAAATTTCAAGATGCTTTTCAGCCTGATGTTATCCTTCAAGGTTGAAGTTATCTCACACAATAGTTTTCAAGAAATGCAAACCATCTTGTGGTTCAAAAAAAGTTTCTAAATTTGAAAAAAGTTTCTGAATTTTTGTTTTTGTTTTTGTTTTTCAACAATCATGATGGGATCTGTTCAGGTGGACATAGTCCAACATTGTTCGTTTTTGAGTATTCTTCAGAGTGGAATTGACAGAAGAAGCTATATGGCTAGAAACGCAGGACAATGCAGTGACAATGAACGCTATTATGTCATTTGTGCAGAAAGAAGCATAGAATGATCCGAAGGGGCACGTGTACCCGAATGTTTATAGCAGCAATGTCTACAATAGCCAGACTATGGAAAGAACCTAGATGTCCATCAACAGATGAATGGATCAAGAAGATGTGGTATATATACACAATGGAATACTATGCAGCCATCAAAAGAAATGAAATCTTGCCATTTGCGACGACGTGGATGGAACTAGAGCGTATCATGCTTAGTGAAATAAGTCAATCGGAGAAAGACAACTATCATATGATCTCCCTGATATGAGGACATGGAGAAGCAACATGGGGGGGTAGGGGGATAGGAGAAGAATAAATGAAACCAGATGGGATTGGGAGGGAGACAAACCATAAATGACTCTTAATCTCACAAAACAAACTGGGGGTTGCTGGGGGGAGGTGGGATTGGGAGAGGGGGAGCGGGCTATGGACATTGGGGAGGGGAGGCGAACCATAAGAGACTATGGACTCTGAAAAACAACCTGAGGGTTTTGAAGGGTCAGGGGTGGGAGGTTGGGGGAACAGGTGGTGGGTGATGGGGAGGGCACGTTTTGCATGGAGCACTGGGTGTTGTGCAAAAAGAATGAATACTGTTACGCTGAAAAAATAAATAAAAAGGGAAAAAAAAAAAAAAAAGAAGCATAGAATGAGTACCCATGTATTGTTGGAAAGGTTGTACCAGTACTGGCAACTTTGTTGATCTTGGAAACTTACTGTTTTCTAATCTGTGCTGGGTAGCTTTGTAAATTCCAGTAATATTTGCTTATTAATGTATCAGACTTTGTTCAAGACGTTCCTTGCTATTGATTTTGCACTAGTCAGTAGTTTTTATTGATAAGCCACGGAGACCCGAGCAGGTATTCTGGTCCCGAGCAGGTATTCTGGTCGGTGCTGCCTAAGACTGAAAGGGAAATACTCCATTTTATAAGCCCCGACCTTGCAGCCAGACTGCTAGCTTCAAATCCTGGTTCTCCTGCTTACTGGCTAGCTAAGAGTGTTGGACTTCTCTGGGCCTCAGTTTCCTCATTTATAAAACAGGGATAATAACAGAAACTACCTCAAAGGGCTGTTGGGTGATTAAATGCACTAAGGCCAGTAAAGGGTTTGGAACATGTACTAGCAGTTAGTGAACACCAATTGCTACTATTAAGGTAAATTGTAAAAAGTTTTATTTTAAGGGGAGTGGTAGATATGTGAGCTATTTACAAAAACAAAACAAAGTGACCACAAAGGAAATAATACTGACCAGAAATTAGAGATGGGCGCCCGAACCCTAGTTCTATTATTGCTTTGATATCCTGTCTGAAAAATGAATGTCACAACACTTGTCCCAATGCCCCATAGCTTCTTCCTAAATTTTTTAGCTGAAATTAATTGCCCCTTCTTGGACACTTCCTATGCGGTTGACTTGTATTTTTGCCATGACACTTAACACACTAAGTCTTGTACTATAGTTAATTATGGATGTGCTTCTTTCTCCAGCCAGATAAAGGTCTTGGTGGTGTAGACACCGTCTTACTCACATCTAAAAATCATCTAGCATTGTGACTTGAACATAAGAGATGTATAATAAGTGTTTATTAAAGAGGTCTCTGACAAATATAGCTTGCCATATAAACAGAATTACTATCATTATTACTATTATAACTACTACTATATGTAACTTTACAGGGTATAATTAAATGGGTTATTGGCCTGAATTCGAGAGGTAGAGTTGGGTGGGGTTTGAACGGAGCAACCCACACTGGGATTATTTATATAATATGTGGCTTGTGTATTTTTGTTTTCTCTCTGCATTATCCCTGCATGTTAAAATGAACCCATTAGATGCAGCAAGTATGATTCTAGCTTTTAATTGGGCCAGATGTGAAATAATCAATTATTATGCGGTTGCAAAAAGCCTTCTAATCCTTCCATGTTGTTACCACATAATAAATGAGGCTTATGGAAATATCTACTTATGTTTTTGTCTAAATTCCAGCTAAAACTTGGGGATTTATTTATTTATTCATTTATTCTTAAAAAAATTCTATGTGTCTTTGCTATGTGCTAGACACTCTGCGGGGAACTGTATCAGGGCAGCGGGGACCCACAGTATTCGAGTCTATTCTGTATGGACAAACAGGAATCTTCATTAAGAGGCAAACAAAATCAAACACCATAGTCTGATTGAACTTGAAAACACAGTTGGGGATCTTTGATCTTAGTTTCAACACTTGAAGTGATTTCCTCTTCTTAGAGTAATTGGATCTATGAGCATGATAAATGTGGTGCCCATCTTAGGGTATGTCCATTGCACTGATGGAAAATCTACATTTAAAATGTATGGGGCTCCCTCTTAGAGGACTTTTACCCTAAGACAAGGATGTAAGGAAAAGAGTGGTTGCACCACTAAAAACTATGCTGAGAGCCGTCATTGTTTTCATGCCTGAATTTGGGCGAGTTGCCTAACCTTGTTAGGTCCCATCTGTAAAACTAGGATAATAACAAGCTGTTCCTAGATTCCCTCAGAGAATTAGATTTACAAACTCAAGAAGAAACTGCTGCCTTTTCAGTTCTGTGGCGAGGTCAATTTGATGTCCATAGACACTGTTAAAGATATATGCAAACATACAAATCAAAAAAAGTTATTTTTTCTCTTAAAGTTCAGTAAAATGACTTAGTGACCATAGTTCTGAAGCGTAAGCAATGGGAAGCAATAGAGAAATATGCATTTATTTATCTGGTTTGATTGTGTGATACATGGATGTTTCTCATCGCTTTACGGTATTTCAAAAGCATTGTTAAAGCAAAGTTCTTAATGAGGTGCACTTTCATATTTCATAAGCCTCTGAAATCATTTATTTTATTTAAAATAAAAATAATTTAAAGTGGAGCAACTATGCATGCAATTTCTTTCAAAGCATAAAGCTTTGCAAATTTGCATCAAAATAAAAAATCAAGACTGCTTAATTAAAACCTTGACACCATCAACCTCTTTAATTACGTGTTAAAGAGACAGGCATCCTGGGGATACCAAGTTAAAATCTGTGTACATTCTGGTCCTCTCTGATGTGTGTACATGAGTAGCTCACAGAAGGGGAGAAAAAAAAGAGATGCTTTAATAGAAAGGAAAAGAAATTGTTTAAAATTTCTCTGGACATGAGTCATTTCATACTTTTTAAAACAGTTGTGAAGAGGGCAAATTTGTCTTTTCAGAAGAATGAAGAAAAGAAATTTAGGGCAGAATATGTCATCTCTATTCTACGTCTAAATTTCAAAGAACACTTACTTTTTAAACACTGATGTTTTATTTAATAATTGTGACTTAGAAGACACAATTTTAAGACTTGACTACTGGTTGCTTGGCTGTATTTGGAGACCGTAGTGAGTAAATGGGGGAGGAGCGGGCTGTTTATTTCACTGCTTCTCTAGAGTATATAAATTTTGTAGTGAAATGACTGCTTTTCTTTATGTCTGAATTCTTGCTGTCTTCACTATTATGTGTCTCTTCCCAATTTCTTTTGCTAATGGGGAAGCCAGCAGCTCTTTGTTCTCATTGTGTCTGTTGTCTCCCTTTCTTTGTGTTGCAGGGTTCCTGCTACCCGCATCTGCCACTGAGCATGCGGAAAAATCCTTCAATAGATTCTTTACTTAGGACTTTCAGGAGTATTATTCCACTTCTCCAGGTTTTAGTAGTCACCAGGATATCCAGAAGATAGACCGAAACTTGGAAAGGTGATACAGGTGGTTCAGAGGTGGTCTAGCAAGCAGGAACTCCAGATAGGAAGGGTCTGGGTAGTTGTCATACATACTTCTCCAATTTATGGAAGCCCTCACCACGCAAGTTAAATGCAGATCATCCACCCTCCAGACAGAAGCCACAGATATTGATAACTGATAACATACAAATCAAAAAAAGTTATTTTTTCTCTTAAAGTTCAGTAAAATGACTGACACACAAGTGTTTCAGAGCAGGAGGGCACAGAGCCAAATCTAAAACCAATGATACAATGTGCATGCAGTTCCAGAGGGATGTGGAACATTGTCACAACGACCAGTATGTAAAGTCCTGGAGCAGGAACTCTCACTAGATAGCCTATCATCTGAGGATGAGAACCGTTGTGTGGACTTTTCTCATAATAAAATCTCAGACTTTTTTTCCGATTGTGTTAAATACTTGCAATGCTAGGTCAATACTGACTGATTGAAACTGAATTCCATTCTTCTGCCGAAAAGCTTCCCCCGCTCCCCTCTCCAAGGCAGATTTGCCAGTAGTTCCCAAAAAGTATAAAAAGAGCAGGCTTGCAGGTGAGTTTAGGGATATTGGGATAGAGTTCTAAGGTTTTCTTTTTCTCTGTCCCCTTCCACCCAGTAAGTCTGACCTAACAGCTTGTCAATTATTGAAGAGATGGAGCACTACACCATTTTACTCAAGTTTCGCCTATAATGATTTTTGCTTGTTTTGTTCAATGCTCGATGGCCAGCTCTTAGACTCGTGTCCGAAACGGTTAAGTGCTCAAATATCTTTTGTCTGATAAATGTAAGAATATACATAGTATGGAAAATGCTTTTGCATTATTATGACAAACATCAGTGGTAACAGACTAATTTGAATTCGACTCTTTTGGCTCTTCAGCAGCAGGCCACTCTCAGATTTCTTCTTTCTCCTCGCCCTCCTCTCCCACCATTTTGTCTCTGTGTTACCAATTAGTGGATTAATTGCATGGTCTCCAAGTCTTTCTGTTCCACTTTCTCATTTTCCAGCCCTTAGGATAACGTTCCCTGGCCCTCTGGTTCTCTACAGGTTTCCTCAGCCAGTGGCTAGTGGCTAAGGCCATTGAGCACAAGCTCCTGGACCGTAGCAAACCAGAAGGCGCGGCGTGCACTCCTCCAGGGCAGACACCTGCAGCGGCTTTTTTGGAACCGGCTCAGAGATCCGCGCAGTTAGCTCTCCGCACAGCTGCGGAAGCGCCAGTGGCGGGAAAGTTCAGGCGGGGTCCAATCAGGCACCTAGGGCTAGGTAGCGCCAGCGGCTGCCCCTGGACCCCAGCCTCCGCGGCCTGCCCCGCCCTCCCGAGTTCCTCTTTCCCAGCGGCAGGTCCTCCACCGGCCCCGCCCACCCGGCATCGCCCCGCCCCGCCCCGGGGCCGCGGCTAAAACCCGGAGCCGCCGCGGCGCCCAGGGGACTGGAGGGACGCTCTGAGCATGTGCAGAGCTGTTTGGCGGCGGCTGCCTCGGCCGGAGGCTGGGCCCGGGTGCTGATGCGAACAGCCGGCTCGGCCTCTGTCCCAGCGTGGTCGGCGCCCCGGGCCCGGGTGGCAGGGAAGGAGCCATAGTCTCTCTGCGGCCCGAGGAGCGGGCGCGGCGGCGCGCACCTCCTCGGCGGCCGCGGCGCCTTCGGGGCCCAAGATGATGGCGGAGCAGGTGAAATGCGCTTCGGCAGGGGGCGGCTCCGGAGCGGGCTCCGGGCCGGTGGTGAACGCGGAGCTGGAGGTGAAGAAGCTGCAGGAGCTAGTGCGCAAGCTGGAGAAGCAGAACGAGCAGCTGCGGAGCCGGGCGGCCAGCGCGGCCGCCGCCCCGCACCTGCTGCTCCTGCCGCCGCCGCCGCCCGCCGCGCCGCCCCCCGCCGGGGCCTGCAGCCCGTTGGGTCCGCGGAGCCCCCCGGCTGCTGCCGCCTCGGGGGGCCTGGGGCTCGGGCTGGCGCTGGGCGCCGGTGGCGGCGGCAGCGGCGGCTCCAGCCCCGCGTTCTCGGGGACCTACTGCCTGCCCAGCCCGGCGCCCTCCCTGCTCTGCAGCCTGGCGCAGCCCCCCGAGGCGCCCTTCGTCTACTTCAAGCCGGCGGCTGGCTTCTTCGGCGCGGGCGGCGGCGGGGGGCCGGAGCCGGGGGGCGCGGGGACGCCGCCGGGGGGAGCCGCCGCGCCGCCCTCGCCGCCCCCCACGCTGCTGGACGAGGTGGAGCCGCTGGACCTGGAGAGCGTAGCCGCCTGGCGGGACGAGGACGACTACACCTGGTACTGCCGGGCTCCGCTCCCTCCCCGGGAACCCCGGCCTCGGAGGCCCTGGGACGGCGGGGAGGGCGTGGGCAAGGAAGGAGAGGGGGACCTCGTCCTTGCCCCCGGACGTGGAGGCCTGGCAGGTGCCCAACTGGGCGAGGAGCGGAGGCTTTTCACGGGGGCGGAAACCTGTTTCTCATAGCTCAGGCTGAACCAGCTGGGGATGAATGGGTCCCCTCCATCTCCCTGTCTTCTGCTCTGCGCTGATGACTCGGTCCCCAGCTCCCTGTTAGCACTAACTGAAAAATCCGTGCCATCTTTTTGTTACTCAGTCCGGCCTTCCCCCCGTCATTTTTGGGAGTAGCGGGGGATGGGTAGGTGTTGGCCTCAGTCTGCGACTGTTCCTCGTCTTTCCTCCCAGAGGAACGCTGGGCAGGATTTGCGTGCTCTGCGGTCTCGTCCCGCGGCGTCCCAAGCCGCCCAGTGATGGATCTCTCCTTAGAGATTCGTGCTTGCAGTTGGAGTTGTGCAGTCGCGTGTCCTCATGCGCTGCGTTTTCGTTGATAGCTTCTCGTTTCAAAGACTGACTTGCTTTTTGAAACATGCTGCCCTCTCTGGCTTTCCTGTCAGTAATGGTGTCAAGAACGAGGGCTTTTTCAGGAAATGGAGTGGGCAGCATGAAAGTATTGTTACTTAGAAATCAAGGATCTTTCTTTAATTTTTAAAACTGAACCGTTGATTGAAGAAAAGTGAGAAGCAACTTTTTATTTTATTTTTTTAGAAACCGTGAGTTGGTTATCAGAAGACTTGTGGTTGGCAGCATCTTTTCATTTGAAATCTGGCTAGCTCTATTTTCCACCAATGAGTAACTTTGGGGGGGGGTTGTCTGATTCCCTTATTTTTCATGCTGCTTTCTCGTGGAGTAAGTCCTTTCATGACTGACTTCTGGTTGGTTCGTTTGCTTTCCTCCATCAGGAGAGGTAGTGGGACATGGTAAGATGAGTTGAAGCCTCAGAGGAGGTCAGACTTAAGTTCCTGCAGGAAAAATGAACAGCCTTCACCTTTCTGTAGCTGCGGCATGAAGGACAGTTGTCCTTTTACCTTGGGTCCTTCTACTTCTGACCCTTCCCGTTTTTTGCAAGCTGGGTTTTCCTTACTTTCTCTGTGGTCCTGTTGCATGATCCCACAGAGGGAATGACACATGGAGAACCCTACTGGTTTTCGGTTGAGACCTGTGGTGTTCCCTTATACTCTCAGAACTCTCGATGTAACGTGCATTAACTAGTTGGCCTGATTTGGAGAATCAAAATGGATGGAGCTACAGTAAAGCATCCTTCTCTTCCTCCTCCGTAGTGCTCCACCTGTGGGCAACTGTGCTGGTTGCTCAAGTTGTAAAGCTCAGAACAACTCACCACTCTGCCTAGCTTTGAGCTATTCTTTAGAAATGACACCTTTGTGTTTGTGGAGCCCAAACTGTGTTGTAAACTGAGTTTCAGCCTGAGCATGGTACTAGAAAGTGCTCTCATGGCGGTTCTTAGGTTATAGTCACTATAAGCCCTTATGCTACTTTCAAAATATGTTACCTTGATTTAGGGCCCACTTGGCCTTTTCTGGAGGCACGTGGATGGTAGAAGGCAACTTATTTGTATTTTTGATGGGCATCAATCCTATCCATTAAAAATGTTAGCATTTTTAAACCTGTGATATGCTTATGATTTTATAAGTGTATTCAATTGGGGTGGTATATACATAGCTAATAGAATTGTAATATTTTCTTCCATTGAATGGGCTTCTACCCATTTAGTTATCATCCAGCTACTGCTAGAATTTTGATATGCAGGCTTTTCATAGTTTAATTTTTGTCAAAATAGTATTGGAATAACTTTGGGGAAAAATGACCTGCTTAATGGAATTATTCTGTTAGCACTTGATATGGTTTGACGTGAATGTAAAGTATAGCAGGTTCTACTAATTTCACTCATCAAATATTTAGGGGAGTACATAAATCAATGCCCCGACACTTTATGGATGTTTCCACAGACAAGTGGCACACTGTTTTACAGCATGTCTTTCTCAGAAGAAATTTAGGACTAGAATCCCATGTGGAAAAATGGAGGGATAATTACTCTTTGGTGGAATGTAATTAAAACATTTTTAAGGTCACCTGATTTACAGAAAACTTTCTATCCTGACACCTTATACATTAAAATATTTTTGCATTACATTATCTTGGCCTATTGATGAACAAATAGCAGGCCTCATTCTCCAAGTTGAACCTACTTGTTAACGCTTGCAAAGCTCTGATGATGTTCCTTCATTGCGGTAAACTGTGTACGTCCCTGTCCTGTAGTCACACAGACAGGGTGTTTTTCATTTTGATTGCCTCGTATGTTTGCAGGGAGACAACTTACCTTTATTTCCCCTTTGGGAAACAACTGTAGTGGATAATAAGTACCTGATTATTCTAAAAATACTTAAAAATAGTTTTACATTTTCACTGTGGAAGAAAAAAGCCCTCACAGATGTGAGTATGAAGTCACAGGAGTCTTTCCTCTTGTTCTGAATTCATTACCATGATTCAGAGTTTAACTGTTAACATTCTGCAGATCCTTCAAGATACAAACATAATTATCCAGATCCTTAAATGCACATCAGTTTTATTTTATTTATTTATTTATTTTTAAAGATTTATTTATTTGACAGAGAGAGATTACGAGTAAGCAGAGAGGCAGGCAGAGAGAGAGAGGAGGAAGAGGCTCCCTGCTGAGCAGAGAGCCCGATGCGGGGCTCGATCCCAGGTCCCTGAGATCATGACCTGAGCTGAAGGCAGAGCCTTAACCCACTGAGCCACCCAGGTGCCCCTCAGTTTTTTTTAACCTGCCTTTCACTGAACCTATCTCGGGCATCTTTGTCTCCCTGTAATAGTTGCATCATTGTTAAAGTAACCATATTTATGAAGGACCAGTGTACTGTTGACTGTCTGCCCTATACTTTTTCATGCATTTTTTTCATGATTTCATCCTAGTGACTTAAAATTGATATTTGATTAGTTAGAACAGTATTTCCTGCAAGGTGTCTTATCTTCAGGAAAGAAAGTTCACAGATATAGATTAATCTTTGAATATTCTAGAAGTTCTTTCATGTAAGTCCCTTTTTTTTCTAATAAAACCTTGTACTGTAACTCTTCACTTTTTATTAACAACCCCGACAATGCTTGGCTCAAGAATTATGTGTAGAAGGAAAACCGTTAATTGTAGAATCAGTATTTGCTTGATGATAGTTCATTAGTTAATGAATGGTCAATCAGGTCTCTTAGGTCTTTTTTCCAAACAATTATTTAACCTATAAGTACCTTCTGTTTATATTAACCTATAAGTATCTTCTGTTTATAAAACAGCAAAACTTTGTGAGAAGGATAGTGTGTTCTCCTTTTCATTTTGATGAAAATCTTTGAAATAAAACAGTTGTCTCATTTCTTCAAATATCTATCTCAGTTGAATTTAAATTATTTTTTCTTTAATCTTAGCATAGGGCTGCTAGAAGTAAATGTCTCAGAAAATTAGATTGTGGTTCCAGGACCTTAATTTTTTTTTTTTTTTTTTTAAAGACTTATTTATTTTTGAGAGAGTGAAAGGACATGAGCCGGGAGAAGGGCAGAGGGAGAATCTCAAGTAGACTCCTTACTGAGCACAGAGCCCCACGCTGGGCTTGATCCCACAACCCTAAGGTCATGATCTGAGCCAAAATCAAGAGTCAGACACTTAACTGACTGAGCCACCCAGGCGCCCCCTAGAACCTTAATTCTTAAGTCCAATTGTTATAATCCCATAGTAAACTTCACATCCTGCTACATGGGTTCTTCAGGGATCGCTGCTAATTTGACGGTCTTAGCTGTCCAGAAAACCATAGGCTAGAAGGGGGAGGGGGGCTGTCTCTGAATTTCAGGAGCAAATAAGCTCCAAGGATGGTGACTTTGATGTGTACTTGGAACATGTGCCTGGATGATTTGCCAGTGGGTATGGAAGGACGTTTTCAAAATCACTGTCCCGTGTCACCAAGCTGAGAAGCCGCAGGGTATCAGGAAGAGAGAGCAGATTGGTGTGAAGTGGCCAGAGGAGCAGTAAGTTGTTCACTTCACTCTAGACCTGCCCATGACCTATTTCAGCTCCCCTGTTTCCTGACTGAGGGACTGAAGTGTGCGGTGAAACGACTTAAAAAGCTCCTCCAGTTATTTACGGAAAGGTTAAAACCACAGTTCAGATGGTTGAGACCGATTCCCAAGTGTGTACAGCACGACTGTTCTTCCCGAGCTTGGTTATGACCGTCAGCGTGTCATAAGGTCAGCTTAGTGGCCTGACCGGCATTTCTTCTTTAAAAATGAAGAGCAGTAGGGGCACCTGGGTGGCTCAGTGGGTTAAAGCCTCTGCCTTCAGCTCAGGTCATGATCGCAGGGTCCCGGGATCGAGCCCCACATCGGGCTCTCTGCTCCGCAGGGAGCCTGCTTCCTCCTCTCTCTCTCTGCCTGCCTCTCTGCCTAGTTGTGATTTCTCTCTGTCAAATAAATAAAATATTAAAAAAAAGAAGAGCAGTAGAATATAAAATCAGAAGGCAGCATATCTTTTGATACAAATTGGTATCGACTGAGCTTATTTCATTTTTACAGGTGTGTGCCCTGGGCTGAAATAGTAAATATATTTGTGCGTTAAGGTCACAGTTAGAAAAACTCCATTTTACACCATTTGAAAGCAAAAGCAAAAAGTGTTGAAGAAACCAGGTGGAAAAGCCCAGCTCTCTGAAAATAGGGTAGCACCGGGGAAAGTCAGGTTTGCTCACCTCAGTCAGGGAGAAAAGTCTATATTCAGAAAATGTCAAGATGATATGCCAGCTAACAGAAAATACAGTCCTGTAGGGCCTTTATTTTAGTGGAGTGGGAATTAGAAGAATATTGAAACTTATGTAAAAGGGATGTGGCAGAGATTTTAAACTTACCCAATGGAAAGGACAAGAGAAAAGTCATAATTACAAAAGGGGGAAAGAGTGCTACGTACAAATTAAGGAAAAGTTAATGAATGAGCTATTCATCTTTCGAGTGTAACACCACGACCCTAGACAGCTGGCTAAAATCCTTGCCAATTTTCCATCAAAGCTGCTGAACACCTTGTACTGTACATATGGCACAGCGAAATTAGACCACCTGAACTGGTCTTTTTTTTTCCCCCGTAATTGATTTTCAGTGAAAAGACCAGAGGGTGCTTCACTTTCTGACAATGCTAATTGAAAACCGCAGTGTTTTCTAGAGGCAAACGGAGTCGAGTGAAGTATGTGCTGAGGTCTTTGAAACACTGTAGTGAGACACCAAAATAGAATCCAGCTCTAACTGTGGAGGGACGGGGGGAGAGTCTGCTGTAGGACAATTCCGTAACTCCAACTTGGGCTTCCAGTGTCCTTTTAATAGCTTAGTGGTGGTGAATTTGCTTTGCGGTGGCTGCCGAGTGTGACTCTAGTGGGCGCTGGTGAATCAGACGCTTCAGTTCCCCGAAGACTGATTGATTGCTTATCAGTGCTTCAGCTTCAGCTTTACTTAAAATAGAACTTGTGATGCTTGAAAGCTCTTAAATTACACATCTGAAAATTGCCACATATTCCTTCTCAGTGACAGGCATGTAAAACATATGCATGTTTTGCCGTATCATTTGTTTTTGTGTTATCAGAAGGATGACTTTAGAATCAAACATTTACTTGAGAATAACTGTTTTTTGTTTTTTTTTCCTAGATAGTTGTAATAGTCCTTTGAAGCACTCAGGTGATTATTCTTTTTTTTTTTTATTCGTTTATTTGTTTATTTACAGCATAACAGTGTTCATTGTTTTGGCATCACACCCAGTGCTCCATGCAGTACGTGCCCTCCCTATTACCCACCACCTGGTTCCTCAACCTACCCCCCCCCCCCCCCGTCCCTTCAAAACCCTCTGGTTGTTTTTCAGAGTCCATAGTCTCTCATGGTTCATCTCCCCTTCCAGTTTCCCTCAACTCCCTCTCCTCTCCATCTCCCCATGTCCTCCATGTTCTTTGTTATGCTCCACAAATAAGTGAGACCATATGATACTTGACTCTCTCTGCTTGACTTATTTCGCTCAGCATAATTTCTTCCAGTCCTGTCCATGTTGCTACAAAAGTTGGGTATTCATCCTTTCTGATGGAGGCATAATACTCCATTGTGTATACGTACCACATCTTCCTTATCCATTCATCCGTTGAAGGGCATCTTGGCTCTTTCTACAGTTTGGCAACCATAGCCATTGCTGCTATAAACATTGGGGTAGAGATGGCCCTTCTTTTCACTACATCTGTATCTTTGGGGGAAATGCCCAGCAGTGCAATTGCAGGGTCATAGGGAAGCTCTATTCTTAATTTCTTCAGGAGTCTCCACACTGTTCTCCAAAGTAGCTGCACTAACTTGCATTTCCACCAACAGTGGAAGAGGGTTCCCCTTTCTCCACATCCTCTCCAACACACGTTGTTTCCTGTCTTGCTAATTTTGGCCATTCTAACTGGTGTCAGGTGGTATCTCAATGTGGTTTTAATTTGAATCTCCCTGATGGCTAGTGATGATGAACATTTTTTCATGTGTCTGATAGCCATTTGTATGTCTTCGTTGGAGAAGTGTCTGTTCATATCTTCTGCCCATTTTTCGATATGATTATCTGTTTTGTGTGTGTTGAGTTTGAGAAGTTCTTTATAGATCCTGGATATCAACCTTTTGTCTGTACTGTCATTTGTAAATATCTTCTCCCATTCCGTGGGTTGCCTTTTTGTTTTGTTGACTGTTTCCTTTGCTGTGCAGAAACTTTTGATCTTGATGAAGTCCCAAAAGTTCATTTTTGCTTTTGTTTCCTTGGCCTTTGGAGACATATCTTGAAAGAAGTTGCTGTGGCTGATATCGAAGAGGTTACTGCCTAAGTTCTCCTCTAGGATTCTGATAGATTCCTGTCTCACGTTGAGGTCTTTTATCCATTTCGAGTTTATCTTTGTGTACGGTGTAAGAGAATGGTCGAGTTTCATTCTTCTACATATCTCTGTCCAGTTTTCCCAGCATCAGGTGATTATTCTGATGGCAGGTTTGATGTTGTTCCTGTCCTCCCAGTGTTAGCATGGGAGTTTAGTGAGGGCATCCAGAATGTGAAATATATGGAGAAGAGATTCTTCGAGAAAGCAGATTGTTTCTAGTCATGTGCCTTTGGAAGGTCTTGATGCCAAGTTAAAGAAAATTAGAGTGTGACATTTTCAAAGATAGCTTTCCTAATATTTGAAGAATTCTCAAGTTTTAGGTGAAGGTTTTTCTTGTATCTTGCTAGATTCTAATATAGTTTTATCAGTGGAACTAGAGAAGTTGAAAGAGCAGTTTATACTCACTAGGAGGTATGTGGCATTAATGATGGCAAAATGGAATATTGTAATGACAACAAATAAGGTGATTTTTATGACTTTTTGGAAGATTGGAACCATTTGGGGTGAATACAAGTTTTACCCTGCTTATCTAATTTTGGTGTTATGTCGCACTCAAGGAGTTTGTAGCTCTGTGATCTCCATCTTGCTGTTTCTTGAGGTCCAGCTCTAGGCCTCCCCATAGAAATAGTAGGCTCAGAGCTATCCTGGGTATGTTGTTTGGAGACTGACTCTGAAAATGATCCATTGTCTTCACACCATGCTTTGCCCAGTGCTTCTAAAGTTGTATCAAAGTAATGCAATAAACAGGATGTAAATCGCGAGGCTTTTTACAGAAAGCAGGAACCCTCTATCACTTGGACCTCTGAGCCCTCTGCACAGGCATCACTTGATTCTTATATGGTTGTTTCTTTTGCTCTTTATTTCTGAGCAGTCATTTGTACTATATGATCTTAGACGTCTGTAGACTTGTTTTGGGAGGTGAAGACTAAGCTCTCCTCACCCCCACACCACCATGTCATCTTTCCCTTCTCATAATGGTTTTCATAATTTTTGTGTTAAACGCTAGTAACACTTGTATTATGCCTATAATGGTTATTAACTGAACCCTGTTAATTGTATGTTATTTTTCTCTCATCCCTTTGTTCCTCTAAGAGTTACTAATGACCTCTCTTCCCCCTTCAATTTCTTTAATCCCTATTACTAATTACTTTTTCAAATACTCTCCTGGAACCATAAATTCCTTGATAAGGTCATACATACTTGACAGTCTTTTAAATATGTTTTTAACAATTTACTTTGTAATGCCATCCCTTCTGGAACTTTTAAGCCCATTGCTCCAGTCTTTACTGTTTGCTTCTAGGCTGCATGCACAGTGCTGCGTTAATGGGAATTTCTTAGGTTTCTTGCTTATGTAGGACCTCCCATTTCTTAAATTCTTTGTCTTCATATATTTTACTTAATCTAGTGGGAGGAGGCATAGCCTCCAGTAGTTTCCTGAGAAAGGGCATTATTATGAGAAGTACAGTGTGAAATTCTGCTTATTTAAAACTGTCTTTTTCTAGCCTCATGAAAGATTCATAGTTGGGCTGGGTATAATAAGTCTAAGTCACTTTCTCTTATGTTTGAAGGCATTGTTTCATTTTGTTCTAATTTTTATTAGGTTTTAGATATTGAAGTGCACTATGGTTCGGATATTTAACCTTGACTTCTTTTTTAGTGTTCTTTATCCCTAGTTTTCTAAAATGCCATGTTGTATCTTGGCGTGGGCTTCTCTATTTGTTGTACTGGACATTTATGGTGTTCTCACTTTAGAATTCAATGGCCTGCCTTCAATTCTCAAAATTTTCTGCCCCCCCCCAAATAACCTTCTCTCCATGTGTGCGCATATGTGCATAAGTATGTTTGTATTTTGGAACTTGTAATAATCAGATGTAGGCCCACCTGACGCAGTCATTTAATTTTGTTGGTTTTCTTTCATTGCAAGTCTGTCTTTGTTTTGCATCTGGGAGACTGCTTCAACTTGATCTTTCAAACTCACTGAATTTTTTGTATATGCTAAAAGTTTCATTTTCCAAGAATGAAGAATATTTCTTTTTTAATATCTTATTATTATTATTATTTTTGTGAATGTAACTTTTTCTCTCAGATGATACCAGTTATGATTGTCTTAGATTTTTCATCAGTTCTCTGTGTTGTTTTCTCAGTTCTCCTTTCCCTCTACTTTTAGTTTGAGCTTTCAATTTAAAAGGAATATTCTAAGTTTCTGGTGTCACTCATTATCTGTTTGCATCCAAAGAGGGGGGCATTGAAGTTGATCTAAAGCTCTCCGTGGGTGGAGCTCTTCACCAAGTGACTGGGTGCGCGGCCAGTTCAAGTTTCAGGATTCCTCGGTCTTCTCTTGGGCTCCTCTGTCTCTGGACACAAGCTTTTATACTCCTGGGAAATAAGAGTAATGCAATCAGTTCTAGGAATAGTAAAGGGAAAATGGGACTAAAGTTTGAGCCAGTGAACATGGAGGCGTTCATTTCACCTCTCTGGTTCAGTAAAGTACTTCATCCCTCCTTCAGTTGAATTTGTGCCTGAAGTCAGAGCTTCTGGGCCAGCCTCTGGTCTTGGGTTGTGGTTGGGAAGAGGTGGTGGGGGCAAGTGCTGCTTTTGAATATGCTATGAGTCTGTGTGGTCCAGTGAAAAAACTATAGTACATAGACCCTAACGGATAAAGGAAATCTTCAGAATTCCCCTGTAAGCAAAACAAAACAAAATTAAACCCCACAAAAAACTACTAGAAAAAAATCCAGCTCGTGGGTGTACCTAAAATCCTGAGGCAGCCTGATTGGTGGAAGCTTTGTAATAGAAGATAAGAGCAGTTCTTAGGTTGCTAGAGGTAATGAGCAGAACAGTGCTTCACACAGTGGCTTCTTGGGGCAGTGAGAGGGTTTGAGAACAAGCAGAGACTGGCAGTGGCATGAATTTGTGTGTGTATAAAACAGTAAGGATAACTTATTAAAGAAGTCTAAAGATAAGTTCCATTCTCTCTTTTTTTTAAAAAAAGGCGCTAAATAAATAAGAAAAAAGGGGCACCTGAGGGCTCAGTCAGTTAAGCATCCGACTCTTGATTGTGGCTCAGGTCGTGATCCCAGGATCTGAGATCGAGCCCTGTGTTGGGCTCCGCACTGGGCATGGAGCCTGCTTAGGATTCTCTCTCCCTGCAATCTCTCTCTCCCCAACCTCTTAAAAAAAAAAAAATAAAATAAAGTTCCATAGTTGACTAGTTTAGTGGCCCATTTATGTCAGGGCTGTGGCACCTGCTTATGGTTCCACCTGAATTCCATTCACCTGGAAAGGCTACTCAAGTCTCAAGGACACTGAAGGACAAAATAATTGCTCTCGTGAAATCTTTTTTTAAAGCTTTATTGAGGTATAAGTGAAGTATAAGCTGCATATATTAAAATGTGCTATTTGATAGGCTTTGACATATATATATGTGAAATATATGATAAAACCTTCACTAGAGTCAGGAGAGTGAACCCTATCTTAATGCTCCAAGTTTTCTTGTGGCCCTTTGCATTTCCTCCCTCCTGCTCCTGCTTACTTTCCATCAAGGCACCAACCACTGGTCTGCTCTCCCCGTCAGTCTAGATTAGTTTTTGCTTTCTATGCTTTCATATCTACGAAACTGTATAGTATGTACCGTTTTTTTTTCATTTGTTTTTGGTCTGGCTGCTTAGGATCAAGAGTTATTTTAAAATTCTTCCGTGTTACATGAAACAATAGTTCATTTTTATTGGGAGAACTATTAGATTGTATGCACGTAACTATGTTTTTTTTTTATCCATTCATCTTTTAATGAACGTTTGGGCTGTTTTCAAGTTTTGACTATTACAAATAAGTCTTTGTGTGGACACATGCATTCATATCTTTTGGATAAATACTTAATGGCTCTTGAGAGGCTGGAACAGCAATAGGTGTATGTTAACTTTTAAGGAAGCTGCCAAAATCTTTCCCAAAGTAGTTAGGCTGTTTCCTATTTCTGCCAGCACCGTATGAGAGTTTCACTTGCACTCATCATGCTTGCCACGGTCAGGCTTTTTAATTTTAGCCATTCTACTAGGTGTGTGGTAGTACTTCAGAGTGGTTCTATTTGCATTTACCTCATGACACATGATGAGCATATTTTCTATATGTTGTTCATTCATAGATTTTCTTTGGTGAAATGTCTATTTCAATCTTTTGTCCATTTTTAAAAATTGGGTTGTTTATCGAGTATATTGAGTATGTATATTGAGTATGCAGAGGTAATTTATTTATTTAAAGACTTTATTTATTGGTTAGAGAGAGAGAGAGAGAGAGTGAGCACAGGCAGACAGAGAGGCAGGCAGAGGCAGAAGCAGGCTCCCCGCTGAGCAGAGAGCCCGATGTGGGACTCAGTCCAAGGACACTGGGATCATGACCTGAGCCGAAGGTGACCGCTTAACCACCTGAGCCACCCAGGCATCCCGAGTATGCAGAGTATTTACATCTGTCTACATACAAGTTTTTTTTTTTTTATCAGATATGTGATTTGCAAAATTTTTACCCACTCTGTGGTTTATCATTTGTTCTCCTATTAGTGTCTTTCCATGAGCAAAGTTGTAATTTTAGTTTTAGTGAAGTCCAATTGATAAAAAATTTTTTTCTTTTATGGATCATATTTTTCCATAAAAGAAATTCTATGTAAGAAATATTTGCCAATCCAAGGACACAAAGTCTTTTCTTATGGTTTCTTTTAAAAATTTTATAGCTCCAGGTTTGACGTTTTTATATCTCTGTTTTGAGTTAACTTTGGGTATTGTGTAATGTATGGCTCAAAATTTATTTTTTGTATATAGAATTAAACGCAGTCATTTAATTCTGTATACTAATTCCTGTCCTCCCAGTGTTAGCATGGGAGGTCAAGTCATTGAGCACTCCCATGTGGTGTTTTGGGGGTGCCATAGTGGAATTGAGTGGTTGTGACATTTGTTTCGGCATGATTTGCTCAAAAGACTATCTTTTCTTCATTGAATTGTCTTTATACTTCGCCAAGAATCAGTTTTCCATACGTGTGCAGTTCTGGACCATCTTGTTTCCCCATTGATCTGTCTGTCTGCATGTCTTCCTCAACTGTCTTCACCGCTGTGAGTTTGTAATGTGTCCCACTCAGCGGTAGCTCTACAACTTCATTGTTTTTTTCAAGGTTGTTTCGACTGTTCTAGGATCTTTGCGTTTCCATATGAATCTCAGAATCAGCTTTCAAATTTCTTCAAGAAGCTTATTGAACTTTTGGGATTTTATTAAATGGATACATTTAAGGATAATTGACATCTTAACAATATTTAGTCTTCTGATCTGTGAACATGGTCTGTCTTCCCATTTAGGTCTTTAATTTCTCTCAGAGTGTTTTGTAGTTTTTAGCATATGGGGCTTGACATCCTTTGTCAGTTTTATCCTTAGGCATCTTGTGGTTTTGGTGTAAATGGGAAGTGGAATTTCAAAAATACTGATTGTCACTAGCATAGACATACAGTTAACTGTAGTGTGTTAATCTGGTATGCTAGAGTCTTTTTTCCTAAACTCCATCATTAGTTTGAGTATCTTTTTTGTAGGTTCCTCAGATTTTTTACAGAGATGATCATGTCATCTCTGAATAAAGATAGATTGACTAATTTCCAGTCTAAATGTTTTAATTTATTGTGTGATTGCACTAGCTAGAACCTCTAGTCCTTGTTTTGTTCCTGATGTTAGGGGAAGAGCATTCAGCCTTTCACTGTTAAGAATGCTGTTTTTGGACATACCTTTCATCAGAAAGTGTTTCCTTCTTAATTTGCTGAGAGTTTTTTTGTTTTTTTTTGTTGTTGTTGTTTGTTTTAATCAGGGGTGAATGTCAGATGCTTTTTTGTTGTTGAGATTATCATGCCTTTTCTATGGTAAGCTCCACTGACTGTTAAACCAACCTTTCATTCCTGGGATAAACCCCACTTCGTAACAATGAAGTATCCCTTTTATATGTGGTTGGACTCAATTTGCTAAAATATCCAGATTTTTGCTTCTGTGCTTATGAGGGATATTGGTCTTCAATTTCTTTTCTCTGTGGTATTTGGTAGAATTCAGCAGTGAAACCTTATGGGCCTAGACTTTTCACTGTGGGTATTACAACATACGTGCGTGTGCTGTAGGCAAGCATATAAATGGGTCTTTTGTGCCAACCTTACACGTGAGAAACTTGCCCATGTGCCCATCAGAATATTTCCCATTAGTTTTTAGCGGCTAGAATTGTATCCAGAACTTGTGCCTAAGCTAGTGATGGGGCAAACAGGAATGCCGCAATGACTCAGATTGGCTTAGCCCGGTGCATCCATCTCCAGGTGAGGTCTCCAGACAGCAGTATGAGCATCACCTGGAAACTTGTCAGACAGTCACGTTCTTTGACCACAGCCCAAGCCTTCTGAATCAGGTAGATTAGACCTGTCTGCAGTTGAGTGTTAGCAATTTGTGTTTTAACAACCCAATAAGAGACTTCGATGCACCAGAGGTTGAGAACAGCTGACTTAGGCTAGCCTGAATTTGGGGAATTAGCGTGAGCTACGCAACACTGGACTCTTCAGGGGTCTTTTAGCAAGGGGGGGGTGGTGGTGGTGGTGGAAAGGATGGATTTACATAGGTGGATATTAATCTTGTCATAGTAGACTGAGGTGTGCCCAAGAATAAGAATTTTCAACTAATCCATATACTCCTGATGAAAGGAGGACCACTGTGGTCCACCGAGGAACTCCTGAATGGATGAAACGGTGTTTTAGAATCTGCACCTGTAACAGGAGTTAGCAGACTGTGTCTTGGGGCAAGTTGGCCCTGCTGCGTGTTTTGTATGGTTGGCAGCTAGACATTTTTAAATGACTGGGGAAAAAAAGGCGAAAGACTACTATTTTATGACATTGAAAATTATGGGAAGTTCAAGTTTCAGTGTCTATAAATGGTTTATAGGAACACAGCCTACTATTCACCTTGCGTACCCTCTGTGGTGCTTTGGGGCTGCCCTAGTGGAATTGAGTGGTTGTGACAGAGCCTGTGTCCCATGAAGGCCAAGTGTGTACTAGCTCTCCCTTTACAGAAAAAGTTTGCCAGCCTCTGATCTGTGAGGATAATTACTGAACAGTACCATTCCCCAACTGTCTTGGGTAACTGAGAAATTATTTTGACAGGTGGGGATCCTGACTACATTGGCATGAGCGTGAATAGTGAAGTATGGTATTTTAAGAACATGTACTCGTTAGAATTATGGTAACTTTGTTCAAAGGAGTGTTACTTTAGTGTGATTTATAATTACAATCCAGCTTCATAAATAAGTTAATTACTAGAAGCAGTGATTATAATTATTTCTCTTCCTTTTTTAAGTCAGCTAAAAAGATGAACTTTTTTTGTATAACCCTGTGACTGAAAATATGCTATAGTTTACCTCAGCACCATATGTCAGAGAGAAAATCTTTAACTTAAAGTGCCTCATGGTGGTTATTTTGAATTCTGTGTAATGTTATAGATGATGAAAGCGAATTTTTCCTAAAACATCTTTGAAAGCTGTTTGGCTTTTGTGAGAAAGAAGCACATCCCAAGTTTAGTACAGATTTGAGATGGGGTGGGGGTAGATACCTGATTATTTAAGGGTTGAGAGAATCAATGGACTTTCACTAATTTTTAGACTTTTTTTTAAAAGTACATAAAATTTGTCTAGTTCGTCATGTCATGTTTACATATATTAGCCCAGTTCACGTAACACTCTGCTACCAAAGAAAGAGATGAAAGTGTTCATTTCTACAAACACAAGTGAGGTAGTCAGGTCATCATGGTGTCCGTTCCAGGCTAGTTCAGTAGCAAAAGCCTCCGATCTCAGACTCTGAGACATAGTTTCTCATAGGGTTTTGAAGTCCTCCTTCCCACCTAGCTACAGAAAGCATTACATTTTATTTGGGGGTATTTGCCTGTTAAAAAATAATTTTGGTATTTGAAGTAATCCAATGTGAGTTTTGTGTCCGTAGAAACTGTGAAATACATGTTGTTTTCCCTAGAAGGGAGGTCATGTCCATATACCTATATAATACCTATAATGTAGATTTCTTTTTTTAAGGTTATACGTTGGCTCTTCAAAGACATTCACATCATCAGAGAAATCCCTGAGCCCTTTGCAGTGGTGTAGACACGTCCTAGATAACCCGACTCCGGAGATGGAAGCAGCAAGGC
Organism: Meles meles; assembly: GCF_922984935.1. NCBI lineage: Eukaryota > Metazoa > Chordata > Mammalia > Carnivora > Mustelidae > Meles > Meles meles. Next base: position 55,799,531 of record NC_060079.1, read on the forward strand.
GTTCCCTGTGCTTTAGACTGGAGCAAGGTAATTTCGAGCCTGTATATCTATGTTCTCAGATTCTTGCCACTGTCAGCTCTGTTAGTTGCTGGTTTTGGAATTGACACTTCAAAGGAAAAGCCTTACCCAGAGGGGCAGCTGTTGCATGCGATTTGCTCCACACTCATCCCACATCAGACATTCTCAAGGTAGAATATAGTTTCATGCTTGTTTTTAGCTACATTCTTAGCTTGTTTCAGTTTGTAGTGAAAGGTAGGAATGCATATTATTTTTCTGTGTTTTTTTTTTCTTTCTATATGCAAATATACCAATAAGTAAAATGGTTTAGCCTTAAATTTTCTGGGGACAGCAACAGGTGGTGTGGCTGAAATCCAAGATAGAAAAAGGGAAGTTTCACTGAGACCTGAGTATTGACCTTTTTGAGTTCCATACGTATTTAATTGGTTGCATAACTGGAAGTCCTAATCTTTATATACTGGGGAATGATCTTCATACTGTATATAACATTAGTTAACTTACAGGGCTGAACATAAGTTTAAGGCCAAAAAAGAAAAAAAGAGAGTACTGTTGTGGAAGGAAAAATAACAAAGGAATTATAGTCCTTAGCTTTTCGTTATTTTGTATTTAATTAAGACTATGATCACTGAGGCTTTTGCTCATCTCTTAACCTCTTGGTATCTTTTTCATTACCTAGGGGCACTGTTTCCATTCCACGGACTCCCTGTATCCAAATCACACTTGAGCTTGGAAATGCAGATTCCTGCCTTTTCCAGATTAAATAATCAGAGTCCCTGGGGATAGGGCTGAGGGAAGCTGCACTGACAAGTTCACCACCGTGATTGTGGCACACAGTAAAGTTTGCGAACACTACCTGTGAAGCCCTTCAGGGATAATGATGGGTATCAAAATCTGGACATGAGACAGAGGGTAATAGGTAACACTTCTTGAGCTCTGAATTCTGTGACCATCAGTGCGTTCGATTCTTGCCTTCTTCCTTTTATTCAGTCTAACCACACGCCTCTGAGCCAGGGACACACTCACTTTTAGGGAAGGGACAGGTGAAGTTGAGAGAAGGTCGGAAGATTATTGGGGCCAGAGTGATATCCCAGGGACTGAACCGGAAGCTGGGTCTCCCCGACCCTCAAGACTATCCTTCATCAGTGGTCTCTGCTGCTTTTTTGGCACAGTCATAATTAAGTATCAGCAGAAATTAGTTTTAAATATTTGGGAAACGTCGAATTAAAAGGCACATTTTAGAATTGTATGATTTTTTTTTTTTTAAGATTTTATTTATTTATTTGACAGACAGAGATCTCAAGTAGGCAGAGAGGCAGGCAGAGAGAGAGGAGGAAGCAGGCTCCCCGCGGAGCAGAGAGGCCGATGCTGGGCTCGATCCCAGGACCCTGGGATCATGACCCGAGCCGAAGGCAGAGGCTTTAACCCACTGAGCCACCCAGGCACCCCAAAAGGCACATTTTATTGACATTTTAACTAAAGCAAAATGAGTGATTTAGTAAGAAGTTGAAGGGTGGAGTAGGAACAAAGGAGTAGCATTAGAGTAAAAATGTTGGCAACACGTGCTTATCTAAGAGAGCAGCCCTGTGAGGCAGCAAACTCCAACCTTCACTCTGTTCCCCTTTACCCGACTGACCCTGAGAGAACCATTAAATCCCTCTGGATTTAATAGCTGTATAAACTGTCTCTAACATCTCTTGATTCAAGGACTGTTTATATGGACATTTTAATATATGAATTTGCTCAATTTTATTTGAATATATAAAATTCAAATGAAATTCAGAACTAGAATCCTTTAGTTCAGGGGTCAACATATTTTTTCTGAAAGGGACCTGATAGCAAGTATCTTAGGCTTTGCAGGCCACGCATTCTCTACCATCAGTAAAAAGCAGCCATAGAGGCAAACATTAACAAACAAGGCTGTGTTCCAATAAACCTTTATCTGTGGATACTGAGATTTGAGTTCTCATGATTTTTTTTCCCCATGTGTCACAAAATATTTTTAACCATTAAAAAAATAACAAACCCATAAAAACCATTTTTAGCTGGTAGGTGTTACAGAGCTGGGGGGAGGTTGGATTGGGGCCTCCCAGGCCACAGTTTGTGACCTCTGTTTCATTTGCACACAGGAAGAGTTATATACAAAGTTGATTTAAAAAATAGAGGCTTTGTTCAATTTAATGTAATTAATTTTTATTGGTGGCTGCTTTTGAGATTTGAGACTAAGTGCTTGATTAGCTAATTTTCCCTTCATTGACGAGGGCCTAAAGCAGAATGGTGAGGTCATGAGGACGTGCATTAATGTGCTGTAGTTTTATTCATAATGTAATGTATTTCAATTTCATGTAAGAGTTTAAGTAGAAAACTAGCTTTTCAAAACCTACCTTAGTGTTTTCCAAAATTTGTATCTACATCTAAATCCTCTCCTGCCGTGAGACTAAATGCTTTTGTTCTGAAAATCACTAATCCATTCATGAGATAAGAAGTCAGAGTCTACAATAGATTGTTCTTTGGATGAAATTTTTTTTGAAATTTAACTTTTATAGGGCAATTTGTCTATAGTTTAGAAAGTATTAATCTTACGGATATTGTAAGGAAAATAGCAGATTGCTACCCCGGCTCTCATGCCCATGTGATTACCCAGATGTGGTTACTTAACAAGAGCTATTTGTTGTGGTTTTGCTATTTATCTCTCATGATTCCCATGCCCATGTGGCTGTGGCTTGAGTTGTCAGCTTATTACTTTGGATGTTGAAGGTTTAATTCTTCAAACACTCTTTTCCCCTTATACTTTCTCTCTGCACTATCTTCCTTCCCATGTAGCTTTTTACCAATTTGGGGATACATTAATATTGATCACAATACAAATAATCATATCTCAGCCATGCTGTATTTTTATTGTTATGTTTCTCTTTTTTGGTCTAACCTTTTATTTTTCCTAGAGTTAATCGTGGAAAGACACTTACTTACTGTTTTTGGTTTTTGTCATTAATTTACCCCCAGATTCTCCAAATGAACTGACCACTGGTACAGTGAGGGCAAACAAATCCACCAAGGGTGTTATTGTTTTATTTCCCTTTTTTTTTTTTTTTTTTTTTTTTTTAACTGTTCCTGCTGGTGTCTCCCTCTGATCCCCTGCCTGGCTCTGAACTGCTTCTCTGCAGGATGCCCACCTGCCCCTTCCCCGCCCCCAGAGCTGCTGTCCTCTTCCTGGGAATTCTCTCCACTCCTCAGTGTAGCCTGCCTGTGTCTCAGATGCCAGGGCTCCCTTTTCCTTATGTTTCCTCTCTGTGTAGAATGCATAATCCTGTTGCCTTTTCAGGGAACAGGAGAGGAAAGAGGAAATGGGGGAGGGAAAATTTGAGAACCTCACGTGTCTGAAAATGTCTTCATTATATCTTCAGTTTTGATTGTTCTTTGAGCTGGGTGTAGAATTCTAGGTTGGAAACCATGTCCAACAGAGTATAGAAGATGTTATTTCATTATATTTCAGCTTTGGGATTGCTGTGGAAGGTCCTGAACCATTCTCATTTCTGATTCCTGTGAGCTTTCTTTAAAATAACTTTTAGGGGTTCCTGGGTGGCTCATTCGGTTAAGAATCTGCTTTCAGGTCAGGTCATGATCATCGGGTTCTGGGATTGAGCCCTGCATCAGGCTCCCTGTTTGTGTAGAACCTGCCTCTCCCTCTTCTCCTTACTTGTGCTCTCTTTCTATCTCTTTCTCTCTCAAAATAAATCAATAAATTGATTAATAGATTTTTTAAAGGATTTATTCAAGAATAAAATACCTTTTAGATAGAATCTCAGAATCTTTTAATTTCTAGTACATGACATTTTAATTTTTTTGTGCTGGTGGGCATTTTAAGCAGAAAGCTTGAGTTCTGCAAAATGTCCTGATTTCTTTCTCTGTAAATCCCTCCTGTCCTCCAGTTTTCCCCTTTCTTTCATTCTAGATACTCCTTTTAGTCAGATGTTGAATCTCCTGGATTGATGTTCAGATTTTTATATTCTGTCCTGTTTCCTATCCATGCTACTGATGTTCTCTTTTCTTGGAGATTTTAAAAACTCTTCTTTGAGGGATACCTGGGTGGCTCAGTTGGTTAAGTAACTGCCTCCAGCTCAGGTCATGATCCTGGAGTCCTGAGATTGAGTCGCGCATTGGGCCCCCTGCCCAGCAGAGACTCTGCTTCTCCCTCTGACCCTCTCCTCTCTGATGCTCTTTCTCTCTCTCATTCTCTCTTTCTCAAATAAATAAATAAAACCTTAAAAAAAAAAAAAACCAACAACTCCTCTTTGAACTCCTCTGCTGCATGTCTATTAAGTACACACTGTGTGCTAGACACTTTGTAGGGAATGGGGATGCAGCAGTGGCCAAACAGATGAGAAGTCCATGCCCTCATTGAGTTAGCCTTCTCGTACCCAGACCTTCACTTAATCCTCCCATGTTTGTAAGGGACCCTTATTTGTGTAAGGTATTTTAAATGTAGTAGGTTTTCATTTTGTCTTATTTAAGCAATATAAGCGAGAGAGGAGCAGCTGCTTGGAGAGGAGGGGGGAGGAAGCTGAGGGTCCAAGTATTTTCCTAAACAGTCATCCTGTTTTTGCCTCACTATAAAGCTCTCTGCCCTCAGCGGTAGGCTGTACATCCAATTCCAGAACATTCCAGCTCTTGTTGGCTTGTCCCCACTGTGGGCCCCTAGAGCAGAGAATGTCAGAACCCAAGTCCGTTACCTAATGTTTATCCATTTTCCATTTCGAAATGAAGTGAACTTCTCAGACTGATAGTGACTCCTCTCCTGTTCCATCTCATTTGCAGGTTTAGAAGACTTGGAGTTTAGATGTCATTCTAGTGTGTTTTTATGATTAATTGTATTGTTTGTTTAAGTATAACTGACAGTTTCAGGTGTACAATATAGTGATTTAGCCATTCTGTAATTTCTCAAGATTCATCAAGATATGTGTATTCGTAGATTCCCTTTTTCTGTTTCACACATACCCCCACCCTTCTGATCATCACCAGTTCTCTGTATTTAAGAGTCTGTTTCGTGGTCTCTTCCGTATTCTTTTGTTTTGTTTCTTAAATTCTATGTGAGTGAAAGCATTTGGTATGTGTCTTTCTCTGAGTTTCTTCACTTAGCATAATACTCTCTAGCTCTATCCATGTTGTTGCAAATGGTAAGATTTCATTCTTTATGGCTGAGTAATATTACATTGTATATATACCATATCTTCTTTATCCCTTCATCTATCAGTGGACACTTGGGTTGCTTTCATATGTTGACTTTTGTAAATAATGCTGCATTAAACATAGGAGTGTGTATATGTTTTCAAATTAGTGGTTTCATATTCTTTGGGTAAATAGCCAGTATTTACTGGAATTATTGGATCATCGGGTAATTCTATTTTTAAAGTCCTAGCTACAGCAGTCAGATAAGAAAAAGAAATAAAAGGCATCCAAGTTTGTAAGGAAGAAGGAAAACTTTTACTATTTCCAGATGACATGATAGTATATATAGAAAACCCTGAAGACTCCACCAAAAACCACTAGAACTGATAAATTAATTCAGTAAAGTCGGAGGACACAAAATTAATATGCAGAAATCTGTTGCATTTCTATACACTAATAATGAAGTAGCAGAAAGAGAAGAAAACAATCCCAGTTTTAATTGACACCAAAAATAATAAAATACCTAGGACTACACTTAATCAAGGAAGTGAAAGATCTGTATACTCTGAAAACATAGAACACTGATGAAAGAAATTGAAGATGAGACAAAGAAGTGGAAAGATAGTCCATGCTCATGGATACAGAACCAGTGTTTTTAAACTATCCATATCACCCAAGGCAATCTGCAGATGTACTGCAATCTCCATCAAAATACTAACAGTATTTTCACAGAACTAGAACAAAAAATTCTGAAATTTGTGTGGAACCGCAGAGGGCCCTGAATAGCCAAAGCAATCTTGAAAAAGAGGAACAAAGCTTGTGGTATCACAATACTAGATTCAAGATACACTACAAAGCTGTATGAATTAAAACAGTATGGTAGTGGCATAAAAATAGGTGTGTAGGTCAATGGAACAGAATAGAGAACCCAGAAATAAAGCCATGCTTCATGGTCAATTAATCTATGACAAAGAGGCAAAAATATACAATGAGGGAAAGACAGTCTCTTCAACAAATGGTGCAGGGAAAACTGGACAGCTACATGCAAAAGAATGAAACTGGCCACTTCCTTAAACCAACATGGACATAAACTCAAAATGATTAAAGACCTAACTGTGAGACCCGAAGCCATAAAATTCCTAGAAGAAAACATAGGCAGTAGTCTCTTTGACATCAGCTGTAGAAACATTTTTCTAGATATGTCTCCTCAGGCAAGAGAAACAAAAACCAAAGTGGACTACACTAAAATGAAAACCTTTCACACAGTGAAGGAAACCATCAACCAAACAGGCAGCCTACTGAATGAGAGCAGATACTTGGAAATGATCTATCCAGTAAGGGGTGAATATCCAAAATATAGAGAACTTTTGCAACTCAACACCAAGGAAACGAAATAATGCAATTAAAAACGGGCAGAGGACTGACCCCAATAAACGTTTTGCCGAAGATGGACAGATGGCTGGCCTGCAGACACGTGGAAAGGTGCTCAGCATCCTTCATAGTCAGGGAAATGCAAATTAAACCTTAAACTCCTCACACCCATCAGAATGGCTAAAATCAAAAACACAAGAAACAAGTGTTGGCAAGGAAGTGGAGGAAAAGGAACCCTTGTGTGCTGTTAGTGGGAATGAAACTGGTGCAGCCACTGGGGGGAAGAGTATAGAGTCCTCAAAAAAGTCTTGTGTGGTTTTGTAGGAGAATAGGGAGGACTTAATATTTAGTCTTCAATACCAATTCTTACTGGCTTCCAGTTAAGGGAGTCCTTCGTCCCTGACAGCTAATTAACTGATACTAGAAATTGTGGTTTAAACTTTATTCCTATTATAGCATAAATATTTAATTGGGATAATGTGAGCATTCCGTATTTTAGAACTTTCAAATAATTCTAATAAAACACTTGTTTAGATCTCATGTCTCTCTTAATCAGCATTTCCAAGTAACAAATATTGAGCATTTTCTTTGAGATCAAGTTGTTGCCCTTCATTTTAATATAAATTGCCCCAGGACAGTGACTTTGTTTTGTCACACTGGCCAGAAGGGAACCGGACACCTTAACGGATGCTGTTGCTAAAATAAATAAATTTTTGTTTAATTCTTTTTGAGTTAAACATTACAGTTACTGCTGTTACATTTTCAGTTTTGGTTTTGAACATTTTAAGGTGAGGTGGAGTCTTTGCACTCTTTCGTCGCCAGCCATCTCTCGCTTATCAGCATCCTGTGAAGCATGAGTTTGCGGCCGTGTTTTACCCTTCACAAGCTTGTTTACCTTGAAATAGTTTTTACTTATCTTACTGTATTTTGTTGCAAAATGATAAGTGCCTATATGCTCCCTGCCCCCTTCCCCCTCCTGGAATTTAAAGACCTTTGGTAAGACCTCCACTGCTGTTACCAGGACAGATGAGAGATGAGATTTTTTTGAAAGGATAGTTTTCTCCCCTTTGTCTTTCTTTTCCTGTCTCTAGCACTTCTTAACCAAGGGGTAGGGAGAGTTTCTCCACTGGGCATTCAAAAATAGATGGTGCCTTAATTAGAGAGCAAGTTAGCGGTCTCCCTGCTTAAGAAGTAAATTTCCCTGGGAACACATATGAGGTCGGGCTTGTCAACCTCGGTTTCTGTGGGTACGTTGGATAGCGTTTCTTCCAAGGTTGTCACTAATTGTGCAGCTGCTAATGAGTTCACGTGCATTGTGACTTTGGGAAGGGCCCCTGTCTCTCTTCTTGCTGTCAGCCTTCTCCGGGAGGGTCTTCACATAGCCTTCACGCTCTGACAGCCTCGTGACCCTGGATCTAGGGAAGGTAACAAAACTTGGTAAAATTATGGGAGTATGTATGGGAAGTGTTCATGTTTTGTTGAGGTTGTGAGAACAGGCTTATTAAAATCCTACCCTTCTGAAGAAAGTTTGTTTTTCTGGAGAAAACGAGGCACAGAAAGGAATGTTTCATTATTTAATTTTATTGGAAGACAGCACCTGCATTTAAGAGCTTTTTAAAGATATTGCTGAAAGATTACTTTCTGTATAAGGTGTATACACACACACACACGACTAATATGTATCTGATGCCCCCAAATTCTCAGTTGACTAGGTCAATTAATATTTTAATTGAAACTTAATTAAACTGGAAGTTTATTAGAAGAATGAGATCCAAAACTTATTTTCTGCTGTTCCAGAGTGGTCTTTTCTTACCAAATTTCATAATTTATAAGGTCCTCTATATCAAGTGGTCGACACTGTCCAGTTACTTAAGCTTTCTCACCCTCTTCTACTTTTATGTTTGTTTTCTATGGTTGTTGTCAGGCAATAATTAAGGATGTTTATATAGCAGACATAAGAAAGGCTTAAATATCAGATCTGTTTCCTAATACATTTGAAAATGTAAATAGCTTTTTTGGATAATGTACAGAAAGTAATGTTAAAATAATTCATCATTGAAAGTTAAATCTTTCAGTATTTTTTTCCCCAAGATTTTATTTACTTGAGAGAGAGAGAGAAAGCAAGAGAGGGGGGAGGGTCAGAGGAAGAAGCTGGTTGGGAGATGTAATCCCTGGACCCTGGGATCATGACCTGAGCCGAACGGGGATGCTTAACCCACTGAGCCACCCAGGTGCCATCTTTCAGTACTTTTTAATCTGCATTGGACCCTGATTAGAATATACAGTCTTAGACATATTCAGTATCTTGGTTGGTTTTGCTCTTTGAAAATGGTCCTAACAATGTTACTTTCCATTTGGAAGTGTCTTGTTTTGTGAGCATCTTTTTACTTAATTTTTAATGTATCTATGCCTTCTTTCCAACTTGATGAAGAAGCATCTGATGATAGGGGCCCGCCCTTCAGTTTCCTTTTGGATTACCAAAGCTTAATACATTCTCAAACATGATTTAAGTTCTGAATTTTTTTTTATGATTTATTAATTTGAATACTTTTAAATTTCTTATGTGAGCAAAGAATCTAATTGAACATCGTTGTTGTAAATGACATCCAACTAGCCCAGCTAGAAAGAATTACCTGATGGTGCTCATTAAAATGTTAGTGTTGGCACCTGGGTGGCTCAGTGAGTTAAAGCCTCTGTCTTCAGCTCAGGTCATGATCCCAGGGTCCTGGGATCGAGCCCCGCATCTGGCTCTGCTCGACAGAGCCTCCTCCCTCTTTTCTCTGCCTGCCTCTCTGGCTACTTGTGATCTCTGTCAAATAAATAAATAGAATCTTAAAAAAAAAAAGTTAGTGTTGGGGGTGGATATTTGAGTCTGTTTTGTTCGCTGCTATTGACCCACCCTGTGCCTAGAACAGTTCCTGCCCCGTGGTCCGTATTGAGTGATAATTGTTGAGTGAATGAATATGGTGGGAGGCATTTTGATTTAGTAGTTAGACATCGGGCTCACTAGGCCTCCGGTTCCTTAACTCTGATTAAGAGCAGGTCGTGGTCCCCCGACTTATTTTATAACTGAATGTTTGTGCCTCTTTAATCCCCTTACCTGTTTCAAACCACCCCTCCCCCCACTTTCCTCCTGGCAACCAGCAGTTTGTTCTCTGTATTTGAGTCTGTTTCTTTGTTCATTTGTTTTGCTTTTTAGATTCCACATAATAAGTGAAATCATACAGTATTTGTCTGTCTTTGTCTTATTTCATTTAACATAATACCCTCCCTCCCATGTTGTTTCAGATGACAGGATTTAATTCTTTTTTATTGCTGAGTAGTATCTGTGTGTGTGTGTGTGTATGTGTGTACACACACCATGTCTCCTGTATCCATTCATCTGTCCGTGGATGCTTAGATCGCTTCCATGTCCTGCCCTTTGCAGATCATGCTGCAGGGAACATAGGAGTACATATATCTTGTTGAATTAGTGTTTTTTCCTTTGGGCAATGTAGAAGTGGAATTGCTGGATTGTATAATGCTTCTATTTTTAAGTTTTTGAGGAATCTCCGTGATATTTTCCACAGCGGCTACACCAATTTCATTCCCACCAGTAGTGCACAAGAGTTCCCTTTTCTCCACATCCTCGCCAACACTTGTTTTTTCTTGTTTTTTCTACGCCAGCCAATCTGACAGGTGTGAAGTATTAGCTCGTTGTTACATTTTAGTTAAGGAAAGAAAGAAAGCACATCACTTGTTTCTAGCCTGTTGCCTAGTAAGTGGGGACATTTAACAGATTTCACAGGGCTATTAGAAAGATTTCAGGCAGTGTTGAAAGTAACATTACTTCAATAAGTGTGAAATGCTATGTGATTATGTGGACACAATCCTACTGTGCAGTTGTTTATTCAGAATGTGAACCAGAACATAAAGGAATCATCTTAGTTTGGCTGTTTATACTTTATAGGAAACTAATAGCATTATTTTCTTTGGGAGGGTGGGGGGGGTTGTTTTCTCTACCTATAAATCAACATATCTGTTAAGAGTTGGGATCCCAGATTGGAAAGTTTTGAGTATCATTTAAGAACAGTAGAAAGTGTAAAGCAACTTCATTAACTATTCCTTTTTCTTCTGCTTCTTCTTTGATATGTATTCCATCTCTGACATGCTTTTCTCTGTTCTTCATCACTTCCCCCACTTTTTTATTTTTTTAAGATTTATTAGAGAGCGAGAGAGAACACGGCGTAGGTGTGGGGGGGATTGGACAGCATAGAGAGAAGCAGACTCCAGACTCTTCACCGAGCCAGGGGGCCTGTTTGGGGGCTCGATCCCAGGACTTCAGGATCACAACCTGAGCGGGAAGCAGATGCTTAACTGACTGAGCCATCCAGGCGCCCTTTCCCCCACCCTGTAGACTGTATATAACAAACACCCATAGAAATTTCATGAGCCTTAACTCACGTGACACCCTAAATTGAAATAAGGCTAATTGAGAGCCTTTGGTGAGTCCATGTCATGAGGCTGGGATGTTAAATAGCCAAATAATGATAAAAAAAAAAAAAAAAAAAAAAACAAAACTTATCTGAGTAATTTGAAGCACCCAGTATGTGGCTTAGTTAATTTGGGGCCAGTTAATAAAAGCTTATCTGGCCTGAAGATCCTTGAATATCCATAACTATTGAATCAGGACAGGTCACATTTGAGGAGTGTGGGTATAGTTTTCACAAAGAGTGTAGCCCTACACAGTTACTGCCTTGGGTCATGTTTCCTTATGAGCATCTTTCATTTCCTCCGGGATTATATGCTAAGCACATGGAAATAGATATTGCTTCTTTTTTTTTTTTTTTTTTTTTTTTTTAAAGATTTTATTTATTTATTTGACAGAGAGAGATACAAGTAGGCAGAGAGGCAGGCAGAGAGAGTGAGAGGGAAGCAGGCTCCCTGCCGAGCAGAGAGCCCGATGCGGGACTCGATCCCAGGACCCCGAGATCATGACCTGAGCCGAAGGCAGCGGCTTAAACCACTGAGCCACCCAGGCGCCCCTAGATATTGCTTCTTAACTGAGTTTTTCTTTTATCTTCCTATGATACCAGTTCCTGTGCTTGCCTTGGTTGTTATGATGTAGCATTCCTCTCTAAATTCAGCCAATGGAAAAGAAAGTTGTCGACTAATCCAGTGCTCTCAAGGTGGTCTTTTCATTTGTTAAAAGCCGCACAGATTGAACTGAAACATTAGGAAGTTATTGAGTGTCTGTCTCCTGGACCCCATCCAGCCTCTCCTTGCCTGGCCTGAGATGCTATCTTCGTCAGCTCATGTTTCCAATCTCGAGGTGTTCTGTCAAATTGGGAACGCAAAATTAAAACTTACTCTGTGCAGTTCATGTTAGGTAAACTTTGTAAGGGAGTCCCTTTCTAATCAGAAGAATAATCTGGAATCATACCAACATCTGCAGAGACGGGGTCTCTTGACATTCGATATTTTTTTTATTATTTTTTAAAGATTTTATTTATTTATTGGACAGAGAGGAGCACAAGTAGGCAAAGCAGCAGGCAGAGAGGGAAAGGGAGAAGCAGACTCTCCACTTGAGCAGGCAGCCCGATGTGTGGCTCGATTCCAGGACTCTGGGATCATGACCTGAGCTGAAGGCAGATGCTTAACCACCTGAGCCACCCAGGTGCCCCACTATTTATTATTCTTGTGTGCTAGAAATGGAAGACACATTGTCATGGCTGTGTCCTTTGATGGCATCTTTGCTTTCTCATATGTTCAGAATAGTTGCAAAGCGTGGGCTTCAGTCTTAGGAATGATGCTTGGTACAATAAGTAGCAAATCAATAAGGATTGTGGTCCTATGAAATCTGCGGTTTCTGTTCCATTATATCCAGCAACATGGGCATGTGTTTGCCAGACACTCCTGAACAGCCCTCTTCCTTTCCTTTCTTTTGCCGATTACATGTGTTTCTCTGTGTTTTTTGTTGTTCTGTTTTTATTTTGCATTTCTAGCACAAGGAAGTTATTCAAATAAGCAGTAGCTTATGACCGTGCATATAATGTTTGTTACAGTGACTCTCTGTCATTGACACGCTGTTTTCTTCCCGCAGTGAAGAACAGATAAAGCAATAGACAGTCCCACGGTAGTCGTTTGCTGCTTTCATAGTGTTCTAGCGATTGACTGAATTTGTTTCTACAGCAGTGAAATTTTATTCTGGTGGATGTTCATGCCTGTGTCTTGGGACCTTTCCATAAATTGTCCATTTAGGCAAGAATTCGTAGCCTCTCATTTTCTGCAACACTGGGCCTCGATCGGAGAGACGATTCAGATGCTTTGTCGTGCAGTAAAGGTGCGGGGCCCTTGCTGCACGCCGGCGCAGTGCTAGGGACGAGGGCTCCGCCGCAAGGCGAGCTCAGGACTTTTCCTTCAGAAGGAACAATCTAGTATCACCGACTGCGCAGGTAGCTGCTCTTGTTCTTTTTTTTCTTCCGTTCCTTTCAAACAGGCGTGATGGTGCTGGCGGACCTGAGTCTGAGGGGTATGATGGCCAGGAGTTGCATTCCCAGGGATGCATGCGACGTCAGCAGGGGTTAGGCTGTACAGAGAGTTAATATGGGTGGTGGGGGTGCGGGAGGGCGACCCAGACCGCAGCATGGCAGGCTGGCAGCGCAAAGGTCTGGCGCAGGGGTGGGACTCCTGACCCGGGAGGAGATGGCAGGCCGAAGTGGTGGGAGTGTAGTAGAGGGAGGTGAAGGGAGAAGAAGGGAGCCCAGGGATTCTGCGTGTAACGGGGGAGGTATGCGGCATGTGCAGGGCGCTTAAGGATTTCGGGCTTTAAGATGGCTCAGAGGCCTTTGCGTAGTTTTCAGCAGAGTGACATGACCCTGAACGGAAAGTGTCACTGTTAAGTGAACTGTTGATTTTACTAGCCTTTCTTAAGTCTGGCAAGATGTGGAGAATGAAATGGCAATTTTAGAAATTAGCCATGTGAGTGAAGTTGGGCTTTTGAGCATGGTTGGGTTTTTTTTGGTGGTGGTGGTGGTTGTTGTTGGGGTGTGTGTGTGTGTGTGTGTGTGTGTGTGTGTGTGTGTGTGTGTTGAGGGAATTCTTTAACTTAGATACACTTTGAAATGTTTTCTTCCGGGGCGCCTGGGTGGCCCAGTGGATTAATTAAGCCGCTGCCTTCGGCTCAGGTCATGATCTCAGGGTCCTGGGATCGAGCCCCGCATCGGGCTCTCTGCTCCGCAGGGAGCCTGCTTCCTCCTCTCTCTCTGCCTGCCTCTCTGCCTGCTTGTGATCTCTCTCTCTGTCAAATAAATAAATAAAATCCTTAAAAAAAAAAAAAAAAAAAAGAAATGTTTTCTTCCATTAATACCCTGTATTTCTTGTGTGACTTCTTGTGAGAAGTGGTCATTTAAAATATGGCCACACTCTTCATGATATTTAATTTACTTTGAAAATACAAAACTTTGAGGGCGCCTGGGTGGCTCTGTGGTTAAGCCTCTGCTTTTGGCTCAGGTCATGATCCCAGGTTCCTGGGATCAAACTCAATCCCCAGTTGGGCTCCCTGCACAGTGGGGAACCTGCTTCCCCCTTTCCCACTCCCCTTGCTTGTGTTCCCTCTCTTGCTGTTTCTCTCTGTCAAATAAATATATAAAGTCTTAAAAAAAAAAAATATATATATATATATAAAACTTTGGTCTTCTTGATTACTTAAAATACATGGCGCTTTAAACTTATATAGTAACAGGTTTCATACATTGGAGTTTTGGAGTTCTTGTCAGCTTTTATTTGTGAATTTAATTTTTTTCTTTATTTTGTAGCTGTAAAATTTTATTTCGAGGAACAGGGTATGTGTGGGTGTGTGTGTGTGTGAGTGAAATTCAGATACGTCCTCATTATACACGTGTCTGTATTCATATATGCATGTGCGTTTGTGTGCGCGTGCCTGTGCATGCTCAGTCTGAGCGTTCATTTTTATGGCAGTTTTAAATAAGCTCAGTTAGATCAGTAAAAGGATACTCAACTGTAGGAGTCGCTGGCGTGTGCTAAAAGATGGTGATTGCAAGTAGTTGGATGTTTAGTCTTCCGGAGAAACCAGATACCTATTCTTCAAGAAGACCGAGAGATCTAATCGTGGGATCCCTACCCCTGATGAGAAGCAGAGCTTGAGAGAACTTAAATTTTGATGTCCAACGGTAGACTGAGCTGGGGGACTGTAGATGAACTCATAAAGCATTCCACTCCTGCATAAAGACCACCCTCCTTTGCACCGTTGGAACCCTCAGCCATTCTGCTGCTGCATGTTGAGGCCTCTCATGGGAAGTTTGCTTATGGAATAATCCAGGTGTTTAGGTAGTGTCTGTTGTCCATCTTTTAAGCTGGAGGCCTATCGGGGTAATACCTATATACTGGTGCAGAAGTAGTTCGTGCCGGTTACTTATATATACAGATAAGCATAGTCTGTATTCAAAAATAGAGACCAGTGGACCGAGTCTCATTTGTTTTTTGGGGAAGTTAATAGCATGAACAAAATAAACAGATCAGCTGACTTCGTAGGAAACAAGAAGCTAAGGGAATAGCTCCGCGTGCTTCAATTTAAATGAATACTACACCTTTAAGTAAGAAGAGATTACTGGAAAAAAACAGCAAATCATTATTTGTAGTCATTTTTAACTTCTTGGCAGTATGAAATTGGACAGGGCTAGGAACCAAGCTGCTTATCCATATTTGTCAAAAGAGATCCCCCTCAAAAAGAGAAAATATGAGAGAAATTAGGGGACATGGAGGGCAGATTCCAAACCTTTAATCTTCAACAGTTCTATAAGCAGGAACAGCAGACAGTGAAGAGGAAGGAAGAATAAATAATAGAAGAAAATTTCTTTGAGCTCAAAGACAGCTCCCTGGTATGAACTAAGGTATATGAGAAAAGACCTAAATCCAGACATCCTGGTTGAATTTCCAGGGTTAAAACCCTATAGATGTTCAAAAAGAAGAGACATTATCTGCAGTGTAATAGACCTCAGGCATTTCATGAGGAATGCTAACTGCTTAGCTGGGAAATGAATACAGTGTCTGTAGTTTTGAGGAAAGGTATTTTTAAACTATGATGTTGTGCCCAGGCATATCATAGATTGTGGAGACAAATGGAAGGGGATTTGGGTTCTGCAAAGATTTAGAAAATGTACCATCTGTACCCTGTTTCAGTGGCAGAGGAAGTACAGGGACACGAGATCCATGAGTCTGGAACAGAGTGGCTGTGGAGGTGCCCCAGGAGAGGCCAGGAGCAAGGAGATGAGGAAATGGGTAGGCTCTCAAGCTTGTGACGTTCTTCGCTCAGTGGTTGGGGTCTGGTGCCAGACAAGTCCTTTCCTTTCCCTGGCCCCTCTGACCATACTCAGCTCTCAAGTGAGCGAATCTTCCATCAGAACACTGAAATGCCACCTCTGTGTTGCTTAATGATCACCTTAAAGTTGTCCTGTTCAGGGGCACCTGGGTGGCTCAGTGGGTTAAGCCTCTGCCTTCGGCTCAGGTCATGATCCTAGAGTCCTGGGATCGAGCCCCGCATCGGGCTCTCTGCTCGGCAGGGAGCCTGCTTCCTCCTCTCTCTCTCTGCCTGCCTCTCTGCCTACTTGTGATCTCTGTCAAATAAGTAAGTAAAATCTTTAAAAAAAAAAAAAAAGTCCTGTTCACAGCTGTCCAACAGAATGGGCAACTAGTAGTCCTTGACAGTGTAACAACAGAACCGTGAGATCTGGAGTTAGGAGTGAAAGAGAAGAGGGATTTAGCATGGGCTCAATTCGTGACTTTCTCACAGTCACGAATCAGGGGGCAACAAGGTGATATTGGTTTATCTGCTGAAAGTCACATAGTACTACTATACAATACAGAATTGTCCTCAAGTTCCCAAACAAAAACTTCGGGAAAGTGGATCTGGGTGGGAAAGGGAAAAAGATTCCTGTTTTAGACCTTTGTATATATTTTAATATTCTTCCATGTGCAGGCATTAAATTAAATTAATTAAATTTGGGGGGTTGGTGGTGAGGGAGAGGGAGAGAATCTTAGGCAAGCTCCATGTAGAGCCCGACACAGGGCTCGATCTCATGACCCTGGGATCATGACCTGAGCCGAAATTAAGAGTTGGGTGCTTAACTGACTGAGCCATCCAGGCACCCCGATATGCAGGCATTTTAATAAAATCATGCAGCCATTACTTTTAGGGCCAAGAAAATAGTTTTTTCCTCATCTAAGTTCTTAATTATATATGCTTACTTTCTACTGCTTGTCAAGACTAATGGGGTCAGAGGCCTTTTCTCCCATGGGACTATAAGCACATGTGTTGTGTCCCTTACTGAAAGAAGAGTATTTTAGCCCAGGAGATGCTGAAGAGGAAGGAATATCCAAATTCTGTTTCCATTACTCTTCATATTCAGGAGCGCACAGGGCTTTCTAGTAGCTTGTGGGGCTCGCATTTCCTAACATACTGGACATGGTCAAGGGCAGGGAGGTTCTAACTGGTGATCTAGTCTGTCCTTTCAGAAGAGGAAGCCCAGTGTTTTCAGACATGAGATAATCAAGGCTGTTTCTTGTAGAACTGAACTGTAGCGTCTTCCTCGACTTACCTCGTTATAGCCGTGTGGAACTTGGAAGTCACTCTGGCTGGCAGTCATGGCTTGACGGTGGCTGTTGTCCAAATTGGGAGCAGCTGTCTAGAATCTGCATGACAACATCGCATCATTGGCAGATGATTAGGTCACTCTTTTCCCTTGTTCTTTTCAGATTAAATTAGGACTTTCACAAAGGCTGACTTCTCACATTTTGTGACTATTTTCACTGTCCTTACATTTGATTAAAGCCATAGTCATCCAGTCTAAGGAAAAATGGGGTCTCTAAAAGGGCATTTGTAAACTTGCCTTGGAAGACTAATTACTGCTGAAGTCAGATGTGTTTTTTAATCTCCCCCGTTAATTGGAGATGGGAAGTCTGATCATTTGTGCGGTTGCAGATAGAGCTCACTCCGGGGATGGGCAACACTGAATTTGGTCCATGTGTGCTTGGAACTGGCAGCTTTTCTTTCGTTTTGACCAGTGATGAAGTAAAAACATGTTAGCCGACAGTTCAGAGAATATCCCCTTTCCAACCCTCATTTTTCAGTTCTTAGACCATTGTCCTGGTTAGAAAAGACCCACAGAGCAGAGCAATGGGAAGAGCGTTTGGCATGTGGTCTTGGGACTGGTTAAGGTCTGAGAAGTAGAAAAAGTCCAGTGGTTACATGGTGACGACTGGACACTTGAACCAGCATGTCTTACTTTACTACTAAGACCTAGAAAACGTTTGACCCATTAAATTCAAGATAAGAATAATTATAAAAGTCGAATCCCTATGGAATAAATGCGGTTAAATAATATTCCTTCATGGTGAAATTTTATAACTCATTCAAGTAGTAAACATTTATAAATGTTTATCTGCCAGCCATTGCATGTATACAGTCCCTTAGTTTCTTTTAAACCTCATACATTTTGAAACTTAATCCTAATTAATTAACTCTAGGTATTATTTATAGGGGTAAATGACCTCTTTTATTGATGTTTCTTAAAGATGGTGTGTAAGTCATGTTTTTGTAACTTGTTACATTTTGAATACAACTGCAAGTTTAAATATTGAGTATTACAGTGTTCTGGGGCAATGTGTTTATATAAATATATATTGAAACACATAAAATATATATTAGCATGTAACACAAACACATTTATGAGCATAAGTATGTGTTAACATGTAACAAACACAGGTACATATATGGACATGTGACAAGTATACTAATGGATGCAACTAACTTATCCTGAACAAATGTTCACTAAGGATAGCAATTAGGGAGGGAGGTTTACTAGTTCCATAGCCTTTCTCCTTATGTGAATATACTGGCACATGCGTAACAGTTGAATCTCCTTTACTTTGTGACTGTCTGGGAGAGAGTGCTGAGAACACCTGGTTTGGAGAAGTAGTAGGCCTTCCCAGCCCCCATGTGCATATTCATTAGGTCATGGAGAATGGCGGAGAAATTAATGCTGCTCAAGTTTACCCAGTAAAAGTAAGGGATCAGATAAGCTGCAAGCCATATGTTCCTGCCCCGGGGGGTTTGCTCAAGCTAGGGCCAAGTCCGCGGTGGTTACTTAATGTGAACGTAGAGCCCCTTAAGAAGACTTGTATTTCAGTCTGGGCAGTCAGTTTATAAGAGTGAACCAGTAAAATGCTATCTTTACCTACGTTCCCTAATTCCTTTAAGGAATTCCTTCCTAATTCCTTTAGCGCAAATATTTGAGCACATCAATATGCAAGCATTTCTGTAGGCTCTGGCCTCTGGGTATGGACAAACATAATGTGATCATCTGGGAAGTTTATAACCGAGAGGCTGGTTCGTGAAAATACAGTCTTCTTGCCCTGGTGTTGTGTGGGTTTAGGTCAAAACGGTGTGGTCTAGATAAAACCTCCTGCCAACGTAAGAGAATAACAGGTACTAAAAGATGTGGTGTCCCCCACCCTTTCCCTGATCTGAGACCACTCTGTTGCTGGTGTGAGTGGAAGACCATGTATGGAATTCCTCCGGTTGTTTGGCTTAGTACTGAGGCCTGCCCACCTGTTGTGTGAAGAAGGAATGCAAGCCGAGGATTGAACGTTTATCTCCCCTTTCCTCCTCGGGCCTTATTTTCCAGGACTCAGTGGTAAAGAACACCACTATTTAAGTGTCAGAGACATGACTTTAGGAGGCTGTGGTTTTGAAGAAACCGTACTTCTTAAAATGTGGCATTTGGGACATATGTTTCCTCTGAGATGAGACTTTGGATACATAAGTGAGCACTGTTGACCTACCCTGATCAAACTGTGGAATGTTCAAGGTTTAGTACTTTGCCTCTGATGAGCTGGGGAAAGACAGTCTGTGAAATTGTCTAGATAAGAAGGTATGATGTAGAAAGCATGCCCTTGTGTTTTGAGAAGACAGGTTAAAATGCCTGAGAATTCAGAGTTAAGGAGCAGAATATTTTAAAAACTCTCCTTTCTCCTAGTTAGCTTCTAGAACATTCCCCCTCTGGATTTAGAGTATGGTTTTCCTCCAGCTAGCTGTAACTTTTCCATAGGCTTCTTAAAAAAAAAAAAAAGCTTTATAGTTTGTGAATGCATGCCACAGACTGCAAACTTTTTTCCTGTGCCTGCCACAGCCCTACTTACTGTTGTCCCACAAACATGCCTTGTCACATGGGAATCCTGCAAGCACCAAGATGTTACATGACTTGCTCCATAGGAGAGCCAGCATGTGGCAGGGTAAGACTGGAATTCTGGTATCTGGATTCTTAGGCCAATCTCCTTATAATCTTTTGTTGGTCTTTAATAAGTTATGAAAAATTATAATAAAGAAGTAACTGTTGTCTGTCATTGCTATATCCCAACACCTGAAATACCCTTACAATGCAGTTCTAATCCTGTGTGTTCTCCAGAGTGAATATTATAGAACTGGTTTGTGTGTTAGCCCAGGGGTTGGCCAACTGTGGCCATATCTGGCCTTTAGCCTGTTCTTGTATGGCCTGTGAGATAAGAATGCTGCTCATGTTTTCAAATAGTTGGAAAAAAATAAAAATTTATGACCCATAATTTTTATGAAATTCAACTCTCAGTGTATATAAATTTATATTGGAGCATGGTTACATTCCTTTATGTGTAGCCTTTGGCTGCCATATTGCTGTGCTGCAGAATGAAGTAGTTGCAACGGAGACTGAATGGCCAGCAAAGCCTAAAATGAGGACTAGCTGGCCCTTTACAGGAAACGTTGGCCCACCCTTGTGTTAGCCTGTTGCTGTGATCTCTGATTTTCACCGGCGTTGAATACAGCCATCTAGCCCTTCATTTAACCCCCTTTACCAAGATCTTACCAAAGACCTCTAAAATTTCCCAGTGGCAGATGACCTTGCAGTCAGTAGGGTACAGTAGTCAACCATCTAAACAGAAACACCTTCAAGTGACATTTTAGGCTCACCCCTTGTTACAGACCCCCTGGCCATCTCTTGGACTTCTCCCATTGGGGACCAGGCCATTACTACTACGCTGGTTCTGTATTCTAGCCTCTGCCTGTGAGCACGGTTATTGCCTTCTAATTTACAGATCCAGGAGGCCATTATTGCATTCTCTGTATTCTCACTAGCTCCGCCTCCCAGTTGCGGGGGAGGAATTAACCCTCCTTTTTCCCAAGGCCATTTGGTCCACCTTCGCTCTCTGTCCCATTCCTCCTGATGTCCAGGACCTCACATCAGTGCATCTCCTTTTCTGCAGACTCTTGTTTTCTCCACTGTTTCTGTTCTGTTCTCATTCTATTAATATGCTGGTCTTTTCCTTATCCTAAAACTCTCCTCCCTTGAATTTCATGCTCTGCAAAATACAACCCTGTTTCTTCCTACTTTTATAGCTGGATCTCTCTAGAAAGAGTGATTTTTTTTCTTCCTCATCTTACATCTGCTTGACCTTGTAACACAGATTTCGGCTTTAGCTCCTCTGTTGAATCTGCTCCCCTCAGTGGCCCAGTTGTCCAGTGAATTGCTGTTTCTTAGTCTTTATCCTGTGGGACCTCTCTGCAGTAATTCCCACATTAACTGCTTTTTCCAGGTTGCATTCCCTCATTACCTTTAGTGTTTGGGGGCTCTTCTTAAACTCCTGAATTCTCTCAGTGACCTTTCTTGGTCTCTGTTACTGAGTCTCCCTTCATCCACTCGTAAATGTTCCTAAGTCCCTTCCTTATGTACGTTCCCCGTGGGTGATTTCATCCCTGCCTGTGGCTTCATCTAACACCTGCTTGTTCATGTGTCCCAAATTCTTCCTCTCTAGTGTCTTTCCCGGCCTCTCAACTCCTACATCACCGGCATGTAGACATGTCCTGTAACTGTCTCAGACAGCTCATCTCTCCTCATGAAGCATGCGTGTCTCACATTGCCCGTCTTAGCCAATGGCATCAGTGTCTTCAAAACTGTGGCGTTAGCTTTGGCCGCTTCCTTTCCTCCACTCCCTGTATTTAGGGTACTGGTGACTCCTCTTCAGCTCAGCTGTGGCTTAGTTAACATAGTTCTCATCGAACGTTTTGCTGATCTTTTGGTTTGCTATCTTGTGATGTCTCACCAGCTCTGCTGTGAAGCCTTCTAACTGGTCTTCCCGTCATCACTCTCTGCCCGTATCGTCCATCTTCTAAATGACGATTTATGTCCTCTTTATAAAGCGCGTATCTGACCAGGCCTCTCCGCTTCTCAGTCAGAACACGAATTTAATATTAAAGTGCATCCTCCTAAGGGCAGTAAGAAGCTGCTGGCCCCCGCCCTCCAGCCCCAGCTCTCCTCCCCTGAGCCGTGCCTCAGTTAGAACCACATTCGCCATTCCTTGGCCGTGCACAGTTTTGTCTTGCTTCCCTGGCTTCACATAAGTTATTTCTGCCTGGAATGGCATTGTACCCTGCAGGATAAACCCCTCAACCTTGTTGAGCCATGTTGAACATAAAGTCTTCTGGTGAACTCTTTGGGCTCCCTCAGAAAGTGAGTCCCATCTTTGCTGTGTGAGCGTACCTCACGGTGCCTTCGTTCCACTTACTCTGTCACGTCACGTGCATATCTGACTGGCCTGCCTTCCGCACTAGCTGGTCTTCAGAAATTGGAGTAGAGGGGAGGTGAACAATCATATTTTATCCATCACCGTATCGGCAGCATCTGGTACGTTAGGGCCCCATGGTGTGGGCCTGCTCGAATGAATAGAGAAATGAATTTTATTTTATTTTTAAAGATTTTATTTATTTGACAGAGATCACAAGTAGGCAGAGAGAGAGGAGGAAGCAGGCTCCCCGCTGAGCAGAGCACCCGATGTGGGGCTCGTTCCCAGGACCCTGGGATCACGACCCAAGCCGAAGGCAGAGGCCTTAGCCCATTGAGCCACCCAGGTGCCCCGAGAAATGAATTTTAAAAAGCAGGTTGGAGCATTGGGGCCAGATTTCTCAGAACAACTGTGGAGCAGGGAGATAACTATGTGCTGTGTGTGTCTTTGAAAGATATTTGCATCATTGCTGGAGACTGACCTTTCATGTTTTTGGGTTTTGGTTCTTTTAATATTTGTGGATAAATTTGAATGAAGGAATGACTCTGGAGGTGCTCTGTAAATATCGGGTGTCTGCGGCATTCTGGAGAACTTCATGTTTTTTAAAATTTTTGGCTCAAGGGTAAGTACACAGGGTCTTGCCTGTGAAGATTCCAGTAAGAGTTGGCCAGTCTCTCAGGGAAGATCCTGGGTTAGGGAATGAGGGAGGAGAATATAAATTAGGGTAGCTGTGAGGAGCCATGAGCAAGGAGATACAAACTTATGACTTATTTAGACAGCAGTTCTGTGAATTTTAATACAACAGATCAGAAATGTGTTTTTAATGAGTTTTCATCAGACTTACTAAGAACTGAAGAAGTAAAACATGTCATATAGGGCTGCTCTAGACTGATTTCTTCACACTTTCTGGGATCTTTCTGGCCTTCTAGGCAATGACCCTGGGTCTTCTGCTTCGCATGAGGGAGAAGAGGATGTGGCGGGTAAGACTGAGCCACCGTCCTACGAACTGCGGTTCTGCCTTTTACAGTCTTCCTCTGAGGGGTGAAAGGGTAGAAGTAGGAAAGATGAGGGCTTGTTTCCAAGAGAAACCTCCTCCCGTATCCTAGTGTGTTCCCACTGCTGTAACAAAAAGCCACAGAGGAGGCGGCTTATAAATGGCAGTGGTTTTATGGCTCACAGTTCTGGGAGCTGGTGGGGTCCGGGCTCGGGCTCAGAGGGCCCTCTGCAGGGCTGCACACTTCTCCTTGTGCCCTCACATGTGGAAAGGGGTTGGGAGCTCTGTGGGGCAGCTTCTGTAAGGCACTTGTCCAATTCACGAGGGTTCAATCCTCCGGACGTAAGCTTATCCCAGAGGCCCCACCTGTAATATCTTCCTCTTTGGGGTTAGCATGTCACCACACATTTTGGGGGACATAGACGTTCAGACCACAGGGCCTGATTAGGAATGCTGCTGCACCGTTAGAAGCCTGCAGAAGAAGTAAGAGCGCTGCCCTCCAGGACCGACTGCTTCACCTAACTCAGAGGCTACACCGTTGGAAGTAGGATTGATAGAAATTCCACGAAACGCTCTCTTAGCTGTTGATGAACAGTTTCTTTGACTGTAAGAAGTGGTAGCATTTCAAGAATTTGAGGAAGCTGTGTTGCCTTCTTGCATGGTTTCCTGCCACCTCGTGTTCTCGGCACAACCCTTCACCTTAGCTGTGCCACGCGGCGTTGCAGGAATGAGCTCATTGTGAGACCGCGACCCGTTTATCTTGATGTGTCAGTGACCCCAGTCATAGCGCCTGGCCATCAGTGATATAAAATCACTTAGCTGGAAACCAAAAGTTCACACAAACATGAACACAAAGTTCAACAACTTAGTAGTTATTAGAAAGTATTAAAAAATTGTGCTCCTATAGGTGTCTTTCTTCATGGAGTCTCTATCTAGCTAGGCTGATAGGTCAAAACTAACTTCTGTCTTCAAAGATACTGTGTATATTGAATTATAGTTAACAAGTTTAAAAAGTTGAGCAGAATCATTTAGACGTTAAGGTAGGAATGGTAGAGTGGTTTGAAGTAAGGAAATCTTAGGAAACTCGGCTTCGACTGTTTACTATATGCCAGACGGTGTGTTAGGTACCGAATGGCTCTCTCTGTAGGGAGAAGAAAGTGTGAGAAGGAATCTTCTGGAAAGTATTCTAGCCCTGCCTTATTGTTGAGCTCATAGCTTCATGAAGCACCAGTCTTTTGAGGGTTGTCACTGAGCTCATTAGATCAGTTACTCTTTTTCCTTTTATATAAATGAAGTCATATTCTTTCTTAAATTTGATTTTGATTCTATGCAGAGACCTATATATTCAATGAAAATTTGAATATTTACTGTGTTTGCTATGAATCTAGGTAAGAATGGAAGGAATGTCATTGTTGCTGGCCACTTTTTTTATGAATAGTTTTCAGTGTAGAGACTTAAATTTAGATTCTTTCTTAAATCTATCCTGTCCTTTGTGAATTTGCTCTTTGTCATCACTGGACCATTTATCAAATTAAACTTTTTCTTGGGGGGTGTATTATACTGAATGATGTACAAAAATAGCTTCACAGATTTGTAATTTATTTTTTAAGTCTGGCAACTTTAGAGATGTACCAAAAATAATTGACCGTTAGACACTATTTTGGCAGAACGATGAGGGACCAGTCCGTACATTAGTACTTTATCGGATTTATTTCAGTAGAAGATGCTTTTTAGAGGAGGGAGGCACCGTAGAAGGTTTTGCTGTCTGAGGGTGTTAGCAAGGAAGCCGGAAATGCTGGAGGTGGGCAGCAGGGCCCGGTGGCGGGGAAGGGTCCTGGCGAGATGATCCTGTGTGCCTTCCAGGTCCTGTGTGCTGTGAAGAGCCACCGCGGTACTTTAATGGAGGAAAGAAATACAGTTTCAGTAGTATCTGACAGACGCAGCTGTGGTTGTGAGCTCAGAGCAGGCTGGCGGGGGGGCAGGCTGGTGGGGGTTAATGGTGGTGGGGGACAGGCTGGCGAGGGGCAGGCTGGCGGGGGCAGTGGTGGCAGCCACAGGCTGGCTGAGGAATAGATGGTCGTTTATCTGGTGCAGGGTGGCGAGCATCTCGATCCAGAAGCTGCAGTAGGACGGGAGAGCATGCGGAAGAGAGCATCCCGGGAGGTAGTCCAACTTAAGGTGTTTGGGAATGAAAACCTTCAGTGTGTCCTGGTGTTTGGGCCCAGCTCTGCTCTTCGAGGGTTGGAATAGAACCAAAAGTTAGGAGTCCATGCCACCTCCAAGTTTGAAAAGCATTTGAGTTACAGGTAGCACTTTGGACTTGGAGCATAAGGAAACATAACTGCTGTTCAGAACGTTATTAGCAATTTTCTCCTATAACAGCATTGTCTTATTCCATTTTTAGGGTCATTGCAACCATCACTGAGCCTCTCAAATAACACCATCCTCATATGAAAAGTCCATTAAATTAATTGAAAAAGATAAAATAGCCCTGTAGAAGGTTCTTTTTCATTTATTTATTTGACAGAAATCACAACTAGGCAGAGAGGCAGGCAGAGAGAGAGGAGGAAGCAGGCTCCCTGCTGAGCAGAGAGCCCGATGTGGGGCTTGATCCCAGGACCCTGGGATCATGACCTGAGCCGAAGGCAGAAGCTTTAACCTACTGAGCCACCCAGGCGCCCCTTTAGAAGGTTCTTTTGTTTTATGCTCTCATGCTTCCTGGGGGCACCTGGCTGGCTCCCTCAGTAGAGCATGTGACTCTATGAGTTCAAGCGCCACATTGGGGTGTAGAGTTTTCCTCAAAAAACAAACAAGCAAACATAAAAACGCGTCCTGTTATAATTCGTGTAATCCTTCGGCTGCACGGTGAAGAATAACTAGGATGTGATGGCTTCCGCTCCTTTCCCCCTCACCGACTCCGCCACAGCCTTGGGCACTGTTCTAACGTTTGTTGTTTTGTTAGCTTGCCCCCATGGTAATTCTCCTCCCTCTTCTTAACCCTCCCTGCCAAGGACAATGTAGAGCATTCTTTCTTGCAATAGATGCTAATTGTGTTCTTAGTGGGGATCTTGCTGTCAGAGCCACAATCACTGTGCCATTGTGCTGGGAGGCTGGGCCACAGTAGTTACTGTGCCGAGCAGTGAATGCTGTTTACTTGGGATGCGTTGTTGCCTGCATCTGTGGGTGAGAACACGCAGTTACTGTAATTTGCCTGGCAAGTGATCAAACATCATCTGTTAAGCAAGGTAGCCATCACAAAGAGCTATTGATTTCCTCTTTAAATATAGAATTTTAATGAGAAACTTGGAGTCCTAGAGATTGAAGGTGTGAGAGCGGCTACCTCTCGTGTTAACCACCATCTTTCAGGGTATTTGGGGATGAGGTTCACGTATCTAGAAGTTAAGGGACTGGGAATGCTGGCTCCACGGGTCTGCGCTCTGGTGTAGTAACATATCGGGAAAGTGAGGTGACTGGTGTGAGTCTTCTCTGCAGTGGCCCCTTCCAGACACTCGCGAGTCTTAAGTGGGGTCACTGTGAATGCAGTTTCTTCACTTAGCTCGTTCACCTACAGAAGAAAATGATTTTGTTTTACATAGTTGTTGGAATAGGATGGTACTTATCTCAAAAACTCTTGCTGAAATAAGAGGAAACGTTGTGCTCTTTTAGACCACCTTGGTGATAGTTTGCAAGGATGTTAAGAATCCCAGTTTGGAAGACGATTATTTTCTCGATCCCCACATCGCACAGTCTCTCTCTCTTCACCCCACTGCCCATCTGTGAACACTTTCCAGCTGTCTGTGCATTAGCAGTGCTGGCTAAAAGTGGTCTGGGGCATGCCTGTCACAGCAGTCCTCTGTACACTTGCTTCTCCAGGTTTTGTCCCATTTCCAGCAGATACAAACCCTGTTATTGCTTTAAGTGAAGTTTAACTTCATCTGTATTTCTTAGGTGTTCCCTCCTGTCTTGCTTATTAGTACGTGTTGAAATGATTGCTTTTCAGAAAAACAGATGTTCCTAGCACCGTAATTTGCATCCCTTGAAGGGAGAGTATGTGACATTTGTTGTGACTTAGGTTTTTACAATTTGAGGTCTTTTTCATGATCACTAGGCCTTAGAAATAGCAGGGGCTGGCAGTCTGGGAGAAGGGAAGTAAATTAAATAGGCCAGGTGAAATAATGTAAGAATTAAATCATTTGCCCACTATAGGTATTATTCCTTTTTGTTCCTTATTTTAAAGTATTGTTGTAATAGTATGTATCATCCTATCTTTAATGTTATACAAGTAACACATGTTCCATGCAGATAACTGGGAAAATATTTTTTATAAAAAAATAAACAGCAAGTCACCAGCTGATCTTTTCACCTGCCATCAGAAATAGCTGTCATTAAATTTTATATCCTTCTGTGATTTTGGTATTGTTTTTCCATAAGTCTTGTTTTGGACTCATGGCAGCCATTCAGAAAGGCAGTCGTCCTGTTAGGTTTGTCCTGTAAGCCAAGAGCAGGTTTCCATAAGAATTTTTTGACCAACATTTTCTGATACTAAATGGGTTGGGAATTAATCTTAGGAACAAAAAAATTCAGGGCATATATAGTTAATATTAACATTCCCCACAATTTCTAATTTTGACCTTTTTAAGACATTGACCTTTTATATATACTACAAAACGCTTAAATCCTTGTGCAGAAATACAGAGTAGAAAAAAGCATTTCTAATGTAGAAATTCAAAACACGTTTTCATTATTACACAGGCATATTGGCTTTAATCAAGCTGATTACTAATTCTTTTTTTTTTTTTTTTAAGATTTTATTTATTTATTTGACAGAGAGAGATCACAAGTAGACAGAGAGGCAGGCAGAGAGAGAGAGAGAGGGAAGCAGGCTCGCTGCTCAGCAGAGAGCCCTATGCGGGACTCGATCGATCCCAGGACCCTGAGATCATGACCTGAGCCGAAGGCAGCGGCTTAACCCACTGAGCCACCCAGGCGCCTGCTGATTACTAATTCTTAAATGAAGGTATCCATAGGAATTCACAAATGGCCTATACTTATATATTTCTGCCATAATAAATGGAAGTCATTTAAGATATCTTTATGAAAAGTTGCTTTGTCTTTTCATTTTTTTTAACCTCTTCCCTTTCTCCCTCTGACAAATCAACATCTGCTTCCGGATAGCTAACTGCTGCTGTTTATTTTCTGCTTCTGTGACAGCGAGCCGATGGCGGAATCCCTTCTCTTCAAAGGTCTCACTGGCTTTTCCTTACAGTCCTGTTGCAAGACTCAGCCCTTATAGCAATGGCATTAATACTCCCAGCTTCTCTAAAACCTCAAATAAAGCAATACTAACACCTGAAAGAACAGGTAATCTTTCAACTTCTTGACTAGCTGCTTGCCTTGTCAGTCCATAAGAACAGCATAAATATCCTCTTCCCTGGACAGTGCGTGCTGCACACTTCGGGTACAGAGAGGAGCCCAGCAATCCGTGTTTTAGCATCAGTAACGTGCTCTCCATTGTGTGTCGTAAGGCAGTTTTCCCTCGTTAGCAAAGGCATATATGTCTGGTGATGTTTCTGAATGCCTAACGTGCTTTTAACATTCAATGTTGAACACAAGTCAGGTATTTTGTTAGGATTCAGGAAGATAAGGCTTTTGTGTCTTTGGTTTTTTTAATTTTATTTTTCTGATAATTTTTTTTTTTTTTTTTTTTTTTTAATGAAGCCAGGGCTACACAGAAAAAATAGCCACAGTACCTTTTTGTGAGATGATGTTCTCTTCCTTTCCTTATTTGTGTCCGCACTGGTATGATGCCATTCCTATAGCTTTTCTCCCTTTGGGTCCTTTCTTCCTTTGTTCTCTTACCCAAGTTGTTGCTTTTTTTACTTTTGTGGGTGACTACAAGTCTCCTGTGACTGCTGTGCTCCCTCTTTTATTAAGGTTTTGTGTATGCCTCTGTGTATCGATGCGGGTCTTTTCTGTGTGGTACTTGTATTCAGAGCACGGCTTGTACCTGTTTGAGAAAAATTTATTTGATTATAATTAAAAAATCAGTTACTACTAGAGATAAGTATATCTGATTATTAATTGAAAGCGAACATGGATATGTATTCGTATATAATGCCTTTAGATCTATACTTATCTAATGGGATGCAGATTTCAGCATTGGTGATAGATGTATATTTTCTAATTTTAACTCCTTCTACCCTCTTAACAGTTTTTTCTTGGTGTATAGTACAGAGTGATTTTTTTTTTAACTGAAAATTGTATTTGAAAAAACAAATTGTTTTATTTATGTGAATTATGGACATGTGAAAGATATGCATATTGTCTCCCTGTTAAATAGTGATATGTTGGTCATTTTTGGGTGACATGAAACTAGAGAAAAAAATGGCTGACTTGATACAGGAATGTCAAGCATGATGTAGACACCTGTTCTCCAGGCTAAATAATAAACCTGTTTGCTTTGGGTTTTAGGTCAGAGCTCCAGGGGCTCCCCTCTCAGCCCCCAGTCCTCTATAGACAGTGAGCTGAGCACTTCGGAATTGGAAGATGATTCTATCTCCATGGGATATAAGTTACAGGATCTCACGGACGTTCAGATCATGGCTCGTCTCCAAGAAGAAAGTACGTTCTTTTTAAATTAGAAAACTTCTTGAACTAGAGGCTTCTGCTTGGAAAGTAAGGAGGCAGGGAGGCTCAGGCATTTCTCCCCAGGCAATGGGTAAACATTCGATGCTTTTTCTCATACCACCCCACCTTGGACATGGGCCAGTTAGTGCTTCTCAGGCTCTCATGGGCATTGGAAGGTGTTAGGATGTACAAATATATTATATATAAAGAAATGGATCAGAATGCATTAATATAAAGACATTGTGGTGTAGCTACTATGGAAACTGTCTGTTTCTTAAAAAACCAAACACGCAATTTCTATAGGCCCCAGCAAATTGTAGGCTTGGGCACGTATCCCAGAACAGCAGAAATTTGTGTTCGCACAAATAGCTGTACATGTTTGTGGTGCTTCATTTGTAATAGCCCCGAACTGGCGTGACCCCAGATGCCCTCCGGGTGGTGCATGATTCATGAGGCTGCGGCGCCCCGTACCCCGGAGTGGCACCGTGCACTCCGCAGCAGGAAGGGGCAGACTGCTGGTGCCAGCGGCATCTTGGATGACGCTCTGAGGAATGATGCTGAGCGAAAAAGGATGATTTCAGACTGCATAATTGCATTTCTATAACATTTTAG
Organism: Meles meles; assembly: GCF_922984935.1. NCBI lineage: Eukaryota > Metazoa > Chordata > Mammalia > Carnivora > Mustelidae > Meles > Meles meles. Next base: position 55,829,904 of record NC_060079.1, read on the forward strand.
AATGAGAAAATTTTAGAAATGGAGGACAGATTAGTGGTTGAGCGCGTTTACAGACAGGATGTGGGATCTCTGGGGAGGTGGATATGATGAAAGGGCAGCACGAGGGATATTTGTGTTTTGTGAGTTTTTGGAACTGTTCGATATTTTGGCACTGGTGGTAGATATTTGATCCTACAGGTGACAAAATGTAGAGGACTTAATACTTCCATGAACTGAATAAAACTGGGAATATAAAAAAAAAAGTTGGGTTTATATCACCATATCCCAGGTATCGTATTATTCTGTAATTTTTCAGAATGCGACTGTTGGGGGAAGCTGGGCAGAGTGCACAAGCAGTCTCGGTGTCAGTTCTTTGAACTGCATGTAAGCGTATAGTTATCTTAATAGAAGCTCAATTGAAATGCATTAATAAACTTCTCAGGATAAATAATGATTGAAGAGAAGATAATTAGAAATGGGACAGTTTATCACTGGTTCTGCAGTAAAGGTAACCCGTCATCTAGGAGTGATCTACGGCAAGGGTATTTATTATAAAGGCATCTAGAGGCACAGTGAGCTGTCGAGCATTGGACGGGGCGAGGCGTGTTCTGGAGTTATCTTTTCAGGTCAGCATAAAGTAGAAACAGCCAACAATCCGTTCATTGAAGCATGACCATTTCCTGCTTTCAGAATTAGTCAAGGCTATTATGAGATACAGTGTAATGATTATGGAGAGTTTCAGAAGATACATTTTGAGGGGCAAAGAGATGGTTTTATGTTACTATTCAGTAGTAGTAAGATAACAGCAACTTATTCTGAAGACATATGACTAAATGATTAATGTCACTTCCTGCTTTTAAGAAATTGTGGTATTGGTAATGAGGTGAATAACTAGAAACTTCCAGTTTGACTATTTTTAGATCGTTGTCATTTGGGATGACCCAAAGCTATTGAAGTGTCAGTATGCTTTGAAAAAGATAGTAATAAGTAGGACAGAGAAGGGACCTTGTAAGAAAATATTGTGTAGCCTGGGTTTTGAACTTTGCTTTGACTTTGGAAAGCTGGGGGTAGGGACAGGAGGAGTTCCTCCCTGGTAGGAGATGTGATTATTTTTATTGTCTAACCCATAACATACTATTCATAATGATGATGCATAGCTTTTCCTAAGTATCTCCAGATTTCAGAAGGGATCATTTGGGGAAATTGACAGACACTGACTGATGAACTGTGGCAGTGTATCTAGTCTTCTCTGGAATTGGGGCGGTCTTTTTGCAGAACAGAACAGTATAATATTGGACACCTGTTTGGTAGGTAGGTAAATGTGTTTGTTTTCTTGGGATTTAATAAACCATGAGCAGGATAATGGCTCTTCATTTGAATTGTTTACCTGGCCCATGTTTTCTTCTGGTACTTCGTTGCCACTTAATTTTTGCTAGGTTGAATTATCTCCGTAGGTAATACTGTTTCTTGTTGTCCCAGGTCTCAGGCAAGATTACGCTTCCACCTCAGCATCTGTGTCCAGACATAGCTCCAGTGTGTCACTGAGTTCAGGAAAAAAAGGGACGTGTAGCGATCAAGAGTATGACCGCTTCAGTCTGGAGGACGAGGAAGAATTTGATCATTTGCCACCACCGCAGCCTCGTCTTCCAAGATGTTCACCTTTCCAAAGAGGCATTCCCCACTCACAGACTTTCTCCAGCATTCGGGACTGTAGGAGGAGCCCCAGTTCCCAGTATTTTCCTTCAAATAATTACCAGCAGCAACAGTATTACTCACCTCAAGCCCAAGCTCCAGATCAGCAACCAAATCGGACCAGTGGAGGTAGGTTATATGTGCCCTTTGGACTTTAATGGGCTTTGAGCTTTCATGTGTAGTAGGAAATGGCTTTAGGGTCAATGTAAATAATTAGAAAATGTTTCCCAAACTTACGAAGTAAGTCTTTAGGACCTTATCAGTTTGGTCTAAGTTAAAATCTAAAACTGACGAGTGTCTGATGACGTGTCCCAGATTTACAGACTTAGGGCTTCAAAAAAACACTGCGATGTGGCCACCACAGAATGGGTCATGCGTGGGGGGCATCTTTGTGCGGTGGCTCTTTCAGGGCAGGACAGGCAGGGGCTGCTGGTGGAGTTCACAGGGGAGTCCCGTGGAGACCTCCACGCCGAGCCGTGGCTCCTTACCTGTCCCACCAGCTGAGTCTCCCAGCCTGTTCCCGGCATGGAGTGTGGAATGGGAAAGGTGCACAGTGATGCTCATGCACATCCATATTAAGGACAAGGATGTGTCTCTCCTTCTGACATCTAGAAGTGGGGTCTGTGGAGCAGGAGGGAAAAGGAGGCTGATACTTGGTTTGCTAACTGGAAGTTGGTCGGCCCCAGTGCCAAATGGCGGGTCAGAGCACATGTCCTCTCTTCTGTACTTTCTCCTTTCTCCCACTTCGTCATTTGTCTTCCAGGACTTACAGTCCTTGACCTCCAACAAACTTCGGGAGAACAGTCCCGAACTCTTCTAAGCCTGGTATGCTTTTACGGTAACGACCAGCCAGACTTCATCCACAGATCCCGTACAGCATGGAGAAATAAACCAGATATAATTATAATTACAGCTTCTAATTATTATATAGCACCATTTCTGGGCTCAGGAGTGATTAAACAGCTTACTTCAAAGTACTGCAAGGCCAAATACAGATCGTATTTGTGATCACCCATTACCATTTTTTTTAGTTTTCACCTTTTCTTCTGTACATATACCTTTCATGCTAACTGAAAGATCGTTTGAAAATATTGAACATTTAGTCATAATTTCCCTTTGAGGACCTTTAGATTCCAGATTTAAAGAAAAATTGGCAGCTAAGTCATGTCATAGATTCGAGTTGAGTCTTAACTTACTAAAGCTCATAATATCAGAAAAAGCAATGTGTTTCATGTGCTCAATGAAAGTCAGCCTCATTTTTTTTTGAAGATTTTATTTATTTATTTGACAGACAGAGATCACAGGTAGGCAGAGAGGCAAGCAGAGAGAGAGGGTGGGGAAGCAGGCTCCCTACTGAGCAGAGAGCCCGATGCGGGGCTCGATCCCAGGACCCTGAGATCACAACCTGAGCTGAAGGCAGAGGCTTTAACCCACAGAGCCACCCAGGCACCCCAAAAGTCAGCCTCATTATAAAATTGAGGAAAAGCACCCTAAGAATTGTTGCCCTAAAGGTTATTTGTCAGGTATCCTCGAACAGCCCAGCCCAGCCGTCCCACAGATGCCAGCTCCGCGTCTTGATCAGTGTGGTCAGTGGATTGTTGTCTTACCTTAGAAAAGTGGTTTTACCTTACACCAAACACCACGGTGACAAGGATTAGGTTTCCTTGGAACTGTGCTATGATGGTTCCTGTTAGGAAAGCAGAGACATATCACCGCTTAGTGTCCCGACTGTGGTAGTTTTATTTTTCCTTAAAGCTCTGGTCTCCACATACAAAGGAAAATGGACTACAGTGGCAGTCATCTGGACTGGACTTGTGCCACTTAGCAGTGAGAGCACAGGCTCAGGAGTCCAGTCCCATCCTACCACTGACACCTTTTAAAGGTTTCTCAGGTCTGTGAACTTTGATTTCTTTGGCTATTAATGTGGCCAAATAATACGTCTTCTTAGAAAACTTAGGTATAATTTCGCATCAAACCACCTGGTGCATATTCTCCCAACCTAAGGAAGAAACGAAATAATTACTGTTATTTTGGAGTAGAAGTACTGAAGAAAAGGAATAAAGGTTGTCTCTCTTCCCTCCCACCCACTTTTCAAAAAAAAATAGGACTCACTGGAGTGCCTGGGTGGCTCAGTCAGTTAAGGGTCCAACTTTTGATTTCAGCTCAGGTTGTTAGGTCATGAGACTAAGCCCCGCGTTGTGCTCTGTGCTGGGTGTGGAGCCAGCTTGGAATTCTCTCCCTCTCCCTCTGCCCCTGCTCCCTGCACATATATATGTGTGTGGGTATGTGTGTGACTCAGCTGAGCCTTCATCTCTTACCACAGAGTATCATTGAACAAAATTGTGAAATAAGAATGATAACTTGGAAACTATCAAATATTTTTCTAAATTAAAATAATATGGATAGCAGAGAATGATTGTTTAATCATTGATTCATTTTAAAGTAATTAAAAAGAAACCAGAAATGCATGTTTATGTTTATTCCTTCCATAGCTCCTACACTGCCTAGATTCAGAAGGGAGGGCTATTAAAAGTTACTAGAGTATTTATAGGGGTAAAGAATTAAAAGGAGCATATTTGGAATCATTTGCTAGATGTGAAAAATGACGAACTCTTGTAGGATATTTGCTCAGCGTAAAGGGAGTCTACTGGGCAGGGATTGTCAGTGGCGTGATGTAAGCACTCTTGGCTCGAGGCCCTCCCTTGCACCCCGTATTGATTGGGAGGCCAGATCGGATTGGTGGGCAACTGAGTATCTCCCTTCCCAAAGATTCTTTAGTCTCTGTTTTCCTAGAGCGGTAAGTCCTGGCGCCACTTTAATATGAGAAAACTCATTCAATTCTTGCCTTGGTCTATTCCTCCAGCTTCCTGCTGCATCTCAGTACTTGAGGGTAAATTGCTGATTTCTTGTGAAGATAGAAATAGAGTGTTATTTTTGATTCCTTGAATATTAAAGATTATATGATCATTAATATGTTCCAAATTGGACAGGAAAGGGTACTTCATTTCCAGATGGTCCCTGACACAGCTTGGAGGTCACAGCTAAGCTCCCGGAGGAGTCATGTTCTAAATATTCACACTTGGAAGCCTTTATTTTTAAGAGCGTATTTCACGTTTAAAGCTTTGTGAAACTGACTTGATGCTCACATGAATAAAGATTGGTTTTGAAAGCCAGATGCGTCTGGATGAACAGATTAGAAACCTAACTACCACATCGAATGCGTGAACCTTGATTGATCATGGTTTAGGGGGAGAAGCTTAAGAAAGACTTTCTTGATGTTTGGAAAATTTTGTGTATGGATTATTAAAAACTGTTGTTAATTTGTTTACATTCATGACAGTATTGTGATTCTACAGAATTTTCTTAGGCGATCCTAAGATTTCAAAGTACCTGAGTACTTTCAGATTTAAAATTTCAAAGAAAAGAGTGGCAGTTAAGGAATGTCATAGTTAGGGACTAATTTATTAAAGTTCAGAATATCGGGAAGAAAATGTATCCTGTGTGCTTCATGGAAGTCATGGCATCATATTAAAATTGAGGGAGAGGGTCACATGTCAAGATGTCTGCAGCTCTTGTATGGTTTAACCACTACAAACAAGTGTGTGTTTATATATGGAGATGAATTAATTATGGCAGAATGAAAACAACTGGTATATCTAGGTGGAAAACAGATGTTTATGATACAAGGTAGATGTTTATCTACCTTTCAGCTAGATATATGGAAACTTTTATAGTAAATAGTTTGGAAACTTAGAACTACAGAAACACAATTCATATTCTAAATAATGGCATATAATTCTTTCTTGGTGCCTCCCTTCAGCTTAAATATATATAGTCAAAGTAATGTAGTCTTGCACTGAGAGAGGCCCACCTTTCATGCCAGTTATCGTGATATTCAGAAGATCTAAGCGTTGACTCTAAGATTTATCCATTCTCTCTCCTTTCTCCTACCACACATCCTTGGCCAGCATACACATAAATAACATTTGTAGAATGTTGTATTAAATGCCTCCTGCCCGGGGTTAGCAACTTCAACAAGAATTTGGGAATACGAGGCCTATGGTTGTTAAAAACAGGCCTCAAGGAGATAATGAGGAAAATGGTCGAGAAATCTAACAGTCACTGGCAGTGTCTGAGCATAATTACTCTAGAAGTATGCACAGGGAGTAAGGACATGGTGTGGGGTGGTAGATCCCTCAGCTCGGGGCTGTATAGAAGTTAGTGAGGTCAATATAATTCTTTCTGGTCTCCTATCTTAGTCCTCTTCACAGTTTCTTATTATACTTTTTCACATGTGTGATGTAAATATACTTACTATATTTGTTTAATTTTCTGTTTTTTCCCTAGACTGTCCCAAGGAGGCAAAAGTTGCTGGATAGGGCTACAGAGGCTGGGTATAAGTGATGTAGAATGAGCAGTGCAAATGGGTTTGGTTCGGACACGTTTTGGATGAGTGTTCAAGTACATCATCTGTTTTCTGATTTAGCTTGAAAGAAAGTGACCACAAACCTGAATGTCCTGACAAGTGTCTCTTTGTGCTTCAGGGCCTATACCAATAAAAATGAAACTATGGAGGCGGGTGGGGCATGTGTGAAAAGCATGAGATACTATAATGGTTGGTGGTCCTCCGAAGTTTAAAATGTTTCGGAGTTTCAGAATATTATTTTCAATATTTATTCCATTTGGGAGAAAAAAGAGTTAACGTTAAATTTATAGGTTTTCTTCTTGGGATCAATAATGGAAAAAAAAGATGATGAAACCCTGGTGTAGACTATAAAACTCAGAGTCAGGGACTGTGCGTGTCATACACTGTCCGTTCCTCCAACAGCTACCGTGCCTGGCACAGAGTATGTACACAGTGAATTCTGGTGCCCGTATTCATTCGCTCCCTCCACGAAGTGGGGAAACGTGGCCAAGTGAAGGGACCAGCACGTCACAGGTGCTGGAGAGTGTGGAACATTTGGGAACTTGGCTCATCCACTGTGGGAGGCAAGTAGGCTGAGGGGTGGGAGTAGCAGGAGATAAGGCTGGGGAAGGAGGACAGGAGCCCATACCTCGAAGGGTCTCACGTTGGCCATGCCCAGGGGCTTTCATATGAAGGTGGGAGAGTAATCAGAAGGTTTTAGGTGGGTGTCTGGGTGTGTGCTTGTGCTCTAGGAAGAAAGCAGGCTGTGTGGAAGATGGGTTGGAGGTACAGGACAGAGTGCTTGGAGACCAAGCAAGAGGGTTTTGTGATAATGTGGCTGGTAAATAGGTCCGAACCAGATGTAGTGGAACATTCATTAACTGTTGTGCAGAATTGACAGGACTTGGGGGTGAGGGTATAGAAGGGGGGGCGATTTGGAGGAGATGGCCTCAATTTCAGGATTAGAGGACTGACTTGCTTGCTTGCTGGTCAGGGCAGCCAGCAGGTCCGAGGAAGTGTGGAAGGAGCTGTGGGTGAAGGGGAGGAAGAATGAATCCAGTTTCGTACTTGAATGGGGCGGGGGGTGGTTTGGCTTGGTGTTCAAATAGATGCTTTGTTTTCTGAGCTTGGGTGAGTGACCTGGTACCCGTACTTTAGTTTGGGGTCCCTCTGTCTTTCCAGGTTGCAGTCCTGCATTGAATTCAGGCTCAGCGGCACTGAGGTCTGCAGGCGGCTCTCTGCTGCCCCTTTGTGGCAGAACGCGGACTCAGCAAGGAGACTGGAAGCTGTCTCTGGTTCAGGTCTCAGGAGGTTTAGAGGCAGACTCCTAGTTAAAACTTTACAGAACTTAATGGGGTCATAGAGATGTGATGAGTGGGTATCTCAAAACACATCAGGGTAGAATTGTAATCATTCTTCACATTTTGATAGGCTAACAAGATAAAGTAAGTGCTGGTTTTGACTCTTCCAGGTTTTTTTTTTTTTTGGTTAATTAATATTAACAATTTCTAACTAAGTGGCTGTAAGAGGATTCTCTAACCTCACTTTGATACTATTTTATCCACTTACTGTATAGAAACAAATAGCTAATTGATTAGCTAATCCCTACTTCTTTTTATGGAACACTTTTTTTTTTTTTAAACCGTATATTTGGTAGAACCTTCCTGGAGTTACTGAGTATGTTCATACAGATGATTAATTCCATGGTAGCTTGTTACAGTTCATAACACACGTGACAATTTTTAATCCGTTTATGAGCATATATCATTTATGCTTACTTTTGAAAGCTGCTATTTTAATTGGCATAAGCCTTATGATTTTTAACTAAACTTCTTTTCTAGACAAGCTCCGGAGAAGTATGCCTAATCTAGCTCGGATGCCAAGTACAGCTGCCGCCACCAGCAATGCCATCTCTCCAGTCACCGTGAGAAGTAGTCAGAGTTTTGACTCGAGCTTGCATGGAGCCGGAAACGGGATTTCGAGAATACAGTCTTGCAGTAAGTATGGAGATTTGTAATTTTTTTTTTTGGTAAGTTTCATTTGTAACACAATTAGAAAAATATCTTACTATTCCATTTTTTTCTTTTGAGAACATAGCAGGAAATTTTTCTCATTTTTTCACTTCATACAATTTAGCATTTTCATTAGTGCATATGTTAATAAATTAATAATTAGTAAATTATATTTAATCTTCACTATCCAAGGATAGCAGTAGAAGTACTACAGGATGATTCATTTGTTCACTCATTGTCTAAACAAAGATAACCTCTGTTTTCCTCGCAGGGCTGCCTCTTTCTAGCTCTATCTGCTCGATGCCTTTCTTCTGAAGAAAGCACACTTGTTCAGTCTCGCTGTTACTTTGGTCTTGTTGTTCACCAGTCCAGAGCTTTGTTCCTCCCAAAATGAAGCTCTGTTTTAGCATGTAGAGTAGTATTTATCTGCTCCCCTTCAGCTCCCTACAGTTTGTCGTTCATTCTCTGTATGCTTTACCCAGCAGTGAGCAGTGCAGTGAGCGTGAAATCTCATCTGCACGTGTTTTTATTTTCTGTGCGGATGTGGTGGTTCAGGTGTCCCCCTCCCATTCCGACTCATGCTGTTTATGTGGGTAGTTGGGATTAAGTCTGAGAATACCCCTGGCAGGTGGACTGAGGGTCACAGTTCCAATAATGATTCGCCCCAAACACAGGAGGCACAAAGTGTGTTCAGAGTGGGCTGACCAAGAGTCATCAGCCAGATGTCTAAATCTGTACCCAGAATGACTTGAAGCCCTCCTCCCTGAGTGCAGTTTTGGGGCTCAAGTGGTATTTTGCCCCTTGTGACTGTTTTTTCATTTCAAAATGGGAACATTTACTGAGCGCGAGGAACGGTGCTAACCGGTTTTTATCTGTTGTCTTAGTTCTGCCAGTAAACCCTATGAGGTGGTTTCTGTCCTTGCTCCCATTTTGCAGATGAAGAAAAAGTAACAGTAAAAGCTGTGCAGGTGAAGGACTAGAGCTAGAAACTGTTCTGATTAGCCCGGAGTTTATGCCTTAAACTGCAAACATATTCTGACTCCCGTGTGCTGTTCTTTCCCTTTCTTTATGCAGTCTTTGCTGTTTACTTTTATCCTGCGGTGCAAACACCACACATCCTTTGAAAAGGCTCCATTGATGACCTCAATAGATTTCCCCATAAAGTTCCAAAACAGATCTAGGATGGATTCGATTTTTGGTGCTTCCCTTTTTCAGTGTGTCATATTTCAGTCTTTGTATTTATCGTCCACACTGGCTCATCGGCTCCCTCTGAGCTTGGGCCCTAGCTTAGCTGATTTTCTGCTCCCTGTCCCTGGCACCCTGCCTGGTATTTGAAGAGTTTGCTGGGAAGGTTTCAATGTATGAGTAAGTGAATGCCCTAGGGCTATTTTAGGCCTTGATCGGTTAATACTGGAATTAACGACTTGTGTCAAAACACAGAAGACAACCTACGGAATCTGCTGAGGGTGGCGGGGTGGAGGGAGAGCTGCGACTTTACTGTGAGGCAGCCGGGGAAGCTGGCCAGAGAGCATGATGAAGTTTAACTGAGGTGAGCAGACAGCTCTCTAGTTGAGGGCTGCAGTCGATAGTATTAGCGTAGAATGGGAAAACAGTCCTGACAGTAGCAAATGTAATAATTAGGAATTTTTGTTAACTCTGACTCCGTGTGGGTTAACAGCATGATTTGAGGATGTCCACAACAACAAGTGGCCAGTTTTGACTGAAGTGCTCAGAAGCTGATAGGGATCTGTCAGGACGTAGAAAACGCCTCGAAGTGCCCAGTGACCAAATCTGTGACAGTTTGAGGCCACCGAAAAAAATAATTCAAAAAGATTCTAACCGGTAGAGCAAACAATTACAGGTCCATATTTAACGGATAAAATTTATGAATGGAGAAGGGGAAATTTTTCTTTATAGGAGACTTCCAATTCATCAATGTAAAAAAAAAATAGAAAAATCAATGTTTGAAAATCAAGCAGGATAACGAGAGAAGAAAAACCCTTCAGAGCACTGCTATGTAAGAGAAGGTCAGTCATACACTTCTCAAATCTCAGGATTCTCTTCCCATTTACTTTTATTAGTAAGTGTTCCAAGTGATTATTATGTATACGTTCTGGGTTTATATCTTGACGATCCCTAGTTCTGGGCCATTTTACTTTCTGGGAAACACAAAGGTAAGATAATGTTGAAAAGGCAATGTGATACAGAAGGAAGGCCATTGGATTTGCAGTAAAAAAAAAAAAAAAAATCTGAGTTTGGGTCTTAATCATAAGTTCTTGAATAAATTATATGTCCTTCTGATTCTTGTTTTTTTATTTGTACAACTGGGATTTTGTCTTAACTCACATCATTTTTTCCACTTCTTTTAAAATACTCCAGTAGTTATCTTCAATAGTTTTTGGTTTTGTATATAGGAGAATTTATAAGATGTTTTCCTGAGTAACTTGTGTAATTTCATTTCAAATGATATGGATTGGGGGTCACTGAAACTGTAGATAAATTTTAGAATTGGAATCTTCATAATATTCTTCTAACTCATTACCCTGGAACCCCTTTTCATTTTGATCTTCCATGTCTCCCACCAAAGTGTTTGTAGCTTCTTGGTGGAAGTTTTCTGCCTCATAGTTAAATTTATTCCTAGGTATCTGATTTTTTTAAATATTTTTATAGGCAGTGTTCTTTTAAAGTTTAGTTTCTGCTTTGCTGGTATTTAGAAATAGTTTTTTTTTTCTTTTTGTATTTTGATACTGTATTCAGTGACTTCGCTAATAACTTCATTTATCCTGATGGTTATAGAATTTGGAATATACCTTACCTAATGAGTGGATATGAACACTGAAACCTGTTCAAGAATGTTCCCCAAACCCCACACTGAAATAACCCAGCCTTTCATCATCAGCCGAGCAGACTGTGACATTCCTATAACCAAACACTGCGGAGCAGTGCGGACAACATGGCTGAATCTCAGAAACATGATGCTGAGTGAAAGAAGCCAGAGAACGTACTGTGTAATTCCATTTCTATGAAGTTCAGAGTAGGAGTAACCAATCTGTGGTGACAGAGTGAGAATAACTGTCACCATTATGGGAACAGTGAGTGGGAGGGGGGTAAGAGCCTTCTGGGCTGCAGGTAAGGCTCCGTCTTGGTGTGACTGGTGGTTCCACAACGTGTTCGCTTTGAAAATGGAGTGCTAGACGTAAGATTTATGTACTTTATGTATACTAGGTTTTTTAAAAGCGACTGAGCCAAATTCACATTGGATTTTAAAATCTAGGCTTTGTTTTCATCCTGAGCAGTTTAGGCTTACTGAGCAGTTAAGAAGTATGGAGTGCCTATATATCCATCTCTATCCTTTCCTTTCCTGGATTCCCCTGTGAACCTCTCGCGTTAGTTATGTTGCTTTTGTTACTTGGTGCATTTGTTACACCTGACTAGCCAACGTATCGAAATATTCATGGTTAAAAGCTACCTAATTAAGGAATTGTAGAATTGGTTGGAAAAGAATTTAGAGATTATTTGTCCACTGACAGAAGTTTTACAGTGTCACGAAAACTTGCTGGGATCAAAACTATCCCAGAATCTTGTGTGGACCTTAGTCTGCGTTGAGTTTTGACTGCCTGCGTACATGAGCGTCAGCATTCCTGTGTATGGACTTCACCTGACAGACACTTAAGCAAAACTATTTTTTTAAGGAAATAATTCAAGAGACATTAAATAAAACAAGGGACATATTTTGTCTTTCTCCCTTCCTATTTTATGGTTAAGTTCAAAATCGGTTAAACTACTTTAGAAAATGTTGGGTGTGTAAGTATATTGATGTAGTTTTTACGTATTCTTACACGGAGAGCTGTTGTTCTCAAGGTACTAATAGTGCTGGTTGGGTGGTTACTAAGTGACAGGCACCACTCAAAGGCTTCATGTGGATTAACTCATTTACTCTTCCCACCAACTCTAGGACATTGGTCAATGCCATGACGAAAATATTTAACCTGTAATAAGCTGTTCGTAACCTATTGATGTCACCTCTGTCTTCCTGTCATCACAGTATTAATTGTCCCTCATTTTATTTTCATGAAATCCTCCCCAGAGCGACCATCAACATCCTAATGTCTTCCCAGCAAGCATGGAAGAAACTGTCCTGTGAGAACTCAGGGCTGGTTCCATTCATTAAAAGGAAGGAAACTTGTTAGATGGGGCTTCGAGATAGAGTTAGGTACTCAGAAATGTTGCTAATGGACAGGACAGGTGATGTGTCAAGAATTAGAATGTTCTAGTACTCACTACTGTCTGGAACCCACATTTCATTTCTGTGTGTTCCCTTTCAGACTCTAGTGGCCTTGAATGGGAGGTACCTTTCCCGAGTTGGGTAGCCGCGTAAGTTTTCTCTCTCGCCCCTGTCCTCTTCCTTTCTAGTTCCCTCCCCAGGACAGCTCCAGCACAGAATCCACAGCGTGGGGCATTTCCCAGTGTCTGTGCGGCAGCCGCTGAAAGCCACGGCCTACGTGAGCCCCACCGTGCAGGGTGGCGGCGGCAGCACGCCTCTGTCCAACGGCCTCCAGCTGTACTCCAGCTCCGGCATCCCCACACCAAACAAAGCCGCCCCGGCCGGGAGCGTGGGCCGCAGCGCCCTGCCCAGACCTTCACTGGCAATAAACGGGAGCAACCTGCCTCGAAGCAAAATTGCACAGCCTGTTAGAAGGTAGGAACCTTTGTCTGCTCCACAGCCACTTTTGCAGTTTGAAATTGGAAACCGCAGCAACCATCCTCCCTTTTGGGGTCTCCTGCACGCTGCCCTTCATGACCTGACCGCTGACCCCCTTCCTCTGGAAAGTGCTGGGGCGGGGGGTGTCCCTTCCTCCCTTCTCACTTCACTCCTGCTGTGCCACCTTCGCTTTAATTCTCCAGGTAAGCTCCGTCTCTGGGGCTTCTGTGTATTTTCCTTCCCCCCAGTAATTCGCAGGGCCTTTCCCCTCCTTCAGGACCTTGCTCAGATGACCTCTCTGTCCATAAGTGCAAGTCCAGGGGCGGTTGTAGCTCCTTTTCTACCCCCTCCTCCTTCCCCTTTTCCCCCATAGCATTGATCACTGTCTGAGGGATTACAGAGTCTCCTGACTTCCTAGTTCACGGTCTGACTGTCCTCTCTAGAAATGTAAGCTTCATGGGGACGGGGGAGGGTGGTAATGAATATAAAACCCCAAGGCTAAGGACTGTGCCTAACACAGGATAGAATTGTAAATATTTGTCAAAATAGTAATCTTTTGTCAAAATAGGCAAACGCGTTAGGCAGGCATGTGCATGCACACCCCGTCCCCAGCCTGGCTGGGGGACGGTGCCTTGGTGATCCGGAGCTGGGCCTTTGTTCGCTTATGCTGGTAAGGTGAGTGTGGTCCAGCTGGAACTTTTCTTCTTTAAAATTTCAGATTAGTTGCAAGGCACATATCAGACAAGCTCATGGTCACGATGTGCCCTTCTTGAACTGGAGATCTTGAAGTGTTTTAACTCAATGAGAATGGCACATCAGGGATGGTTTTGGAAGAGCAGACTGGAGGCAGTAACCGCAGACCGCTCCCGACCAGGAATGAGGCTGTGGACACGGGGGGCTGGATGGGTCACAGTGACGGTATGAAAAGGGGTGTTGTACGAGCAAGCAGTTTTCCCTTCTTTTGTGTTAATATGTGTAATTATTTTCCGATTAGAATAGGTGCTCAGGTAAAAAAATTCAGAAACTATTAAAAGTAAACAAAAGTGAGTGAACGCCTAATCCCATTATTCACATAGAAAGCATTTTGTTGCGTGTTTAATAAGTTCCAGCTTATTCTCCCCCTGTAAATGCAGATGGTGTTACGTTCATGGCAGAATAGAATCACATTATTTGATGGGTGTAGGTTACCATGACCCTCCATTGGTCCTTGAATCGGTCTCCAAGCTAAGCTCGTCTCATGGTGGACACTGCCAGGCTGTAGGCGAGGATGTCCTCCCAGATTTAGGCCAACACTGGGTATTATTCTTTGCCAATATGCTAGGCACATCTTTATTTGTAAGGCTGCAGATTTCTTCATGTGAATTTGCTGTTTGCATTCAAGGAAGTACCCATTTGTCTTTAGACAGAGTTTATCTTTCTCTTTCTGGTTTGAAAATACCCTTTGTCCACGAAGGATATGTTGCAGTTCACGCGTAACAACACCTGTGGCAGCGAATATGCTGAGACTGGCGTTTCCAGCCGCCGAGTGCGTGGCGAGGGTCCAGTGCACGGCGCCTGGCGTGCTCTGGAACATGCTAGTAGCTGCTAACCAAGTGTCAGGACTCCTGGGAGTGTATTCATGGGTCCCTTTCCATCCCCACAGTTTCCTTCAGCCTCCAAAGCCTCTGTCTTCGCTCAGCGCTCTGAGGGATGGGAGCTGGAGAGACGGTTGCTACTGATGCGGTTCGACGTGCCCTGGAGCACGGGAAAGGAGTGGAAATGAGGGTCGAGTTACCTAGCTGGCTAGGTAACCGTGAACGTTGGGATATTCTTTCCCTTCTGCATTTTAACATATTGACTACATTGTTTTTCAACGGACCAAGCGCCAGAGACTAATGATTGCACTTAAATATTTGCCTGAGAGAATACCGCACCGGTCTTGGAGCCGTGGTCGTGGTATTGTGACACTTAGATCTAGGGGGTTTTTGTAGAACTGCTATGTACCTGAACACTTTTCGAGAGGATTGAGATGTATCGATAATGCTTTGTCATGAGTTTGTTAAAGTACCTTGTTCAGTTTACTTACGTGTTCTAAACATCTTCCCATTACATGTTTGGTGTTTTAATACATTGCATATTTACAACTAGGTTCTATAATTTATGCTTCGAAGTTTACTTTTTTATAGTTTACAGGAATTTTATTTTTTGTGCCTATTTCTTTTTACACCTATGTGAACCACTATGGAACAACTTAAATTTTGTGCCATAAAAATATTTTTGTGGTAAGGTACTATTTTTTTAGCTCTAGGGATAGATCAGCAAAAATCCACCATACAATTTGAAAGACCTAATTTTATTTTGAATGAGCACAACCTGAGCTGAAGCATCGCAAGGAGGTAGCCACACAGCAGTTAGAGGCTCTTGTCGTTTTCTTTGTTAATTTATTGTTATACATGGGTTTCCGATTTACAAAGGCATCACGGGCTCATTGCACTTAATACCTGCAGTGTTTGCTACTGTGCCACGATTGATTTTCACTACTTTATTACAGAGGATGAGAAACTGTAATGTTTTATTAACAATGCTTCTGCAAATGGATGCATTTTAAAGCAAATAAATCTTTTTGATAGACCTTTTACAAAACCCATTTGCACTAATGAATGCTTTCTTATGGTATATGACTTAATATTTGTTACTGTGTACACTGCTCTTTTGGAATGTTCAGAAATAAAGACTATTTCAGCAATATCAGGTCACGCATGGCTGTGCAGCATGAGCAGTAAAAACACCATCTCTGTTTCACTGTCATTGTGAAAGCAGGTGTTGTCGCTTTGTTCTTAGGTGGGCCATCTATAGCTGACACTCACGTTTGAAAACTGTTTCTCTAGAATACCCCTGGTAAGAATGGGAGGTTTCGGTTTTGCAGTGAGGTGTAGGTCCCTTTTAGAACGGCCGTCAACTCAGGTAGCCTCTTGCCCAGAAATACTTGTGGATGAACACTGTCCGTGATGAACATTTCGTGGGGGTTTGAGTTGAAGTATCAGCAAACTATTATTCTCTGTTAGGTCTGATGTATGTTACAGGAAAACTTTTCACCTGAAGGTACTATGGAAAGGTTAGGCAAAGGTTTTAATAGAAACTTACATATAATCCCATCCAGAACGGCTTTAGTTAACTCGCCGAGGAAATGAAATGTGAGCTAGAGGAGGTGTGCGGTACTGAAGAGGAAGGAATATTTTTTGAGCACTTCTTTAGTGAGAACTGTCCTAGAGATTTCACGTACATTTGTCTATTCCAAACCACCTGCTGCTCTCACCATTTATAAAATAAACACACAGAGTCCAAGGTAGCATGTTAACCTTATGCAAACGTTTCACTAGTTGTGAAGCTGACTTAGGAATCCAGGTTTAGCGGATCTCAAAAATCTGTTTTCCCCACTGCTGTGCTCTCCTATGAGCGCATGTAATTAGTAGATTTTTTTAAAAAACGGGTTTCTATTCTGCTAAGGAAATTAAAGGACTAAATTTCATTTTCATTTTCATTTTCAATTACTTCTATCCAAAAAAGTCTGTTTAGCTCTTGGGATGATAAAGAGCTCTGTGCTTTGGATCTCACATTCCAGTTGGCGGGAGACACAGTACACGATCAAGTGAGTGAATTGCAGTGTAGATCCCTACTGCTCCCGAAGGCAACAAAAGGTGCTCAGAGTAAGGCGGGGGAGGTCGTTAAAGCAAGAGAAAACTCGAGTCCCGGAGAGCTCACACTATTAAATGTCACCTGCCTAGATCTCATTAAGAACTTGACCCTTGCAGACTTGGGAGATGGAGAGTTAGTCCTAAAGTTACTTCAGACTTTTCCCCTGGAGTTCTCCAGAACACCAGCAGCCTCTCGCATAGCATCTCGTGGGAACTTACTAGAAATGGAGGTTTCCCACCCCCCAGGCTTACTGGAAGTGCCCTCCTGATCTGAAGAACTTCCTCCAGAACCACCCCTGAAAAGGCTTAGGATGGAGCAGGCCTGCTGAGCTGGAGGAACAGAAAGGCCAGCGTGGCTGCATGCAGACGGACAAGGAGGACAGTAGCAAAGAGGTAAGGGTGCTGTGGTCCGTAGTGCGGAGTTTCACGGTACTCTGCAAGGGGAGCCGTGTGCCGTTCTGAGCATCAGAGCTCATGATTTGACTTAGGTTTAAATACATCACCCTGGCACTTGGGGGAGACTAGACTAGAAGGTGGCAAATGTAGATTAAACTGTTTGAGTAATCCAGGCAAGAGAGGTGGAATTGGACCAGAAGGATTGCACGGGGGGTAGTCAAAGTGGCCAGCTTTGGGGTATATGCTGAAAGTGGAGCCATCAGGATTTCTTAATGGACTGGATCTACTCTGTTCACAAGTGGAAACAAGCCCTTCTGGCTGGCAAGTAGAAGGGTGGAGACAAGGAGGGCCGGGACTATGGCTGAGATCAGCAAAGCGAGTCTAGATGGAGAAGAGGACTAAGGACTGGGAGCCGGGCATGTGGGCCTCCTAGCTTACGGGAGTTCTTCATCCCGGTGGTTTGGTTTGGTTTTAGGCAGGGAAAGACCTCCGAGAGCTTCGTTTTCCGCAGGTGGGAGGGGAATCAGAGATGGTGTCTGGTTAATAGATTTGAGCGGAACTTAATCTGTACTAGTTGTCACAGTGTAACCAGTTATCACAAAGCCTGGCAGCCTCACACAAGCTCTCACAGTTGCCATGGGGCTGGAGTCTGGCCACAGCCCAGCCAAGTCCTCATGCGTAGGGTCGTGCCCCAGACTGGCCTGGGAAAGAATCCACTTCCACGTTTACTCACAGGGCCGTGGGCAGGATTCATCTCCTTGTGTGTGCGGCTGAGCAGAGGCCGCCCTCTCTTTCTTCCACAGGGCCCTGTCCTGGGGCAGCTCCCAGCACTGGGGCTGGCTTCATCAGGATGCCCAAGTGAGAAGTTGCAGGAGAGTGAACCAGAAATGCGGAAGGTAGTCTCGCCCAGCTTAATCTTGGAAGCAATATCCCATCACTTGGCCATATTCTGTTCGTGGGAAGCAAGTCACTAGGTCCAGTCCTCCTTCAGGGTGAGGGGTTTTTATTATTTTGCTTTCCACCTATATTTTTATTATTCATGTGGTGATTTAGTTGTTTTAATAACACTGAAAACTCCATCCTTACCCCAGTTTTTCTGTCATAGAGCAAATGCCTTTGTGTGTATGTGTCAATTGCAATGGTCTGTTCTCGCAGAATCCCAGAACCGTATTTTTTTTAAACACTGTAGCCTTATAGTAAGTTTTGCCAAACAGCAAGGCCATCTTGCTATCGTGTTTTCCCTTAGGAGTGTCTTGGTTATTCCTGTCCCTTTAGCTTGTTCAAAAATACACATGGACTTGCAGTCAGTGACATTCCAGAAAAACATCCTGTTGGAATTTTGATTGGAATTGCATGGAACTTAATCAGTTTGGGGGAAATGGATTTACAATATTGAGTCTTATAATCCATGAACTTGATCTAAATCTTTCATTGATTGAAGAATTCTTTCATCCCTTAATTGTGCCGAGTGCTTCATGGAGCGCTTTTGTACTCTGCCAGATTAATTTCTAGGTATTTGATATTTTTATGCTATTGTGAGGGATATTTTTAAAGATTTTACTTCTAGCATTTTCTTGAAAGTTTTATTCAACCTAAAATTTATATCAGTTATATATAATTTATTGTTAGTCTTTACTTACATAGTCAAATGTATGAGAGTGAGTTTTATTTCTTCCTTTCCTGTCCTATCTTTGCTTTATCTTGACTGTAGTCGTCAATGCAATATTAAATACAAATGATATTTTTCTTTTTGCTAATTTCAAAAAGAAAGCTTTTTTTACCATTAAACTTTCAAATTTGCTAAGAGCATTTTTAATTACAAAAGTGAATTTTAGCCATTTTCTGGATCTATTAAAATATCTCTTCTAGTCTTAATATGCCAACTTGATGATTTTTTTTTAATATTGAATCAACCATGATTTAGATATGAATCCAAATTGGCCTGGATATTTTATTCCCTTTTAAAGATAGATGGATTTGATTTATTAATGTTTAGAATTTTTGTCCAATTTTTTGAATAAAATTGATCTGTAATTTTTTTTTTTTTTAAGATTTTATTTATTTGACAGAGAGCATGAGAGGGGAGAGGGAGAAGCAGAATCTGCACTGAGCAGGGAGCCCGATGCGGGACTCAGTCCTGGGACTCCAGGATCATGCCCTGAGCCGAAGGGAATTGCTTAACAAACTGAGCCACCCAGGAGCCCTGATGTAATTTTTCTTAATTCTAAAACCTGATAGAGATAATTTAAGATAATGTTAGACTCATAAGATGACTTGAGAAGTACTTTGTGTTCTATCTGGACAAACTTGTATGATATTGGAATTATTTCTCCTTTAAAAACAGGTGATAAATCTCATTGGTGAAGCCATTGAGGCCTAGAACCCAGGTCATGTTTTAAAAATCTGGTGTTGTGTCTACTTATTGTACTTCCACAAGCATTATAAGAAAACCTACCTCAGTGATGGACATCTACACCACTGCCAAATTTTGCTTCATGTCTTTTGAGGATGTAGGATTTGGTGTATATATATATATATATATATATATGTAGATATGTTTTATCTTTCTCACAGAGTGAACCTGTTATTGGAAATACTTTTTTTTTTAATGACTAGGAATCTATTTTTCTGATATTAAGTAGCTACAATAGATTTTTTAATATTTGTAGGATATATATTTTTTAAACCTTTGCTGTCAGACATTTATCATTTATATTAAAACAGCATATAGCTCACTTCTTAACCTGGTATGAAAATCTTTGCCCCTCTCCTTGAGCATTTAAGCCAATAGTATATAAAATGACTGACATATTTAAAAATAAATTTATGAGCGTTTGTTACATCTGTTAGCTTTCTCTCCTAGTGGTTTGAAAATTATACCCTAATGCTATTTTGTTGTCTATTAGGAATTAAAATTTCCATCCTTCACCTATCAAATATTAACTTTTACCATCCTCGTAGGCAACACAAGGACATTGTTACATATAATCTGGTATCATCTTACACATTAGCCTCCTGACTCCTAATCTCTGTATAGGCAATTCAAGTCTCAGCCAGAGACTGGGAAAGAAAGATCATATGTAGATTTGGGGGCTCTCTGAAACTGAGAAAACAGAGTTAGCCATGTAAACAATGCAACCAAAATAGGAGATGCTTGTGGAGTGTGTCATCCTGGTGACTTGGGGAATTTACTACAGGGCACCCCAGGACCTCTTCTACACAAGGCCACTACTGTCAAGACCAGGTGTAGCTGACCTCCCTATTACATGGAAACAGAGTCAGATAAAATAAAGAGACAAAGGAAAATGTTCTAAATGAAAGAACAAGACAAAAATCATAGCAGAAGAGCTACCTGAAACAGATATAAGCACGGTGTCTGATAAAGGACTTCAATAATGGACATAAAGATACTCACTGAACTTGAAGAAAGAGTGCATAACCTCACTGAAAACTTTAGCAAAGAGACAGAAAACATTATAAAAAGTGAAGAGTTCAATAACTAAATAAAAATTACATTAGATGGAATCAGCAGTGGGTTAGATGCAGAAGAAAGGATCAGTAATCAGAAAAAGTAATAGAAAGCAACAAAGATGAGCTCAATAAATAATATAAAATATGTGAATAGGTTAAGGGGACTCAGTGACGTCAGCAGGTATCACAACATTTGCAATTTAGGGATCTTAGAAGGAGAAGAGGGGACAGAAAACTTGTTTGAAGGCATAATAACTAAAATGTTCCCTACTCTAGGGAAGAAAAAACACATCTAGGCCTCAGAAGCACAGAGAACCTCTAAAACATTGACCCAAGAAGGTCCACATCAAGACACATAATTAAAATAGCAAAAAGGAGTGATAAAGAGAATTTTAAAGCAGAAAGAGAAAAGAAGAAAGTTTCATACAAGGGAAACCCCAGAAGGCTGTGGCAAGATAGATAAATTTGAAGTGCTGAGGAAAAAAACCTGCAGCCACTAGGATGAGTACTCTATCCAGCAAGGCCATCATTAAGAATAAAAGGAGAGGGGGCGCCTGGGTGGCTCAGTGGGTTAAGCCTCTGCCTTCAGCTCAGGTCATGATCTCAGGGTCCTGGGCTCAAGCCCTGCACTTGGCTCTCTGCTCAGCAGGGAGCCTGCTTCTCCCCTCTCTGCTTACTTGTGATCTCTCTCTCTCTGTCAAAGAAATAAAATCTTAAAAAAAATAAATAAATAATAAAAGGAAAGTAGTTTCCCAGACAAAAGTTAAAGGAGTTCTTCACCACAGACTTAGCCTTACACAAAATATTAAAATTCTTTGGAAAGGGAAGAACATAACTAGAGTATGAAAGGAAAAAATTTCACAGGTAAAAGCAGACATTAATAAAAGTAGTAGATTAATCAGTCATAAAGCCAGTATGGAGATTAAGACACAAATAGTAAAATCAATTATATCTATAAAATTAGTCGAGTACACAAAAAAATGTAAAATATATGCATAAAATATGGAGAAGGGAGTAAAAGTTTAGTGCTGTTAGAATGTGTTCAAACTTTAACCATCAATTTAATAGTTACTGAACTTGAACACAAGACTGCTATACACATAAGACACTGTACATGAACTTAATGGTATCCTCAAATCAAAAAACCTCTATCAAACCACAGGAAAAGAAATGAACTGAGAAGAACTACAAAAATAATCAGAACAATTAACAAAATTGCAACAAATACATACCTATCAATAATTGCTTTAAATGTAAATGGACTACATGCTCCAATCAAAAGACACAGGATGACAGAGTGGATAAAAAAACCCACTACCCGTCTATATATTGCCCCCAAGAGACTCACAACTCAGATCTAAAGATCCATGTAGACTGAATGTGAAGGGCTGGAAAAACATCTACCATACAAATGAAAGTAATAACAAAAAGCAAATTGGGGTAGCAATATTTATGTTGGAAAAAAAATGTACTTTAAAACAAAAGCCACAACAACAGACAAAGTTAAGTGCACTACGCAATGATAAAAGGTGTAACAATTGTAAATATTGCTGCAGTCTCTGCACTGGGCATGGAGTGTGATGCAGGGCTCCATCTCCCGACCCAGAGATCATGACCTGAGCCGAAAACCACTGAGCCACCCAGATGCCCAGAGTTGCAGAACTTCTTAACAAAACCTTACCAAACAGAATCCAAAGATATATTTAAAAAGTACTTACCAGGGGCGCCTGGGTGGCTCAGTGGGTTAAAGCCTCTGCCTTCGGCTCAGGTCATGATCCCAGGGTCCTGGGATCGAGCCCCACATTGGGCTCTCTGCTCCGCAGGGAGCCCACTTCCTCCTCTCTCTGCCTGCCTCTCTGCCTAGTGTGATTGTGATTTCTCTCTGTCAAAAAAAAAAAAAAAAAAAAAAAAGTACTTACCAGGGGCACCTGGGTGGCTCAGTGGGTTAACGCCTCTGCCTTCAGCTCAGGTCATGATCCTGGGGTCCTGGGATCAAGACCCACATCCGGCTCTCTGCTCAGCGGGGAGCCTGCTTCCCCCTCTCTCTCCCACTCTGCCTGCCTCTCTGCCTAATTTTGAGCTCTGTCAAATAAGTAAAATATTAAAAAATAAAAAGCACTTACCATGATCAAGTAAGATCAATTCTAGGAATGCAAGAATGGTTCAATATTAATAAATCAGAGTAACACAGATGCAAAAATTATCAACATGTTGGCAAAAACAATTAAAAAACTTAAAAATTCATTTACCACAATCAAGTAGAATTTATTACAGGGATGCAAGTGTGGTTTGCTATTTGCAAGTCAATCAATGTGATACATACATATCACATTAACATGACAAAGGGTGAAAACCATCTGAACTGATGCAGAAAAAGCACTTAACACAATAATACATGCATTCATGACAAGAACTTCCATTAAGTAGGTTGAGAGGAGACATACCTCCACATAATAAAGACCATATAGGATGAACAGAAAGCTAAAACATATTTAATGGAGAAAAACCAAGCTTTTCCCTCAAAGACCAAGAACAAGACAAGAAAATCCATTATCACCAGTTTAATTCAACACAGTACCAAAAGTCCTAAATGTACCAGTCAGATGAAAAAAAAAGTCATCAAAATTGGGGGGAAAAAAAAGGTAAAACTCATTAAGCAGATGACATAGTACATGTTTTATAAACAAAATTCAAA
This sequence comes from Meles meles, assembly GCF_922984935.1. Lineage (NCBI taxonomy): Eukaryota > Metazoa > Chordata > Mammalia > Carnivora > Mustelidae > Meles > Meles meles. The sequence continues at coordinate 55,852,930 of NC_060079.1, forward strand.
CTATTAGAACTGGGGCACCTGGCTGGCTCAGTGATTAAGCGGCTGCCTTCGGCTCAGGTCATGATCCCAGGATCCTGGAATCCAGCCCCACACTGGGCTCCCTGCTCAGAGGTAAGACTGCTTCTCCCTCTCCCACTCCCCCTGCTTATGTTCCCTCTCTTGCTGTGTCTGTCAAATAAAATCTTAAACAAACAACAAACAAACCAACTATTAGAACTGATAGATAAATTCAGGAAAGCCAGAGGATATAAAATATATAGAAACATGTAATTTTTATACACTAATAACAGAGAAACAGACAGAATTTTTGAAAATATCCCATTATCAATTACACAAACCAGCAGGGGAAGACTCATGCTCTAAAAATGAAAAAACATGGAGGAAGGGATTTGAGGACTACACATATTGATGGAATGATAAAACATGTTAAAGAATTGCAAGAATGAATACTGTGAAAATGGTCATACTACCCAAAGCAAGCTACATATATGAAGCAATCCCTATTAAAATATAGCATTTTTTCAGAGAACTAAAAGAATAATCCTAAATCTGGTACCAAACCACAAAAATCCTCACACAGTCAAAGAAATCTTGAGAATAAAGAGTAAAGCTGGAGGTATCATAGTCCCAGATTTCAAGAAATACTCCAAAGCTATAATTTTCCTCTGTGTGTGTGTGTGTGTGTGTGTGTGTGTGTGTATAATGTTACTGGCACCAAAAATAAACACAGATGAATGGAGGTAAATAGCCACAGAACAAACTTAAGCTTACATGGTCAATGAATCTACAACATAGGGGGCAAGGATAGGCTATGGGGAAAGACGGTCTCTTCAACACATGGTGTTTGGAAAACTGGACCACTTTCTGACCCCTTACACAAAAATAAAATGCATTAGAGACCCACATGTGAGACCTGAAACTATAAAACTGCAAGGGGACATTTGGCAGTAACTACTTGGACATGGGCCTTTGCAACTCTTTTTCTGGGTAGGTCTCCTTAGGCAAGGGAACCAAGGGCAGAAATCAAATACTGGGACCACACCAAAATGCAATGCTCTCATACAGCAAAGGAGACCCTCAACTGAATGCAGAGACAACTTACTGAATGGGAGAAAACTTATGCAAATGCTACATTCCATAAGGGTTTAATATCAAAAGTATTGGAAGAATTTTTACAAGTCAACACACCACCACCAAATCATCGGATGAAAACATGGGCAGATGCCCTCAATAGACATCTTTAGAGAAGACATACAGATGGCCAACAGACACACGGAAAAGTGCTCAATATCACTAGTCATCTGGGAAAAGCAAATCAAATCCACAGTGTGGTATCAGCTGACAACTGTCTGAATGGTATAACCCAAAGGATAGAAATATCAAAAGTTGCCAAGGGTATAAAGAAAACAGGAACCCTCATGCACTGCTGGGCAGAACATAATTTGGGGCACCCTATGGGGAAAAGAGTCTGAATAGTCTTTCAAAATTGCAGAGAAATAACGTGATCCATTATTTCCACAGCCAGGTACCATAGGCTTATCTTCATGTTTGGAACTTCAAAAACAAAACAAATCAACCTGCCAAGAAGAATCAAAGAAGCAAACGAAAGCAGACTACTAAATACAGAGAACAAAGTGGTGGTCGCTAGTGAGATGGTGGGCATGGTTCGGGGTAAAATGCATAAATGTTATCAAGGGTTGCAAGCTTCCAGTGAAGAAACAAACACTAGGTATGTGGAAATTATTGCACAGGGAATATAGGCAATCATCTAGTAATAACAATGTTTTGTAACAGCTGGCAACTACACTTATGATCAGCGGTTACTAATGTTCACAATTTTTACATCTTTATGTGTACACTTGACACCAATAGAACATGTCAATAATTCCATTTAAAAAGTCATTTTATATTGGGTTAAAGAGTGCAATATTGGAAGCGAGCACAGGTTCGTATCTTGTAAAAGGAGCTGTATGTACATAGAAACAGTATGTACAAATTATAGAAGTGGCAGTGCTTGGCAAATCCAGGATTGTCTCATTAACTACACTGCAGGGTGCCAGAGAGTGTTAGAAGAAAGAAGCTCAGGAATGGGCAGGATGTAGTTTTGGGATGTCCTTTTATCCTATCCAATGCATAAATGGAGAATATCATCTAATACTCTGTTAGCCAGGGTTTAATTCAGATCGCACAAACTATTCTAGTTGTTTTGAAGCAAAAGTCTTTGATGGTAGAAATTAGCACCTACAAAATTATTGGGAGAATGGTTTGGCTGGGCCAGGCTGGGCCTCTCAGAAAGGCTTTCCTAGCACTGCCAACCAGGAGACAGGGAGGTGGTAAGGGACTGGGATATAGGGAACTGGAACCACTGGCTTCACTAACACACTCTTTAGTTTGGTCTGTGGATCAGGCTGCATGCAGGCTGTCATCACGCCTTCCAGATCCGCACTAACAAAAAATAGATTGGCCATGGGTCTCGTGTGTCTCACCTGTGAAAACAGTGACCAGATGGGGGCTGCTCATGCTGCCACGAATAAAGCCAGTGCCTCTCTGGCTGTACTTGTTAACAAAAACACAAGACTTCCCTGAATGCTCACCTTTCACTACAAGTACATCTGATTCATGGACTCTCAGTTGCTTCCAGAATCCATTCAGCAAGGAAGTCTAAAAGATGAGGTTTTTAGCTTTATTTCTCTACACTGTAGGGAGAAATACCCAAAGGAGCCCCATGATGACCATGGAGATGACTGTATTCATCTAGTGGATAGTAGAATGACTGGAAGAAAACAATTGGAGAGACACAGAGAAAGTAAAATAGATAGGATTTAGTGACTTACGTAGGCTTTGGATTAAACAGAGCTAAGCCAATTTATCAGGTTGGGCTGGAAAAATTCATTTAGTGAACACCACGTCCACTGACTGACTGGAGGGGAGTGAGGGCTGTGAGGTGCTCTTCTCCAGTATCCAGCAAGAAAAATTATTGGAGGCTACGGCTGGACCAGATCTTTTGCTACGGCATAACAGGTATCTCCATTTTTCTAGCTCAGATGCCATTTTCCTTATCTCACTGCTGACTGCTAAGCCAATAACATACTGAGAGAGAAGACTGAAATCAGATCAACCAGATGGTTGTACACCCAGGTTTGTGGCATCATTAGTCATAGGAGCCAAAAATCGAAGTAACCCAAGTGTTCATCTGCAGGTGAATGGGGTAAATTAAATGTGGTATATACATATAATGGAATTCTACTCAGCCTTAGAAAGAACAAAAATTCTGACACATGCTTCAACATGGATACGATGAGTACATTATGCTAAGTGAAATAAACCAGTCATGGAAAGACAAATGTATGATTCTACTTAAATGAGGTACCTAGATTAGTCAAATATAAAGTGGTTGCCAGTGGCTAGAGAGCTTTTCACTAGGGGAGTAAAGGGGTTGAGCACCACATTGGGTACCCCCAAAGACGTGCATCACAGAGACAAGCCACCAAAACATCTTGGTTTTGGAAATCAACAGTGTTTATACCCATGGGACCAACTCTGAGAAATGGCTGATATAGGACTTTCACCCTTGGCCTCACTCACCCCAGGGATCAGTGCAGAAGCAGCTGATTGAAAGGCACCCAGTCTTGTTTTCGTACCTTAAAGCTTTGATCTGAGGACAAGGCCTCTAATTTGCTGCCCATGTAGGAGTCTGCTGGGGTACCCTGTGGGGAGGGTCATCTTCCCATTCTCCCTCTGCCATGATCCTGAGTGCCAGTTTTTCCCAGGGGGGAGCTTTTACATACATCTGTGCTCTGGTTTTTATGTCTGAAACCACAGATTTTATGGCTTTTGCCCAGGGGAAACCCCTGACTGCCTAGCTCTGCTGGCCAGGGGCCATGGATTCCTGGATCCAATGGGACTATAACAAGTAGAGAAATAGTACTTTGGCACGTTACCACCCACGGGGCACTGCACACACCTCAGACTGAAGCACCCCAGTCTTTCTAGACTGGGCATGAGGGGCAGATCTGGTTTTGTACACATCTAGGAACATACCGAGGAGTTCCCTGGTGACAAAGGGTGGTGGGTGCCATCTTTGTGCTCTCCCTCTGCCTTACTCCAGGTTACCAGTATGTCCCAAAAAGGAATTTGTACACTTTCTGTCATCCTGATTTGCTGGCTGCCATCTAGGGAACATCTGTATACCACCTGGATTTGGTGGCCAGGGAGATTTATGCCTGTGATCCCACAGGCTGTTTATATGTGCATACTTTAAAAACTGCTTCCTAAGGATCAGGTCTTGGCAAAGCCTCAAACATGGGGAACCACTAAAAACAACACTCTGCTTGGGCAATCACAGAGGTTTGAGAGACAACAAAGAGCTAGGGCAGGGATATACAATAAGTTCCATCTCCTGCACAAGGCCACTACTTCAAGACTGGGAGAGGTGACTCTTTTATCTAATGCACACAACCCAACAGAAGCAATCAAGCAAAATGAAGAAACAGTATGTTTTAAATCAATGACAAGATAAAACCTCAGAAAAGGTCCTTAGTGAAATGGAGATAAGCCATTTACCTCGTAGACTTCAAAGTAATGGTCATAAAGATACTCATCGAACTCAGGAGAATGGATGAACACAGTGAAAACTTCAACAAAGAAAATATAAGAAAGTACCTAATAGAGGTCACAGACTTGAAGAGTATAAAGCTAATCTGAAAAGCAGATCAAAGTGGTGGGACTTGCACTGTGGCCATGGATGTGTGGTCCTCCTCATGCCTCCTCCCTATCCAGGTCATTGCTCACGCTCACTCTCCTCTTCCCAACCCCATGGAGAAGATGGAGCTGGTCCGGAAGGTGAAGCTGGCAGATCAGGCCAAGCGCTATGAGACATGGCCACCTGCATGAAGGCTATGACTGAGCAGGCATTAAACTGTCCAATGAGGAGCACAACCTGCTCAGTGGCCTACAAGAACATGGTCGGGGCCACAGTTTAGCCTGGAGGGTCATCTTGAGCACGGAGCAGAAAACCAACACTTTCAACAAGAAGTTGCAGCTGATTAAGGACTATTGGGAAAAAGTGGGGTCTGAGCTGAGGTCCATTTGTACCACGGTGTTGGAATTGTTGGATAAGTGTTTAAGAGCCAATGCAACTAATCCAGAGAGTAAGGTCTTCTATATGAAATTGAAGGGAAATTACTTCTGGTACCTTGCTGAAGGTGAATGTGGTGATGATCGAAAACAAATGATAGTTCCCAGGGAGCTTACCAAGAAGCTTTTGATATAAGCAAGAAAGAGATGCAACCCACATACCCAACTAGCCTGGGGCTAGCTCTTAAGTCTTCTGTATTTAACTATGAGAGCCTTACTAACCCAGAGCTTGCTGCACACCTGATATACTGCAGAACATGATACACTGAATGAAGACTCCTACAAAGACAGCACCCTCATCACGCATTTGCTTAGAGACAACCTAACTCATGGACCTCGGATAACTCAGGAGAAGAACGTGATGTGTCAGAAGGGACTGAAAACTAAATGCGTACAGGGTGTCATTCTTCTTCCCTTCAAGAATTTTTTTTTTAAAGATTTTGTTTATTTATTTGACAGAGATCACAAGCAGGCAGAGAGAGGCAGACGGGGCGGGGGGGGGGGGAGGGGGAGCAGGCTTCCTGCTGAGCAGACCCCGATGCGGGGCTCGATCCCAGGACCCTGAGCTCATGACCTGAGCCGAAAGCAGAGGCTTAACCCACTGAGCCACCCAGGTGCCCCTTCAAGAAACCTTTTTACTCATCTCCATTACTTATTCCATTTGGATTTCCTATAGCAAAGAAACCTATTCATGTGTATGGAATCAACTGTTTATAGTCTTTTTACACTGCAGCTTTGGGAAAACTCCATTCCTTGATTTGTGTTTGTTTTGGCCTTCCTGGTGTGCAGTTACTGCTGTAGAAAAGTATTAATAGCTTCATTTCCTATAAACATAAGTAACTTCCAAACACTTATATAGAGGACTAAAAATGTATCTTGTATTTAAGTAATTTGAACCAGTTCTGCAAGGGACTGTTTTGGATTACTGTGAAATTAGGAAATTTAGTTCATTATAATTTAAAGTGTTCTATGTAACTTCTTAATTTCTAAATTCCTTCACACTTCTTTGGGAATTTCCTTTCAGTGTGGAACTTTTCCATGCTCTTAATGTATTTCTTTCACGTAGGAATCCAGACATATTAGATTGAATGGCAAAGCATTTGGCGTTTCTGCACTGGGGCTCCCAAACTGAAATGCCTCCCCATATCATATATGGTCTTGTGTATTTGTGACAACAAGAAGTTTCCTTATTCATTCTTCATTTGCTGCTATTTAGGTTGACAGTGTCTTTTCCCAATAAATTTCACTTACACCTCCTGCCTTTGTAGTTCCAGTATTCACTTTATTATGTAATAGAAGTAGCATGTTGCTGCCAGAATGCAACCATTGTTTGTTTGTTTTAAGATTTTATTTATTTGACAGAGAGGGATCAGAAGTAGGCAGAGAGGCAGGCAGAGCTAGAGAGAGGGGGAAGCAGGCTCCCCACTGAGCAGAGAGCCTGATGCGAGGCTCGATCCCAGGACCCTGGGATCATGACCTGAGCCAAAGGCAGAGGCTTAGCCCACTGAGCCACCCAGGCGCCCCAAGTGAAACTAGCTTAAAAGATTTCTAAGACAAACATAAAACAGAATAACGTTTACATTATGGGGATCTCAAAAGGAGGAGAGAGAAAGAGGCAGAAATCTTACTTGAAGCAGTAATTTCTGAAAAATTCCCTAAACTGGGGAAGGAAATAGATATCCATGTCCAGGAGGCTTAGAGAGTTTCAAATAAGATAAACCCAAAGAGACCCACACCAAGACACATTATAATTAACATGTCTAAAATAAAAAATGAGGAGAGAATCATAAAACAAGCAAGGGAAAAACAACTTACTACATATAAGAGAATCTCCATAAAACCATCAGATTTTTCAGCAGAAAATTTTCAGGTAGGAGAAAGTTGCATGACATATTCAAAGTGCTGAAAGAAAAAAAAAAAGCAACCTTACAACCAAGAATATTCTACCCAGGGGGAGGAGTCAAGATGGCAGAGGAGTAGTAAGCTGAGACGACATCAGGTAGCAGGAGATCAGCTAGATAGTTTATCAAAGCATTTTGAACACCTCCAAATCCAACAGGAGATTGAAGAGAAGAGGAGCAGCAATTCTAGAAACAAAATCAGCCACTTTCTGAAAGGTAGAACCTGCGGAGAAGGGAATCCAAAGTGATGGGAAGATAGAGTGCGAGGGAATGGGCCGGCTCCCTGCAAGTTGTGGAGCAATGGAGCACAAAATTAGAACTTTTAAAAGTGTGCTCCACTGAGGGACATTGCTCCAGAGACTAACTGGGTGTGGAGCCTTCGCAGGGACAGTGCGGTCTCAGGTCCTGCAGGGTCACAGAAGGATCAGGGGTGTCTGAGTGTCACAGAGTTCGCAGGTGTTAGAGTGGGGAAGCTGGCTACAGAGTCAGAGCTGAGGAGTGAGCTCTCAACTCGGGGTTACCTTAAACTGTGATCCGTGGCACAGTCAGACAACTGCTCTTTGAGCAGGGACCCCAAAAGTGGCAGATCCAGGGATACCCCTGCTGGAAGAGCAGCGGGATCCGCTGGATTTGGAGACTCCAGGCAGGGCTGTGTGCCAGAGACAGAGATGCTCTGTCACAGGCTGGATGAGCTTGGCGTGTGGCCAGAGACCAGGGAGATGGGCGCGATTGAGCGCTTTTCTCCAAGGATGCACTGAGGAGTGGGGCCCCGAGCTCTCGGTTCCTCTGGGCCAGACATTGGGAGGTAACCATTTTCATTCCTATCAGCTGGAACTCTACGGAAAGGGAAAGTGTTCAGGGAACAAAAGCTCACGAGAGCAAACTGGAGCACATTACTCAGCCCGGCTCCTGGGAAGGGCGATGCAATTCTGCCTCAGACCAAGACACTTGAGAATCACTACAACAGGCCCCTGTCCCAGAAGATCAGCAAGACATCCTGCCCAGACCAAGCACACTTATAAAGGAGAACAGCGGAATTCCAGAGGAGGAGAAAGGAAAGCACAGAATTCATGGCTTTCTCTCCATTATTCTTTAGTCTTGCAAAGTTAATTTAAAAAATTTTTTTTCTTATTCTAATTTTTTAAAACTTTTACTCTTTCCTCTTTTAATGTTTTTTTAACTAGTTTATCTTAACAATACCTTTCCTTAAAAAGATCTTTTTGAATCTTCATTATTACAGTCATATTTTATCCTTCATTGTATCTAAATTTATTTATTTATTTATTTATTTATTTATTTTGTATACACAAAGGGTTTTTTCTTCTTAAAAATTTTGGGATACAACTTCTAATAGATCAAAATATACCCTAAAACTAGCACAGGGCTTTGTTCTAGCTCCAGCCTGAGCAAATTCTTTCCACTTTCTTTTTCTTTGTTTTCCCAACCAACTTATCAACTACTTTTTTTAGAATTTAAAAAAATGTTTTTAAAATTCTCATCTTTACAGTCATATTCCATCCCTTCATCATGTTTACCCTTATTTATATATATGTAAGTATATATATATATATATATACATATATATATATATATATATATGTATATATATATATATATATATATATATATATATATGTTTTTCTTTCTTTAAAATTTTGGGAGGTAGTTTCTTCTAAGAGACCAAATACTCCCCAAATTAAGTGAGTGGCTCTGTTCTATTCACCAATCTAATATATATATTTTCTTTTTAAAAATTATTTTTGAACTTCTTTTTACCCCCTTTCTTCACCCCATGATTTGGGGTCTCTTCTGAATTGATTACTGCACATTTTTCTGGGGTCTTTGCCACCCTTTTATTATTTTATTTGCTCCTTCATATATTCTTATCTGGATAAAATGACAAGACAGAAAAACTCACCACACACACACACACACAAAGAACAAGAGGCAGTACAGAAGGCTAGGGACCTAATCAATATGGACATTGGTAATATGTCATATTTAGAGTTCAAAATGATGATTCTCAAGGTGCTAGCTGGGCTCAAAAAAGGCATGGAAGATATTAGGCAAACCCTGTTTGGATAAATAAAAACCCTTTCTGCAGAAATAAAAGAACTAAAATGTAACCAAGCTGAAATCAAAAAAGCTATTAATGAGGTACAATAAAAAATGGAGGCTCTTAATGCTAGGATAAATGAGGCAGAAGAGAGAATTAGTGATATAGAAGACCAAATGATGGAGAATAAAGCTGCTGAGCAAAACAACTATGGGACCATGAGGGGAGAATTCTAGAGATAAGTGATACCATAAGATGAAACAACATTAGAATAATTGGGATTCCAAAAGAAGATGAAAGAGACAGGGGAGCAGAAGGTATATTGGAGAGAATTTCTCTAATATGGCAAAGGGAACAACCATCAAAATCCCAGAGGCACAGAGAATCCCCCTCAAAATCATTAAGAATAGGTCCACACCCCGTCATCTAATAGTAAAACTTAAAAGTCTTAGTGACAAAGAGAAAATCCTGAAAGCAGCCCAGCGCAAGAAGTCTGTAACATACAATAGTAAAATTATTAGATTGGGAGCAGACTTATCCACAGAGACCTGATAGGCCAGAAAGAACTGGCGTGATATATCCAGAGCACTAAATGAGAAAAACATGCAGCCAAGAATACTATATCCAGCTAGGCTATCATTGAAAATAGAAGGAGAGATAAGAAGCTTCCAGGACAAACAAAAACTAAAAGGACTTGTAAACACCAAACCAGCCCTACAGGACATACTGAAAGGGGTCCTCTAAGCAAAGAGAGAGCATAAAAATAGTAGACCAGAAAAGAACAAAGACATTATATAGTAACAGTCACCTTACGGGCAATATAATGGCAATAAATTCATATCTCTCAATAGTTACCCTGAATGTAAATGGGCTACATGCCCCAATCAAAAGACACAGCATATCAGAATGGATTAAAAAAAACAAGACCCATTGATATGCTGTCTACAAGAAACTCATTTTAGATCCAAAGACACTTCCAGATTTAAAGTGAGGGGGTGCAAAACAACTTAGCATGCTAATGAACATCAAAAGAAAGCTGGGGTGGCAATCCTTATATCAGATCAACTAGATTTCAAGCCAAAGATTATAAATATCTATGCCCCTAATGTGGGAGCAGTCAACTATATAAACCAATTAATAACAAAATCAAAGAAACACATTGGCAGTAATACAATAATAGCAGGGGACTTTAACACCCCTCTCACAGAAATAGACAGATCATCCAAGCAACAGATCAACAAAGAAATAAAGGGCTTAAATGACATACTGGATCAGATGGACATCACAAATATATCAGAACATTCCATCCCAAAGCAACAGAATACACATTCTTCTCTAGTGCACATGGAACATTCTCCAGAATAGATCAAATCCTGGGTCACAAATCAGTTCTCAACTGGTACCAAAAGCCTATTTTCAGACCACAGTGCACTGAAGCTAGAACTCAGTCACAAGAGGAAATTTGGAAGAAACCTAAATACATAGAGACTAAAGAGAATCCTTCTAAAGAATGAATGGATCAACCAGGAAATTAAAGAAGAATTGAAAAAATTCATGGAAGCAAATGATAATGAACACACAATGGTTCAAAATCTGTGGGACACAGCAAAGGCAGTTCTGAGAGGAAAATATATAGCAATACAAGCCTTTCTCAAGAAAGGTCTCAAATACACAACCTAACCGTACACCTAAAGGAGCTGGAGAAAGAACAACAAGGAATGCCTAAACCCAGCAGGAGAAGAGAAATAATGAAGACCAGAGCAGAAACCAATGAAATAGAAACAAAAAAAACAGTAGAACGAAATCAACGAAATTAGGAGCTAGTTCTTTGAAAGAATTAATAAGATTGATAAACCTCTGTCCAGACTTATCCAAAAGAAAAGAGAAAGGACCCAAATAAATAAAATCATGAATGAAAGAGGAGAGAACACAACCAACACCAAAGAAATACAAACAATTATAAGAACATACTATGAGCAACTATACACAAGCAAATGTGACAATCTCCAAGAAATGGAGGCATTACTAGAGACATATAGACTACCACAGCTGAACCAGGAAGAAATAGAAAACCTGAACAGACCCATAACCAATAAGGAGATTGAAGCAGTCATCCAAAATCTCCCAACAAACAAGAGCCCAGGGCCAGAAGGCTTCTCAGAGGGAATTCTACCAAATAGTTTCTCCTGAAACTGTTCCAAAAAAATAGAAATGGAAAGAAAAATTCCAAACTCATTTTATGAGGCCAGCATTACCTTGATCCCAAAACCAAACAATGATCCCATCAAAAAAGAGAATTACAGACCAATATCCATGATGAACACAGATGCAAAAATTCTCACCAAAATACTAGCCAATAGGATCCAACAGTACATTAAAAGGATTATTCACCAAAACCAAGTGGGATTTATTCCAGGGCTGCAAGGTTGGTTCAACATCCGCAAATCAATCAATGTGATACAACACATTAATAAAAGAAAACAAGAACCACATGGTACTCTCAATAGATGTTGAAAAAGCATTTGACAAAGTACAGCATCCTTTCTTGATAAAAACTCTTCAAAGTGTAGGGATAGAGGGTACATATCTCAGTATAATCAAAGCCATCTATGAAAAACCCACCATGAATATCATTCTCAATGGAGAAAACCAGAGTTTTTCTGCTAAGGTCAGGAACACGGCACAGATGTCCACTATCACCACTGCTAATCAACATAGTACTAGAAGTCCCAGCCTCAGCAATCAGCCAACAAAAAGAAATTAAAGGCATCCAAATCGACATAGAAGTCAAACTATCACTCTTTGCAGATGATGTGATCCTTTCTGTGGAAAAGCCAAAAGACTCCACTCCAAATCTGCTAGAACTTGTACAGGAATTTCGTAAAGTGTTAGTAAAGTAAAGTTTAGTAAAGTTTAGGATATAAAATCAATGCACAGAAATCAGTTGCATTTCTATACACCAACAACAAGACAGAAGAAAGAGAAATTAAGGAGTCGATCCCATTTATAATTGCACCCCAAACCATAAGATACCTAGGAATACACCTAACCAAAGAGGCAAAGAATCTGTACTCAGAAAACTATAAAGTACTCATGAAAGAAATTGAGGACAACACAAAGAAATGAAAAAATGTTCCATGCTTATGGATTGGAAGAACAAATATTGTGAAAATGTCTATGCTACCTAAAGCAATCTACACATTTAATGCAATCCCTATCAAAATACCATCCATTTTTTTTTCCCAAAGAAATGGAACAAGTAGTCCTAACATTTATATGGAACCAGTAAAGACCTCGAGTAGCCAGAGGAATGTTGAAAAAGAAAGTTAAAGTTGGTGGCATCACAATTCCGGACTTCAAGTTCTATTACAAAGCTGTCATCATCAAGACAGTATGGTACTGGCACAAAAACAGACAAATAGATCAATGGAACAGAATAGAGAGCCCAGAAATAGACCCTCAACTCTATGGTCAACTCATCTTTGACAAAGCAGGAAAGAATGTCCAATGGAAGAAAGACAGTCTCTTCAACAAATGGTGTTGGGAAAATTGGGCAGCCATATGAAACCGGACCATTTTCTTACACCATACATGAAAATAGACTCTAAATGGATGAAGGACCTCAATGTGAGAAAGGAATCCATCAAAATCCTAGAGGGGAACACAGGCAGCCACCTCTTCGACCTCAGCCACAGCAACTTCTTCTTAGGAACATCGCCAAAGGCAATGGAAGCAAGGCCAAAAATGAACTATTGGGACTTCATCAAGATCAAAAGCTTTCGCACAGCAAAGGAAACAGTTAACAGAACCAAAAGACAACTGACAGAATGGGAGAAGATATTTGCAAACGACATATCAGATAAAGGGCTAGTATCCAAAATCTATAAAGAACTTATCAAACTCAACACCCAGAGAAAATTTGATCAAATCAAGAAATGGGCAGAGGACATGAACAGACATTTCTGCAAAGTAGATATCCACATGGCCAACAGACACATGAAAAAGTGCTCCACATCACTCGGCATCAGAGAAATACAAATCAAAAAAGCATGATGAGATACCACCTCACACCAGTCAGAATGGTTAAAATTAACAAGTCAGGAAATGACAGATGGTGGCAAGGATGCGGAGAAAGAGGAACCCTCCTACACTGTTGGTGGGAATGCAAGCTGGTGCAACCACTCTGGAAAAGAGCATGGAGGTTCCTCAAAAAGTTGAAAATAGAACTACCCTATGACCCAGCAGTTACACTACTGGGTATTTACCCTAAAGATACAAATGTAGTGATCCGTAGGCGTGTGTGCACACAAATGTTTAGCAGCAATGTCCACAATAGCCAAACTATGGAAAGAACCTAGATGTCCATCAACAGATGAATGGATAAAGAAGAAGTCGTGTATATATACACAATGGAATACTATGTAGCCATCAAAAGAAATGAAATCTTGCCATTTGTGATGACGTGGATGGAACTAGAGGGTATTATGTTTAGCAAAATAAGTCAATCAGAGAACAACAATTATCATATGATCTCCTTGATATGAGGAACCAAGGTGGGGGGTTTAGAGGGTAGGAAAGGAATAAATGAAACAATATGGGGTCAGGAGGGAGACAAACCATAAGACACTCTTAATCTCACAAAACAGAGGGTTGCTGGGGGTGGGGCGGGGAGGGTGGTTGGGTTATGGACATTGAGGAAGGTATGTGCTGTGAAGTATGTAAACCTGGAGATTCACAGACTTGTACCCCTGGGGCTAATAATATATGTTAATAAAAAGATTAAAACAAATTTTAAAAAGTAGTCCTTAATCAAAATTCTGAAAAAAAAAAAAAAAAAAAAAAAAAAGAATATTCTACCCAGCAAGACTATCATTCAAAATTGAAAGAGAGGTCAAAAATGTTTTTGGACAATCAGAAGGTAAAAGAATTCATCAACACTAAACACTAAACACTAAAGCCTTATAAGACTTGTTTTAGAGATTTCTTTAGGTAGAAAATAAAAGAAAGGTGCCAATTAGTAACAGGAAAATGTATGAAAATATAAATCACAGTGGTAAAGGCAAATACATAGTAAAATTTAGAATAATGTTGTAAAGGTGGTGAATTAATCATTACAAAGCTAATATGAAGGTTAAAACACAAAATAAAATAATTATTAAAGAAGTAATTTTTTAAAATTTATAACTTTAAAACTTATAATTATAAGATAAACATGAGAGAATAAAAATGTAGAGTTTTAGAATGCATTCAAACCTAAACTGTTATCAATTTTAAAAAGATTGTTTTATGTGTTTTATATGTAATCCTCATGGTAGCCACAAAACAAAAACATATAGTAGATGTACAGAAGATAAAAACATCAGAATCTAAATATGCCACCAGAAAGAATAATTAAATCACGAAGTAAGAAGGCAAGAAAAGAGGAACTATCTATCATGGACACAATTACACCTAACAACAACTCTCTCTGATGATTAATCAAAAGGTATCCTAACAGATCATACACAACTAAGAATATAGAGAAAAATGCATATTGAAGTGGGCATGAGGGACAGAGACATGGGTTAGTTAGGACCCATATTCTGGAACAACAAAACACAAGTGGAAGGAGTATCTGTTACTTCCATGAGGAACAAGGGTTCAAGCCCCGCACTGGGCTCCAAGGCTCGGGAGACCTGCACCAGGAAGAGGAGCACTCATAACCTCTGGTTTTGAAAACAAATAGGGCTTATGTTTAGGAGAGCTGGAGGGCCATGGCAAAACAAGACTCTGTTCTTACAGAGTGCACACACTACCTCACTGGCTGCAAGTCCTAGCAGAGGCAACAGTTTGAAAAGACTCTTGGTTACACATGAAGATCACTGACCAATTTTTGGGTGTGTGTCTGTGGGGGAGATATCTGTTGGAATATTCTCTGGGGATGGAAGCATTGGTGAATACCTGTTTTATTTTTTCCCATTTCTACCATTTCTACCTAGCTGCACTGATGTTGGTGGAAGCCATTTCAGACACTTTCCATCTGTATGCTAGCACCACTCACCCCATTTGGCATTCTCTTGCAAACTCATCCTGACAAATGGTCCACCCAGCCCAAAGACCATCCCAAGTGGGCCCCTGCCCTGCTGGTGCTGGTGCCCACCCCAACTAGCCCTCCACCCCACCACTCCTGGCAGGCAGCCTCAGCTGGAACTAGAGCTCCTCCCAGGCTCTCCTGTCTTGAGGGACCAGCCCTGTAACTTTAGAATACCTACAATAGTCACAACAGGAACTTGCAGCAAGCCACACCACAGCTGTCCTGCCCACGAGCATAACTGCAGCTTTCACAGCTGGGCCTCACAGCCAGCTAAACGTGGAACTAATTTGATATGCTAGCATGCCTACAAAGTCATGGCTGGGCCTCTTAATGAGGCAGGTCAGGGGCCACATATGTTCACCAGAACAGTCATATAAGTCACAGCCAGAACTCAGACAAACCCACACACTAGTTACTCTGCAGTAATCGTGAGCCAAGAGGAGGGTGCACACAGCCAACATAGGAGTCACTGAGCTCAGATGACCAAAGATGTTTGTACTACTGGGCCTCATGAAATATCTTTGGCATAAAGCTACTCTTTAAGACTAGGAAATGTAAATGATCTACCTAATACATAGGAGAAAAAAAGGCATTAAGGAAAAAGAGAAGACAGAATAATATGTTCCAAACAAAAGAACAAGACAAAAATCTCAGAAATAAAACTAAATGAGGTGTGCCTGGGTGGCTCAGTGGGTTAGGCCTCTACCTTTGGCTCAGGTCATGACCTCAGGGTCCTGGGATCAAGCCCTGCATCAGGCTCTCTGCTCAGCAGGGAGCCTGCTTCCCCCCAACCCAACTTCTGTCTGCCTCTCTGTCTGCTTGTGATCTCTCTCTCTCTCTCTGCGTTCAGATAAATAAATAAATATAATCTTAAAAAAAAGAAATAAAACTAAATGAAATGGAGATAAGCAAGCTACCTGATAAAGAATTCAAAGTAATAGTCATAATTATGTTTACCAAACTCAGGAGAAGAATGGGTAAACACAGTAAGAACTTCAACAAATAGCTGAAGCATATGATAACTGAAATGAAAAATACACTAGAAGAGATCAACAGCAGATTAGATGATGCAAAATACTTAATCAGTGGTTAGGAAGACAGCATAGTGGAAATCATCTAATCAGAACAGCCAAATGAAAAGCAGCCTGAGGGTTTTGAAGGGGCGGGGGTGGGAGGTTGGGGGAACCAGGTGGTGGGTAATAGGGAGGGCACATATTGCATGGAGCACTGGGTATTGTGCAAAAAACAATGAATATTGTTAACGCTGAATAAATAAATAAATTTAAAATTAAAAAATTAAAAATGCTATAAAGAAAATACCTGGAGACAAATGAAAATGGAAACACAACCTTAGATTCCAAAATCTAAGGAATGTAGCAAAAACAATTCTAAGAAGGATGTCTATAGTGACAGAGGTCCACCTGAAGAAACCAGGGAAAAACATCAGGGAACTAGAAAAAGAAGAACACATACAACCTGAAGTTACCAGAAGGGAAATAATAAATAGTAGCATGGATAAGTAAAGACTAAAGACTAAAACACAAAAAGAAAAAAAAAATCCATGAAACTATCAACTGCTTCTTTGAAAAGACAAAACTGATAAACCTTTAGCCAGATTCATCAGAAAAACGAGACAGGATTCAAATAATAAAATCAGAAATGAAGGAGAAGAAGTAACAATTGACATTGCAGAAATCAAAGTACAGTAAGAGACTAGTCTGAACAATTAAGTGCCAACAAATGGGACAACTTAGAAGAAATGGATAAATTCCTAAAACACAGACTCTCCCAAGACTGAGTCAAGAAGAAATAGAAAATCTGAACAGACCAATTACTAGTAATGAAATTGAATCAGTAATCAACCAACTCTCCCCAAAAGTCCAGCTCCAAATGACTTCATAGATGACTTCTATAAAATATTTAGAGAAGAGTTAGCTTATCCTTATCAAACTATTCCAAAGAATTGAAGAGGAGGAAAACTTCCAAGTTACATGGAGACCAGAAGTACTCTAATTACTAAAAACCAGACCATAACACTACAAAAAGGAGAATTACAGGCCAATATACTTGTTAAACACTGATGCAAAAATCCTCAACAAAATATTAGCAAACCAAATTGAAAAATACATTAAAAGGTTCTTATGCCATGATCAAGTGTGATTTATAATTTTTTAAAAGATTTTATTTATTTATTTGACAGACAAGTAGGCAGAGAGGCGAGAGAGAGGGAAGCAGGCTCCCTGCTGAACAGAGAGCCCCATGCGGGGCTCAACCCCAGGACCCTGGGATCATGATCTGAGACGAAGGCAGAGGCTTTAACCCACTGAGCCACCCAGGCGCCCCTCAAGTGGGATTTAATCCAGAGATGCAAGGATAGTTCAGTATCTACAAATCAATGCCTGATACACCACATTAAGAGGACAAAAATCATATGGTTATCTCAATAAATGTAGAAAAGCGTTTGATAAAATTCAACATCTATTATAAAAACTCTTAAAAATGGATGTGGAGGGGACATATTTTAATATAATAAATTTAATATATAATAAAGGCTATATATGACACACACACAGGTAACATAATACTGAAGGGTAAAAAGCTTAAAGTTGGGACGCCTTTAAAAACAAATAAACAAGAAAGCTGAAAGTTTTTCTTTTATTGTCAGGAACACAACAAGGAGGCCCATTCTCACCACTTTTTTCCAAATATAGTATTGGAAGTCCTAACCACAGTAATCAGAAAAGAAAAAGAAATAAAAGGCATCTAATTTTGAAAAGAATTAGTGTAATATGCTAAGTGAAATAAGTCAGAGAAAGACAAATATAATATGATCTTACTCATATGAGGAATTTAAGAAAGAAAACAGATGAACATGTGGGAAGGGGGAAAGAAAAATGGAGAGAGGGTAACAAGCCATGAGAGGCTTTTAATAATAGAGAACAAACTGAGGGTTGATGGAGGGAGGAGCATGGGAGATGGGCTAAGTGGGTGATGGGTATTAAAGAGGCCACTTGTTGTGATGAGCACTGGTTGTTGTATGTAAGTGATGAATCACTGAATTCTACTCTGGAAACCAATATGCTGTATGTTCACTAACTAAGATTTAAATTAAAAATAACAACAAAGCTGTGATCACCAAGACAGCATGGTACTGGCATAAAAACAGACACATAGACCAGTGGAACAGAGTGGAGAGCCCAGATATGGACCCTCAACTCTATGGTCAAATAATCTTCGACAAAACAGGAAAAAATATACAATGGAAAAAAGACAGTCTCTTCAATAAATGGTGCTGGGAAAACTGGACAGTGATATGTAGAAGAATGAAACTCGACCATTCTCTTACACCGTACACAAAGATAAACTCGAAATGGATAAAAGACCTCAATGTGAGACAGGAATCCATCAGAATCCTAGAGGAGAACATAGGCAGTAACTTCTTCGATATCAGCCACAGCAACTTCTTTCAAGATATGTCTCCAAAGGCCAAGGAAACAAAAGCGAAAATGAACTTTTGGGACTTCATCAAGATCAAAAGCTTCTGCACAGCAAAGGAAACACTCAACAAAACAAAAAGGCAACCCACGGAATGGGAGAAGATATTTGCAAATGACAATACAGACAAAAGGTTGATATCCAGGATCTATAAAGAATTTCTCAAACTCAACACACACAAAACAGATAATCATATCAAAAAATGGGCAGAAGATATGAACAGACACTTCTCCAATGAAGACATACAAATGGCTATCAGACACATGAAGAAATGTTCATCATCACTAGCCATCAGGGAGATTCAAATTAAAACCACATTGAGATACCACCTGACACCAGTTAGAATGGCCAAAATTAGCAAGACAGGAAACAACGTGTGTTGGAGAAGATGTGGAGAAAGGGGAACCCTCTTACACTGTTGGTGGGAATGCAAGTTAGTGCAGCCACTTTGGAGAACAGTGTGGAGATTCCTGAAGAAATTAAGAATAGAGCTTTCCTATGACCCTGCAATTGCACTGCTGGGTATTTCCTGCAAAGATACAGATGTAGTGAAAAGAAGGGCCATCTGTACCCCAATGTTTATTGCAGCAATGGCTACGGTCGCCAAACTGTGGAAAGAACCAAGATGCCCTTCAACGGATGAATGGATAAGGAAGATGTGGTACATATACACAATGGAGTGTTATGCCTCCTTCAGAAAGGATGAATACCCAACTTTTGTAGCAACATGGACAGGACTGGAAGAGATTATGCTGAGCGAAATAAGTCAAGCAGAGAGAGTCAAGTATCATATGGTCTCACTTATTTGTGGAGCATAACAAAGAACATGGAGGACATGGGGAGATGGAGAGGAGAGGGAGTTGAGGGAAACTGGAAGGGGAGATGAACCATGAGAGACTATAGACTCTGAAAAACAACCAGAGGGTTTTGAAGGGGTGGCGGGGTGGGAGGTTGAGGAACCAGGTGGTGGGTAATATGGAGGGCACGTACTGCATGGAGCACTGGGTGTGATGCCAAAACAATGAACACTGTTATGCTGTAAATAAACAAATAAAAAAATGGAAAAAATAAAAAATAAAAAAATAACAACAACAGCAAAAACCAAACCAAACCAAAACATTAGTAAAACTCTCTCTATATAATGCATTCAGCAAATTTGCAGGATACAAGATCAACATAAATAAATCTATTGCATTGATATACACTATTAATGAAGTATCAGAGAAAGAAATTAAGGAAATCATCACACTTACAATTGCATCAAAAAGAAGAAAATACCTAAGAATACCTAATACATGAAAAGATCTGTGCTCTGAAAACTATGACATTGATAAAAGAAATTCAAGACAACACAAATGGAAAGATAATACCATGTTCATGGAGTAAAAGAAAATTATTAAAATATCCATACTACCCAAATCAGTCTACAGATTCAGCATAGTCTCTATCAAATTCCAATGGATTTTTTTTTACAGAATTAGAATAATTCTAAAATGTGTATGGCAACACAAAGCACTGAATAGCTAAAGCAATCTTGAGGAAGAACAAAATTGGAGGCATTAGTAATCAAAATCAAATATTATTGGCATAAAAACAGGCACATGATAATGGAACAGAATACAGTCCAGAAATAAAGCTGCATATATATTCAATTAATTTACAACAATGTAACAAAAAATACACAATGGGGAAAAAGACAGTCTTTTCAATATATGGTGTTGGGAAAACTGTACAGCCACATGCAAAATAATGAAAGACCATGTTCTTACATCATACACAAAAATAAGCTCAAAATGGGCTAAAGATTTAAATGTAAGGACAGAAACCATAAAACTCTGAAAAGTAACAGACTGTAAGCTCCCAGACATTGGTCTGAGCAATTTTTTCTTGGATCTGTTTCCTCAGGTAAGGGTAACAAAGGCAAAAATAAATAAATGAGGCTACATCAAACTGAAAACCTTTTGCGCAGTGAAGAAAACAGAATAAAGAATTAGCGTACTGAATGGGAGAAAATATTTGCAAATTATATAACCAATAAGGGATTATTGGCTAAAATATATCTAGAACTCACACAATTTAATATCAAAAAACAAATAACTGATTTAAAAAATGAGCAGTGATCCTGAATAGACATTTATCCAAAGAAGACCTATGGATGGCCGACACATATGTGAAAAGAGGCTAACATCGCTAACCATTAGGGCAATGCAAATGAAAACCAAAACGAGATACCACCTCACATTTTTAGAACGACTAGTTATAAATACAAGAAGTAACAAGTATTGGTGAAGATGGGGAGAAAAGGGAACCCTCATGCACTCCTGGTGAAAATGTAAACTGGTGCAATCACTATGGAAAACACTACAGAGATTCCTCAAAAATTAAAAATAGTCAGTTAAACATCCAACTCTTGGTCTCAGCTCAGATCTTCATCTCCGCATCATGAGTTCAAGCTCCACATTGAAAAAAAATTAAAAAACAGAACTATCATACAATCCAGCAAATCCACTTCTTGGTATCTATCCAAAGAAAATAAAATCACTAACTCAAAAATACATATGCAAAACAAAAACACAAAAAATATGTATATACACTTATATTCACTGAAGCATTATTTACAAAGCCAAGATATGTGAGCAACCTATGTGCCCATCAATAGATGAATGGATAAAAAAAGGTAGCATGGGGTGCCTGCGTGGCTGAGTAGGTTGGGCCTCTGCTTTCAGCTCAGGTCATGATCTCAGGGTCCTGGTATCAAGCCCTTCATAAGGCTCTCTGCTCAGTGGGGAGCCTGCTTCCCCCTCTCTCTCTGCCTGCCTCTCTGCCTACTTGTGACCTCTGTCAAATAAATAAAATCTTTAAAAAAAAAAGGTAGCAGACACATATACAATGGAATATTACTCAGTCATATAAAAGATGAGATCTTGCCTTTTTTTTTTTTTTAAAGATTTTATTTATTTATTTGACAGATAGAGATCACAAGTAGAGAGGCAGGCAGAGAGAGAGAGAGGAGGAAGCAGGCTCCCCGCCAAGGAGCCCGATGCGGGGCTCGATCCCGGACCCTGGGATCATGACCTGAGATCTTGCCGTTTTTAACACCATGGATGGAACTAGAGGGTATTATGTTAAGTGAAATAAATCACAAAAAGACAAATACCACATAATTTCACTCATATGTAGAAATTAAAAAATGAAACACAGTAGAAACAGACTTAGAGACTCAGAGAATAATCGGGTGGTTACCAGAGGGAAGGTGGAGGGAAAGTGTAAAATAGATTAAAAGGTACAAACTTCCAGCAAGACTCAGGAATATAATGCAGTATAGGGATGACAAGGTATAACAACTTTGTATGGTGAGAGATGGTAGCTAGATTTGTAACTCTAACATATAAAAATGCTGAAACAGTATGTTGTACAACTGAAATATTAGCATGTCTACTATGCTTGAATAGGAAAAAATAAATGGAAAGGACCTACATTCTCCAATCAAAAGAGACAGTGTGGCTGAAGGAATTTTTAAAACATCTATATGCTGCTTACTAGAGACTCTTCAGATTTAAGGTTGCACACAGAAAGTGAAGAGCTAGAAAAACACATTCCCTGTAAATGGAAACCAAGAGAAAGCTAGGGTTGCTAGACTTCAGAAAAATATACTTTAAAACAAAGACTGTTGGTAATATCTGCCTCATGGTAGCCCAAGAGGTTCCTTATTTCTTTCCTTTTGATCTACAATGAAGTGGACCTCCATAATTGAGCAGAACTGCTTCTGCCTGACACATCAGGACCCCAGACCATCTGTCCGTGTGCAGAAACCACATGGATTGGACCTCAGAAGAGGTTACAGAACCAAAGAAACCAGAGTGGTGGCAACAGCTTTAACAAGGAAGTGGAGAGTGACAGTGGGGAGTGGAAGTCTACTGGGGCACAGGGGCTGTAATTTAAGGGGACCCACTGCTCTTTCTGAAGAGAAACCTCTAGGTTTTGGGGGAAAGGAAGAGAGAGAAAAAGGCAAACAAGGGAACTGAAGAAATGGGTCTTCTGCCATCTGCCCCAGGATTTCAACAGGAAGTTCTGCCAACTAACCTCTAGTGCCAATTCAAAGATCCTCCTATCAGGCCGTGGGCACACTCAAAGCCCCAGGTGCCACGCCCATGCCTCCCTTTCACTGTGTGACAGAATTTTCTCCCTTATGGAAAGTTCTTTTATTTCTCACTTCTGTTTATAGTTCAGATGTTGAAACACCGCTATCTACGGAGAGCTACTGAGCCAGAAGGATTTTTTTTTAAATCCAGATTTCTTTTAATAGAAGTATAATTGACACACAATACTACATTAATTTCAACTGTACAACAGAGCAATTTGACAGGTCTATACAGTAAACTACACTCATTGCAGGTGTAGCTACCATCTTCACCATATGCTATTGCAATGCCTTCGACTATATTTTCTATGCTGTACCCTGTGACATTCATTTCATAACTGCAAGCTTGTATTTTCCATTCCCCTCTACTCATATTGCCCCTTTTCCCATGGCGATCATCAGGTTGTTCTCTGTATTTATGGAACTGTTTTTGCTTTTTGTTTATTCATTTGTTTTTCTAATTTCAAATATAAGTGATATCATATGGTATTAATTTTTCTCTGTCCGATTTGTTTCACTTAGCATAATTCCTTCTAGGCCCATCTCATTGTCATAAATGAGCAAGAGCCCATTCTTTTCCATGGCCAAGTAATGTTCCTCTGTGTATGTATATTAGTACATATTCTACATTATCAGTTCATCAGTTGATGGGCACTTAGGTCACTTCCATACCTCGGTTACTGTTCATAATGCTGCAATAAACATAGGGATGCATTTATATTTTTGGATTAGTGTTTTAATTTCCTTTGGTTAAATACCCAGCAGTGGAAGTACTGGATCATATGGCATTCCTATTTTTATTTTTTAAGGAACCTCCATACTGTTTTCCCCAGTAGCTGCACCAATTTACCCCCACACAAAAGTGCACAAGGGTTGCTTTCTTCCCACATCTTCACCAATGTTTATTTCTTGTCTTGATTCTAACTATTCTGACAGGTGTACAGTGATATCTCCTTATGGTTTTGATTTGCATTTGCCTCATGATTAGTAATGTTAATCATCTTTTCATGTGTCTTTTGGTTATCTACATGTCTTCTTTGGCAAAATGTCTATTTATGTTCTCTGCCAATTTTAAAATCAGATTTTTTGTGGTTTTTTTTTTGGTGTTGAGGTTTATGTTACTTATATGTATTTGATATTGACCCCTTATTGGATTTATCATTTGAAAATATCTTCTCTCATTCAGTAGGTTGCCTTCTCATTTGGTTAATGATCTTCTTTGCTGTGCAAAATCTTTTTATTTCAGTGTAGTCCCAACAGTTTATTTTTTCTTTTGTTTCCCCTGCATAAGGAGACCTATCTATCAAAATGTTTTAAGGGCCAAACTTAAAGAGATTTTTTTATTATGTTTTCTTTTAGAAGATTTATGGTTTCAGATCTCACATTTAGTTTTTTTTTAAATATTTTATTTATTTATTTGACAGAGATCACAAGTAGGCAGAGAGGCAGGCAGAGGGAGAAGGAGAAGCAGGCTCCCTGCTGAGCAGAGAACCCGATGCGGGGCTCAATCCCAGGACCCTGAGATCATGACCTGAGCCGAAGGCAGAGGCTTAACCCACTGAGCCACCCAGGTGCCCCTCACATTTAGGTTTTCAATCCACGTTGAGTTTATTTTTGTGCATGGTATAAGAACGTGGTCTAGTGCCATTCTTTTGCATGTAGATGTCTAGTTTTCCGACCACCATTTATTGAAGAGATGGTCTTTTCCCTACTGTATATTCTTGCTTCCTTTACAGTAGATTAATGGACCATATAAGCATAGGTTTATTTCTGGGTACTCTATTATGTTACACTGATCTATAGGTCTAATTTTGTATCACTACCATGGATTTTGATTACTACAGTTTTGTAGTATATCGTGAAATCTGGGATCGTGAGACCTCAATCTTTGTTCTTTCTGAAGACTGCCTTGGCTATTTGGAGTCTACTGTAGTTCCATACAATGTTATTATTATTTGTACTAGTTCAGTGAAAAATACTATTGGTATTTTGATAAAGATTGCATTGAGTTCACAGTTTGTTTTGGGTAGTGTAGACATTTTAACAATATTAATTCTTTCAATCCTGGAGCATGGTATAGTTTCCCATTTGTTTGATTTTTAAAAAGTGAAGAAGACACAATATTTTATTGTATTCAGAGTGCATCACCTTGCTGGCTAAGTTTATTCCTAGGTATTTTATTCTATTTAGTACAATTGTAAATGGGTTTGTTTTCTTAATTTCTTTTTTTGCTACTTCTTTATTATCATATAGAAATGCAACCAATTTCTGTGTCTGTGTGTTGTCTTTTTTTTTTTTTTTTTTTTAAATACACCAACACACATGCTCCCAACTTTAGCAGTAAGTCAAGTCTGGTAAGACAAACCAAAACTTGTTCTAAAGTATCACCTTCTGGAAAACAAACAAAATTTTTCTAATTACTAACCTGTTGAACTTTTTAGAATAAAAGTAAATAATCTTTTCTGGGGGCACTTGTATGGTTTCATTGGTATTCTGCTCAGGTCATAATCCTGGCGTCCCAGGATTGAGCCCCATGTTGGGCTCTCTGCTCGGCAGGGAGTCTGCTCCTCCCTCTCCCTCTGCCCCTCACCCTGTTTGTGAGAAGTGAGAAGTGAGAAGATTTACGGGGTGCTTAGGTGGCTCAGCGGGTTGAGCTTTGGCCTTTGGCTTAGGTCATGATCTCAGGGTCCTGGGATCGAGCCCCTCATCAGGCTCTCTGTTCAGCAGGGAGCCTGCTATCCCCTCCTCCTCTCCCTGCCTCTCTGTCTACTTGTGATCTCTCTCTGTCAAATAAATAAATAAAATCTAAAAAAAAAGTGAGATTTACGAATATTTAGAAACTAAAAATTTCAAAACAAATAAAAATGGAAATATGGCATATCAAATCTTATGGGATGCAGCTATAGCTGTTCTAGAGGAAAGTATATACTATTAAACATATATATTCAGATATCAAAAAATTTTAAGTAAACACTCTAACTCTATATACCTAAAGGAACTAGGAAAAAAACAAGTTAAGTCCAAAGTTAACAGATGAGAAATAATAAAGATCAGAGTAGAAATAAATTAAAAAGATCAGAAAAATATAGAAGGAATCAAAGAAGCTAAGACCTTATTCCTCAAAAAGATAAAATTGACAAAGGGGCCTTTAGGCTAAAAAGAGAGAAAGAGAGGATTTAAATTAATAAAATTAGAAATGAAAGAAGAGAAATGACAATGAAGACTGTGGAAATGCATAAGATCATGAGAGACTACTTTAAATAATTATATGCCAACAAATAAAATCTAGCAGAAATGAATACAATTCTAGGAACACACAACCTACCAAACTGAATCAGGAAGAAATGGAAAATATGAACAAATCAGTAAAACCAAAATGATTGAATCAGTAATCAAAAATCTCCCAACACAGAAAACCCCAAGACCAGATGTCTTTATTGGTAAATCATACCAAATATTTATAGAAGAATTAATACCAAACCTTTTAAAATGCTTTCAAAATATTGAAGAAAAGGGAACACTTCCAACCTCATTTTGAAAGGCTGGTATTACTCTGATACCCAAACAAGATAAGTAGATCCCCCCAAAGTTATAAACCAATATCCACAATAAATATAGATGTAAGAATTCTCAGCAAAATATTAGCAAGCCACTGCAAGAACACATTAAAGAGATTATACATCATGACCAAGTGGGAATTATCCCTGGGATGCATGATTCGATTGCTCTCTTTCTCCTCCTTTACATTTGTTAATGCCAGTATTTAGGTATTTCTATATTGGGTGTATAAATATTTACAAATGCATATAAATATTTACAAATAGATGTCCTTATTATATAATGCTGTTTTTCTCTCTTTTTACTGTCCTTTTTTTAAACTTATTTTTATTGAATATATTTGACATATACTGTTATGTAAATTTAAGGCATATGACATGTTAATTTGATACAGTTACATATTGCAATATGATTGCTACTGTAACAATATTTAGCCCTTCTATCATATTACATAATTATCCATTTCTTTTAGTGGTTGAGATAATCAAGTTTTAGTTTCTAAGAAAGTTTGATTGCTTGTTATTCTATGCATTTTATCTCTATGGTTATTTAATTATATATATATAATTTATATAATTATATTACATATAATTATATAATAAAATAATAATATAATATCATAATAATAGTAGAGGACTTTAATACTCCATTGACATCAAAGGATAGACCAGATTATCCAGACAGAAAAAAATCAGTAAGGAAACATCCAACCTTAAATGACACATTAGACCAGATGGGTTTAACAATTACATAGAGACACTCAATCCAAAGGAACAGGATACACATTCTTCAAGTGCATGTGGAACATTTTTCAGTTTAGATTATGTTAGGACACAAGACAAATCTCAATAAATTTTAAAAAAGTAAAATTATATCAACTATATTTCTGAACCTCAATGGTGTAAAAATAGAAATCAGTTATACAAGAAGAAACTTGGTAAATTTACAAATATATGGGCATCAAAGAACATGCTACCAACAACAAATAGGTCAAAGAAGAAATAAAAAAGAAATAAAACTTTGATACAAATGAAAATGGAAACAACATACAAAAATTTATGGGATAAAACAAAAGCAAGTTTAAGAGGAAAGTTCATAGCAATAAAATTCTTTATCAAGATTCAAGAAAAATCTCAAATAGATATGATGGCAGGGTAGGAGGATCTTGAGTGCACCTTGACCCATGGATACACCAAGGCAACAACTACATCTATGCAAGTAACTCTGAAAATGACCTAAAGATCAACAGAACACATCTTCCACAGCTACCTATAGAAAGAAGGTCACATCTTAAAGGATAAGAGTGGCAGAAATGCAGTTAGGAAACAGGTCCCTGGCGTGACTAACCACAGAGAGGAGGACATCATAAGCATGAATGAGCAAGGGAGATCAGACCCTACAGTAGGTACCCCTGGCCCTGGGGCTTTAAATAAGTAGGGCTTAACTCTGGGAGAGCTGGAGGGATATAGGAAACTGAGTAGCCAGCCTTTAAAAAGCCAGCACTCCAAATAATGGCCTGACACAGCCCAGAAGCGGCAGTTTGAAAAATGCCTGGGGTATATGTGAAGGAGATTTATTAACTAATCTTTGAACATGCACTAGAGGGGCAAGGGATCTGCAGATTTCTCTAAGCACAAAAGTGCTTGTGGGTGCCCTTCCTTTGCCTAGATAGCCAGATGCTTGCAGAGCCATTTCCAACACTCTACGTCTACCTTGTTAGTTCTCTCTGCCCTACCCCAGCATTCCCCTGTGGACCTGTCCCAACAAACATGCCCATTATATCAGGCATCCTTCCAAAGCATCTCCTGCCCTGCCACACAAGTAAAGCAGCACAGGCTGGACCAGTGTCACTCCAAAGTACTCCTACCTTATGGAATGGGGGAGATAACTGACACATGCAGTTCTTGCAACCAGGCCTCTTAGCTGTTTGCACAGAGAGCAAGCCCTGCCCTGTGGTGTGTATGCAGCTGTGACAGAGGCTAATTGCGAAGAGACAGGCTGAATGCCAGCCCCACCCACAAGCAAACCAAAATCCTCTGCAGCCAGACCTTTCAACACCAGGGGGAGAAAACCTTGCCTAGTGCCCCAGCATAAGCAAGGCAGGTCATTTCAAGTAGCCCAACTTACCAGCATGCCCATAGCAATCATGGCTCAGCTACAACAGGTCACATGTAGGCCCATAAGAGACACCTGTGAAATGCCTGGTTCTGGTGACCAGGGAGGATTGAACTAGAGGGCACCAAGAATGTTTTCTACCCAATAGCACTATTTTCAAGACCAGGAAAGAGCTAACATCCTTAACACAAAGTTAGACAAAATGAGGAGACAGAGGAATATGTTCCAAATGAAAGAAGAAGATAAAAATCATAGCAGGAGAGTTAAATGAAATGGAGATAAGCAATATTTCTAATAAAGAACTCAAATTATTGGTCATAAATGGTACTGAACTCGAGAAAGGAGTGGATGAACTCAGTGAGAACTTCAACAAAAATAGAAAATATAAAAAAACAGTGAGATAAAAAAATTCAGTAACTGAAATTTAAAGAAATATATATACTAGAGGGAATCAACAGCAGATTAGAGGATGCAGAAGAACGAACCAGGAATCTGGAAGGCAGTAATGGAAAGCAACTAAACTGAACATCAAAAAGAGAAAAAGAACACTAAAAAATAAGAATATGTTAAGGAAACTGTAACATCATCAAACAAAACATTACGTGTATAATTGCATTATAGGGATTGAAGAAGAGAGGGAAGGGGCAGAAAATTTATTTGAAAGAATAACTGAAAATTTACCTAATCTGGGTAAGGAAACAAATATCTAGGTCTAAGAAGCACAGAACCCTAAATAGAAGCACAGAACCTAAACCTTAGGTCCACGCAAAGATATGTAATAATTAAAATGCCAAATGTAATGATAGAGAATTTGAAAAGCAATGAGAGGCAACAGTTACATAAGAGGAAAATTCCAGCAGAAACTTTGCAGGTCAGAAGAATGTGGCATAATATATTCAAGGGGCTGAAAGGAAAAAAAACCTGCAACCAAGAATACTCTATCCTTAGTTATCATTCAGAACAGAAGAGATAAAGAGTGTCCCAGAAAAGATGGAAGATAAAGGAATTCATGACCACTAAACCAGCCCTACTAGAAAAGTTAAGTGGGGCTCTTTGAGTGGAAAAACCATAAGAGTAAGAAAAGTAGGAAGCACAAAAGCACTAAAAATAAGTATATCTGTAAAAATCAGTCAAGGGACTCACAAAATACAAGGATGTAAAGTATGACACGATAGACTTAAAACATAGGTGGGAGAGGAGGAAAGAATGGGTTCAAAATTAAAGTGACCATCAACTTAATATAGATTGCTGTGTGCAGAAGATGTTATACACAAACCTAATGATAGTCACAGATTAAAAAAAAGCAGTAATAGATATTCTAAAAATAAAGAGAAAGGAACCCATGTATATCACTAAAGAAAGCCAACTAATTGAGGGAGAAACAGAAGAAGAAAAAAGAACCATAAAATAAGTAACAAAAAGGCAATAAGTATATATCTATCACAAGCTATCTTGAATGTCAATAGATCAAGTGCTCCAATTAAAAGACAAAGGTTGATGAAATGGATAAAAAAGCAAGACCTATCTAATATGATGCCTTCAAGAGACTCACTTCAGACCTAAAGGCACACATAGATTATTAGTGAAGGGCTGTGAAAGCATTTATCATATAAATGGAGTTGAAAAAAAGCTAGGATAGCAATACTTGTAAGGGAAAAAACAGACTTTGAGACAAAGACTGTAAGAAGAGACAAAGAAGGATACTATATAATCATAAAGGGAACAATCACCAAGAAGATATGACAATTATAAATATATATGCATCCAATGTGGGAGTACCCAAATACCCAAGAAACTACTAACAAAAAAAGAGAAAATAATTAACAGTATTGTGATAATAGTAGGGGACTCAATGCCACACTTAAATCAATGGACAGATTATCCAAACAGAAAATAAACAAGGAAATAATGGCTTTGAATGACACAATAGGCCAGATGGATCTAACACATACATTGGGGACATTCCATCCCAAAGCAGAAGATGCATTCTATTCAAGTGCACATGGAACATTCCCTAGAATACATCACATATTCGGCCACAAAACAAGGCTCAACAAATTAAAAAAGATCAAAGTTATACCATGTATCTTTTCTGACAACAATGCTATGAAACTAGAAATCAACCACAAGAAAAATTTCTGGAAACAGCACAAATACACAGAGGTCAAATACTATGTTACTGAACAATAAACAGGTTAACCAAGAAATCAAAGAGGAAATAAAAAAATACATGGAGACAAATGAAAATGAAAACACAATGGTCCAAAATCTTTAGGATGCAGCAAACGCTATTCTAAGAGGAAAGTTTATAGTAATATAGGCCCATCACAAGAAGAAAGAAAAATCTCAAATAAACAACCTGAACTTACACTTAAAGGAGCTAGAAGAATAAGCAAAACAAACCTGCAGAAGGAAGGAAATAAATATTATTTGGAAAGGGAGGCGAACCATAAGAGACTATGGACTCTGAAAAACAACCTGAGGGTTTTGAAGGGTCAGGGGTGGGAGGTTGGGGGAACAGGTGGTGGGTATGGGGAGGGCACGTTTTGCATGGAGCACTGGGTGTTGTGCAAAAAGAATGAATACTGTTACGCTGAAAAAATAAATAAAATGGGAAAAAAAATATTAGAGCAGAAATAAGTGAAATAGAAACAAAAACAAAAACAAAAAAACCAATAGAACAGATCAATGAAACAAGGAACTGGTTCTCTGAGAAGATCAATAAAATTCATAAACATTTACCCAGACTCATTCAAATAACAACAACAACAACAACAACAAAAACAAGAGAGGGGTCTCAAACAAAATTAGAAATTAAAGAATTAAAGAGGGGAATTAACAACTGACATGACAGAAATGCAAAAGATTATGAGAATATTATTAAAAATTATATGCCAACAAATCAGACAACTTAGGAAAAAAAATGGAAAAATTTCTAGAAACATACTATCTTCCAAAACTGAATCAGGAAAAAACAGAAAATTTGAACAGACTGGTTAATAGTAACAAAAATGAAAGAGTAGTCAAAAAATATACAAACAAAATCTAACACCTGATGGCTTACAAGTGAATTCTACAAAAGATTTAAATAAAAATACCTATTTGTATGAAGCTATTCCAGTAATAGGAGAAGAAGAAAAACTTCCAAATTCATTCTATGAGGCCAAAAGTACCTGGATAACAAAAACAAAAACTACAAAAGAGAGAAAATAAAAGCGAATATTCCTAATGAACATAGATGCAAGGATCCTCAAGAAAATATTAGCAAATCCAATTCAACCATATAGTAAAAGAATTGTTCACCATGATCAGGTGGGATTTAATTTATTCCATGGATGTAAGG
Source organism: Meles meles (assembly GCF_922984935.1). Taxonomy (NCBI): domain Eukaryota; kingdom Metazoa; phylum Chordata; class Mammalia; order Carnivora; family Mustelidae; genus Meles; species Meles meles. The sequence goes on from NC_060079.1 coordinate 55,884,748, forward strand.
ATAGCTCAAAACGCAAATCAAACAACATGATATATCACATTAACAAAATGAAAAATACAAACCATAATAGATGCAGAAAAAGCATTTGACAAAATTCAACATTGGTCCATGATTAAAAAACACAGAGAATAAAAAACAACTCTCTGTGAAGTGGGATTACAATATATCTCAACATAAAAAGGCTATATATGATAAATCTATAGTAACATCATACTCATTGGGTTAATCCTGAAAGCTTTTCTGTAAGAGAGGAATAAGGCAAGGATGTCTACTCTTGCCACTTACAGTCAACTTAGTACTGAAGTCCCAGCCATAGCAATCAAACAGAAAAAAATAAAAGGCATTCAAATTGGTAAGGAAGATGTAGAACAGTTACTATTTGCAGATGACACAATAGCACATATAGGAAACCCTAAAGACTCCACCCAAAAAATATTAGAATAAATAAATTCAGTAAAGTTGCAGGATACAAAATATACAGAGGTTGATTGCATTTCTATATAGTAATTCTATATATTAATAATGAAGTAACAGAAGAGAAATTAAGAACATAATTCCATTTACAATTGTCCCCAAAATAATAAAATACCTAGGAATAAAGAGGTGAAATACCTATAACCCTGGAAATTAAAACATTAGTGAAAGAATTTGAAAACAGGAACAAACAGAAAGCTGATCATCATGCTGATGAATTGGAAAAATTAATATTGTTAAAATGACCATATAACCCAAAGCAATCTATAGCTTTGATGCATCCCTTGTCAAAACACCACTAGTAGTTTTCATAGAACTGGAAAAAACAATCCTAAAATTGTCATGGAACCACAAAGACCCTGAATAGCCAAAGCAATCTTGAAAGAGAAAAACAAAGCTGGAGGTCTCACAATTCCAGATCTCAAGATATACCACAAAGCTGTAGTAATCAAAACACTAAGGTACAGGCACAAAAACAGACATATAATCAATGTGGAACAGAATAAAAAGTCCAGAAATAAACCCACACTTACATGGTCAATGAGTCTTCAACAAAGGAGGTAAGAATATACCATGGGGAGAAACCATCTTTTCAATAAATGGTGTTGGGAACACTGGACTGCTACATGCAAAAGAATGAAACTGGATCACTTTTACACCACACACAAAATTAAACTCAAAATGGATTGAAGACTTAAATGTGAGGCCTGGAACCTGAAACCATAAAACTCCTACAAGAAAAACATGGGCAGTAATTACTTGGACATCAATCTTAGCAGCATATTTTTGGATATGTCTCCTTAGGCAGAGAAAACAAACAAACAAACAAAATGGAATCACACACAAAAAACCAAAAACAGTTTTGCACAGCAAAGGAAACCATTGGCAAAATGAAAAGGCAATCTACTGAATGGGAAAAGATATTTGATAATCAGATAAATGATATATCTGATAAGGGGTTAATATCGAAAATACATAAAGAATGTATACAACTCAACCCACACACATAAGAACCAACAATCTGACTTAAAAACGGGCAGAGAACCTAAAGGGACATTTCTCCAAAGAAGATGTACAGATGGGGGTGCCTGGGTGGCTCAGTGGGTTAAAGCCTCTGCCTTTGGCTCGGGTCATGATCTCAGGACCCTGGGATCGAGCCCCGCATCAGGAGCCTGCTTCCTCCTCTCTCTGCCTGTTTCTCTGCCTACTTGTGATCTCTCTCTGTCAAATAAATAAATAAAATCTTAAAAAAAAAAAAGAACTTGTAAATGCTTTGGGTATACCTAATTAGCATAATCAATCAGGAATGACTTTCTAGTTATAGTTTAAAAAAAAAAAAGAAGATGTACAGATGGCCAATAGCCACATGAGAAGAGTTAACATCACTACTCATCAGGGATTTTCAGATCAAGACTACTTCACACCAGTGAGAATGGCTAGTATTGAAAAGGTAAGAAATAACAAGTGTTGGCAAGGTTTGAGAGAAAAAGGAACCGTCATGCAAACTGTTGGTGGTTATATAAATTTCACAACCACTGTGAAAAACAGGTTGGAGTTTCCTCAAAAAATTAAAAATAGAACTATCATATGATTCGATAATTCTACTATTGGTATTTATGCAAAGAAAACAAGAGCACTATTTCAAAGAGATACATGCACCCTATGTTTATTGAAGCATTGTTTATGCTAACCAAAATATGGAAGCAACCCACATCCATCAATAGATGAATGGATAAACAAGATGTAGTATGAACACACAATGGAATATTACTCAGCCATGAAAAAGAATGAAATCTTGTGATTTATGACAATATGGATAGACTTAGAAGATATTATGCTAAATGAAATAAATCAGAGAAAAACAAATATGATATGATTTTGCTTAGATGTAGAATAAAAAAACACAGTAAACAGAAAACAAAGTCTCATAAATACAGAGAAAAATGAGTGGTTAACAGAGGGGAGGTGGGTGGGAAAATCAGCAAAAATGGTGAAGGCATTAAAGGGTACAAATATCCATTTCTAAAATAAATCATGCAAATTTTCATATTGGATAGGCAGTATAATCAATAATATAATACTGTGTGGTTACAGAGGTTGACTATACTTTCCGTGTGAGCACTGAGTCGTGTGGAATTGTTAAATCACTATGTTGTACAACTAAAAGTAATACAACATTGTATGTCACCTATTCTTCAATGATTAAAAAAACAAACTAAACCAAAGCTTATTAAACTCTTAAAAAAAAAAAGAAAGAAAAATCTCAAATAAACAATCTAACATTATATCTCAAGGACTAGAAAAGAAAAAGAACAAATGAATCCCAGTTAGTAAAAGGAAGGAAATAAACATCAAAGCAGAAATAAATAGAGACCAAAAAGACAATGAAACAAGTCAGTGCAGCTAAAAGCTGGGTCCACTGAAAAAATAAAAAAAATATTGAGAAAGCCTTAGTTATACTCACCAGGAAAAAAAGAGAGGATTAAAATAAAATCATTAATAAAAGAGGATGCATTACAGCTGATAACTCAGACATGCAAAGGATCATAAGAGACTATTATGAGGGGTGCCTGGGTGGCTCAGTGGGTTAAAACCTCTGCCTTTAGCTCAGGTCATGATCTTAGGGGTCCTGGGATACAGCCCCGCTTCGGGCTCTCTGCTCAGCGGGGAACCTGCTTCCTTCTCTTTCTCTCTCTGCCTGCCTCTCTGCCTGCCTCTCTGCCTACTTGTGATCTCTGTCAAATAAATAAAAAAAATAAAATCTTGAAAAGAGAGAGAGACTATTATGAATAATTATCACTGCAAACTGGACAACTTGGAAGAAATGGATAAATTCCTAGCTATATAAACCTACCAAGACTAAAACATAAAAGAAAATTTGAATAGATCAAATACTAGAAAGGAGATTGAATCTGCAATTAAAAACCTTCCCCCCGCCAAAAAAAGTCCAGAGCTGGCCTCACTGTGAATTCTACCAAAAAATTAAAGAATTAATACCAATCCTTCTCAAATTTTCCAAAAAATAGCAGTGGAGGAAAGACTTAAATTCATTCTTTTGATTTCAGCATTACATTGGCGTCAAAAATAGCCATAAGATACAAGAAAGAATATTATAGGTCAATATCCCTGATGAACAAAGATGCAAAAATTCTCAATAAAATCTTACTAAATTGAATTCAACAATACTTTAAAGGATCATGTAATATTGTCAAGTGGGATTTATTCTGGAGATGCAAAAATGGTCAACCTTCATAAATCAATGTGATACACCACATTCATAAAATGATGAAATCCTATGATCATTACAATAGATGTAGAAAAAGCATGTAATAAAATTCAACATTTGTTAATGATAAAAACTCTCAAAAGTGGGTATAGTGGGAACATATCTCAAAGTAATAAAGGCCATATATGATAAGCCCAGCCAAGATCTTACTCAGTAGTGAAAAGCTGAGTGTGTTTCCTCTAAGATTAGGAAAAAGGCAAGATGCCTACTCCTACAACTTTGATTTCAGTATAATAATGCATATTCTAGCTAGAACAATTAGGCAAGAAAAAGAAATAGGGGCATTCAAATTGGAAAGAAGTGAAACTAATTGCAGATGACATTATATATAGAAAACTCTGAAGACTACCCCAAAAAATGGTCAGAAAAAATAAAGTTGCAGGATATAAAATCAATACATAAAAATCTGTTGCATTTTTACACACTAATAACAAACTACTAGAAAGAGAAATTAAGAAAACAATCTCATTTACAATGGCATAAAAAAGAATAAAATATCTAGGAATAAGTTGAACCTAGGAAGTGAAAGGATTGTATGTGAAAAACAATAAAGAAAAAGACACAAATAAATGGAAAGATATTCCACGCTCATGAATTAGAAGAATTAATATTGTTAAAATGTCTATATTACCCAAAGCAATCTACAGATTCAATGCATTTTCCATCAAAATACCAATAGTACTTACCAAAATACCAATAGTACTAGAACAAATAATTATAAATTTATATGGAACCACAAAACACCCCAAATAGCCAAAGCAATATTGAGAAAAAACAAAGCTAGAGGCATCATGCTCCTTGATTTCAAACTACATTAAAAAACTATGGCAATCAAAAATATATGGTATTGGTATAAAAACAGGGATAACAGTGTAACAGAAGAGAGCCCAGAAATACATGTGACTGAGTGGTCACATGCAAAAGAATGTAACTGGGATCATTATCTTACACTATCCACAAAAACAAAGATTTGAATATAAGACCAGAAACCATAAAACTCCTAGAAGAAAACCTAGGCACTAAACTGCTTGACATCATTCTTGATTTTTTTCTTTGGATTAGACACCAAAAACAAAGGTAACAAAAACAAAAAATAAAAAAATTGGAAGTATGGCAAACTTAAAATGTTCTGCACAGCAAAAGAAACCATCAACAAAATTACAAGCAACATAGAGAATGGGAGAAAATGTTTACAGTCATGTATTTGAGAAGAGATTGCTATCCAAAATATAGAGAGAAATCATACAATAAATAGCAAAAAAACAATCTGATTAGAAAGTGGCAGAAGGGGGTGCTTGGGTGGCTCAGTGGGTTAAAGCCTCTGCCTTCAGCTCAGGTAATGATCCCAGGGTCCTGGGATCAAGCTCCCCATCGCATTACATCGGGCTCTCTGCTCAGCAGGGAGCCTGCTTCCTCTTCTCTCTCTCTGCCTGCCTCTCTGCCTACTTGTGATCTCTGTCTGTCAAATAAATAAAATCTTAAAAAAAAAATAAAGTGGCAGAGGATCTGAACAGACTTTTTTCTAAAGGAGATATGCAGATGGCCACAGGTACAAGAAAAGATGCTTGCCATTACTAGCCATCAGGGAAATGCAAATGAAAACCAAAATGAGATACGTCATACCTGTTAGAATGGCTGTTCTTAAAAGACAGGAAACAAGTGTTGGTGAGAATGTGGAGAAAAGGGAAGCCTCATGCACTGTTGGTGGGAATGCAAATTAGTACAATCACTATGGAAAGCAGTATGGAGGTTTCTCAAAAAATTAAAAATAGAACTACTGTATGATTCAGCCCTTCCATTTTGGGTATTTACTCAAAGAAAATGAGAACACTAATTTGAAAAGATACATGCATCCCTATAGTCATTGTGGCATTACTTACAATAGCCCAAATATGGAAACAACCTAACTGTCCACTGATGGATGGGTGAATGGATAAGGAAGATGTGGTAGATATACACAATGGAATACTATTTAGCCATAAAAAAGGAAAGCTTGCAACAACATGGAGGAACCTTGAGGGTATTAAGCTAAGTTAAATAAGTCAACCAGAGAAAGGCACAATCCTACTTAAATGTGCAATGTGAAAAAACAAATAACAACAATAAAATCAAACCCGTAGATATAGACAACAGACTGGTGTTTATCAGAGGGGAAGGCTGGGTTATGAGAAGAGTGAAAGGGATCAATTGCATGGTGACGGATGGTAACTAGACTTATTGTGGCGATCACTTTGTAGTATATGTATCAGATTATTGTGCGGCATAACTGAAACTAGTATACTGTTCTACAACAACATGACCTGAATTTTTAAAAAGTTCCTCCCAACTCCAGATTATAAATACAGTTGCTTGCGTTTTCTTCTCAGGGTGGTGGGACTGAATCCTGCCTTGGGCTCCACACTCAGCAGGGGTCTGCTCAAGAGTCTCTCTCTTCTCTCTCCCTCCCTGCCTGGTGCTTGCTTACATGCATGCTCTCTCTCTTTCTCTCTCAAACAAATAAATCTTTTTTTGTTTGTTTGTTTTTAAAGGAAAGTTGCTGAGTGACTTTAAAAGTTCTCATCAGGGGCGCCTGGGTGGCTCAGTGGGTTAAAGCCTCTGCTTTTGGCTCAGGTCATGATCCCAGGGTCCTGGGATCGAGTCCTGCATCGGGCTCTCTGCTCCGCAGGGAGCCTGCTTCCTCCTCTCTCTCTGCCTGCTTCTCTGCCTAGTTGTGATTTCTCTCTGTCAGATAAATAAAATACTTAAAAAAAAATTGGGGGCCCCTGGGTGGCTCAGTGGGTTAAGTCGCTGCCTTCGGCTCAGATCATGATCTCAGGGTCCTGGGATCGAGTCCCGCATTGGGCTCTCTGCTCAGCAGCGAGCCTACTTCCCTCTCTCTCTCTGCCTACTTGTGATCTCTGTCAAATAAATAAATAAAATCTCAAAAAAAAAAAAGTTCTCATCACAACAAAAGAAAATGTGACTGTGTGGTGAGGAATGCTAACTGGATTTCTTGTGGTGATTATTTCACAATATATAAAATATTAAATCATATTGCACACCTGCAGCTAATATGTTTTATGTCAATTATACTTCAATAATGAATATAAAATATCCAATATAAGAATAAAAATTAGGAGATATTTGATGTAATAGGGAAATAGGACTGTTCAAAAATTTATTCCAATCCATTCATACTGATTTCTTTATTAATCAGGTAACTGTAGTCTTTTGAATTTAGCAGAACTTTCCTTACTCTTAACCTAAAATTATGATAAACTTACTGTTATAATAATTAGGAGGTACATTTATTCAATATAAATGAATAACCTAGTGATGCCACGAAAGTGAATAAATAAGCTGCCATGGTTTATTTTCTTCCTTGAAAAAACTTAAATTTAAGTCAATAATTGATTTTAGATTTTGAAAAGGAAAATGGATTTTTAGCTTAGTATTAGATTTCTGTCCTGAAAAGTAAGGATTAAAAGTTTGAGACTGAGAAGTGAGATTGGACACTGTGTCATTTTGGTTACCTTCTCCTCATTACTAATGTTCTCATGATATGTTGCAATAGTGTTGAGAAATGGGAGTATGTAAGGAAATGACTTTCTAAGTCTTGGCTGACATAACCACAAACTTTTTTGGAACCACTGAACATGTTAGACGTTTCTCTCTTACAGTTTCAAATTTTATTCGTTAAGAACATCAAATTCATCAAGGACATCCTTGATGTCATTGATGTCATCAAGGACATTCCTTATTCATTAAGGACATCAAATATGTCCACTTTGTCACCCAAATATTTTGTTTTCCCATAAAAAAATGCATCATAAATTGAGTTCATATGCTCTACTGTCCCTTATGATGACCAAAACCTGATAGATCCATAACCAGCAAATGGTTATGGTTAGTGCCAATCTCTGAAGAAAAAGGGGAGGAGAGCTATTCAGTGGATCTCTTAATAAAATCAGCAAATTCCGCTGGCTTTCAAAAGACCTTGACAATCAGAATTCCTTTAGATGCTGAAGGAATGGTAACTCTGTATAAGACAGTGATTCCAAATGGTACCCTTATTAGAGCAATTTTACCGAAACCATAAATTAGTACAGAAGTAGCTACTACTCAATCAGTTGCAATTCCTTTAAAATTTGTTTAAATTGACCAACAGGGCTTGCTTCCAACTCTATAAATACATTAAAATTCTGTGAACTGTAAAATTTAAATAACACAACAAATTCTTAACAAAATAATTTTGCCGCACTTATCTGACATAAACTCAAAGTTTTGCAGTTTTCAGTGAAAGCGTCAAATTGGATCCCAAAAATCTAGAGCAGACTATAACAGCATAATAGGTTTTGATTATTACTCAATAGTACAAACCAACTGTATTTGTTACTCGCAGGAGGTACAGATTTTCACATATTAGCATGGAAAGTCATAGAAAACACATCCATATGTGTCAAAATAATTTTATCTTGCTAGCTGCTAAGTCTTCCTTTGCTACGGGGTAAATCGGAGGCTTTCTGATATCTGTAACTAGGAAATAGTTCCAGGAGCTTCATTATTTTTATTTTCTTAAGCAATATTTCAGAGACTTAATAAATTCACGTTTTGTGTTTCCAGGTGTCTCGTTAGTTTTGAAGTGGGTAAGCTTTCAGTTTTAAGACTGTTTTAAAGCTTACACACCTCGATTTGTTATTTTCGTTGCACAGTGAAGCAATCGGAGATATGAACAAAGAAAGAAAGAAACAGACTCCTAAAAACAGAGAACAAGCTGGCGGTTGCCAGAGGTGGTAGGAGGATGGGGGACATAAAGAAGATTAAGAGGTAAAACTTCCCGTTATAAAATAAATCACAAAGGTGAAAAGCACAGCACAGGGAATGTAGTCAGTAATATTGTAATAACGTTAAATGGTGACAGATGGCGACTGCCCTTGTGTTGAGTGCTGAACAATGTATAGAATTGGTGAATTACTATGTTGTACACCTGAAACTAATATAATGTTGTATGTTAATTATACTTCAGTAAAAAAAACAGGATAATGTTATAAAATATTCCACTTTTTATCTTTTTTAGGAGACGCACATGAAATAATTTGCTGAGTAGAGTCAACATTTTTCTCATACCTTGTTTATACTTTCAGATCCAGCAGTGATGTTTGACCTTGATCAGACCTCTGTATATTACATGCCATGTTTCTTTTTACCTTCTAAAAACAAATGATCATCTTAAAGGACAATTAGACTAGTTCACGACAAAGATACAACTGTCAAGAACTTAGAACATGTGGTGAGTAGCCCAAAGTAATACTGACATAACCCTAACTCAGCGGCAAGTCCAGACATTTTTGCAGGCAAGATAAAGTTATGCTGCATTTTCCTTCACAATTAGTTATAAAATATATAATTAAGTCGTGGACATTAACTGCAGTAGTTTTCTACTGCTGCAGGCATGACAAATTGCCATAAACTTAAGGCCTTAGAACAACACAAATTTATTACCTTACCGCTTGTCCCGGGCAAAAGTCCAGGTTGGAAGAAGTGGGTTTTCCGCTCAGAGCTTCTCCAGGCTGAAATCACGGTGTTTGGTGGTTTGTTTTCCTTTCTGAAGCTCAGGGTGTCTCGCACCTTCATTCACGTTGTTGGCTGAATTCACTTTCTTACACTGATAGGACTGAGGCCCCTGTTCTGCGTGTGGGCTGTCAGCCTAGGGTTAGCTAGAAGGTCCTACCTAGTGGTAGGACCTGGTCCTACCTGGCCTCAGATCTTTCTGGATAAGCTCAGGTTCTTTTAAGGGCGAACTTGATTAGATTTGGGCCACATGAATAATCTCCCTGTTGATTAGCTCAGAAGTCAACAGGTTAGCAGTCAAATTACCGGAGTGATTCTCAAGCGTTTGGAATGCAAGCAAGAGGGAATTAGTCCAAGCCTGTACATTAGGGGGCAGCCGAGTTCTGGAGGGCCACCGTGGAATGCTGCTTACCACCTTGGTTTATTATGTTGATGCTCAAATTAACTATTACATGCCCGGAAAATCCAGTGAGAAACTAGTGAAGAAAAGATCAAATGACCTTCCCTGGCTAAGACATGGCTTTACCACATTATTCTGTCCGTTGAAACTTACATCACTTGCACCTCACAATTGACCATTTCTTAGTGTGCACGGGTCTTGCTAAGGATCCGTGCAGTCCTTTCTAATATTTCTTATTCTTTTTGTTCTATTTTATAACTTTTTTAGCAAAAGCTGATCATAACTCAAAAAATGGATTTCACAAAATAGATTTCACGATCCATGATTTGAAAAACAAGATCTTAATCGACATATTTTATTTTAATCAGTAATCTTCAAAGTCTTCTTTGTAGTAAGAAACGCTCAAGTATATTTATGCAAAATAATTATTTCTGAATAAATTAATACATGCGGATGGGTAAGCAATAATCTTCAAGTTTGCTGATTATCCCGAGACAAATGGCAATACCAGTACAGTCCACAGGAGGGCAGCATGTGTTCTAGGTATATTTTAGACTTAGCTGTTCTCTAGCTGAGTGCGAATTCTAAGTGAATTATTTACAGCGTGGTGGTATGAGCACTGGAAGAACACAGAGGACTCACACTGCACCGTCGGCGCATGGCCTGGACGCTGAGCAGAATCTGGAGGGGGGAGCCTCATATTTTGAAAGAGATGGGGAGTAAAACTCTGCCTGGTGGAAAAAACCCAAAACTACCAGTTATGATAGAGTTCTGTGTTCCTGGTTTCAATTGTACTCCGAAATGCATGCTCCCTTTTCCTTTCTCTTCTTTAAAAAAAATATCATTATAAAACTCCACATTCTTCAAAAAACACATAAATAACAAAGTTATTGTAACTCTTCAGCCTCACATTCCTCCCTTTACGCACTCTCTCCCGGGTCCCGGAACGTGAAAAGGCAACCCCAGACTCTCATTCCACCCAGTCACGCAGAGGCTGGTTTCCATTAACAGCCCAGTCAGACCCAGCCCATCCCTCAGTCTTTCTCAGAGGTGACCTGGCGACAAGGGTTGTTGAGCCGGAATGTCTGAGCAACCCGTGCGTCAAGACTGTTACTTGAGTGTTTGAAATGGAAGTAGCTGACCTTTGGAGGAGAGTGGTTCAGGACTGCTACAGGAACAGAAAACAGCACATATTTCTAGAGTTAGATTCAACCACTGTACTGTTGGAACCGCAGTTCGAATCCCAGAATCAACCATTTTAAACTGGGCCATTTAAAGATGGCTTGGAACAAACCCTCTCATTACTAAAACCCAGAAATCCAGCCATCTTCTGGAAATTGGATAAAATATCTCGAATACAGATATTCTCTATTCCTTTGGTCATGGGATAGCAGAGCCCTAGAAAATATCAACCATCCTAAAGTTAATGAACAGACGCTGCTATCACACTTGGTACTTCAGCTGACGTAAACCAACGGAGGTTTTCTTAATTCAGAATAAGTGGGAAGGGACAGATTTTTACAGATGCATATGTGAGCATCAGGATGAAGGATGAGTTGAACATTTCTTCTTGTTTATTTTTTAAAGATTTATTTATTTGAGAGAGAGGGGGGGAGTCTGAATGCATAGGTGGAGGAGGGAATGGGAGAAGGGGAGGGAGAGGGAGAGAAGCAGACGCCCACTGATGCAGGACTCCACCCTAGGACCCTGAGGTCATGACCTGAGGGGCATCAAGAGTGGGCCGCCCAACCCACTGAGCCATCCAGAAGCCCAGAACATCTCTCCTGTGAGTTTCTTTTATATTTTATTTTCCTATACCTGGAAGGAGGAGAGTGATAAAATAAATACCTAAAAAGCAAGGAATATGTATGATGGGCGAAAAGATCCAAATATAAGAACATTCACTGAAGTATTTTTATAATAGTAAGAATCAGGAAATAACCTAGATGAGCATCATGTGGAATTTGGGTGAAAAAACCATGGGACACGGTGGAAGACTATATGGGGGTTAAACTGAATAAGCTAAATTATATGAGATAACATGGAAAAGTCTGGAAAACATAATATCTCTTCAGGTTTATCGAGGAATAATTAACATAAAGTGAAAATAATATTAATGAAGAAAGCAAGTGGCAAAGGACATATACAAAATGAGAACATTTATGTAAAGGGTAATATTAAAAAAATTATAAATTATATATATTCAATCACACAACTTGAAAATACTTACAAGGAAGGATAAACCCCAAATCAGGATATGAATTTTCTGGGGGGTGAGAGGGGAAGGTAGTGTAGCTGGAACTCTAATGTCATATTTTAAAAAATAGAATTCTGAAGCTAATCCAGCAAAACGTTAAAATTCCTTAAAGTTTTATGACAGGCACATAAAGATTTATTGTAGTGTATTTTGTTCTTTCGGGAGGTTTTGAAATATAAAAATAACATTAAGGACACATGCAAAAGTAAAGATCCAAAAACAGTCTCGGATAATAACTGTTGTCCAGATACTCAGTTTGCCAGTTCTTAGCTCTTTCAGGTAGAAACTGTGTTAAATTGTGCCTGACTGAGGCCGCGCCTCCTCTGCTTGGGGGAGAATCAGAGCAAAGGAGAGGTTGCAGGACCAGGGCAATGCGAATCTGGCCACCAGCAGGTGTTCTATGTCCTCCCAGATGGGAACTCTTCCAACGCAAGGATAGCCTTCCATCTTCCTGTACCAATCGGGGCACATCCAACCGAGCCCCAGGGACACAAAAGCCACTAAAAAATCAGTAATGTGGTTCTTCCGCGGGACTCTGAAGCACGTTCATACCACTGGACGCACTTCCTCATGTCGCTTCCCTGGGGTCCTGGGAGTCGGATTCCGATCCTAGGAGTCGGATTCCGATCCTAGGACCCGCACCACTCTGCGGAGTCACCGTGGTCTTGTCCTGTTCAGTGTGGAAGCAGAAGTGTTTTGGACTAAGAAAGATGACCTGGGAAGTCCTTCTGAGATCTGTTACTCTGGATTGCTTTGGGCTCATCTCCGTCCTGGACGGATGAAAGTCGGGAACAATGACTGTGTGTTTCTCGGTTTGATTTTACCGGAAAACAACAACAACAACAACAACAACAACAACAACAACAACAACAACACAACCTTGCATTGGCTACTTCTGACTGTGACAGGGCAGGTTTTCTCTCAGGGCCTGGCATCAAGTTTCTGAGGGTTTTCAGCATTCAGGTTCCACACTGTCTCCTTAGAGTTAAGTACTTATATCCCAGATTAGCTATTAAATGAGAGAGCCAGGGAGGACCCGCGTGCAGTTTACTCTGCAGAGACAGTTCTGTCATTCTCTGCCTCATTTCTGATAACTATCTCTTGATTCTTAGTGCATGGCTTGATTTTTTTCCCCAAAGGATAAAGAAAAATACCCTGGATATTATAATGCAAGTTGTCAGGCTTGTTGAGGCTGGTGATGGTGGGCAGGCGGATGTGGGTCACACGGTACGCTCTGCCACCTCACTAAGAAAATAATGATTCTAAAGAACGCAGAGAAATTAAACTTATTCATCTCTTTGTGGGTGGCGGGAAATTCTCTCTGTGGGGACAGAGTGGGGGCAAAGGAGGAAGAAATGAAGAGTGGAACCCTGGAGCCCTTGTGGTGGCAGGACCATGTGAGGCTTCTGAGCTAAAGGATGGGGCCAGGTGGCCTGGTGGACAGGGACTGGGAGGGAAGAAAATGGGAGATGTCCACTGTCACTCATGCCTCCAGATGTGACATTCGTCAGACTTGACTTCTGATATTCGTTGAGAGGAAAGAGAAAGTGACTTCGTTCGTGAGCTCTCATGATCTCTTGGCACTTGACTATTTAAAAATAAGTTTTAGGGCTGGGGCACCTGGGTGGCTCAGTGGGTTAAAGCCTCTGCCTTCGGCTCGGGTCATGATCCCAGGGTTCTGGGATCGAGCCCTGCTTGGGTCTGGTCTCTTCTGCTCAATGATGAGCCTACTTCCTCCTCTCTCTCTGCCTGACTCTCTGCCTACTTGTGATCTCTGTCAAATAAATAAAATCTTTAAAAAAAAAAGCAACAAGTTTTAGGGGTGCCCGAGCAGCTCAGTCAGCTGAGAATCCTACTTTTTTTTTTTTTTAAGATTTTTATTTATTTGACAGACAGAGATCTTAAGTAGACGGAGAGACAGGCAGAGAGAGAGAGGGAAGCAGGCTCCCTGCTGAGCAGAGAGCCTGACTCAGCGCTCGATCCCAGGAACCTGGCATCATGACCTGAGCCAAAGGCAGATGCGTTAACCCACTGAGCCAACCAGGCGCCCCGAGAATCCTACTCTTGATTTCGTCAGGGGTCCTGACCTCAGGTTGTGGGATTGAGCCACATGTCTCTGTGCTCAACGTGGAGTCTGCTTGAGCTTCTTTGACTCCTTCTCCTTCTGCCCCTACCCCACCCCTGGCTCTCTTTCTCTCTCTAAAGTAAACAAATCCTTAAAAAAAATAAATTTTAAATGTACTTGTCAGACATATGATTGTACATTATTATGGTAATTTTTTTAGAGGAGAAAACCAGACTCGGAGAGATTTCCTTCTCTAAGGTCATATGTTTAGTGAATGGGGGAAATAGAATTTAAATCTAGGTTTGTACTTGAGTTCCAAGCTATGTTTATTCTACTATGGAACGTTTGGACCATAAAGTGGATTATAACACAGATGAGAGCATCCACGTGCACAAACAACATTCACTTACGTGTTTTCATTGTGTTTACACAAGAGATTTCCCAACTGGGCTGCATGTCCCCTAAGGGGTACACAGGCTGATCAGTTGAGAGCATGGGAAGAAAACGTGAGAACCTCCATTTGTACTTTTATCTCAGTTTTTTAAAATTACCACTTTGGATATATATTGTAGTACATATACTATATTACATACATTATTTATATCATATATAATACATGTATAGATATATGATGTGTGTGTTTGTGTGTTTGTGCATGTATGAGATACATGCTTAAAATGTTTGGAGAGTGCTGATACAAGCCAGAGTTTGGGAGTTACAGCCTGTGGATCAAATCTGACCCATCACGTGATTTTGTAAATTTTAATGAAACCCAGCCATGCTCATTTGCTTTCACATTGCCTATAACAGAGCTGAGTAGTTGCATTACAGGCCATTTGGCACACGAAACCTAAAATGTTTCCCATGTGGTTTGTACAGAAAAAGTTTGCCAACCTCAGATTTACTATGAAGTAGAAGTAGATGATTAAGTTTTGAAACAAAACTTTGACCTTAAATATAAATTGGTATTCGATCACTGCCCTGCCTAGAAGCGGATAGAACCTACTGTCTCATCTCAATGATCATGAATCAACTTTTAAGTTAGTGCTTGATATGACGTTGCCTGAAATCCTGCACCTTAGCAACCTATTTTTGTAAAATAGGTCGTGTTGAACTGGCTGAAGAATCAGCTCGGAGAAACTAAAGGGAAATGTACAATAATGAACAAAAAAGGATACTTTCTATAAAAGCCAGCGTGCTTCTACCTGCCGGAGATGGGGCTCTCTTGCACACCCCCTCCAATATACTGAGCAGCAGGACGTTCAGAATTTCAGCTGTGAGCTCAGGCTTGCTAGTTGCCCTGAGTCAGTCCTGACCAACGTGGCCTCAACCCCGCCAACAGGAAGTTTCTGGAGTAATTCTAGGATCTGGTCTGCCTGGGGTCCAGATTTGTTCTCTGCTGCCCCTTTGGGATAAAGCTTCAACCACCATCTACTAAGCTAGGGTTGAGGATACTTTGTAACTGGGAGGCATGACCTTATACATACAAATATCCTGTTCCAATTGTATGGTGTCTCTCCCCCACCCGTTCTGCACACACAAACATTCCAGCAAGACTTAACCTCGTAGCTAGTTTAGCCTCTAGCACATTCTTTTCAGATCCACACTCAATTCTGTTCCTCTGACGGTCCATTTTGGGTCCCTAGCTTGCCTTGCAAGTAAGAGCAGAAGGGTTTTTTGTTTGTTTTTTTGTTTTTGTTTTGTTTGTTTGTTTTTTTTAATTTATTTAACAGACAGAGACCACAAGTCGGCAGAGAGGCAGGCAGAGAGAGAGAGAGGGAGGAAGGGAAGTGGGTTCCCTGCTGAGCAGAGAGTCCAATGCGGGGCTCGATTCCAGGACCCTGAGATCATGACCTGAGCTGAAGGCAGAGGCCTTAACCCACAGAGCCACCCAGGCACCTCAAAAGCAGAAGGTTTTTGCCTGCAGTCTTCCTGAGCAGTAGAATATGAGCTTCAAATATTTGAAATAAGCAGGGTAACAGAACAAACCACTTTATGGGATACATCAGTCACAGATATGACATTTCTCAAATAATGAAGCATCTTGCCGCTGTCATTCCAGTTCCTCCTGGAGTTCCTAACAGGACGGAGGAGTCGCGAAGAGCTGTGGATGCTCTTAGTGTACAGTCATCAGAGATTAATCATTTCCCACAACAGTGACTCCTCTACTCGGTGGAGACCATGGCTTGCGTCGAAACCCCAGACCTGACAGGATCTTGTCAAGATCTTCAAATAGGGGAATGCCCGCTTGCGCTGTACAATCAGTTCCGTGAAACACAGCGGTGCTGCCCGATTCTTCTACAGTGTTACATGGAGGTGGGGCTGACCCAGCAGCCCCTCCTAAAATGTTAAGGACACCCGCGGATGGTTATCGTGCTTTTGGTTTGAACAGCCTTGAGGAGGAACTACCCTCATTCCCTTTCATTCTTTTTTTTTTTTTTTTAAGATTTTTATTTATTTGACAGAGAGAGAAATCACAAGTAGGGAAGAGAGGCAGGCAGAGAGAGAGAGAGCGGGAAGCAGGCTCCCCACTGAGCAGAGAGCCCGATGCGGGGCTCGATCCCAGGACCCCTGGATCATGACCTGAGCCACCCAGGTGCCTCTCCCTTTCATTCTTGTAAAGATTCACCACACCATGAAGAATGCCTCCCAGAAGATGCTGGATTTTGTCCTTGGTCTCACTTCTTCCACTCTTGTCGCTCCGGCCAGACAGGTCCTTCAATGCATAAGTCAGATTGTATTTCCTCCCTCATTAAAATCTCTCCTGGTTCCCTATAGTAGTAACTGGAGCTCATGAACCCCTGTGAAATCTAACTTCTGCCTGCTTCTCCACACTCTGCGCTCCCCGTGCTTTGGCCCCGTTGGACTTCCATGTTCATTTCTACCTCGGGATCTTGGCAGTTGCTCATCCTTGGAATGCTCTTCCCCAAGATAGTTGTGCGGCTGCCTCGATTTCATCAGCCATGTCTTAGCACAATTGAGGCCTCCTCAGAGAAGTCTTCCTTGACCACTCTAGCTGAAATAGATATCCCCAAGGACTGCTCGCTCTCTTCCCCCAATTTCCCTACTTTATTGTCTCCATAGCACTTACTACTCTTTGAATGTGTGTGATTTATACCATTTATGCCATTTTATTTATTTACTTATAATCCACTCATGTATTTATTCACACCCATTTTCCAATGAGAGAAATTCCATGGAAGCGAACTTCATTCGTCTTCACTGCTTCACGTTCAGACAATAGAGATATGTTTTCAATAAATTCTTCTGGGTAAAGTATTGATTGAGTAATGAGGCAATGGCTAGTTTTCTCCACTACTTCTTCCACCATTTTTTCATCTCCATGTGCTCTTGCATTCATCCTTGCAGTCCAGCCTCAGATTCCACATTATACGTTCCAGAAAACCCCCCAAATTGACTTTGATGTCAAGATCAACCACATCTCTACAAACAGAAAACTCAACTCGATAGTCCTACTATTCTAAAGTGCTAACAGAAACTTCCATACCATTAAGGTTTCCACAATTACTAATGAGAAGCCTCCAAAATTTTCTTTGCTAAATGCTTGCAAATCCTTACAGATGCATCTAATTGAAAAATGGAAGCAGCAGTCCATGAAAAGTTTATGGTGCTGTGCAAGTTAAGATCACATGTGGGTTTCAGAGACATCTTCTTTTATTGATTTTGAGAATTGTGCTACTTTAAAATAGGTTAGGGAGATACAAAATGGTAGTCAATAACAATTTTTCAAATGTATCTAAATCATACATTTTTAATTGATTTCAGTGTCATTAGTTGTGCAGGTGTGTCAGGAAGGGAGCGATCAGTGGAGAACCCCACTGAATGATAAAAAGGATTTCTTGTAGGGATTTAAGTTTATGTAGCAACGGGAGCTGGGGAAGCTGCTCCATGAGGATGCTGTCCTTGTGGCTGAGTGCTGAGCCCACGTCAGCTGGGAAGTCAGAATGGGAAGAAGAGAAAGGGACACGGAAGGCCACAGACAGAGGGAAACCAGGTGGATGAGCTGGAACTTGTGTCATCTCTCACTGGAACTCAGGGTGGTCCCTGACTGCTTCCAAACTTCCGACTTTGATGCTGTAGGTGACTGGAAAAGAGCTGGTGTGCTTGGCCATGGAGAAATCTAGAAGGAGCTGGAAGAATTAAGGCCTAGATATTGCCCCTTGCCAAGGAGGTGATCCAGCAGACCCGTGACAATGTGTATGACGTGAGCCGAGACAATGCCTTATTCTCAACCGGCCCTTCTTGTAAACATGGCTGGTGCCTCTCTTCCACCTTCTAAGTCTTGAGTAAATTTCTTTTGGCCAGTCCTAACTCAAACCATGCTGGAAAACAGTTCTGGCTTAGCTGATTTTACGCAATACTAAGTCACCACTCTAGGTGGTAGATTTTACTAAACTCTATATATAATCCACACAGTCAAAAATATGTATTTCTTTGAAGCTCATTGATTCCAGATAAGAGCTGGGTACTAGTCAAGGCTTCACCTCTGACCAGCACTTTCTCTTTTGGAGGTCACCCAAACACCTTGACCTTAAGATACTACATTGGCTAATTAAGGGCATTCAGCTCGTATCTCTAAATGGCTTTCCAACACCATGATGTCCTGACTCTAAGATTTACCTTTTTCTTATTTTTTTTTTTTAATTTAAAAGAGGAGAGTATAGAAAATGCAACCAAACATTGTCTTTGATAAGTGTGACTATTTATAGGCTGGCTCTTAATCTGTGAAGTTTTAAAATATGTCTTACTTTTTAGAGACATGCACTGAACTCTTTGAGGATCAAATGCCATGATATGTGGGATTTGCTTCAAAATAATGAGGAAGAGAAGGAAGCTCCAGGAAAGGAAGGGAGAAAACATCAAACAATAGATCATAAGTTAATAAATGATGAAGTTTGTTATTCTTAAATGTGGGTAGTGGGTTTATTATATTATTTTCCCTACTTTTGTACATGTTTGAAATTCTCCACAATAAAATGTTTATTGCAAAATTTCCTGCTAAACAGTTTTGGATGTTACATTTTGGTTTTCCTTATTTTATTTTATAATCGACTACGAAAAAAGAGGTATAATTGCTTCATTGTATGATCTCCAGGAGAACAGAGCCCTCTGCCCATATGATAATTTATATCTACTGGTCTCTATAAATTATTCTTCTCCCAGCTCCCAGGTTGCAAGCTCAGGCCTGGGAACTTTCGTTCACTTACAGGGAAGAAGATGAAAACATTCAATACACAAAATGAATACAATCCACTTGTTTTCAGTGAGGTGCTTCACCTTTGCCCCTGGCAGAGCCTTTCTGGTCCAACACTACCAGAGAATAAGCCTGTTTCAGGTTGTGTTGGAGGGAAACCTCAGCCAGCTGTAAGAGCAGGGAAGTAGATTTGGAAGTCTGACCTTTTCTTACCAGGATTTAAATGGATCCTGTTTGACCAGACCCCTCCGGTATCCCCGCCAGTCTGGTGGGGATTGTTTTCATTCAGAGAGGAGTGTTATCTGCGCTCTGAGGGGTCTGTTGTAATTAGGCCTTGGGATTGCCACCTTCCAAAATGTTATTAACATATGTTGTTTCCTATCATTTCATCCACGATTCTTTTTGTTGTAATTAATTGATAACATTTTTATCCTTCATTCTAAATTTGAGGGCTTAGTGGGTGCTAGAGATAAATACACTTGTTTAACCCTGTCCCTTCAGCTGGAAATCTCTGCTTGAGGATGTTAGCCCAGATCACCATATTCCTTGTTTTCACAGAACTCATTTCAGCCATTTTACACCCATCAGCCTTCCTCCCTCACATATTAGCTGGCTGCGTATCGTGAGCCATGGCGGACTTGTGGTATCTGCCAGTCTCACCTGTTGAACCGGATTCCTACTTTCAGAATCTTTTGATCAGTCCTGTCTCTCCTGACACGAGTAATGCTTCATTGGATAGAATTATTATTCTAGCCTAACCAAACCCTCTGAGTGATTATTACCGTCAAAGCATCCCCAAGCACTATAGAAGACTACACTTATCTGTGTTTAAACACAGAAGCCAGACTAACTCGACCTTCTGGAAGGTTACACTGCCAAATCTTTCTTTCTTTTTTTTTTTTTTTTTTAATTTTATTTATTTATTCGACAGAGAGAGATCACAAGTAGATAGAGAGGCAGGCAGAGAGAGAGAGAGGGAAGCAGGCTCCCTGCTGAGCAGAGAGCCCGATGTGGGACTCGATCCCAGGACCCTGAGATCATGACCTGAGCCGAAGGCAGCGGCTTAACCCACTGAGCCACCCAGGTGACCCCACTGCCAAATCTTTCTTAAACAAGACAGTCAGCTACACTGTTTGCTCTCGTGTATGTTTGCAGTTCGGTGAAAGGGGACTGTCTTTGGCTCACAGGGATCAAACATTCCTTCTGGTTGTTTTCTTAGTAGTGTGTAAAGCATCTTTGGCGAAGACGGTGAAGATGTGAAGACAGTCATCAGAGGTGAAGATGACAGCTCCCCTCTATCACCTTGCAGGGGTTTGGTGGAGAGGGAAGGCCAGGAAAATATGCATCCAGGGCACCAGTAAGGACCCTGGGAAGGCTTACAGGGCCCAGGAGAGCAGAGCAAGTCTCCTGTCTCCTCCCTTTGCTTAGGTCTGCAAGCTGCAAACCCAATCCCAATTCTGTTGACATCTGAAAGGAATTGTGATCCTGTGCCAATTTGCAGAGCTGCTCTTTGAATATACACTTTAAAATCTCTGCTTTGGTTTAGGTTGTTGTCTTCACTATAAAGAGAGTGGTTTAGATTTAGCAATTCAAGCAAAATACTTAAATGAAGAAATCCCCCAAATTCTGTGGATTCCTGTCTTTGTGGGTTTACTTCTTATTGCAAGATAGGGATAAACTTATGATGATAACACTTCACTCTCTTCCTTCACTTTTTTTTGTTTCTTCCTCCTTCTCTTCAACTAATTTTTTAAAAAAGATTTTACTTCTTTATTTGACAGACAGAGATCACAAGTAGGCAGAGAGAGAGGAGGAAGCAGGTTCCTGATGAGCAGGGAGCCCGATGCGGGGGTCAATTCCAGGACCCTGAGCTCATGACCCGAGCTGAAGGCAGAGGCTTTAACACACTGAGCTACCCAGGCTCCCCATCCTCTTCAACTATTAACGTTCATACATTGAGTCCTTGATATTTGATATTTAAAAAAAAAAAGTGATAAGACATAGCTCCTGTCTCCAAGGAGCTTACAGTCAATACAATAACATTTACTCAGAGGCTATTATTTAGGTGAGAGGAGAAAATGTTTCAAAAAGGCCCAGATTTTCACCTTTCACCTTCCTCTGCATTTAGAATTGTACCCTCTGTGCTCTTTTCCACGTTGTCTCTGTGCAAAAATATTGTCATCGGGGCAGCTGGGTGGCTCAGATGGTTAAGGTTATGTGTCTACCTTTGGCTCAGGTCATGATCCCAGGGTCATGGGATCAAGCCCCACATCCAGCTCCCTTGCTCAGCAGGGAGCTCGCCTCTCCCTTTCTCTCTCTCCCTCTATCCCTTCCCCTGACGTGCTTTCTCTCTCAAACAAATAAATTTTAAAAATCTTAAAAAAAAACCATTGTCGTCATCATACACAAGCCCTCCAAATTTATTTTTTACAACTCACATGCCACCCACATTTGTCCAATCCCCCTTTAATTATTCACAGAGGGATGTGTCATTCTTGGGTTGAGTTTCTTCGTCCTTAATTTGGAAGTCTGCTTCAAACCCGCCCATTCTTTTTTTGTGGAGAACATTCCTTTTCCTTTCGCCTGGAATACAGCTGACTACAAGTGAGCTTCTCATCTGTTTTATATTTCTGTGTGCACCACTCCAAGGGTTAGAGTTGGTTTCTTCCATTATCTTCATTGAATCCATCTTCTGCATGTAAACGTTTTGAAGGGAAATGTGAATTGTGCAAGGGAAGGTAAGAACTTTGAGTGTGAAGACTGTTTATTTTATTATTTTTAAAAGATATATATATATATATATATATATATTATTTGAGGGTGGGAGGGGCAGAAGAAGAGGGAGAGGGAGAAAGAATCTTAAACAGGTTCCCCACTGGGCATGGATTCCCAAGGGGGAGCTGGATCCCATGACCCCAAGATCACCACCTGAGCCAAAGATGGAGATCTAATTCTTAACTGACTGATCCACTCAGGCACCCCAGGCCTCATTTTACTTTTATTTATTTAAAAAAATTTTTTTAAAAAAGATTTTATTTATTTATTTGACAGACAGAGATCACAAGTAGGCAGAGAGGCAGTCAGAAAGAGAGGGGGAAGCAGGCTCCCTGCCAAGCAGAGAGCCCGATGTGGGGCTCGATCCCAGGACCCTGAGACCGTGACCTGAGCTGAAGAGAGTCTTACTGAGCCACCCAGGCGCCCCTCTCATTTTACTTTTAATTGGCTGGGTATCCCAGGTACTCAGGTATGCTTTTGCCTCAGTTTCCCAAATTGGGTCAAGTAATGGCTCTGTTCATTTCATGGACATTGGAGAGAAGAAAAGACTACACATCTAGGCATGCAAAGTTGCCATCCAGGTTTCATCTGCTTTTGAGGCTGTGCAATGTCATGAAATATGGTTCCCTGCTGCCATGTTACAGAGCAGGACGATGCAATGTTTCATACTCGGTGTAGTTCAGTGTTTGTTTTGAATTCATTTATCAGCTGTGTGCCTCCATTCTCATTCTGAAGGGAGGTTATATTGCTCTGATGAGATAAAATAAACTTAAACAAGTCCAACTTGTGGAGATAACTCCCGATGCCTAGTGATTTCTTCTCTTGTTCCTTTCACATCAGGGCTTTGCTTCTGTATCCATATATATATATATATATATAGAGAGAGAGAGAGAGAGAGAGAGATAAATATTCCTTCTACCTGCTCATGGGGAAAGTAACTTTCCAAAGTTGACAGTGACGTTTTTCTCCTTGTTCTAAAAAATAATAAAAAATACTTAGATCCCTAATTTCAAGGGATAAAAATGAGGAGTAACTCTTCTATATTAAGATTTTTTCATTTATTTATTATTTTTAAAGATTTTATTTATTGATTTGAAAGAGAGAGAGAGCACAAGCAGGGTGAGGGGCAGAGGGAGAAGCAGGCTCATCGCTGAGCAGGGAGCTCGATGCAGGGCTTAACGCAGGGCTAGATCCTGGGACTCTGGGATCACATTCTGAGCTGAAGGCAGACACTTCACTTACTGAGCCACCCAGGTGCCCAAGAATTTTTTTTTTTTTTCAAATCTACTTAGTTCACAGCTGGAATTGTTTCTGCTCTTATTCCACTTCAAGGGGAAAATCTACGCTCATAAATCAGGCAACAGTTCCACTGCCCTCAAGACTTTTTATACAACTAATGATTACTATAATGCCTTAAGAATATTACTTGATTTACCAAAATATGATTTGTACACAGATTTTTAAGAAATGGTGTGAAATCATGCATATCATTCTCCACAAAGTGGTCATCTTTTAAAACATTAGATGATTCTTGTCTCCCTTTAAGATCTTATGTATGTTTTCTATTGTATTTAGAAGAGAATCTAAACTGCTTCTTGTGGCCTTTAAAACCCAGTATCATCTGACTCTAGCTCACCTCTGCAATATTATCTTTCACCGATTTCTCTTTGCTTACTACATTCTTTTACACTGACTCATTGATTTATTTATTCACTTGGGCAATTATTTTTGGAGGACATAATCTGTGTTAGGCATTGTTATAAACATTGTAAATACCACTGAGAAAGGGTATTGCCCATATGGGATCAGTACTACAGTGGAGGAGAGATAATACACAAAATAATATGTAATATATCGGAGATATATCCAGTGAAACCAAATACAACAGGTATACAGGGCAAAGATGGAAGAAGATATCTTTGTCTTGGTGGTTAAGGGAGACCTCTTTAAGGAGATAACGTCTTGGAAACAACATCAATGAAATGATGTAGAAAGCATTCTGGGCAGAGGGAATAGCAAATGCAAATGTCCTGAGGTAGAAATTAGTGTGTGAGTTTGATGGACAGCAGGAAGAGGAATGTTAGTGGAGGGGACTGAGGGAGGGGATCACAGGGGATGAGATCATAAAGACAGGTAGGGCAAGATCATGTAAGAACTTGTAGTCTTGATTTGGAATAGACTCTAAAATTGTAAGAAAGGAAGCCAATGGGAGGAGATACATGTGGGGATTGTTGCAGTTGTATAGGTGAGGGATAATAGGATCTTGGATTAGAAAAAAAAAAACCTATAGATTCTGGAAAATTATTTGAATTCTGGAAATAAATTTTAAAGGTTGAGTGAAAAGTATTACTATTGGATTTGATAGTGTAAAAGGAACAAGAACTTAAGGATGACTTTGGAAATTTTAGCCAGAACGACTGTGTAAATGAAAGTTCCATTTACTAAAATTGGGAAAACTGAGGGAGGGTCATGATTTGAAGAGATGGCAGAGTTGTGTTTTGGATATGTGGGGCTTGAGCTGCCTTTTATATAAAGATGTCCATTGGAAATGTCTTGGCAATTCAAAATGTAAATCTGGAGCTTATGGGAAACTTTTCAAGTGGGGTATCTGGATGGTATTTGAGCTGAGGCAGGGGATAAAATCAATTAGAGAACTGATGTGGTGAAAGAAGAGGGCAGAAGAAGAGGAACAGTCTGCATGGGTGACTGTAGAAGACCATCAGCTGAGGCAGAAGGAAACTGGACTGTGTAATGTTCTAGAAATCAACTGAATAAAGACTTCCAAAATAGAAGAAATAATCAGTAGTGTCAAATGCTGTCAACCATATCAAGCGAGAAGACTGCCCTGACAACTGGAGTTGGCAAGATGGAACCACCAAGTGTTTACCTTGACAAGAGTAACCTAGGTGTAGTGTTGGGGTTAAATTGAGCCAGTTGATATTATTTAGCAAGTTAGCAGCTGACTAAGAAATACATTGAGTGAAAAAGCCTCCACAAAACCCAATAGTCTTCTTACATTTAGCAATATTCTAATGTAAACACTTGAATAGCCAAGGTTGTCAGAGTTCAAGGTCTTTGTTAAGGTGAGTGAAACTTGAATTCATAAAGTTAATGAACACACGGGAAGGGTTCTTGAGATATGGGTGCTCAGGTGCACAGACAGGGCGGGATAAAGATTGTATGCAGTTCGCAGAACCTCATGATCTGAATTCAAATCCTAGCTCTCACAGCTGCACAACCTTCCCTCAATCGACCTCTTGAATTTTGGGTTCTTTATACGAAGTAGGAATAATATTAACTACATCAAGAAATGGCTGCAAGAACTAACTGGAATAACATATACAAAGGGATTAGTAGCACAGTTACATAGTTTCCTTCTCTAAGGACTTATTGAAAAGTCTCATGAACATTCTATGTCATTGAATGCTGAAATTCACACCAAAGGGCCTCTATTTACTTGGATTTCTTTTATCTTAGAGAAATAAAAATAGTTCAATTTAAAAAAAGAGAAATAAAAATTGTTCAATTTAAAAGAAGGCAGCTCCAGCTTCATCCAAGTATGGGTGAAGTTGATCATGGCTGTGCTCAAACTCTTTCCTGGAGGGAGCTATTCTACTGTTTCCTTTTTGAAGAGAAGCAACCTCTGCCTCTCTCCCTCCCTTCCTCTCTCTTTCTTTCATCCTTTTCTTGGTCCTTCTGTACATCTCTATTTTCTTCTTCCTGTATTCTATTTCGTTTTATTTTCTGATTTTACAAATAACATTTATTTGGGGGGAAGGAGATACTTTTTAAGTCTTAAGGAGATGGTTTTAACCAGTGATGGCAGTGCCAGGTAATCTTTCCCTAGGAATTTCCCAACGGGTGATTTCTTGACTCTCCTCTGGTTGCTCCTGCTTTCATGATGTTGAGGGCAAGGGGAACTCATTCTTGCTCTCATGTGGCAGAGAGTGACTAAGCATGATAAAAGACGCCCATGGAAACTTCTATGGATCTTAACTTCATGATATACTTCAGACACATCCCTTTCCCCCGGCACATTTTTCTTTTTGCATGGTATCTATGTAATTGGGGAATTGGAGTCATCAACTACTTGGGGAGTCCTACCCTTCTTGCCTGATTGACCAGGGGGGTCATTCAGCTGTGTTAGTCCTCCATACCCAGCTCCCAGACGCTTCCCAGGAGCCATTCTGCCCAGTATGGCTCCTTCACAGTCATTGCCCAGGAGACAGAAAGAAGACTTCTGTGCCTGGTGGAGAATGATGACAAATGACTCAGCTTTCAGGAAGCTGAGCCCTGGAGCACTTGGGGAAGCAATTCCTCTCCTAAGAGAGTTGTGGGTTGGCCTGCCTCTTTTGTTTATTGTTTCATGGAGGTAAATGAATCTGAGAGACAAAATGTGTTACAAGATGTCCCTTGAACAAGTTTGCAAGCCTCTGTTTTTGCTGAAATTGTGTTTGTCACACTCAGCTGCCGCTCTGAAAAGAGGAAGGAGACTGGCTTTGCTTAGGACTGATTCAGAGGGACAGGAGGAAAAGGGACCCACACATTGACTAGAGCTGGACTGCTTCTTGGAGCCAAACAGGTTTTCCGTGCATGTGTTCCCAGGGAGCTTTTCAGCGCTTATATAAACTTGACAGGCACCTGTGATTTATATTTTGAATCTTGCCCAAGTTTGTGCAGCACACTTTTGGTTCCGTCTATTGGAGAAATTGTGAGTTTACTATGAGAAGACCACTTGAAAACCACATGGTGTAGGTTGATGTGCAATTGCTCTGAGTTGTTTTTAAATGAAGGAAATATGAAGTTCTAGAAACAGATACTCGGTATTGAAAATCTTGGCTATGGAGCAGATTTGGCTGGGAGAAACTTGTGAACTCTGAAAAATCTTCATGTCATTATTCATTTAAGCTTCAAAATGAAGTATCTGTGGTATCAGCCACGGAAGCCCATCCACATTACTAGATCCTGGAGCTCTCATCAGATTGAATGGTGAGGGAAATTCAAGTGGCAAATGCTTGACTTCATGATTTCCACCAAGTTTTATCACAAAGGCCCATTTTTGCAAGATGAGTTATATTTTTTGGAGGAAATTATTTTTTTATTACTACAACAAATTAGGAAATATTTTGAATTTTTTAAAAAGTTACATCCTTTGACAAACATGACCCTGATGGTATCAGCCTCTTAATATTTTGTAGCACAGACAAACAAATGTATTTATTTTTCTAGGTGGATTGTGGGGTCACATGAAGTATGTGAAAACTAGGTTTGGTGTTTTTAAGGTAATACCAATAGTTTTAAGGATCCAAAGCAAATCTACCCAAGTCTTTACAGTACGCTAATCAACAAAGGCTTGCCTGTTTTCAGAACTCCATGATAAATCAAATTCATGTCGTCCATACAAAAGTGCTAAAATTTTAAAGGAGAATGTTAAAAGCAAGATTTTAAGGGTCACTTTGGCTGCTAATTTTCTACATAAAATGAACTTCAGTAAACAACAATAGAGAAATAAGACCAAAATCTCAAACCCAACTGTCCAACAACTGCCAGATGCTTCTTATCTCATAAAAACTCACATGGATCTCAAGAAGTCACATCAGTAGACAGGCCTGTTGGTTTTTGTTCTTTGTCCTGTTTCTATCACTTGTTATCTTAACTATAAATTTTCTGTAGAGTGGGAAATAAATAGGATCCTTCCTTCCACATTTGTATCTACTCAAGGAATTGAGGGGAATCCTGCCATTTTTTCCCCCTGCCACTATGAAATGTGAAGGCTGATGAAAGCACTCCATTCCCGGGCATCAGATTCTACTAAACTCCAGCAGCAAGTGCTGATTTTGGCCCCTGAGACACTGTTGAGGAAAGAGTGTTCGAAGTGTTCTCTATGATGAACTTCTCTGGGCTCTCAGGGAGATACAAGCTTCTGGAACCTGAAGTAGAACCATATGTGAGGAGCGACATTTTATTTGTTGCTTCATTTTTCTGGGTTGAGATCGGAAATGTTCTGACACAGAGCATATTCATCATTGGGTAAGCCCACCATGTTGATGGCAGAAAGAAAGAATCCAACATAATCCTAAATGCCTCTGATAGTTTAGTCACACAGGTTTGGATGCTGGACTTCTCTCACTTAAAAATAAAAAGCCTCTGGAAAATTTGTGGCTATTCAGGATGCTGGCTATAGTTTAAATAGTTTAAAATGATCAAAAGGCTTCCTGTTCTCCCAAAGCTCCTTTATAATTGTTAATTGATGGAATAAATAGCTATTGCTTTCCTAAAGGATTATTTTACATAGAATTTTCCAGACATTTTTCCTGTATATCCCCCCAAATTAGAGTTTTAGTAAAACATGGCATGTGCTGCATATTATTCAGCTTTTGCAGAATAGTAACTGTGCTATTGCACTGTAGTAATTTCTCATTTTTTCTGTGCCTTTATCTTGTCTCAGTAGTTAACAGGAAAAGCAGAGGCTGTATTATGGTTCTTTTTCATTACCTCTTTCAGAAGGGGAAACGGAGCTCAGTTGGCTCCACACTGGGGATTTGGTTACTACTGAGGGTGTGGGGCTGAGGACGACCCTCCTCAGCTCTCACTCCTAGTTCTGTACCCTCATCAAGATCCAGGACTTTGTGTGGACTCTGGGGGTCCATTGGTGATGCTTTTAGGCCTTTTTTAGCACAGCTCCTGTTTTACATTTGTACTCAGAGAACCAACCCTGGCTGTCTCTTTAGGAAGCTCACATTGCCACACTTTGTCACCTTTCTTTCTTTCTGTTTTATGTCTTGGCTCACAGTGGGAATAAGTGGAGGACTTCTTT
The DNA here is from genome assembly GCF_922984935.1 of Meles meles. Classification (NCBI taxonomy): domain Eukaryota; kingdom Metazoa; phylum Chordata; class Mammalia; order Carnivora; family Mustelidae; genus Meles; species Meles meles. The sequence goes on from NC_060079.1 coordinate 55,913,587, forward strand.
TTTTTTTCTTTCAAGAGTGGCAAAAATAACCTGAAGGAATCACTGTGTTCCGGCATTTGCTTACAAATATTGTAGCATAGTAAGTAATAGCTGCCTTGGAAGAAAGCTGACTATATACCAAGCACAGAGCAAGGGCCATATGTATCCTCTTCCTTATTGACCCTTCTGTCCTCATGAACTGTGCTCAGCCTTGTGACCTTTCTGTTCTTTGATGGCAACAGGTGGGTTTCCATCTCACAGCATTTGAATTTGTCCATGACTTTTCCTGGACACTTTTGAGATGCTCTTCCCTCTGCTTCATGTACTTGATGCTATCCATCACTCAGGTTTCAGTTCAATGTTACCTTCTCAAGAAGACTTGGATGATGAACTTCTCTGTGACATTTATAGCATGCACCATCATCTGAAATGATCTCATTTGTTGGCTTACATGCTGATTTTCTGCTTCCCCTGAAACTATACACTTCCAAAGAGAAGGAACCTTGCCTAACTTGTTTTCCCCTCCATCCTCAACATGCAGAACAGTTTGTAGTCTCTGTGGTACTGTTTCTGTATACCGAATATGGTATAGCAGCTGCTCTGTTGGTTGAATAAATGAATGATCTCATCAAATATTTATAACAATTATATGAAATATTATCTCATTAAACAAATAAAGAAATGGGAGTCAGAGAAGTTAAGTAATTTCCTTGATGATGCAGAGCCAACAAATGGAATTTTCTATGTCACTGAATTTTTCAGATTTTCATCAGCATCAATAAAGGTATCCTCCTTCTCCTCTTTGCCCTTGTCATAGCATCACAAGAATCACCTTAGAGAGTGAAGACTGAAGTGCTTACCCCTAGTATATTTATTCATTTATTCATTTATGCCCTGACATGCTCTAGTAAAATTTCAGGTGGCTCAGAAACACATGCCCTGAAGTAAGATACTATCCATGGTCAAATAAGTAAAAGAGGAAAAACATCCCCAAAGTAGAGGAGATTAAAAATGTAGGATGAAGCCAGGAATGAGATCAGTACCTAAAATGCTCATCAGAATTGGGTGCATGTTGAAAGGGTCATTCACAACTTTGGCTTTACATTTTCCAGAGGAGAAAGAACAACTACATTCTTCAGTGTTCTTGTAAGCAAAAATTAATGGGTGATTCAAAAGCAGAAGAATTTTGAGACCCCAGAGAAGTGTCCCTGGTTTTTCTCATAATGAAGACATTGTGTTATGTAAGGAATGATATTCTTGTAAGAATCTATGTGGTAGATATAACTAAAATTTTCAAAGCTTAACTGAGGAAAGAAAATAATCCTTTCAGGACCCTAAAAACAATTCTATAGGGACCCCTAAAATAATGCTGTTGGGGTGTCTAGCTCAGTGCTGGATGGCTTAACACAAAGGATACGCTTTGGGCCATGTTGGAAGTATCAGGTTTATGTCGAGTCATTAATACTGTTTTCTAACCAGGCTGATCAGCATTTGATGGGAGGAGGATGGGTCACACACACACACACAACTTCTGGCAACTATCTGGAGCCCAAAGACTCTAACTCTGATACTGGTTTTGTGTGTAATCATAAAATTTGACAGTTTATGAAACTCAGAAGAGGCTAGTAGCCCTGGAATCTTGGGAATTGTATTTTAATTTGAAGAGTTATTAATGTTAATGCATTATTTGCTTGTGCAATAGAGACTATATTATAACAAATTTCTGTGTTACACTCTTTTCTACCACCTCTTGGCAGATTGAGCCATCGGGGGCAACCACTTGGTATTCCACTTACAAATGGTTGCTTATTCCTGCCCTAGTTTAGGGAAAGTGGAACCTTTAACTGTGAGCCTGAACTGACACTTCATCTAATCTCATGTAAACAGTGATTTAATTTTGGCTAAGTTAATCGAATCACCTGGATGGCTCAAAATATTAAATAGCTCTAATGAGATTTCCACATCCAAGCAAGTCACTTTCAACAGTGGATTGATTATACAAGAAGGAAAACCTTTGGTGTGTCAAGCATCCATACAGTTGCTGGGAAATAAGTCAAGGAAACACTAATCAGTTCATTTAGGAACTAATAACATCAGCCCCAAGGCTACAAGAGCCATTCAGACTGGGCTTCCTTGGTGAGGGGCACATGGTCTCTGAACCGGTGGTAGAGTGGATTTCATCAGATAAACTGTCAAATGCTTCATAGAACATGCCTTGGAGAATTAAGCTTCCACTGTTCATTCAATTTTATCAGACACTAGCAAAGTAGATTTTCCAGTAAAACAGGAAATTGCCCTAAGGCCATGCTTTTGAACATTTATTCAAGATGTACTTTAAATGCTGTTTCAGCTGTCATTTATTGCTATCGGCAGAAATGTCTGCTTTCGTTGCAGATGAGCAGTTCTCTTTAATCATCAAAATCAACTAAAGTGCAGGCGAAACAAGAGCTATAAAATTAGAGCATGTGCAAGAAGGGGTGAGGGTAGGTAGGTTTTGACGCAAGAGCAGTTGAAGCTGATTTGGAACATGATGGAGATCCTGAATTGGCAGCAGAGAAGTTTATAAATTTCTTTCTTCTCATAAGGTTAATCAGATACACTATTTTACACTGTATACGAGGGCAGCATAGCATAGTGGTTAAATGCATGAACTCTGGAGACAGACCTTCTAATTTTAAATGCCAGTTTCTGCAACTTCTAACTTTTGGACCTTGAGCTAACTTAACTTCTTTGAACCTCAGTTTCATTAAGTAGGGAAGCCGTATCACTACACTGCATACCTGACACTAATACAACAATGTGCGTTGACTACACTGAAATAAAAAGATTTTATAAATAAATAAATAATAATACAATGGCAAGAAAAGTTAAATACTTAGTAAGCACTATCTCATTATTTACTATTGCTACTATAGCTCTCTGCAAAATTGGTGAGGAGTCATATGAAAATTTGAATGTAAACATATTGACTGTATGTAGCAATTCAAAGTATCAAAATTAATAACTTCTGAAACATATATCAATTAAAGATTTTAAGAACCACTATAAAATTTCTAGCTTTGTTTAGTAAGTACAGATGTGTGTCTCAGAAATATGGAATGAATATACAGCAAAAGAAGGGCTCAGTTTTCAAACAGTAAATTGTAGGAAAATTATAAATGTCACATCTTTCAGTAGGAAATAACCTCCTGGTAGATATATGGTAAATTATATAAAATATATACAAATGGGTTCATCATAGTCAATAAATGAAAAAAAATAGTTATTTCCCATTTTATCATTCATGAATCTAAGCCAGCATCTCAGGAAATGACCAGCTGATTTCATGTGGGATTCATGTGGTCTACTGTCTTCTAATCTGAAAATAGAAGAGCCATTAATGTCTTTTGCCTTGAGTCATTTTTGAGGAACATCAGGTCATCTCCTCAGTATAGTAAGAGAAAATGAAGTTGCCTTTCTGACATTTGTCTTAAAAGGCAAATTTAATATATAAATGATAGTCCAAATCTCTAAGTTTTTTACTGCTAGAGAAGCAAATGCCTTTAAGTCACTTCGGGGTCACTGTGAAGACATAAGCGACACTGACTCCTATATGACCAACAATTTGTCTTTCAACATCGCACCACAAGACTGGTACACTTTATATGAAAATGTTGACTTTCACTCAACTACTAGGCTTATTCTAGAGATTACAAAATTTATCTCTGGACTAAGGTCAGTCTTTGATATGTGAGGAATATAACTTTGTTTTGAAGTTTATAAGAGCTCATTCCTCAGTTTGTCAGAATGAAATTCATCATGAGTGGTCTGTGGAATATCATGCAACCTTTACTCTGTACGGTCTGGTAAGGAGACAAAATATCATCCCCATTCCGGAGAATGTAAGAGAAGGGCTGTGTGAACGTAAGTGACTTGCCTACATTACATCCAGCAAGGAGATCATAACCTGTATTTATGGCTCACAATCTCACACTGTCATTCTACTCTCACCTTCTTTGGAAACATTAAAGAATGTGTCTTCATGTAGAGTTTTCTGCCTATTTGCAAATATAAATTAACGATATTTCACACTGTATATATAATATAGAAGTCAATTCTGCTGTAACGCTTACTCTGCAAATGTGAATTTGCTTCCAACATAATTAGTATATTAGAGAACAGTTTGAACATGAATGAATTTCATACTCCTGTAGGTATAATTCTGCCCTCAGAAGCATTAGGTAAACAGAGAAAACTGCACTCAGCAGGCCCTGGCAGCATAGAAATACACAGAACTCACCCCATACACCTCAAACATCTACCAACTGTGTGGTCACTGAGTGCATTATGACACTTCTATCTACATCTGCTATGGTGACGTCCCCACCAATTTTAGAAAAATCCTCTTCCACCACTCCACAATGACTCAAAAGCTGCAGTCCTTCCAGACACAACTCCTGCAAGCCAACTTTAAGTCTTTTTCAAGTAAAATGCCATATTTACTGTAGTATTTACATATTCCATAACTATTTAACATGAGTAAACTGTTCAATTCTTAAATGTGTGCTGCTGTTTGTACCAAGTTTCTTATCTTGTTTTTAAGTGTCTCTGATAAATGTTGTACACCTAACCCCAAGGTTTTCCATACAGTCTGTGGTTCATGTTGCAAGATATTACATAGTACAGATTTCTAGGAAGGCATATAGGCCATTACAAAAGAACCCTACATGGCATGCAGATTATCACACTCTTAAGCTCCATAGTTAACTAACACTTATTATGTCAGGCAATGCTGCATACATGGTGAAGGATACAATGGTGGCCATTTCGGTCCCTGCCTTCTAGGATTAGGTGATCTGTCAGAGACGGTTACACACATGAACAAATTTAATGATAAGTCACATTGTGTTCCTCAGTGAACAGTTACAATGGGAAGAGTAATTCCCATTGTAATTGTAATTACAATTGTAATTACAATTGGAATTGTAATTCCCAGAGTAATTCCACCGCAGAGGATCTATAAGATTTTCTTGGAAGACCTGAGGTTTGACTTGGCCCTGATAGGTGAAAGGGGACTTTAGCAGGCAGATGGGAAAGATATAGAAAGAAGGATCTTCTGATACTCCTTAATGACAGTTTAAAAATGTTTCCATCAATGGTCAATGTTAAGTCCACGATGCTAGACTCTCTGAGGAACAAAACGACTACTAAGGAAGGATCTCTGTGCATCACAGTGTTGGCTTCCTTGAGGAGATAGGGAGTCTGAATTAGGCAAAACCTTCTTGGTATCTATCCACCATCCCTCTGAACAACCCTCTTTTCATTTTTGCTGTTGCTCTTCCTCTGACTCCTAAAGGATTTTTGTTTCTAGTGGTTGGTTCTTGCCTGAGTATTATTTGATAATGAAGCTGTTGCTTAGAAAGAATGTGACCTCCTCCAGAAAGACTGACAATTTTAGAGGGGTAACTGGAAGGGAAGCAGAAGCTTAGAAAAAAGACATTTATTGAGCACCTACCATGTGCCATGCTTTGTGCAAATCAGTTTTATATTTGTGAACTGATTTGATTATTGCAATAATTCCATGAACTCCTCTAGTTTATCCTTCTCACTGTGAAGAGATAGAGATGCTTGCTGAGCCTACAGCAGTGGTTTTTTTTGTTTTTTAAGATTTTATTTATTTACTTGACAGAGATCACAAGTAGGCAGAGAGGCAGACACAGAGAGAGGGGGAAGCAGGCTCCCCACTGAGCAGAGAGCCCAATGCGGGGCTTGATCCCAGGACCCTGAGATCATGACCTGAGCCGAAGGCAGCGGCTTTAGCCCACTGAGCCACCCAGGCACCCCTACAACAGTGGTTCTTAACCTTGGCTGCACATGAGAATTTCCTGGGGGTGGAGGGAACTTTTAAAATCCCTTTCCCCTGCTACTCTTGACACAATGGAATTGCAGCCTGGTGGTGGTGGGGCAGGTATTGGTTTATTCTAAATGCTCCACAGGTGGGGCCAATGTGCAGCCAGGTTGAGAACCACTGATCTAAATGTAGATCTCATATCCTTGCTATACCTGCTTTACAAGGGAAGTGTGAGAGCAAACTCATCTGTCTGATATAAATGGTACTTTTTATAAACTCTAGACTTCATATTTTAATATGAAAGAAAAGGAATTCATAAAATTATTGACTCAGAAATTTTAGAAGGGTTGTGTTTCAGAGTTTTGTGCAGATGAATTGCTAGGTTCCTGTCAAAATAGATACATATGTGGTGAGGATGAACCTGTTATTGGACATTTGGATTGTTTCCAATTTTTTTGGTTCTATGAATAAAGCTGAAGAGAACATTTGTATACATGTCTTCCTGTAGACATATGGTTTCATTTATCTTGGGTAAGTACCTAGCAATAGAATAGCACTGTAATATAGCAGGAATATGTTTAACTTTATAAGAAACACTTTTCCAAAGTGGCTGTACAATGTTGCATTCCCACCAGCAATGTATGAGAGTTCCAGTCACTCCACATCCTTTTAAATACTTGGTATAATCAAGGCCCTTAATATTACCCATCCTAATGGCTATTCAGTGCTATCTCATTGTGATTTCAACTCACTTTTCTCTGATGATTAATGATGTTGAGGAACTTTTCATACTAATATTGTCTTTAAACTATAAAATGTCTTTTAACTATTTTTAAGTTGGGTTCATTGTCTTTAATACTGAGTTGGCATTCTTTTTCAGTAGGATTTCCTGAAAGAATGAAACATTTATGCCCAAAGACATGTATTATATGTAACACATTAACTGCACTCCAGTACTTCTATAATGGTGCAAGAGATATACAATTCTTGGGAGAACATCTTGGGAGAATAGAGAAAATAGTCACACAAATAAATTTCTGTCCTTTGTGTTTCAGATGAGAAACTGTGTTAAAACTCATTTTCACATTTACATAATGCATAATATTTTCTCCTAGTTGGTGTCTTGTCTTTTCATTTTTTTCTTGGTCTCTTTTAGAGAGGTATTTTGAATTTTGATGAGGCCTAATTTATCATTTTTAATGGCTTATGGTTTTTTTGTCATTTCTTAAAAATATTACCTACCTCAAATTTAAAAATACTTTTGCTTGTATTTTCTTCTAGGAATTTTATAATTTTAGCTTTACACAGAGGTTTATTGATTGCTTTGAGTTTAAGATCCAAGGCTCATGTGTTTTTATTCCATGTGAATACCCAGTCATTTCAATACCATTTGTTTAAATAGTATGTCTTTCCCCATTGAGTTACTTAGCTATCTCTTCTTCTTCTTCTTTTTTTTTTTTTAAGATTTTATTTATTTATTTGTGAGAGGGAGAGAGAGAGCACGCACAAGCAGGGGGAGAGCGGGGAGCCTGATGCAGGACTCAATTCCAGGACCCTGGGATCATATCCAGAGCTGAAGGCAGGTGCCCAATTGACTGAGCCACCCAGGCGTCCCACACTATCTGTCTCTTTTAAAAATTATTGACTTTATATGGGTGTGAACTTTCTTTTTGGTTTGATTGATATAAATTTCTATACTTATACTAATATCAAACTTGTTGTGACCACTATAACTTCAGAGTTCATTTTGAAATCAGGCACTGTAAGCAGTCCAAGTTGGTTCTTCTTTTTGTCACAGTCGTTTGGGCTATCTGTAAGAATAGACATTAGAATCACCTTGTCGATTCCTAAAAAATAAACTGGTGATATTTTTATTGCCCCAAATCTATAGCTTATTTTGGGGAAGGATTGACATCTAACAATACTGAATGTTCTGATCCATGTGCATGGTAGCCTTTCCATCTATTTAGGTCTTCCTTAATTTCTTTCAGCAATACTTTGTAACATTGAACAGATTTTACACATATTTTAAAAATTTGTCCCTAAGCTGTTTATGTTTAGGGAAGCCATTGTAAATGGTATTTTATGTACTTTTTTTTTTTAAAGAGTTTGTTTATTTATTTGACACACAGAGAGAGATCACAAGTAGGCAGAGAGGCAGGCAGAGGGAGACAGGAAAGCAGGCTCCTTGCTGAGCAGAGAACCTGATGTGGGGCTTGTTCTCAGGACCCTGAGATCATGACCTAAGCCAAAGGCAGGGGCTTAACCCACTGAGCCACCCAGGCACTCCTGTAAGTGGTATTTTAAAAATAATTTTCCAAATGTTTATTGTTTTCCAAAGTGGCTATATAATGTCATATTCTGCATATGTAGATGTACAATCAATTTTTTTTATGTTGATCTTCACCTTGCAGCTTTCTTAATTCCATTTATTTGTTTTTGTAACTCTTGTGTATTCTTTTTTGTTGTTGTAGATTCTGTCTGGTTTTTGTTATATGAAAAAGTCACGTTTATGAAAAATGAACATTTTTTTAAAAATATTTTTTATTTATTTGACAGAGAGAAATCACAACTAGTCAGAGAGGCAGGCAGAGAGAGAGGAGGAAGCAGGCTCCCCGTGGAGCAGAGAGCCCGATGTGGGGCTCGATCCCAGGACACTGGGATCATGACCTGAGCCGAAGGCAGAGGCTTTAACCCACTGAGCCACCCAGGTGCCCCGAAAAATAAACATTTTTATTGCTTTTATTTTCTTGTCTCACTTCTTTGGCTACAACATTGTAGAATAGCCATAAAGAGAGCAAAATTTTTGCCTTGTTCCTGATTTTAAGGAGAAAAAATCCAGTCTTCTTTAAATATAACAGTAGCTATAAGATTTTCATAAATGACCTTTATTGTGTTGAAGAATTTTTTTTATTCCTAGTTTGCTGAAAGTTTTTATCATTATGGGTGTCGAATGTTATCAAATTAATTTTCTCTGCAGCTTTTAAATACCACTTTTGCCAGTCTTCACTCATTAAAAAAGAAAAGAAAAACAACTCATGGAAAAACGAAACAAAACAAAAACTTGCCATCTAGTGTTAGCACAGCTCATCTCCACATAATTTTTATATCCCTATACTCAGACTAAAAAACAGGCAAATCAAATTTTATTGAAATATTTAACATGTTAGGTAAAACATACAAGGATGTTTTAATAATAATGAAACATACAAGGATGTCTACCTGATGATTCACAGATATTTGAAGACACCTGTGGTGGGTTGAATGGTGACTCATCCCCAACCGTCTTACAAAAAAAAAAAAAATGTTCCCTCAGAACGTGTGAATTTGATCTTATTTGGTGTGTGTGGAGGGGGAGTATGTTCAGATGTAGTTAAGTGAACGATCTCAATATGAGGTCATCTTGAATTATAGTGAGCCCTAAATGCAGTGAAAAGTTTCTCATGTGGGAAGAGAGGGAGAAGATGTAGAGGACAAGGTGATGTGAAGGCGGAGGCAGGGGCTAAAGGGATGTGCCCCCAAGTCAAAGAACACCAAGATTGCTGGCAGCCACCAGAAAGCTAGGAGAGAGGAGTGCAATGGATTCTCCCTCAGAGCCTCTAGAAGAAACTAACACTGCTGAGACCTTGATTTTGGGTTTCTGGCCTACAAAAGTGTGAGAGTAGAAATGCCTGTGTTTTTTGAGCCTCTAAGCTTGGGATAATTTGTTCCAGCAGTCCTAGGAAACTAATGCAGTTCTTCTTACGTACCAGGCATTTTTGAAGGCATTAAGGCTACAATAATGACAACAGACAGATCCAATCCTGTTTTTGTTGCTTTGCAGAGCTAATGATTTTATTTTTCTCTCTTTCATTAAAAAAAATTTTTTTTTGAAGTTCTATGTATGTCTTCTCTTGGAAAATTTTACTGTGGGAATATTTTAGAAAGATAGCAGAAATCTGAATCTTCATACAGTGTTCTTTTATCTTGGAAATGATTCTAATATTTATGTAAAAACTCCTTTTTTATCAGTCTGTCTGCTTTGATCTATATCAATAGTCATTAAAAGACAAAGAAAAAGCTGACTTAGCATATCAATATCATTCTGACAAGGAGGAACAAGACTGGCTTTTGAGCTACAATTTCCAATGGTGGTCCTTCTATGCTAACCTTTAATAATAATAAATACCCAAACGTAGATTTCACTAACTCATTGGTGAATGTAGATTTCACAGACATGGGAAAAAAGACACAGAGGTTTGCCTTATTTGTTCTGTTTAAAAGAAAAAGCATTTTCAGTTTTAAACATTCATGCTTACCAAAATTAATTAATAGAATGTGTTACTGGCATAAGGATGAAAAGAAAAGGACTAATGGAACTGGATATAGAGTTCAGAAATAGACCTACTTACATATGGTCACCTGGTTTATGACAAAGGTGACGTTGCCATATAATGGGCAAAGAATGATTTTCTGAATAAACATTTCAAGATGAGCGTGGTATCCACATGGGAAAAAGTGAACCTTGACCTTACCTCACACCTACACAAAAATCAATGTCCACACCAAGGTCTAAATATGAAAGGAAAAATAATACAACTTTTAGAAGAAAATATAGGCCTATCTCCTTATGTCCTTGGAGCAGAGGTCCAAGCAAATGTCTAAAACAGGGACAAAAAACAACAACAAAAAACAAAAACAGAACTCTAAGACATAAAGGGGAAATTGATGTTAGATTATATTGAAATTAACTTCTGTTCATCAGAAGACACCACTAAGGAAGAAAAAAAGCAACCTACAGAGTGGGAGGAAATATTTGCAATCATACATTAAGAAAGCCTACAAATGAATAAGAAATAAGCATGAAAACCAATAGAAAAATGGACAAAACAGTAGAACAAGCATGTCACAAAAGAGATATCCAAATGGTCAATATGCATGTGAAACAGTGCTTAATTTTATTAGTCATTAAAAATGCAAATTAAAACCATAATGTGATAACACACTATATGCCTACCAGAATGACTAAAATGAAAGCAGAGAGAAGAAAAAATGCCAGAAATATAAAGTACTGGTGAGGAAATAAAGCAATCAGAATGTTTGTACACTGTTGGTTAGAATTTCAATAGGAGTAACCACTGGAGTATTTTGGAAAAAAAATATTTGGCATATCAATATGCATATCCTATGATGCAACAATTCCACTCCTACTTATAGTCTTCCAAAGAAATGCAAATATATATTCATAAAATGACAGGTACAAAATTGTTCCTAGTGGAATTATTTATATTAGCTCTGAACTAGAAATTTCCCCAATTATTCCTCAATAGTATAATCAATAATAAGTTGAAGTATATCAATGTAATATAGTAGTATGCAGCAATGAGAATATAGTACATCTATATGTAACAACACACATGAATTTCAGAAACACAGTATTCAAGGAAAGAAAACAGACACAAAAGAGTGAATCCTCTTTTTTAACTTGAATAAAGTTTGAAGTAGTTAAAGCTAATGTATGGTGATAGCAGTCATGATAGCGGTTATCCTGGAGGATGACAGTAGGGACAGGAAGTGGTCCCAAGGGCGACTCAGGGATGCTCATTATGTTCTGTTTCTTGATCTGGGTGCTGACAAATAGGTGAGTTCACTTTGTGAAAAATCACCAAGCCGGACACTTATGATCTGTGCTTTTTTCTGTGTGTATGTTATTCTTGAATAAGGATGATTTTTAAAAAAGCATATCTTTTGAAGTCTATAATGTTTTCACTCAGGTTTTGGTTCTGAGTATATATCTTGATGTTGCTTCCATTAGGATTGATAAAAGGGTTAAACTCTTTTTTTTTAAATTTTCATTTATTTATCTGACAGACAGAGATCACAAGTAGGCAGAGAGGCAGGCAGAAGAGAGAGGAAGGGAAGCAGGCTCCCTGCCAAGCAGAGAGCCCAATGTGGGGCTAGATCCCAAGACTCCGGGACCATGATCTGAACTGAAGACAGAGGCTTTAACCCACTGAGCCACCCAGGCGCCCCAGTGTTAAACTCTTTGATGATGAAGTGTATCTGAAGATAATTAGTAAGTTGAAATACCCTTCAGACCAGATGGCCTTAAGCTTCCTTAGAACTCATCACAGTGGGACACCTGGGTGGCTCAGTTGGTTGGACGACTGCTTTCGACTCAGGTCATGATCCCGGAGCCCCGGGATCGAGTCCCACATCCGGCTCCCAGCTCCACGGGGAGTCTGCTTCTCCCTCTGACCTTCTCCTCGCTCATGCTCCTCTCACCGTCTCTCTCTCAAATAAATAAATAAAATCTTAAAAAAAAAAAAAAGAAGTCATCACAGTACCATGAAGAGGCCTTCCACATAATGCTGTGGAGTTTTTAAAAAAAGAATGAGAGCTTTACGCAGTCTGATATTGATTGTCATCCTGGTTCTAAATTGTGCAAGCCAATTAACCATTCTGAGATCAGTTTTCTGGTATATAAAATGGGGGGTATGAATACCAGTTGCTGTTGTTGATGTTTGTAAAGTATAAAGTTCACTTATTAAACATTTTCCCTTCTAGATTTTATGAAATATATACAATTGAATAACATCTATTTTTTAGCTCTTATGAACATCGGCTTGTGAGAAATATGAAATATGTAGTTACTATCATGTAATCTAGAAAGTAATGAATTCCACAAAAGGAACATATAACATCCTTTGTTCAGATAGAAGAAAGTGGTAGAGGATAGGGGACACTTACATTTATGGTCTACCATATGCCAGATACCTTACAACTTTATAAAATCTAAGGATAGTGAAGAATGTTTTGAAAAGGAAGTGGCATTGAAGCAAGGCCAGAATGATGCCTTGGGAAAAGGAAATAGAGTTACTGGGACATATGATAATAGATATTTATTATAAGAAAGAAGTTAGTATTAAGAAAGTCTTAAAAGCAAAAGTCTTAAAGTACAGGGTGTATTTCAGAAATAAATGGAAAATGAATTTGGTTGGAATATTATGTGGATGAAAGAAAAGCAATAAAGAATAAGGTTGGAGAGGAAAGTAGATGCCAGGCTTTGACCACCATGTTAAGTAACTTTGTTTACAGTTTTTAGGAGCTGAGAAGACTTCAGAGATATTTGAACAGAGGATTCAGTGTTCATAGCTGGGCTTCATTTGAGATTTATACACAAGCATTATGATGTTAGATGATTGGATGCAGTCAGAAAAAGTAGCAGAGAACAGACTATTGCTTTAATCTAGAAATACAGCAACATAGTCTTGAAGAAGAATAATTAGTGAGAATACAGAAAAAATGGATAGAATACTTGCAGACTTTGTGGAATTTAGGAGTTAGTGGATGTGGAGTGCAATTGTTCAGTTTTGCTTATTTGAGCTTAGAGCAAAACTGGTGCAAGGAGCAGTTGAGTAGGTTGCTGGATTAAGCAGTATCAGACAAGGTGTTTATTTCTATGAAGATGCTGGAAACAAAGAGTAGTCAGATGGCAGGTGTAAATGATGCCTTCAGTTGAGCCAAAGTCATTGCCAAAGAAGTAGGGTCTTACCTTAATGGATGCAGCACTGGCTATGGGATCCAGAGGGATCATGAGGGAAAATTTTAGGTGAGAAGAACAAAACCTCATCAGGATAAAGGAGTGAGCAAACAGTGTGTGGTGCTAACTCTTGTTGGGTGCTCGTGCAGGGTCAGGTTGTCTCTGACAAGTATTTGGCTCAAAGGTAGTACACAGGGAGGAATGCAGGATGATGATGTGACAATACATTCCTCAGATAATAGTATTATGAAGTCCATTATTAGGAATGAGGAGGACAGAAAGAAGACCAGGTGTTTGGTTGATAGTATGTGTGTGTAGATTTGGTGGTCAGCTTAGGTCAGGCATGATATGAGAGCATTTAGGTAGAGGAAAATAGTTTAAGTTTGTTTAGGTACGTGTTGAGTTTGAAATGCTGATGGTTCACCTCACCTCACCTGTATCTTCATCTAGTCCTTATTGGTGTAAGGTCCTGGTTAGCCCGAGGAACTTACTTGCAAACCCCGGATACAGGGGCGTGCCAGGCCAGATGGAGACATCCAATCAGTGGGGCACGCATATATTTACTATGGTAAGTTGAAATTCAATTGGTCACCTTTATTGCCGACCTAGCATAACTATGCAGTTTTCCCTGTGTATTGCAATCTCATTGGCCACCTGTGTGTGGGCCGGGCTCAACCCCACCTCTATAAAAGTTAGTCTGTGAGGCTGGAAAGCATAGTTGTTGGGAGCGGCGCCACTGGGAGTGGCCTCACCGGGAGCAGAGTAGTTGTCAGGAGCGGCCTCGCAGGGAGCGTAGTCATCGTCATCTGGAGCAATGGTCGTGGGGAAGGGTTGTGGTCGGTAGCAGAGTCATCGGGTAGGGGAGTTGAGAGTGGCATTGTAGGGGTCGGTGTCCTGGTCGTCGTTGCCTCTTTGTAAGAGATGACCCCAACTGGTCAGTTTGATTTTCGATGCTTGTCACGAAATAAAGCTTTGCTTGACTTTCGCTTTGTGTTGGTCTCGCTCCTTTGATCACGGACCCTAACAATTGGTAAGGGTTCCTAAGAGTCTGAGCTCCATGTTCAGCCACGAGTAGACTAGATTTGTTGCTTGTTTCTGTTTGTCAGTCCTGGCTGACACCTCCAAACACTCTGTCTACAACATGCGGCTGTTTTTTTCCCAGCCTGTACAAACCAGAGCCATTTGGTTTGGCCTGATGAATTTTCTATTGAGAACTGGAGCCATTTATAGCTTCCTTAGGAACTTACTCTGAAGTTTCTAAGAATTTGGAGGAAACAGACTGGGAGGTTCTACACTGCTTTTTACCTTTTGTTGGTTCTTGGTGATTATGCCAGTCCTCTGTCCTTCCTGCTACCTATTCTCTTCTCTGCCCTGCTTTGTGCCACAGAAGGCTAATGCCTAAGGACTGCTCCTTTTCTGGATTCTGGTTGGGTTCAGCCAGTGGAAAACACTGGCAAGAGATGAAAGGGTTGAAGGAGCTATAATCAGGGCATTTCATCTCCACTCCCTCCATTCTTTGGTAGCATGTCTGGCAGTAGTTGAAATACAGCTCTTGCCCTGCGTGTCCTCCTCTGTTGCTCCAGCCTTTATTGTGCTTTGATAACACTATTTCCTCTCTTTGCTTCTTTTACCAAAATGATAATGAAAACTTCCTTTTGTTGCTAATATCTCAATGCCTCAGTATCCCCTGTTGGTTCCTTTAACTCTGCCCTCACCCCTGTAATTATTTCTGTTATTAAGTATCTTCATTTGAACAATCTGGAGAGTGACTTCTATTTCTTGTTGGGACCTTGACTGACACAGTTGTCCCAAGGACAGGTGGATTCTGCCCCCAGTATACCCTTATCTCCAAAGAAGATTTCACATCCATAGGAGCCCAAGTTTTGAACAGAAGCTACTCCCTGGTATAAGGGGCTCTAAAATTTGATAATATAGGTATAGGTCATCTAACACAGTACCCAGATTTACTATTATATTTTCTACTTGTAGGAAGGTGAGAGTATACTTGAGAACTACATTGTGTCTGAGATAAAAGTTAATTACCTTATTTGACAATATAATCACTCAACAAACATCACATAGGATAGTTAAAAATCTGAAAGATCTTTCCAGTGACATATGTTTAGTGACCCAGACATTCATTAACATATTTACTTTTAATGATGTACTCTTTGTTTGAACTGAAGTCTTAGATTTTCAACTAGGCACAGGCTTACTCAATATTTTTCCATAATGGTTATTGTAAAAAAATATTCATCTTATTTAATCTCATTATGTGTTTCACCCATAGAATTAAAGACAGAGGCCTAATTGAATGAATTTCTAGATTTCTATTCATTTGGATTTTCTCAAAACATGATGTAACTCAATGCATTAATCAATCAAGAAGTATGTCAGGCAGAGTGAGACCTTTATTTTTCTGCTATAAAAATATGTTATTATACAGTTAGAGTTGTATAGAAGATTTAAAGAGTATTTTTTTAATAAGGATTAAAAGCCATGTACTCAATTACACATTCAGACTGTGCATGTACTGGCTAGCTCAGTTTAGCAAACATTCAGTAAACATCTGAAAATGATTAAGAATCAATCCCTTAAAAAAAGCCTAATGGTAATATATTAAAAAAATGCCTGGAAGTAGGAAAACTTCCTGGAGTCTTGAAAAGAATTAGGATAGTATAAAAGGAAAATAGCAGATTGAGGGGTCAATAAATAAATGCTTGATGGGATGACAAGTACAGTTTGTTCATTTCCACTGTGGGAATAACATGAATTAAAACTCTGCTGTTTCAACTCCTCTCTGATCCCTTGGTTGGAATTTCTCATACCCAAGCACTTCGTTTCTCTATCTCAATACATTTTCTGGGCCAGGCATGGCTGCGGGCTTCAATGGGGCTCATCCTGAGAGACAAACATGACCAATAACCCAATATCAGTTAATAGGGACTGGGCAGAGGTGAAGTGTCTAGCCACCTGGCCACAGGATAACAGTGGGGTAACTAATGAGATCAGTAGCTCAGTACTGAGGGTAGCAAGTTCTTTTTATGACTGGTGTGTCCAGCTTTCTGTGTTTTCTCTGCCTCTCTGGCTCCACAGTATATTTCTTGAGGTCAGGAATTAGATCTTTATTTTAATTTGCCATAGCATCTCATGAGGGGCTTGATGTATGTATTTTTTATAAATGACTCATAATTAGTCAAGGTTACACTGTAGACATTAACGCTGGCAGAAATAAATGGAATCAATTTTTCTCTTTTTGAGCACAAAACATTTTCCATTTTATGTAATTGAGGAGGACAGTACTTGTGGGGTGAGGTTTAAGTTAGATTATTTAAGATCTCTCTGGTTCTAGGATTCCAGAGCTACGAGGCACTTTTAGTGTAGCCCTATCATGCTGACTGTGAAAAGAACTGATGACTTTGATTTAAGGTATGTATATGGGGTAGACTGATGCTGGATACTGAATCCAGGTCTAGAAGCCATTCTTTTTCTAGAAGTCTCTTGAATAGGTTACACATGTGGTATTGGGTGAGCTTGGGTTTCCAAATGGGCAAAAGAGACAAAAAGTAGTCTTCTTTCCAGAATTCATGTGATTGTTACCGACATTCAGGACTCACAGTAAAAGGCAGGCAGGCTGTAGTGTTGATGAGCAAGCTGGTGGGAAAGCCCCATTAGAGGTGAACAGGGTCCTCTCTCTCTTACTCATTTGCACTGCTGGTAGAGTTAATGTTTTGATTCTGAAGGACACTATGACTGTTATCAGTTTTATTGGACAAGTGAATATAAAGGTAATTAAAGAGACCATGCCTAATAACCCAACTCTTACAATTTAAAAGTAAGAAAGAGGCCTGATGGGGTACCAGGGATATACCTATCATCCTAATTAAGTGCTAACAAGACAGTTGTCCTCACTTTGGTAACTTCAGTGTATTCCCTCTGTTAACTGTCTCCAACCAGTGGACTCATCTACAATTCTTAATTCTTCTCTACGGTTACCCTCCTTCTTTCTCCACACGAGCAATGTTTCTATAGATTTCTGTGTTTAGCAAGTGGTGCTCCCAAAGCACTCTCCCCAAATCACCCATCCAGTTTATTCATTCACCACCTTTTCACACCTTCCCCTTGAAGTTGAGATTTGGCCAAATTGCCATGCAGCTTGAACTTGTCATCTCTCCTAGCCTTTCTACTTTATTAAGCAAGCATATTTCATAAATGAAGACAAGAGGAGATGTGTGGCTAGACCACTCTCTTTTTATCCAAATTTAAAAAATCACCTCACCAGCTTGCATTGCTTCAGGGAGGTGGGTGGTGATAGATTGAATATTTAAATGTGTCAGGAGAGGATGGACAAATGAACACACATAATCAAGTAGCAGTTTTCTAAATCAGAGGAGTGTCTTGCTCTAGCTATATTCAAATTCCTCAACATTCCAGTTAAATGTGCCTAAAGACAGGAATACTATTTTTAGAAATAGAGAACAATGGTTTCTGATGTTTGTCATGAAAAACTCTTGTTGCAGAATTACATGAAACCTCCCCATTTTATTTGAGAGTTTATTCAGCTTCCTTTTCATTCTAAGAAGTTTGAATTCTGGGGATGAACTTGCACTGATATTTTCTATGAGTATATTAAGAAGGTGAAACCCAACACAGACTGATAGATCTATTGATATTTGCTAAATGTTAACTCTTAAGAGGAAATGGACAGCCACAGGCCAAGTGTAGTTTCATGGACATGGCATGTTAAATAGCGGAGTCGGTGGTGAAATCATGATGCTTTAGTCCTGGTCATAATTTACAAAGGATACTTTTTTAGATATAATAAACTACTGTTGTGTGCAACAATACATGCTGTTTCTTAAAGCTTATATCCCACAAGGATCTTTCTACTATCTCTTTGTAATGCCATCTGTTACTTTTCACGTAATGGAGTGAAAAGCATTTGAAGAAAAATGCAACTTTGATAATTGTTTTAACTAGTAAAATATTGAATTCATGCTAAAGTCATTTTCATTTTGGAATGAAACACTCCTTTGTGTAAATAATTTTGATTCCTACTAATTATCATTTCCTTTTTTTTAAAGGTGCATTTTATTTAGGGACTGAGTTAGGGCCAATAAATTCCATTTCTCTAGTAAACTGTGAACGTACTGTCCCAGCTCCTGGTTGATAGCTATTTGCAGAAGTGCTGTGGGCTGAATGAAGAGTTTGCCCTCCTTTTCTTCCCAATGATGGGCAGTTTTTACCCACCTCCTGCCAGCCAGATTGCAAACAAAATATGCTCTTTGCAGCTTCAATCAAAATGTATGTTGTTTTAACCTGGAAATGATGTTTGGTAAAGTTCTTTAGCTTAAGGAAAAATATTTTGTGTTCTATCACACTTAAAAATAGTTTCCATATGCTCGAGTCATGTTGATCACATTCAGGGATTTCTAAAAAAGAATTTGTTTGCCTGTGACTATAGTCAGTGACAAAATGAAGGAAGAGAACTGGACTCCTAATCTGTATTCTACCATGAAGGCAAAATAAGATTTCAAATGCTGGGGTGGAAGAATATGCTATTTAAATTTAAATCATGTTAGAGCTACTTGCATCTCGGTTTTATTTTGCTGTCTCCATGCCTCTTATGGGCCTGTCTTTGTTGACTAACTCAGAGGAGAACTGGAAGGCAGGGACCTGGTTGATGTCACTCTTTGTGCAAGAATAATGAAGCACTTGTTAAAGCTAGTGGATGTGATGTCTAGAATTTTCAGTCCAGAGCTCTCATTTGAGATGCTTGTGGCTGCTTGAAAAGAGAATCTTGGGGTAGCTTATTCATTGGGGCACAAGAGCTGAAGGGTAGCCCCTAAGTCCCAAATAAACATTTGCCTGGTTTTAGAGATAAGTTTTTAAAATTTTTTAATTTAAATTCCAATTAGGTAACATAAGTGTAATATTAGTTTCAGGTGTACAATATAGTGATTCACATTTCCAAACAACACCCAGTGCTCATCACAAGTGTCCTCCTTAATCCCCTCAGAGGTAATTTTTAACTGACTTACCCTTACCAACCTCATATGATGCTCATATGTAAGTCAGAATAACAACTAAATAATGGAAAAAATATATATTTAGACTTTCCTTCCTAATCCATCTAGTAAATTGCTATTATTTGAAACTTTACATAATCTTTTTTGTATATGATATCCCCATTTTATTGATGAAGAAATTGAAGTTAAAAAATATTGAATGAACACACACACAGGTCATTTATATAGCATAGTCCAAGCCATGAACTGAAGTCTGTGTAGCTTCAAATTTACTAATGCTGGTTTATTTACTTATATTTATCACATTGAAAAACATTATTTTCAGTCCATTAACTGCCTTCTTTCCCTATAAGATTATCTTTATAGAGAACTGTATTATAACCGGAAGTATTTAAAAACAGAGTGAGAGACCATTTTCGATGACTCAGCTTTGAAAAAGCAATATGGTTTTGGAACGTCTCCATCCCTGACTGAACCTGATAAGACCTTCATGTAAACTTTTAAGATTCTGATGGACAGGCATAGAGATCTGCTTTATCCTTCAACTGCTGATGAGAAGCCTCTAAAAATGCTCAAATTGGGGGGAAATTCAAGATGGCAGAGGAATAGCAGACTGAGATGACATCTGGTCATAGGAGTTCAGCTAGAGAGTTATCAAACCATTCTGAACACCTACAAACCCAACAGGAGATTGAGGAGAAGAAGAGCAGCAATTCTAGAAACAGAAAATTGACCACTTTCTGAAAGGTAGGATGTGCAGTGAAGTGAATCTGAAGCGACGGGAAGATAGGCCATGGGGAGAGGGGCTGGCTCCTGGCAAGTGGTGGAGCAACACAGCACAAAATCCAAACTTTTAGAAGTCTACTCTACTAGGGATGTTGCTGTAGAAGCTAAACGGAGTGGAGCCCTCATGGGGACAATGTGGTCTCAGGTCCTGTGGGGTCACAGAAGAATCGGGGGTATCTGAGTATAGTAGAGCTTGCAGGGACCAGAGCGGGGAAGCCAACTACAGAGATGGAGCCAAGCAGTGAGCTCTCAGCTTGGGGTTACCTTAAACTGTGATCCACAGCACAGTTGGGCCACTGCTCTTTGAGCAGGGACACCACAAGTGGCCGATCTGGGGAGACCCACCTTCCTCCCCTGGAAGAGCAGCGCAGCAAAAATCTGCTGGGTTTGGAACATCTAAATGGGGCTGTGCCCCAGAGACAGAAATGCTAAGTCACAGGCTGGGTGAGCTTGGAGCGCAGCCAGAAACCAGGGAGATGGGAGTGATTGACCACTTTTCTCTGAGGGTGTACTGAGGACTGAGGCTGCAAGCTCTGCCTCCTCCACCATTTTCATTCCCATCCTCCAGAGCTCTATGGAAAGTGTTCAGGGAACAAAAGCTCCCAATACTGAACCCGAGCAGATTACTTAGCCTGGCCCCTGGCAAGAGGGGCACAATTCCACTTTGGGCAAAGACATTTGAGAATCACTGCAACAGGCCCCTCCCCCAGAAGATCAGCAAAAACATCCAGCCAAGACCAAGTTCACTGATCAAGAACAGTGGAACTCCAGAGGAGGGGAAAGCAAAGGATGGAATTCATGGCTTTCTTCTCATGATTCTTTAGTCTTGCAAAGTTAATTAAATATTTTATTTTTTTCTTATTCTAATTTTTTTAACTTTTCCTCTTTCCTTTTTTAACATTTTAAAACCAGTTTATCTTAACAATACCCTTCTTTAAAAAATATTTTTAAACCTTCATTATTATAGTCACATTTTATCCTTCATTGTATCTAACTTTATTTTTTGTATTCATAGAGGGCTTTTACTTCTAAAAATTTTGGGATACAATTTCTTCTAATAGATCAAAATATACTGTAAATCTAGCACAGGGCTTTGTTCTAGTCTCCAGCCTGAGCAAATTCTCTCCACTTTCTTTTTTTTTTTTTTCCTTTTCCCAACCAACTTATCAATTCCATTTTTAGAATTTTTTAAAATTTTCATCTTTATAGTCATAGTTCATCCGATCCTTGTGTTTACCCTTATTTTTGTATATATATAAGTTTTTTTTCTTTAAAATTTTGGGAGGTAGTTTCTTCTAAGAGACGAAAATACACCCAAAATCAAGTGGGTGGCGTGGTTCTATTCATCAGTCTAATATATATATATATATATATGTGTGTGTGTGTGTGTGTGTGTGTGTGTGTGTGTATATATTTATATATTTATATATATATATATTTATGTGTGTGGGGGGGTATTTTTTTATTTATTTTTAAAAATTTTTAGATTTATTTTTACCCCCTTTCATCTCCCCCCAATTTGGGGTCTCTCTGATTTGGTTATCATACATTTTTCTGGGGTCTTTGCCATCCTTTTAGTATTTTATTTGCTCCTTCATATATTCTTATCTGGATAAAATGATAAGGTGGAAAAACTCACCACACACACACACACACACACACACACACACACACACAAAAACAACAAGAGGCAGTACAGAAGGCTAGGGACCTAATCAATATGGACATTGGTAATATGTCAGGTCTAGAGTTCAGAATGATGATCCTCAAGGTCCTAGCTGTGTTCCAAAAAGACATGGAAGATAGTAGAGAAACCCTGTATGGGGAAATAAAAGCCCTTTCTGGAGAAATAAAAGAACAAAAATCTAATCAAGCTGAAATTAAAAAAGGTATTAGTGAGGTGCAATAAAAAATGGAGGGTCTCACTGCTAGGATAAATGAGGCAGAAGAGAGAATTAGTGATATAGAAGACCAAATGATGGAGAATAAAGAAGCTGAGCAAAAAAGAGACAAACAAATACTGGATCATGAGGGCAGAAATCGAGAGATAAGTGACACCATGAGACGAAACAACATTAGAATAATTGAGATTCCAGAAGAAGAAGAAAGAGAGAAAGGGGCAGAAGGTATATTGGAGCAAATTACTGTAGAGAATTTCTGTAATATGGCAAAAGGAACAAGCATCAAAATCCAGGAGGTGCAGAGAACACCCCTCAAATCAATAAGGATAGCTCCACACTCTGTCATCTAACAGTAAAACTTACAGCCTTAAGGACAAAGAGAAAATCCTCAAAGTAGCTCAGGACAAGAAGTCTGTAACATACAATAGTAAAATTATTAGATTGGCAGCAGACTAATCCACAGAGACCTGGTCAGCCAGAAAGAACTGGCATGATATATTCAGAGCACTAAATGAGAAAAACATGCAGCCAAGAATACTATAACCAGCTAGGCCATCATTGAAAATAGGAGGAGGTTAAAAAGCTTCCAGAATGAACAAAAGCTAAAAGAATTTGTAAACACCAAACCAGCCCTACAGGAAATATTGAAAGGGGGTCCTCTAAGCAAAGAGAGAGCCTAAAAGTAGTAGACTAGAAAGGAACAGAGACAATATACAGTAACAGTCACCTTACAGGTGATACAATGGCACTAAATTCATATCTCTCAATAGTTACCCTGAATGTAAATGGGCTAAATGCCCCAAACTAAAGACACAGAGTATCAGAATGGAAACAACAACAACAACAACAACAACAACAAAACAAAATCCATCAATAAGCTGTCATAAGAAACTCATTTAGACCCAAAGACACCTCCAGATTTAAAGTGAGGGGGTGGAAAACAACTTACCATGCTAATGGACATCAAAAGAAAGCTGGGGTGGCAATCCTTATATCAGATCAATTAGATTTCAAGCCAAAGACTATGAAAGAGATGAGGAAGGACACGATAGCATACTCAAAGGGTCTATCCAACAAGAAGATCTAACAATTTTAAATATCTATGCCCAAACGTGAGAGCAGCCAACTATATAAACCAATTAATAACAAAATCAAAGAAACACATTGACAATAATACAATAATAGTAGGGGACTTTAACTCTCCCCTCACTGAAATGGACAGATCATCCAAGCAAAAGATCAACAAGGAAATAAAGGCCTTAAATGACACACTGGACCAGATGGACATCACAGATATATTCAGAACATTCCATGCCAAAGCAACAGAATGCACATTCTTCTCTAGTGCACATGGAACATTCTCCAGAATAGATCATATCCTGCATCACAAATCAGGTCTCAACTGGTACCAAAACACTGGGATCATTCCCTGTATATTTTCAGACCACAATGCTCTAAAGCTAGAGCTCAATCACAAGAGGAAAGTTGGAAGGAACTCAAATACATGGAGGCTAAAGAGCATCCTACTAAAGAATGAATGGGTCAACCTGGAAATTAAAGAAGAAATGAAAAAATTCATGGAGAAAATGATAATAAAAACACAACAGTTCAAAATCTGTGGGGCAAAGCAAAGGCAGTCCTGAGAGGAAAGTATATACTGATACAAGACTTTCTCAAGAAACAAGAAATGTCTCAAGTACACAACCTAACCATACATCTAAAGGAGCTGGAGAAAGAACAGCAAAGAAAGCCCAAACCCAGAAGAAGAGAAATAATAAAAATCAAGCAGAAATCAATGAAATAGAAACCAAAAACCAAACCAAATCAAAACAAAAAATCAGTAGAACAAATCAATGAAACTAGAAGCTGATTCTTTGAAAGAATTAATAAGATTCATAAACCCCTGGCCAGACTTCTCCAAAAGAAATGAGAAAGGACCCAAGTAAATAAATTCATGAATGAAAGAGGAGAGATCACAACCAACACCAAAGAATTATAAGAACATATTATGAGCAACTACACACCAACAAATTTGACAATCTGGAAGAAATGGATGCATTCCTAGAGACATATAAACTACCACAACTGAACCAGGATGAAATAGAAAACCTGAACAGACCCATAACCAATAAGGAGATTGAGGCAGTCATCAAAAATCCCCCAACAAACAAAATCCCAGGGCAAGATGGCTTCCCAGGGGAATTCTACCAAATATTTAAAGAAGAATTAATTCCTATTCTCCTGAAACTGTTCCAAAAAATAGAAATGGAAGGAAAACTTCCAAACCCATTTTATGAGGCCAGCATTACCTTGATCCCAAAACCAGACAAAGACCCCATCCACGAGGAGAATTACAGACCAATATCCTTGATGAACATAGATGCAAAAATTCTCACCAAAATACTAGCCAATAGGATCTGATAGTACATTAAAAGGATTATTCACCACAACCAAGTGGGATTTATTCCAGGGCTGCAAGGTTGGTTCAACATCCACAAATCAATCAATGTGATACAATTCATTAATAAAAGAAAGAACAAGAACCACATAACACTCTCAATAGATGCTGAAAAAGCATTTGACAAAGTACAGCATCCTTTCTGGATCACAACTCTTCAAAGTGTAGGGTTAGAGGGTACATACTTCAATATCATCAAAGCCATCTGTGAGAAACCCACAGCGAATATCATTCTCAATGAAGAAAAACTGAGAGCTTTTCCACTAAGGTCAGGAACATGGCGGGGATGTCCATTAACACCATTGTTATTCAACATAGTACTAAAAGTCCTGCCTCAGCAATCAGACAACAAAAAGAAATTAAAGGCATCCAAATTGGCAAAGAAGTCAAACTATCACTGTTTGCAGATGATAGGACACTTTCTGTGAAAACCCAAAAGACCCTACTCCAAATCTGCTAGAAATTGTACAGGAATTCAGTAAAGTGTCAGGATATAAAATCAATGCACAGAAGTCAGTTGCATTTCTATACACCAAAAACAAGACAGAAGAAACACAAATTAAGGAGTCAATCCTGTTTACAATTGCTCCCCAAACCATAAGATACCTAGGAATAAATCTAACCAAAGAGGCAAAGAATCTGTACTCAGAAAACTATAAAGTACTCATGAAAGAAATTGAGGATGACACAAAGAAATGGAAAATGTTCCATGCTCAAGAATTGGAAGAACGAATATTGTGAAAATGTTTATGCTACCTAAAGCAATCTATATGTTTAATGCAATTCCTATCAAAATCCCATCCATTTTTTCAAAGAAATGGAACAAAGAGTCCTAAAATTTATATGGAACCAGAAAAGTCCTCAAATAGCCAGAGGAATATTGAAAAAGAAAGCCAAAGTTGTGGCATCACAATTCCAGAATTCAAGCTCTATTACAAAGCTGTCATGATCAAGACAGTATGGTACTAGCACAAAAACAGACACATAGATCAATGGAACAGAATAGAGAGCTCAAAAATAGACCCTCAACTCTATGGTCAACTAATCTTTGACAAAGCAGGAAAGAATGTCCAATGGAAAAAAGACAGTCTCTTTAAAAAATGGTGTTGGGAAATTGGACAGTAACATGCAGAAAAATGAAATTGGACCATCTCCTTACACCACACACAAAAATAGACTCAAAATGGATGAAGGACCTCAATGTGAGAAAGGAATCCATCAAAATCCTTGAGAAGAACACAAGTAGCAATCTCTTCGACCTCAGCTGCAGCAACCTCTTCCTAGAAACATCACCAAAGGCAAGGGAAACAAGGGCAAAAATGAACTATTGGAACTTCATCAAGATCAAAAGCTTTTGCACAGCAAAGGAAATAGTTAATAAAACCGAAAGACAACTGGCAGAATGGGAGAAGATATTTGCAAATGACATATCAGATAAAGGGCTAGTATCCAAAATCTATAAGGAACTTAGCAGACTCAACACCCAGAGAAAATTTGATCAAATCAAGAAATGGGCAGAGGACATGAACAGACATTTCTGCAAAGAAGACATCCAGATGACCAACAGACACAAGAAAAAGTGTTACAAATCACTCAGCATCAGGGAAATACAAATCAAAACCACAATGAGATACCACCTCACACCAGTCAGAATGGCTAAAATTAACAAGTCAGGAAATGACAGATGCTGGTGAGGATTTGGAGAAAGTGAAAACCTTCTACACTGTTGCTGGGAATATAAACTGGTGCAGCCACTCTGGAAAACAGCATGGAGGTTCCTCAAAAAGTTGTAAATAGAGCTACCCTACAACCAAGCAATCACACTACTGGGTATTTACCCTAAAGATACAAATGTAGGGATCTGAAGGGGCACAAGTACTTGAATGTTTATAGCAGCAATATCCACAATAGCCAAACTATGGAAAGAACCTAGATGTCCATCAACAGATGAATGGATAAAGAAGAGATAGTATATATATATGATGGAATACTATGCAGCCATCAAAAGAAATAAAATCTTGCCACTTGCAATGACATGGATGGAACTAGAGGGTATTATGCTGAGAGAAATATGTCAATCAGAGAAAGACAATTATCATATGATCTCCCTGATATGAAAGATTTGAGAGGCAACGTGGAGGGTTCCGGGGGTAGGGAAGAAAAAAATGAAACAATATGGATTGGGAGGGAGACAAACCATAAGAGACTTCTTTCTTTCTTTTCTTTTCTTCTTCTTTCTTTCTTTTTTTTTTTTTTTTTTTTACCATAAGAGACTCTTAATCTCACAAAACAAACTGAGGGTTGTGGGGGGGAGGAGGAGAGGGTAATTGGGTTATGGACATTGGGGGGATATGTGCTATGGTGAGTGCTGTGAAGTGTGTAAGCCTGACGATTGTACCCCTGGGGCAAATAATACACTATATGTTAATAAAAAATAGAAAAAATCAGAGTGAGAGATACCTTGAATGATCCAATACAGGGCTACTGAAACTGAGCAGCTTAGATGAATAATATTACTTTGTCTAAAGAAATATATCTACTAAGGAAATCCAGTGTTTAGTTTCATAAGTCAGAGAACTCTTTTACCTCCATAGAATTTGAAATATTTTGAGATTTTTCCTCTTCAGGCTCCACGTTTTTGTTAAACCAATAGTCCTTCAGACTAGGTAAGGAGAGATGTTTCTGAGGTCCTGAAAATGGCAGAGCAAAGGAGCCCGAGTCCCCAGTAATATCACTGAACCACTGCATCCATCTAGGGACCATTTATTTCCAAACCACTTAAAAAGAAAATTAAAAAATTATATTTATGGGGGAGCCTGGGGGGCTCAGTGGGTTAAAGCCTCTGCCTTCAGCTCAGGTCATGATCCCAGGGTCCTGGGATCGAGCCCCACATCGGGCTCTCTTCTCTGCGGGGAGCCTACTTCCTCCTCTCTCTCTGCCTGCCTCTTTGCCTAGTTGAGATTTTTCTCTGTCAAATAAATAAAATATTTTAAAAAATTATATTTATATTTTATGCCACTGTTAATTGAGGTTTTTTGGTTTGTTGCTGTTATTGATTTTGGGGTGGGGCACTGTTAATTGAATTTTCTATGGTTTGTGGCTCAAAGTTTTCCTAACACATTGAACTTCATGAATGTGCAGAAGATATATGCTTTGCCTGAATGTGTTAGATACAAACACTAAAATAATCATCTCTGTGATAGTTTATCCTTTTGGTTGGCTCATAAAATCCAGTTAGACTACAGGAGAAAGTTCCAATTAGTGTTAGAACTTTAAAAAATTGAAATTAAAAAATCCAATTATATTTTTTTCTAATATCTGGAAACACTTTTGATTAGAGGTGTTCCCTACTTTAGAAAGTATTATTACCTGAGAAAGTGATCTTCTGTGTCCAGAGATACCCAAGTGGAGGTTGATTAACTATCTGTCATGCATGTTCTGGAAAGAATATCTAGGCTTTGGTTCTGCTGCTATTTAGCTTTGGGTCTTTGAGAAAGTAGTTTCTTAAAGTTACTGTTTTCTCCTCAATAGGATGAGAAAATTTTTGTTTTAAAAGAAATTGTCAGAGCTCTCCCTTCTTTTTTTTAAATAGCTTATTACATGGAACTCTCAAACTTAGACCCATAAAAAGCTGAGCTGCTGTGGAAAGATTGGCAGATCTGAAGGGGAAAATAGGCAATAATAATAATAATAATGTAGGAGGAAACTTGAATAGCTCACTGTAAGTATCACTGGATAGATCACCCAGACAGAAAATCAGTAAGGAAATAGCAGCAGCACAATCAAACAACATCATAGACCAAATGTTCCCAACAAAGAGACATAGAACATTCCATCCAAGAGCAGCAGAATGCTTATTCTTCTCAAGTGCACATGGAACAGCCTCTAGAATAAATAGATCATATGCTAGGTTACTAAGACAATAAATCAATCCAAGGGTCTATTCTGATCACTAGACTAAATTTAGAAATCAATAATATAAGGAGAATGGAAAAATTCATAAATATGTGAAATTTAAATAATACTCTTAAGCAATAATTGGGTCAAAAGGAAATTTTTCTATTTTGAGACAAACTAAAAGGAAAGACACAGCATGTCAAGACTTGGGGAGGAAGCAAAAGCGAAACTAAGACCAATTTTCTAGCAACAACACCTACATTAAAAAAGAAGAGATCTCAAATAAACAACATAACTTTATACCTCAAAAAATTAGGAAAAGAAGAGCAAACTAAACCCAGCTTTCATAGGAGGAAGGATATAATAAAGATTAGAGTAGCAATACATGAAATAGAGAATAGAAAAAAAAAAAAAAACAAGAGTTGTTTCTACAAAACTAAGAGTTGTTATTTTTTAAGATAAAATCAAAAAATCCTCAGACTAAAAAAAGAGGGAGAAAAGACTCAAATAAGAAAGATATTAAACTGATGCCAGAGATATAAAAATGACAATAAGGGGCTATTATGAATAATTATACACCAATAAATTGGACAACCTGGAAGAAATGGATAAATTCCTAGAAACCTACAACTTAACAATACTGAATCAAGAAGAAATAGGAAGCCTAAACAAATAAATAACAAATAAGGAAATCAAACAATAAACAAAAAATTCCCAGCAAACAAAAAGCCCAAGACCAGATGTCTTCATTAGCGAATTATACCAAGTATTTATTTTTATTTTATTTTTTTTGAAGTTTTTATTTTTTTATTTTATTTTTTTAAAGATTTTATTTATTTATTTGACAGAGAGAGAGAGATCACAAGTAGGCAGAGAGGCAGGCAGAGAGAGAGGAGGAAGCAGGCTCCCTGCAGAGCAGAGAGCCCGATGCGGGGCTCAATCCCAGGACTCTGAGATCATGACCTGAGCCGAAGGCAGCGGCTTAATCCACTGAGCCACCCAGGCGCCCCTGAAGTTTTTATTTTTAAATAACATCTATACACAACATGTGGCTCAAACTTACAACCCCAAGACCAAGAGTCACATGTTCTACTGGCTGAGGTAACCAGGCACCCCTCCACCAAATATTTAAAGAAAAATCAACACAGATCCTTCTCAAAGTCTTCTAAGAAATAAAAAATGATTGAAAGTCTTCCAAACCAATTTTACAAGACTAGCATTTCCACAACACCAAAACCAGACAAGGACACTATAAGAAAATAAAAATATAGGTCAATGTGTCTGATGAACACAGATGCAAATATCCTTAGGAAAATAGTAGCAAATTAAATTCAATAATACATAAATAGGGTCATTCACCATGATCAAGTAAGATTTATTGCAGAGATACAAGGATGGTTTAATACCTACAAATTAATCAATGTGAACCCACATTAATAGATTGAAAGTTAAGAATCATATCACTATTTCAATGGATTCAGAAAAAGCATTTGACAAAATTCAGCAATGGTTATAGAGGGAACGTATGTTAACCATGGTAGGATGGGTATAGAAGGAGTATACCTTAACATGATATATGACAAGCTCACAGCTACCACATTCAGTGAGTTTTCCTCTAAGATCAGGAACAAGACAAAGATGCCCACCCTAGTCCCTTTTATTCAACATAGAATGTTAGGTAGAAAGAAAAAGAAAGAAGGAAAAAGAAAGAAAGAAAGAAAGAAAGAAAGGAAGAAAGAAAGAAAATTGGCATCCAAATTGTAAAAGGGGAAGTAAAATTGTCCCTATTTGAGATGACTTGATATTATGTATGGAAAACCTAAAGCCTTTTCCAAAAGACTGTCTGAACTAATAAAGGATCAATAAAGTTGCAATATACAAAATCAATATACAATAATCTGTTGAGTTTCTACATGCTAAAAATGCACTATCAGAAAGAGAAATTAAGAAAATGCCACCATTTACAAGAGCATCAAGAAAAACAAAATACCTAGGAATAAATTCAACCAAGGAGTTTGAAAGATCTATACGCTGAACACTATGAGACATTAATAAAACAAATCGAAGAAGACATGAATAAGTAGAAAATATTTATGGATTAGAAGTACCAGACTGTTAAAATGTTCATAATATCCAGAGCCATGTACAGATTCAATGTAATCCCAATAAAAATTCTAAAGGCATTTTCCACAGAAATAGAAAAAACAAAATTTGTATGACACCACAAAAGACCACAAGTAGCCAAAGTTTTAGGAAGATTAACAAAGTAGAGACATCGCACCTCCTGATCTGAAACTATATTACAAAGCTATAGTAATCAAAATAGCATGGTATTGGCATAAAAAGAGACACAGAGATAACGGAGCATAAATGAGCCCAGAAATAAATCCATGCCTATATGGTCTATGAATTTACAACAAAGGAGCCAAGAATATACAATGAGAAAAAGGACAGTCTCCTCAACAAATGGTGTTGGGAAAGCTGGACAGCCAGATGCAAAGGAGCAAAACTGGGCCTCTATTCTTACACCATACACAAAAATTAATGCTAATTGAATTAAAGACCTGAAAGGAAGACATGAAACCGTAAAACTCCTGGAAGAAACAGTGAAGGGGACATAATTTGTCATTGGTCTTGGCAATGATTTTTTGGATTTGATTCTGAAAACAAAAGCAAAAAAGCAAAAATAAAATCAGACTAAAAAGCTTGTGCACAGGGGCGCCTAGATGGCTCAGTGGATTAGGCCTCTGCCTTCAGCTCGGGTCATGGTCCCAGGGTCCTGGGATCGAGCCCCACATTGGGCTCTCTGCTCTGCAGGGAGCCTGCTTCCTGCTCTCTCTCTGCCTGCCTCTCTGCCTACTTGTGATCTCTGTCTGTCAAAAAATAAATAAAATCTTAAAAAAGAATAAAAATAAAAAGCTTGTGCACAGAAAAAAAATTAAAATGGAAAGGCAACCTATGGAATGGGAGACAATATTTGCAAATCATATATCTGATAAAGGGTTAATATCCAAAATATATAAATAACTCATACAACTCAATAGCAAAACAAACAAACAAACCCAATGTAATTAAAACATGGGGAGAGGAACTGATTAGATATGTTTCCCAAGAAGACACACAAATGGCCAACAGGAATGTGAAATGGTGTTTAACATCACTAATCATCAGGGAAATGCAAATCAAAACCAACGAAATATCACCTCACACTTGTCAGAATGTCTATTACAAAAACAAACAAAAAAAACAAAAATGAGTTATTGGCCAGGTTGTGCAGAAAAGGGAACCCTTGGGCATGTTGGTGGGGATGTAAAATTGGTGCAGCCACTGTGGAGAACAGTACAGAGTTTCCTCAAAAAATGAAGAATAAGATTGCCATTTGATCTGGCAATCTTATTTTAGTTATATATTCAAAAGAATTAAAATCAGGATCTCAAAGTGAAATTGTACTCCTGTGTTCACTGACATGCTATTTACAATTGCCAAGATATGGAAACTATCCAAATGCCCATCAGTAGGTGAAAACATAAAGAAAATATGGTATATTTATATTGTAGAATACTATACAGGCTTTTAAAAAAATAAATTTTTACCATTTATGGTATCATGAGGGACTGGGTATGATTATGTTAAGTGAAATAAGCCAGACACAGAAAGGTAAATAACATGATCCCACTTTAATGACAGACCTAAGATAGTCAGTCTCATAGAACCAGAAGTAGAATGGTGATTGCCAGAGACGGATGGGAGGAGAAAATGCAAAGGTGTCAAAGGGTACTAAATTTCAGTTACAGAAGATGAGTAAGTTCCAGAGATTCATTGTACAACACAGGGCCTACAGTTAGTAATACTGTACTACACATCTGAAAATTTGCTAGAGGGTAAATCTTATGTTCAGTACTCTTACCACACAATTAAAAAAAAATCAAACAAACAAACAAATAAATAAAGGGAATGGGAGGAAATTTTCCGAGGTGGTGGCTCTTTATGGCTTTGGTTATGGTGATGGTTGCACAGCATATATGTATCCCTAAACTCATCAAGCTGTATACATTAAGTATCAACTTTTTGATTTAATAATATCTCAGTAAAGTGGTTTTAAAAAAAAAAAAAGAGCTGCTCTGGTCCTGGATCCAATGTCCAGCCTGGGGTTCCTGTAACTTGCCTGTCTCTTCAACCTTCTTTCAGCCCCTATGCAACCGACAAGTCTGAAGACAGAGAGAAATTCACTCTTAAATGTTATCAAGTTCCTTCTGATTGGAACTCTAGATGATTCCAAGAA
The DNA here is from genome assembly GCF_922984935.1 of Meles meles. Taxonomy (NCBI): domain Eukaryota; kingdom Metazoa; phylum Chordata; class Mammalia; order Carnivora; family Mustelidae; genus Meles; species Meles meles. The sequence continues at coordinate 55,946,271 of NC_060079.1, forward strand.
AGGCTGAGCACAGATTCTTAGCAGGAAGATCACAGAATTCACACTTAACTCGTGGAGGCAATCAGGATTGTTGTTTTTTCTCTCTCTTATTGTTGAGTTAATACTGAATGAGCTATTGTCCCCAGTGACCCGAGAAAGGAGTTTTTTTGTTTGTTTGTTTGCTTGCTTGTTTTTTTTTTTTTTTTTATCAGAGAGCCATTAAATATGTGAAGTCATTTTTTCTACTTCTCAGGCCTTATCCAGATCTTGATTTGTGGTTGCTGTGGGTGTAAGTATTCAGATTGCTCTGCTAAACTCTGCCCGTCTCTTTACAACCGTTCTAACACAAAAGTGTTTGCCCACTTTCCACATAATGAAGCTTTTTAGGCCTGATACAAATGATGCTATTCTTACATTGGGGCAAAATAACCTGCTCATATTTCTTCTTTGTGTCTGACCTAGCACTTGCCCTCTTCCTGAATGTGGGCCTTGAAGTAAATGTGTAAATTAAAAATAGGAATTCCATTCCTAAAGAGATTTCTTTATACTTGTTTTATATCACTTTTTTACTCCACTTGTAAGTTAAAGTCATAAAATGAATAGACATGGCCTTTGAGGATCTGATGTCCTTCTATGTGAATATCATTTCATCTGCAGCATTTGAATTGGGAAAATCCTTTGTGTGATTTCAACAACCTTTTGTCCAGATAGTTAAATGCTCTCACATAGTCTTTTGACAGAGCCACAGAAAATTCTCTGCTGAATACTCAATCAGTTCCTAAGTTGGCTTGCTTCCACTTTTCCTTTCTTCAAGACTATGCTGCTTTTTTATTCGTGGCTGCGAGTTTAAGATGAAATAACTTTGGGTATACTGTCTATATGTTATTTTCATCACACACAATCACTGTTTTATACACATACAACACACGTACATCAGGGTGTGTTGAAATTTATGCTCATACTTTTGAAAAAAAGGTTTATGTTTTTATAAATGTCTTCTTTTACATTTAAGAGCTCAATTCTTAATTACTTTACTAACGATATTATTTCAGTATCTCTGAATATTAATACAGAAATTAAAATCAGATCAGATCCTATTTCTAGGGATCAAATAAAATAACACTATTGGGTAAAGAAGAATTTATTGAAAATTTCTGTCAGACGTGCTGAATAAAGGACAATGAGGAAAGACAGTGACATTTAAAATGGCAGAAGCTGAACCTGTTAGTGACAGATTTTGTGAGCCGAGAAGGGCAATAACCTGCTGTGAGACCTCATCCTTCAGATGTCTGGAGGGAGTAGAGCAGACCCCACTGGTTGGCTGGTTCTTACTTTTCCATCACTGAAGTAATCAAATCAAGTGCATGTTTTAACATTGTGATCACTATATAAGTAGGCTTCACTTGAGTATTGGGGGTCTTTTGAAGAAGAAGCAAATCTTGTTAAGTTTCCTTATAGACATGGGAAATGCTGGTGGCCATTGTAATACTCCAAACTATTTCTTTGGGTCTCAATTTTAATATAGAGAAAGAAAGTCACTTTCATTTAAATAGGGGTTGAATTTTGGAGATTTATTACTTTGAGAGAAACAACACACATTACAACATTATGATAGGTTTGGCCAGATGTATGCAAGACAGAAAATCACATGACTAAGCAAGCCATGTGAATATTCTTGAAGGAGAGAAAAAATAGAAAAGGAAAAACAAACATGTGTCAGATTTTCCTTTTTTGCTGACATTATTTCAAATCATATGGATGCCTTATGTTTGTAATTTGTCAATTATGACTTTCTCCTTGTGTACTGAACTCAGGGATCACTGTAATTTTAGTCTTGCATCAGAGTCTTTTTCTATTTATTTATATCTATTTAATTATGTGGCTACATGTGAATGCAGCAAAGAGCTCCCTAGGTATCTGTTAGGAAAGTTGTGAGGATATAGTGAGAAATTATTCTTTACCACTCACAACAACAGTATATAGATCATATTTACTCCCTTGGGACCCTGGGCCTATGTAATGGAAAAGTGCATGCATTGACAATCCTGAGCAACACCAGAATTGTTGAATTAATTTATGTGTTTTTTCCTCCCTCTGTGTTGGCAATCCCACTGTCAAGGTGGATAAGTATTCACTAAGTGACCACAGTGTAGATCACAGTTTCTCAGCCATAGAGGGATAGTGCTGTTCCTCCAGGGATGTCCTTACCTGAAGATAAGGATCAGAGCATTTTTCGGAAAGGGAAGGACAATCCCAGGTGGGGGAAATGGTCATGGATTTACTGTCACTTCACTCTATTTTTAACAACCCAATCACTTCTCTGGTGGCTGCTGACCCACACAGCCTCTGGCATATGGTAGATACCCAATGCATAATTGCTGAATGAAAGAATGAATTCAATCTCAAGGGCATCCATTTCATTTTCTCTGCAGCTACACCATCGGCATGGCAACAGCCCAGTCAGCACATTATTTTAATAATTTTTTTCTTTTTTTCTTCTTATGCTAGTTTCCATAGGCAGTGTTCTATAAAATTTTTAGTCCTACATCACTATTAATGAGGAAGTTTTGTGCATACACTCCCCAAATAGCTATTTTATAAATAAAACATTATGTTATGTTATAAAACATACTTAATAAGTAGAAGAAGGAGATTAAGTAAGTTAATAGAAGTTCTAATATTTTTATTCCTGTATTCTAATAGATTATCTTGCTCACCTCTCTTGTCTCCTTTCTGGAGACTAGGCTACAAGGGGTAAAAGAAGAATAAAATGTCCCTGCTTTGGGGAGCTTATATCTAATTTGGTAGACCAGATGAAAAAGTACAGTAATAGAGAAGGTATTTTTTTTTTTTAAGATTTATTTATTTGACAGATAGAGATTACAAGTAGGCAGAGAGGCAGGCAGAGAGAGAGAGAGGAGGAAGCAGGCTCCCAGCCAAGCAGAGAGCCCGATGCGGGGCTCGATCCCAGGACCCTGGGATCATGACCTGAGCTGAAGGCAGAGGCTTTAACCCGCTGAGCCACCCAGGCGCCCCTAGAGAAGGTATTTTTATGGCAAGGTGCACTAGAAGAGAATCCTGAACAAAATTTTCCTGAAAACACAAAATTTAAAACATAATACAATCTCTACAACCTTTGATTTGTAGTAGAATATTTCTTATGCTCAAATGAGTTCAATCACACTTAGGTCTTTGCAGTACATACACTCTGTTCTCTTAGAATCACCCTTATTTAATATTTTTTTCAAGATTTTATTTATTTATTTGACAGACAGAGATCACAAGTAGGCAGAGAGGCAGGCAGAGAGAGAGGAAGGGAAACAGGCTCCCTGCTGAGCAGAGAGCCAGATGTGGGGCTCCATCCCAGGACCCTGGGATTATGATGTGAGGGGAAGGCAGAGGCTTCAACCCACTGAGCCACCCTCATTTAATATTAAATATTAAATTAATATTAAATTTAATATTAAATATTATTTTTATCATGTTAAATTTTCTCTTTTTCTTCTATTCTGAAAAATTTGTTTACTTAAACTTGGCCTTTGAATCCCCTGGCTCAGTAAATTTTACTTTTTGATGGATACTTTTTGCTTGAATTTTGACTCAGAGGTGTTCTATAAATTACATCCTGGAGGTCCATTTTCTTGAAGCAGGCAGAATGGTGTAGTAATATATTTACAGATCACAAGAATAAATACAATGATTCTGTAAACAATACAATCCTCTCAAGTTAGTACCTTAATGTGTACATCTCTCTTCAGGGGCTCTTCATCTTTCACTACCTAATTGCTCAATTCTCTTTCTTCATTCCCACTTCTAGTCTTCTATGATGTTAAGTCACATGTATCTCTTTTTAGCACAATGTGGTACCCAAAAAGGAGGATAAGGGCAATCATTTAGAGTAAAACTAGAAAATACTCATACAAAACAGATTCACGTAGTCACTTGGAACAATCTACTTTAAGAAATGGTTTCCACACAAATTCCTTCCAGGTGTCAACCAAGTGACTCAGATCTATTTGTAGGGAGATAGTGATTTAACATTTATCTACTCTTTTGTGCTGTAAGTTGACTATTTAAAGTAATTGTGTTAAGAGAAATGTGGTATCCATTGAATTGCAGGGTGGAAACTGGAACTCGAACTGGAAAAGCTAAGATTGATGAGTATGTTTCTAGAAGTAGTTAGTCTCTAGGAGTACTTATCTTTCGTCCTCAAGATGATATTAGTTACAGGTGTCTTAGTAAATGAATATAGTGGCATTTGGGCTTATAAATTCATCTCCTATGAGTTTGACTAATGTGAATTTGGTTATCTGAGAAAAGTTAATTTTGGACCCACAATACAAAGGGCCAGAACCTGTATCATGACGAATCTACTAAAACACCACACAATGAGAAGCTCTGCCTGAGGTCCCAGTTGACCTCTTTGACATTGTTCTCTTATGTTGGTAGTAATCCCATTTATCTATCTGCTTTGACTTCTATTGTAAGTACATTGTATAATTAATTTGTTTCATAGATCAATTTCTCTCTTTGAATAATTATAACCTGTCTTTCATGTATTAGTTATGTATTATTTATGATAATGCTAGCTGCTGTTGTAAGGACCTATTTAGAAACTGTCCCTGCCCCCCCTTCCCCCAGGGGATTTACTTGGAAACAAGCCCCAGAAACCAGCTCCAGGTAACAAAGCCCAGATAAAGGGTGGGTCTGGCCAGGTGGAGACATCCGATCAGTGGGGGGTTGCATACTGTCTCCTTAGCTACCAAGGAGTAGGGACCCCCACCCTCTGGGAGCCTTTTTGGCGCCAATCCTAATCAAGGTGTAATAGGCTGGTTCAAATGTCTACTAAGATAAACTGTAATTCAATTGGTCACCTAGCATTGCTGTGGAGTTTCCTGTGTCTGTTACATTTTCATTGGCCACCTGTGCATGGCCAGGCCCAACCGCATGGCCTTTGCCCTTTAAAAGCTAGTCTGTGAAACAGAGAAGGGTCGCCCTCTCTTGTAACGGGTGCGGCCCCGAACGTTCAGTTAGATTCTTGATGCTTGGCGCGAAATAAAGCTTTGCTTGACTTTCGCCTTATATCAGTCTCACTCCTTTAATCACGGACCCATTATTGGGGTACCCAGTTTTTGGGGGACCCAACACTATTAGTTATGATAATGCTAGTTGCTATCAGGTACAAATCTCAAAATTCTATGTATGTATTAGAATGTATTAGAATACATTTCTTTCATAACATTCCAGTGCAGATATTTCTGGTGGGAAGGTGGGATGTCTTATTCCATTCAATTATACAATGTTCAAGTGGATGGGGGATCTGCCATCTTCAACACATGGGTTCCCAGATCTCCTTACATGTTGACATCTGCTGGGGAAAGAGAGTAGGTGGCAAAGTGACACACATTTCTTACGCACCTGAGCAGAGCAGTGATGTACATCACTGGGGCAAGTCAGTCTCATCAAGCCCAGGTATAGATGAAAGGAGGAGGGGAGTAGGGAGTGTGGTCTCAAGTGGTGCACCCACTTCCCAGCAACTGTTCCTCACTAAGGAAAGACAGCATGAAATCTTGCAGAACAGCTAGCCTGCTTTACCACAATCCATGGCATGGTGGAATGTCCAAAAGACAAGAAATGCAATCATTAAAAAATCCCTCATTTTGCAAAGAAAACCTCTGATGCTGTGTTTTTTGCTCAAGAACAGGGCATGTATCTTACACCAATGGTGAACATTTAAATTACAAAACAGTGTTTAGACTGCTTTTAAAATACAAGGTAATGTCCCAATCTGACAACTAACTGTTGAATTTCATCAGTATAGACAACTGACTCAGATAAACCTAACATGACTTTTAATCTGAATTGTCTAACTTGGTTTACTACATTATAGATAAATAAAATAAATTCCTCCTTTGTTATATTACATAAATATAATATGAATGCACTTAATCTTCTTTCCAAAAGTGACTCCAATTGATTAAAAGAAAACAAGCTTAAAATTTTCCAGATGTGTAATAGAGCAGAAAATACCTCAAGCCATTTATTTTACAGTTGTTTTAGGGTTCGTTCATAGAAATATCTAACAGTGTAGGAAGAAATTCTGTGTGATGTGTCAAGTTACAGAAAATTTCACCCAAAGATAAATATATATATTCTTCAGCACAGGGTGCTTCAGAAACACAGAAATATTTAATGGGCAAAAGATAGACCAAAGTAAATATTGAAGTTACTTTTCCATAAAAGGACTTGAGCTCTGTTTTAATATATAATCTAGAGTGTGCCCAGTCTTCTCAAATGCATTTTTTCCCTTGCAGGTGCTTTGACTATTAAATTCTATATTCAGTGAAACGGAAAGCAAACACGAAACTAAACAAAATATTTTAAAACCAACTTTTGATTGAAATTGTCTTTTTCTATTTAGCTTAACTTAATTAATTGGTTTTTAAAAACAAGTTTTGCTCTAATAAACTAAATTTCCATCAATTGTCTTAGTAATCTTATGGTGAGACCTCAAGCCATGATGTGGTCAGTTTGGGCAGGGAGAAGAGACTTTCTCAAGGACAGACTGACGTCACGTCTAATCAAACAAGCCAGGCGAATGCTGTGTCAGGATTTGAGGGATGAAGATGGGTTATGTTGGAGTGTGAGAGAATATTCTAAGGGGGGCGGGATTCTGGCCGAGGATGGTGAAGCTTAGTTTGTTGAGGCAATCGGGGAAGACTCTGGGGGTACTACCTTCCTCCAAAGCTACAGGCAATGGATGGAGATGGAATGTTACTAAGAGTTATCAAATATTAAGCACTTACTTTGTGCTAGGTACTGTGCTGGAAGATTAAAATATACTTTCACTAATTTTCAGAACAACCCTACAGGAAAGGTTTCTTTATTCCCATTTTGTAGATGTGGACCCTGAAGGAGGTTGAGTGATGTGCTCAAGGCCACATAATTATTAGTGGGAGAGGCAAGATTCAGTCCACTTGTATCTGACCCCACAGCCCTAGCCCTTTTCTCTGGGCAAATCCTCTGCTCACAGTGAAGTATCCACAACAAACTTTTTGAATCCTTAGACAAGTTTATCATCATACTTTTGCAGACTTTGGTCTTCCCCTTGCTCTGACATTAGCGACTGCCCCGGGCACCAACACTTCACTGCACACCGTAGCAATTATTTATGACCTGGAGATTTGCAGCCTGAGGCTGGTTTACCGGAACTGCTTTGAACAAAAACAAAAGGAACTCTTTTCTCGGATGTTCCAGGATTCTTTGATTCTTTGATCCAAAGAAGTTCTGTCTTACATAGGAGATGTGGAGGAAGAGGACACACAGAAGAAAGGCTTTTTTCAGGCCAGTGGCCTAGCTTGTTTTGTAGGAGTCTAACTTTCATACCAAATCTCATCAATGTGAGCAGTTTCTTTATGATTACTTAAAACTCCCTGGACATGTCCAGGTGGGTGAGGATGACTGAGCAGTGAATGGGATGGTCTCCAGGGGCTGGCAGGTGAGATATGCACCATCACCCGAGTGAATTTGTACTAAATCTTTGTCTCTGGAAAGTTGAGAGAGATGACTACCAGTCAGGTACACCCCCAATGCTGCCCTCATCTTCCTATTGCTTTTCTAACTCTGATCCTTTTTTTAAGACTTAGCTAATGCTTCACCTTGTCAGGAATCTTTTCTGATCTTTTTATGCACAGGGCTTGGTCAAACCATGTTCCCCTGGTGCTCTTATTGCATTTACCAGGTTAGTATTACAATAAATATTTGTGCCTGATAATAATTTAAAATGTGGGCCAGGGACTACCTCTTATGCATGTTTGTACTACCAGCACACAAACAAACATCCTGAAAATTCTCAATACATGTTTGAGAAGATCAGAATTGAGTTTTATCTACTTATTCAATAAATATTCAGTGAGCACCTACTATGTGAAGATACAACCAAGAGGAAAATCAGATACCATCTGCCTGGCCTTTCTTTTTCTCCTAAGACCCATCAGCTAATGAAGGGATGGTGATAAAATGTAATGCACAAGATTGGTGAAATGGAGAGAAAACCAAATCATTACAATAATATCCACAACAATAAAAATATAATAGTAATAACTCAATTACAATACCAAGACTTTCTTTGGTTTCATTTTGTACACACTGGGTTAAAAATCGAAAATCCTTGAAGCCATTCAGACTGATCTATAGAGCTGGCGTCTTTCCTTCAATTAAGGCACAAGGTTGTGTAAGTACCCCAAGTGTGGACAAATGAGAAAGAAGATGCCCAGTAAGATATGATCCTTAATAAATAACTGAAGGACAATAATCAACTCATCAGTTGTTACTCACATCTGTGTATAAGATTAAGTATGGTAGCCCTCAGTGTGTACATAAACTCAGACACCAAAGTCAAAGGAATGCCTGCCTATGAGGTCCAGTTCTGACAAATTTCTTCCCCAAGTTTAAGGAGAAAATTTACTCTATGAAATTTTCTCACTGTCAAGTTTTTCAGGGCATATATGAAACCTCAATATCAATCTGAATGTTTATATAAATCTGCTTAAAATTAAGTCACTGTCAGAATACATGTAAAAATCCTTTTTTAAAATTCCTTTTTTTTTTTTTTTTTGCAAAGAATGAAAGGCCTCCAGTCCAATCCAATTCTCTCTGTCATTCTCCTCCTCACACACCATGATCACACCGTTCCAAATGATTACAGTCCCCCAACAATATGGCAGTTCATTTCTACCCAGTTGTGATGTTTTTGTCCTTGGAGGACTCAGCTTATCTCTGTCCTCCTCTTAAGAGCTTTCCCTGAGCTACCTTGCACTATACATACCTGCTTGTGTTACACTCAGCCCATACTACTGTATTTTCTGCTTGACTGCCATATTCTGAGATCTTAAGAAGGCAGGGATCATGTCTTACTTTTCTTTGAAATCTTACTGGCCAGTGACAAGTACTTCATCAACCCTCAATAACTATTTAATAAGTAAATGCATTTGGCTTAGCTTGTTCTACTGCAATCTTTTGAGAGAGAGACTATTAGATACCTTCCAATGGCCTTTCTTTCTTTCTTCTTTCTTTCTTTCTTTCTTTCTTTCTTTCTTTCTTTCTTTCTTTCTTTCTTTCTTTTTTAAAAAAGATTTTATTTATTTAAGAGAGAGAGCAAGAGGGAGAGAGAGAACATGAGCAGGGGGAGGGGCAGAGGGAGATGGAGAAACAGACACCCTGTTGAGCAGGCAGCCCAATATGGAACTCAATCCCAGGATGCTGGGATCATGACCTGAGCTGAAGGCAGACACTTAACTGACTGAGCCACCCAGGTGCCCAATATTGCCATTTCAGCAAGTTACCAGCATAAACACTATGAATGAAACATTTTACATTCTTTTTTCAGGCTAACAGTTCAGATTGTGTGAATATTTTATGCTGAAAGCACGTATCAATCTTGACCAAACACATAACAAGTACTCAGTTATCACACATGGCTCATGGCCACAGCATTGGAAGACACAGGTCTAGAGTAAACCTCCAACCTTGAGAGGATGACAGAGAAGAAAAGGTAGTCTAGAAACACATCTTCAAGGTGAAGCTAAGCTATTCTGTAGGGAAAATGGGGTGAATTTAGAGAGACTTCCTGAAGAGAGAAAACCAAACCTAGGCTATCTCATTAAGGAGTCTCCATCTTGAGCTAGGAGGGAGGGGTGTTGCAAAGAGGGTGCCCATCCTGATAGGACAGATACTGAATCTTGACCATTGTGTCATTTTGGTGTAAACAAACAGAAAAAAATTTCATGTATTTCTGAAGTGGATTTTTAAAAAAAATTGTATATACTTAGGTGTTTGGGGAAGTCTCATGGGAATGTGAAATGAAGCTTGAAAGGCTTGTTCCAAAAATGTGAAGGCATTTGAGAGAAAAACGGACCCTCTTTTGGTTATTTACGAAAGGATTTTGAACTGTTTATCAATAATAGAACATAGCACAGTACTTCTCTATGTATCCGTGGAGAAGCATAACAAAATAGAAGGTTTGTTTACTTACTGTGCATCTATAAGTTCACAAAAAACAGATCCAGAACTAAGAGAATTCATGTATAGCTTTGTATTTATATAAGGTTAACATCCAATGTTTTCAATGAAACAATGGTGGCCAAATAATATGTCATCAAAACTGAAGACTCTCAATGCTGTAGTCTTTATGGGTTCTAGTTAGCAATTGCCCATCCACTTTGTTGAAAGGAATGAAAAGAGGCAAAGCAGGTGTCTTCAGAAATACTACAGACATACTAGTGAAGAAATTGGAAAAGAAAAAATAGTCAAGAGATTAAAAATAGCAGGTTATATGGGCGGTGATGTTGGGGCTAACGGATTTCAATAGACTGAATCCTTTGCAGTCATTGTGTTAAAAGCTTAAAGGCTCTAAGCAGTTGGTGCTAATAGGAAGATAATGCACAAATCTGTTTATGGGAAAGTTTTAGAATCTTAAAATAGCACATACCAGGGGGCCTGGGTGGCTCAGTTGGTTGGGCGCCTGCTTTTGGCTCAGTTCATGATCTCGGGGTGCTGGGATGAGCCCTGCATCAGGCTCCTTTCTCATCAGGGAGTCTGCTTCTCCCTCTCTCTCCCTCTGCCTGCCACTCCTCCGCTTGTGCTCTCTCTGTCAAATAAATAAATAAAATCTTTAAAAAATAAATAAGTAAAATAACTCGTACCTAGCCATAGACTCTTATTTCAGAAGCTTAAAAAAGAAATAAAATTAGCTTAGATTGAACTATATGAAATAGCTATTTTTGAGATCATGCTATCAGCCATTTCATACAATTAAATATACAAGGTGTTAGAAAACTTATATTATCAGGAATATGGGAAAGTTTAAAAAATGCTCTGCATCACATTAATCTAAGTAATCAGGCTGGCTGTTTAACTGAGAGACAGCCTATGTGCACTGGTTTACAGATAGGAATCCGAAGTCAGGCCACTGGGTCCTAGCTCCACTCCTACTTACCATATACTGTCGGGCAAATAATGTAAGTCCTATCTGATTTATCCATAAAATTGGGATGTTAATAAATTATCTTATTTATTTAATCTTCTCCAAGGTACTATGAATGTTTAATTTATACATTGATAATGTATAAACATTACACCTTGATAATGTTTTGGAGAAGATTAAATAAGATAATTGATGCAAAGTAATCAACACAGTGCTTAGCACTTAGTAAGTGCTCAATAAATATTATTTTTTAAACAGCACCACCGAGGTATAATTTACACCATAAAATCCTTTTAAGTATATAATTCAGTAATTTTTCAGAAATTTAGAGAGTTGCATAATAATCATCCCAAGGTAGTTTTAGGACATTCACTCCCGTTTCAAGCCCAGATAAATACTATGTGCTTCCTGTCTCTCTCTAGAGTTCTATTTTCCTAAACAATGTGTATAAATTGAATCATGCAATAAGTAGTCTTTTGTGTCTGGCCTCTTTAACTTCATTTAATATTTTTGAAGTTCAACTGTGTCATAGCAGTCATCAGCAGGTTGTTTCTTTTTATTCTATTATACCATGTGCTGTCTTTTAAAAAAAGCTATTCATCATTTGATGGTTGTTTCCAATATGGGGATAATATGAATAGGGCTGCTGTGAACATACATGTTATTTACTTTGATATGTATGTTCATTTCTCTTGAGAACTGCTAGGTTGAATGATAGGTAAGTTTGTGTTTAACTTTTTAAGAGACTGTCAAATTGTTTTCCAAAGTGCCTACACCATTTTATGTACTCACCAGTAAAGTCTGAAGATTACAGTTTCTCCACATTCTTGCTACCACATTATTGTCTTTTCATATTAGAGCTGGTCTGTGTAAAATTGTGTCTCATTATGGTTTTAAGTTACATTTCCCTAAAAACTAATAATGTTGAATTTTTTAAATATATTTTTAGTTTTAGGTATGTCTTTTTTGTGTATGAAATATTCATTCACAAGATGTCCATTTTAAATTGGGTTGTTCATCTTGTAATTATTGAGTTGTTAAGTGTTCTTTGAATATTCTGTATGCAAGTTCTATGAGATAGATGATTTTTAGATATTTTCTATAGCTTAGCAGCTTCTTAATAATGTCTTTTGGATAGCAAAAGATTTTAATTTAGATAAAGTTGAGTTTTTCAACTTTTAAATACATTTTTATGTCATATCTAAGAAATTTTTACTAATCTTCATAACATAAAGACTATTCTTTGTTCTTTTATTGAGATATAATTGATATAGAACATATGAGTTTCAGGTATACAACATGATTTGATAGTTATATATATTGCAAAATGATCACCACAATAAGCCTAGGTTTTTCTTTTATAGAAAGTCTCATTTTTTCTAGCAGTTATATAGCTTCAGTTTTTACATTTACATTTATGCTCCCTTTTGAGTTAATTTTCATTTGTGTGAAGTAAGATTCTAAATGCTTTTTTCTTTCTTTTTTTACATATTTATATCTTGTCTCAACAGCATTGTTAAAAACAATATCCTTTCCCTCATTGAATTGTGTTGGCATCTTTATCAAAAGTAAATTAATTATAAATATTGGATTTATTTCTGGACTTTCAATTCTGTTCCACTGATCTATTCTTATGCCTAAAAACACTGTCTTATAACTTTAGCCTTATAATGAGTTTTGAAATAGCATAATCCCAATTCTTTCCAAATTTTCCTCTTTTACAAAATAGTTCTATTTTTGGACCTTTACATTACCATATATATTTTAGGATCAGTTTCTCAATTTATACAAAAAAGTCCTGTTGGGATTTTGTTCAGGATTACATCAAATCTATAGGTTAATTTGGGAAGAATTATAATTTTAACAATATTAAATCATTCAGTCTGTGAACATGAAATATTTTTAAATTTAGATCTTTAAAAATTCTTTCAATAATGTTTTGTAGTTCAGTGCATACCTGTTATACTTTCTTATAAGATTTTTAAAAAATTTTTATTTATTTCTTATTTTTTTATAAACATATAATGTGTTTTTATCCCCAGGGGTACAAGTCTGTGAATCGCCAGGTTTACACACTTCACAGCACTCACCATAGCACATACCCTCCCCAATGTCCATAACCCTACTCCCCCTCTCCTACCCCCCTCCCCCCAGCACCCTCAGTTTGTTTTGTGAGATTAAGAGTCACTTATGGTTTGTCTCCCTCCCAATCCCATCTTAATTCATTTATTCTTCTCCTATCCCCCTAACCCCCCATGTTGCATCTCCACTTCCTCATATCAGGGAGATCACATGATAGTTGTCTTTCTCCGATCGACTTATTTCACTAAGCATGATACCCTCTAGTTCCATCCACGTCATCGCAAATGGCAAGAGTTCATTTCTTTTGATGGCTGCATAGTATTCCATTGTGTATATACACCACATCTTCTTTATCCATTCATCTGTTGATGGACATCTAGGTTCTTTCCATAGTTTGGCTATTGTAGACTTTGCTGCTATAAACATTCGGGTACATGTGCCCCTTCGGATCCCTACATTTGTATCTTTAGGGTAAATACCCAGTATTGTGATTGCTGGGTTATAGGGTAGCTGTATTTTCAACTTTTTGAAGAACCTCCATGCTGTTTTCCACGGTGGTTGCACCAGCTTGCATTCCCACCAACAGTGTAGGATGGTTCCCCTTTCTCTGCATCCTCGCCACCATCTGTCATTTCCTGACTTGTTAATTTTAGCCATTCTGACTGGCGTGAGGTGGTATCTCATTGTGATCTTGATTTGTATTTCTCTGATGCCGAGTGATGTGTAACACTTTTTCATGTGTCTGTTGACCATCTGGATGTCTTCTTTGCAGAAATGTCTGTTCATGTCCTCTGCCCATTTCTTGATTTGATCATTTGTTCTTTGGGTGTTGAGTTTGCTAAGTTCCTTATAGATTTTGGACACTAGTCCTTTATCTGATATGTCGTTTGCAAATATCTTCTCCCATTCTGCCAGTTGTCTTTTGGTTTTGTTAACTGTTTCCTTTGCTGTGCAAAAACTTTTGATCTTGATGAAATCCCAATAGTTCATTTTTGCCCTTGCTTCCCTTGTCTTTGGTGATGTTCCTAGGAAGATGTTGCTGCGGCTGAGATCGAAGAGGTTGCTGCCTGTGTTCTCCTCAAGGATTTTGATGGATTCCTTTCTCACATTGAGGTCCTTCATCCATTTTGAGTCTATTTTCGTGTGTGGTGTAAGGATATGGTCCAGTTTCATTTTTCTGCATGTGACTGTCCAGTTTTCCCAGCACCATTTATTGAAGAGGTTGTCTTTTTTCCATTGGACATTCTTTCCTGCTTTGTTGAAGATTAGTTGACCATAGAGTTGAAGGTCTATTTCTGGGCTCTCTATTCTGTTCCATTGATCTATGTGTCTGTTTTTGTGCCAGTACCATTTCCATTGGACATTCTTTCCTGCTTTGTCGAAGATTAGTTGACCATAGAGTTGAAGGTCTATTTCTGGGCTCTCTATTTTGTTCCATTGATCTATGTGTCTGTTTTTGTGCCAGTACCATGCTGTCTTGATCATGACAGCTTTGTAATAGAGCTTGAATCTGGAATTGTGATGCCACCAACTTTGGCTTTCTTTTTCAATATTCCTTTGGCTATTCGAGGTCTTTTCTGCTTCCATATAAATTTTAGGATTATTTGTTCCATTTCTTTGAAAAAAATGGATGGGATTTTGATAGGGATTGCATTAAATGTGTAGATTGCTTTAGGTAGCATAGACATTTTCACAATATTTATTCTTCCAATCCAGGAGCATGGAACATTTTTCCATTTCTTTGTGTCTTCCTCAATTCTTTCATGAGTACTTTATAGTTTTCTGCGTATAGATTCTTAGCTTCTTTGGTTAGGTTTATTTCTACATATCTTACAGTTTTGGGTGCAATTGTAAATGGGATTGACTCCTTAATTTCTCTTTCTTCTGTCTTGTTGTTGGTGTAGAGAAATGCAACTGATTTCTGTGCATTGATTTTATATCCTGACACTTTACTGAATTCCTGTACAAGTTCTAGCAGTTGTGGAGTGGAGTCTTTTGGGTTTTCCACATATAGTATCATATCATCTGTGAAGAGTGATAGTTTGACTTCTTCTTTGCCGATTTGGATGCCTTTAATTTCCTTTTGTTGTCTGATTGCTGAGGCTAGGACTTCTAGTACTATGTTGAATAGCAGTGGTGATAATGGACATTCCTGCCGTATTCCTGATCTTAACGGAAAAGCTTTCAGTTTTTCTCCATTAAGAATGATATTCATGGTGGGTTTTTCATAGATGGCTTTGATAATATTGAGGTATGTGCCCTGTACCCCTACATTTTGAAGAGTTTTGATCAGAAAGGGATGCTGTACTTTGTCAAATGCTTTTTCAGCATCTATTGAGAGTACCATATGGTTCTTGTTCTTTCTTTTATTAATTTGCAGATTTTGTGGATGTTGAACCAACCTTGCAGCCCTGGAATAAATCCCACTTGGTCGTGGTGAATAATCCTTTTAATGTACTGTTGAATCCTGTTGGCTAATATTTTGGTTGAGAATTTTTGCATCTGTGTTCATCAAGGATATTGGTCTGTAGTTCTCTTTTTTGGTGGGATCCTTGTCTGGTTTTGGGATCAAGGTGATGCTTGCCTCATAAAATGAGTTTGGAAGTTTTCCTTCCATTTCTATTTTTTGGAACAGTTTCAGGAGAATAGGAATTAATTCTTTAAATGTTCAGTAGAATTACCCTGGGAAGCCGTCTGGCCCTGGGCTTTTGTTTGTTTGGAGATTTTTGATGACTGTTTCAATCTCCTTACTGGTTATGGGCCTGTTCAGGTTTTCTATTTCTTCCTGGTTCAGTTGTGGTAGTTTATATGTCTCTAGGAATGCATCAATTTCTTCCAGATTGTCAAATTTGTTGGCGTAGAGTTGCTTATAGTATGTTCTTATAATTGTCTGTATTTCTTTGATGTTAGTTGTGATCTCTCTTCTTTCATTCATGATTTTATTTATTTGGGTACTTTCTCTTTTCTTTTTGCAAAGTCTGGCCACGGGTTTATTAATCTTATTAATTCTTTCAAAGAACCAGCTCCTAGTTTCGTTGATTTGTTCTATTGTTTTTTGGTTTCTATTTCATTGATTTCTGCTCTGATCTTTATGATTTCTCTTCTCCTGCTGGGTTTAGGGTTTCTTTCTTGTTCTTTCTCCAGCTCCTTTAGGTTTGGGTTAGGTTGTGTACTTGGGACCTTTCTTGTTTCTTGAGAAAGGCTTGCACCGCTATATATTTTCCTCTCAGGACTGCCTTTGCTATGTCCCACAGATTTTGAACCATTGTGTTTTCATTATCATTTGTTTCCATGAATTTTTTCAATTCTTCTTTAATTTCCTGGTTGACCCCCATTCATTCTTTAGAAGGATGCTGTTTAGTCTCCATGTATTTGGGTTCTTTCCAGCTTTCCTCTTGTGATTGAGTTCTAGCTTCAGAGCATTGTGGTCTGAAAATATGCAGGGAATGATCCTAATCTTTTGATACCAGTTGAGACCTGATTTGTGACCCAGGATATGATCTATTCTGGAGAATGTTCCATGTGCACTAGAGAAGAATGTGCATTCTGTTGCTTTGGCATGGAATGTTCTGAATATATCTGTGATGTCCATCTGGTCCAGTGTGTCATTTAAGGCCTTTATTTCCTTGTTGATCTTTTGCTTGGATGATCTGTCCATTTCAGTGAGGGGAGAGTTAAAGTCCCCTACTATTATTGTATTATTGTCAATGTGTTTCTTTGATTTTGTTATTAATTAGTTTATATAGTTGGCTGCTCTCACGTTAGGGGCATAGATATTTAATATTGTTAGATCTTCTTGTTGGATAGACCCTTTGAGTATGCTATCGTGTCCTTCCTCATCTCTTTCATAGTCTTTGGCTTGAAATCTAATTGATCTGATATAAGGATTGCCACCCCAGCTTTCTTCTGATGCCCATTAGCATGGTAAATTGTTTTCCACCCCCTCACTTTAAATCTGGAGGTGTCTTCACTTCTAAAATGAGTTTCTTGTAGGCAACATATAGATGGGTTTTGTTTTTTTATCCACTCTGATACCCTGTGTCTTTTGATTGGGGCATTTAGCCCATTTACATTCAAGGTAACTATTGAGAGATATGAATTTAGTGCCATTGTATCACCTGTAAGGTGACTGTTACTGTATATTGTCTCTGTTCCTTTCTGATCTACTATTTTTCGGCTCTCTCTTTGCTTAGAGGACCCTTTTCAATATTTCCTGTAGAGCTGGTTTGGTGTTTGCAAATTCTTTGTTTTTCTTTGTCCTGGAAGCTTTTTATCTCTCCTTCTATTTTCAGTGATAGCCTAGCTGGATATAGTATTCTTGGCTGCATGTTTTTCTCGTTTAGTGCTCTGAATATATCATGCCAGCTCTTTCTGGCCTGCCAGGTCTCTGTAGATAAGTCTGCTGCCAATCTAATATTTTTACCATTGTATTTTACAGACTTCTTTTCTCAGGCTGCTTTCAGGATTTTCTCTTTGTCACTAAGACTTGTAAATTTTACTATTAGGTGATGGGGTGTGGACCTATTCTTGTTGATTTTGAGGGGGGTTCTCTGCACCTCCTGGATTTTAATGCTTGTTCCCTTTGCCATATTAGCGAAATTCTCTCCAATAACTCTCTCCAACATACCTTCTGCTCCCCTCTCTCTTTCTTCTTCTTCTGGAATCCCAATTATTCTAATGTTGTTTCATCTTATGGTGTCACTTATCTCTCGAATTCTCCCCTGTGGTCCAGTAGCTATTTGTCCCTCTTTTGCTCAGCTTCTTTATTCTCTGTCATTTGGTCTTCTATATCACTCATTCTTTCTTCTGCCTCATTTATCCTTGCAGTGAGAGACTCCATTTTTGATTGTACCTCATTAATGGCTTTTTAAATTTCAACTTGGTTAGATTTTAGTTCTTTTATTTCTCCAGATAGGGCTTTTATATCTCCAGAGAGGGTTTCTCTAATATCTTCCATGCCTTTTTCGAGCCTGGCTAGAACCTTCGGAATCGTCATTATGAACTCTAGATCTTACATATTACCAATGTCTGTATTGATTAGGTCCCTAGCCTTTGGTACAGCCTCTTGTTCTTTTTTTGTGGTGAATTTTCTTGCCTTGTCATTTTGTCCAGATAAGAGTATATGAAGGAGCAAGTAAAATACTAAAAGGGTGGCAAAGACCCCAGAAAAATGTGCTTTAACCAAATCACAAGAGACCCCAAGTCATGGGGGGGGGAGAAAGGGGATAAAAAGAGGTTCACAAAAAAAAAAAGAAAAAAATTAAAAAAAGAAAACAAATATAGAAAAAATATAAAAAAGAGGGGCGCCTGGGTGGCTCAGCGGGTTAAAGCCTCTGCCTTCCGCTCAGGTCATGATCCCAGGGTCCTGGGATCGGGCCCCGCATTGGGCTCTCTGCTTGGCTGGGAGCCTGCTTACTCCTCTCTCTCTCTCTCTCTGCCTGCCTCTCTGCCTACTTCTAATCTCTATCTGTCAAAAAAATAAATCTTAAAAAAAAAAAAAAAGAAAGAAAAAATATAAAAAAGAAAGAAAAAAATATATATTAGATAAACTAGTTAAAAACGCTAAAAAAGAAAAGGGTAAAAGTTTAAAAAAATTTAACAGAAGACAAAAAAAATTAAAAAAGAATTAAATTAACTGCAAGACTAAACAATCATGGGGAGAAAGCCATGAGTTCTGTGCTTTGCTTTCTCCTCCTCTGGAATTCCGCTGCTGTCCTTGGTATTGAACCTGCTTTCCTTGGTAGTTGAACTTTGCCCTGGCTGGATTTTTGGTGATCTTCTGGGGGAGGGGCCTGTTGTAGTGACTCTCAAGTGTCTTTGCCTGAGGCGGAATTGCACTGCCCTTACTGGGGTCCTGACTAAGTAATCCGCTCCGGTTCGCTTTTGGGAGCTTTTGTTCCCTGAACACTTTCTGTAGAGTTCTGGAGGACGGGAATGAAAATGGCAGCCTCCCAGTCTCTGGCCCGGAGGAGCCGAGAGACTGGGGCCCCACTCTCCAGTGTGCCCCCAGAGAACAGTGCCCAATCACTCCCCCTGCTCCGATCTCACCCAGTTCACTACTGGCCCAAGGTAACCCCGAGCTGAGAGCTCAGTCCTTGGCTATGTCTCTGTAGCTGGCTTCACTGTTCTAATACCAGTGAGCTCTGCAACACTCCGACACCCCTGATCCTTCTGTGACCCTGCGGGACCCGGGGCCACACTGACCCCGCGTGGGCTTCACCCCGGTTTAGCCTCTGGAGCAATGTCCCTCAGTGGAACAGACTTTTAAAAGTCCTGATTTTGTGCTCCATTGCTCCGCCACTTGCCAGGAGCCGGCCCCTCTGCCCGCGGTCTATCTTCCCGTCATTTTGGATTCACTTCTCTGCCTGTCCTACCTTTCAGAAAGTGGTTGATTTTCTGTTTCTAGAATTGCTGTTCTTCTTCTCTTCGATATCCCATTGGATTTGTAGGTGTTTGCAATGTTTAGATAAGCTATCGAGCTGATCTCCTGCTACCTGATGTAGTCTCAGCCTGCTACTGCTCCACCATCTTGACTCCTCTCGGGTGACATGTTTTCTCTCTTATTAGATTTATTTTTAAGTATTTTATTATTTTTGATTCTCCTGTCAAAGTCGTTGTCTTTTCTTTTTTTTTTTTACTGCATAAAAATATTTTTTTATTTGTTTATTTACAGCATAATAGTGTTCATTGTTTTGGCATCACACCCAGTGCTCCATGCAGTATGTGCCCTCCCTATTACCCACCACCTGGTTCCTCAACCTCCCACCCCCCCACCCCTTCAAAACCCTCTGGTTGTTTTTCAGAGTCTATAGTCTCTCATGGTTCATCTCCCCTTCCAGTTTCCCTCAACTCCCTCTCCTCTCCATCTCCCCATGTCCTCCATGTTATTTGTTATGCTCCACAAATAAGTGAGACCATATGATACTTGACTCTCTCTGCTTGACTTATTTCGCTCAGCATAATCTCTTCCAGTCCCGTCCATGTTGCTACAAAAGTTGTGTATTCATCCTTTCTGAAGGAGGCATAGCACTCCATTGTGTATATGTACCACATCTTCCTTATCCATTCATCCGTTGAAGGGCATCTTGGTTCTTTCCACAGTTTGGCAACCATAGCCATTGCTGCAATAAACATTGGGGTACAGATGGCCCTTCTTTTCACTACATCTGTATCTTTGGGGGAAATACCCAGCAGTGCAATTGCAGGGTCATAGGAAAGCTCTATTCTTAATTTCTTCAGGAATCTCCACACTGTTCTCCAAAGTGGCTGCACTAACTTGCATTCCCACCAACAGTGTAAGAGGGTTCCCCTTTCTCCACATCTTCTCCAACACACGTTGTTTCCTGTCTTGCTAATTTTGGCCATTCTAACTGGTGTCAGGTGGTATCTCAATGTGGTTTTAATTTGAATCTCCCTGATGGCTAGTGATGATGAACATTTCTTCATGTGTCTGATAGCCATTTGTATGTCTTCATTGGAGAAGTGTCTGTTCATATCTTCTGCCCATTTTTTGATATGATTATCTGTTTTGTGTGTGTTGAGTTTGAGAAATTCTTTATAGATCCTGGATATCAACCTTTTGTCTGTACTGTCATTTGCAAATATCTTCTCCCATTCCGTGGGTTGCCTTTTTGTTTTGTTGAGTGTTTCCTTTGCTGTGCAGAAGCTTTTGATCTTGATGAAGTCCCAAAAGTTCATTTTTGCTTTTGTTTCCTTGGCCTTTGGAGACATCTTGAAAGAAGTTGCTGTGGCTGATATCGAAGAGGTTACTGCCTATGTTCTCCTCTAGGATTCTGATAGATTCCTGTCTCACGTTGAGGTCTTTTATCCATTTTGAGTTTATCTTTGTGTACGGTGTAAGAGAATGGTAGAGTTTTATTCTTCTACATATCGCTGTCCAGTTTTCCCAGCACCATTTATTGAAGAGACTGTCTTTTTTCCATTGAAAACTGTCTTTTTTCCTGTTTTGTTGAAGATTATTTGACCATAGAGTTGAGGGTCCATATCTGGGCTCTCCACTCTGTTCCACTGGTCTATGTGTCTGTTTTTATGCCAGTACCATGCTGTCTTGGTGATCACAGCTTTGTAGTAAAGCTTGAAATTGGGTAACATGATGCCGCCAGTTTTGTTTTTGTTTTTCAACATTTCCTTAGCAATTCGGGGTCTCTTCTGATTCCATACAAATTTTAGGATTATTTGCTCCAGCTCTTTGAAAAATACCGGTGGAATTTTGATCAGAATGGCATTAAAAGTATAGATTGCTCTAGGCAGTATAGACATTTTAACAATGTTGATTCTTCCAATCCAAGAGCATGGAACAGTCTTCCATCTTTTTGTGTCTTCTTCAATTTCTTTCATCAGTGTTCTGTAGTTCCTCGAGTACAGGTCCTTTACCTCTTTGGTTAGGTTTATTCCTAGGTATCTTATTATTCTTGGTGCTATAGTAAATGGAATCGATTCTCTAATTTCCCTTTCTGTATTTTCATTGTTAGTGTATAAGAAAGCCACTGCTTTCTGTACATTGTCTTTGTATCCTGCCACGTTACTGAATTGCTGTTTGAGTTCTAGTAGTTTGGGGGTGGAGTCTTTGGGGTTTTCCATATAAAGAATCATGTCATCTGCGAAGAGAGAGAGTTTGACTCAAAGTAGTTTTCTTAATTTTACTTTTGATTGTTTGCTACCAGTACATAAAAACACAATTTATGTAAGTTGACCTTTTAACTTGTGAATTTCTTATATTTGTATTTAAAATTACCAAACAGGACCCCTGGGTGGCTCAGTGGGTTAAGTCACTGCCTTCGGCTCAGGTCATGATCTCAGGGTCCTGGGATCGAGTCCTGCATCGGGCTTTCTGCTCGGCAGGGAGCCTGCTTCCCTCTCTCTCTCTGCCTGCCTTTCTGTCTCCTTGTGATCTCTCTCTGTCAAATAAATAAATAAAATCTTTAAAAAAAATCTTTAAAATTACCAAACAAGTAGAATTCAAGGTATATATATACATACCAAACAAGTAGAATTCAATGTAATGTATATATTACATTCAAGATGGTATCATCCTCAAAAAAAAGTTTTGTTTATTCATTTCAAATATGAATACTTTTAATTTGTTTTCTATGCTGTTACGGAAACTGGACTGGATCCTGGTGAAAGAACCAAGTGGCACTCGGAGACTTTGGAGGATCAGAAGTTTATTTAACACTGATAGGCTCAGAGGAGGTTGTTCTCCAAAGTTCTGAGCCCTAAGCACAGGCAGAAAATTTATACCCTTCTGGTTCCGCATACTTGGTACTTTTGGTGTGCATGGGAAACAGGGTAGGAAAGAACCCGGAAGGGTTTTGAGACAGGGACTGGAATTCCCTTGCTGGTTTGGTTGGCCATCTTAGAGTACAGTTTTTCCCTATTATTCCCCCCCTTTGATGCTCCTTTAAACACCTAGTTTAGAGGGCATCATTATCATCTATTACTATGGCCGTGAAAGGCTACTATTTGGGCAGTGGCTCACCTGGTAACAGTGTTTTCTGTGAACTTAGTAGTCCATCTTGAGGTTCCTAAAGCTCCCCAATAAGCAATAACAATAACACGTTTCTGGGAGAAAGTCCAGTCAGAAGGGAGAGCAATGTAAAGTCCAACTCCTGAGGTGAGAGTGTTGGTGTCATGCTGACAATAACCAGAGACCACGGTGAACAGATGTCCATCAGTCAGTCTGGTCTCATTGAAGGTGGTGATGGAGCAGTTCTGTAGGATCTGGTTGGGCTTTCCACTGGTGTGGTTCATCCAATGGGTGAAAGCCTTCTTCACTCTAGAGTGGTGGACCCGTTCAGTGACACCTAAGACCCTAAGGGAAGTAGGGGTGGTTAGAACAACAGTGTGGGGCCCTGGCCACCATGGTTTGAGGGGGTCCTTTCTAAAGCTTCTTGGGAGATGCGCCTTTGAGTTTTTCTCAGGTTTGGAGGTGTTGGTACACTTCTAAGTTTCCAATCTGTTTGAGGTCTCCTCTAAGCCTACTTACTACAGGGGGTGGCCTGCCATAGAGCCTTTGAGGTGAATTATAGCTGTGGCAATATTTTAAATCCAGTTGACTAGAATAAACAATATCAATGACCTCCAACAGTTATGCTTTACAGAAGTATGACATTCAGGTCCAGGCATAAGGGTAGCTGGATTTAAAGTTTGACAGGTTTTAGGTTTTATGTCAGACATCTCTATCAATGTAGCCTGGTATTTAATAAGTTGGCCCCCATCATCCATCTTAGCTTCTAAGACACTCTGGACCTGATATGAAGTCATTACAGTGAGGAGCTATCCCATAGCGAGCTTTGAGGCTCTTTAACCAGGAGCATTGTATGCTTAGCTAAAGCCTTTGTTTACAATTATACCTCAATAGAAGTGGCTTCTAGGATAAATATAACTGAAAAGTACCATTAAGCTCTTTGTTTGAGGTATTAACATTCTAATTACAAAGGATCACTGGCAAGTGGGAGAAAATTGTCTTAGGAGATAAAGCTATCTCCAAGTGCATTACCCAACCAAACATAAGGAAAGTGGTATTATCCATTAACTCCACAAGTCCATAGTTAACGCTATGGAATGGTGTATGCTCTGGATTTTAGGGAACGATTTCATTATCCCAGCCACACAGAACTGATCAAGGTGATAACTTCCACAATTGTTGGAGAATCAGTCCCATATTCCAGTTGTTTAATCATGTGCCATGGGGTCCTGTTATTATTATCCCCACAGAATAATAAGCAAGATGATTGTCTATATATGAGTTACTGTGGTAATTTCTCTTAAGTTTACCTCAAGTTGTTTAGCTTAGGTAAACAACAAACATTTAAAGACAATCATATCTGGAATTTAACATCCACAAAGGTAGGTATTATGTAAGAAATTTTTCTCTCCAGAGATAGTCAAATCAGGACCAATTTACTTGAGAATCAAGTCCAGTTCTAACCAACCTGGCCTAATTATGTACATAAGATCAGCAAGAACAGTGAGTGATCATATAGATCTTTTAGAATCTGCTTTGCTGGAACTTTATAAGGAATCTCTAGGTTGAACTTTTAGTAGCCTCTCCAAGACAGAAGCCAAGCCATGTCCTAAGCCATGCACTTGCCATCAGACATGCTTGAAATACCTCTAAGATTTTGGCAGATTCCTCTTCATGAGGTCCCCAAAATATCCTGAGTTCCTGTACCTTCCAGGAAATGACATTCTTTACTCACCTGGTGAGGTTCCTGGCACCTCTGTAAGCAAGGTATCTGGCCAACAGTTCCAAGGGGCTTTATGGCTCCAGGTTTCATAAATTCAACCTTAGCTCCTTAAAGCTGTCTGGTTATATCTGAGTCTATGCATGTCTTTTTCAAATATGACACTCCAGTCAAAGCCTTGGTGAAATAACCAATGTTTCCAATGGTGTCCTGTTACAAGGAGAACAGATTCTTACTGAACTTATGCAAATGACTAGGATTGCCATAGAAGAAAGTATACTTACTGAGACCTTTCAGAGGGTAGAGATAGAAAGAAAAGTTGAATGCTTTAATTTGCTTACCAATGATTATTTTACCATGTTTCTGTAGTTCATAGAAATCTTACATTTCCTTAATCAGGAAGAGTGAACATTAAGGAACCAGCAATGTTTTTCAAACAAGGATCACAAAACTATAATCATATTTTTAGTTCATTTAGTCCCATGTTACTGATTCTTGTTCAGTCTGAATGCAGCTTCTTGGTTCTGGAAATTCTTACTCATTTCAGTTTAAGGATTTTAATATACTGAACATATATATCTGTCCTAAAAGTCCTTTCTATGAATCTCTTTGAAGATATAACTCATTTTACAAGAGAATTAGACCAATTTTAAATGACAAACTCAGAATAGACATGGTTAATGATCTGATAGGAAAGTTCACTCTGATACGATTGACAAAGAAACTCAGTTATTCTGTGATACATAACACTTCAACAGCCAGAACCAGAATGTTACACACCAAACAAGCAAGACTAATTAGTCAACAAGACTTTGTTCATGATTTAAATCTTGGGGAAGTTTGTTAAAACCTTAGGAAGTTTTAGAGCATATGCCACCTAGCATTAGGGATGTTAAAGCCCTGATAAACTGAAGACATAGAAACTAGTTTTTCTAAGCAGGCAGATGGAAAACTACTATTTGCAATTTCTTTTTTTTTTTTTTTTTTTTTAAGAGATTACAAGTAGGCAGAGGCAGAGAGGCAGGCAGAGAGAAAGAGGGGGAAGCAGGCTCCCCGCTGAGCAGAGAGCCTGATGTGGGGCTCGATCCCAGGACCCTGAGATCATGACCTGAGCCGAAGGCAGAGGCTTTAACCCACTGAGCCACCCAGGTGCCCCCTATTTGCAATTTCTTATCAAGAGGAGACCAACAATTGAGAATATTTTCTCTTTTTGAACAGAGAAAAAAACCAACTTTCTCTACCAGTGTCTTTTTAAAATTCATTTCAATCTTAGTCCATCCTGACCACACCTAAAATTCATTTCCAAAGATTTCCTGTCAAAAATATTCTACAACTTTCCTTTGCATTCAGGTTTTGTCCCAAGCCATTTCTTTCTAAAGAACCATCTCATTTAGGACAAAACTACCTTCTCTTACAGTCAACAAAACATATTCCCATTCCTTATCTTTCTTACATATCTCCTATTTTTCTACATACAGAGTTGGTTCCCTTATTTCCATCAGTCTTAGTTATAGTTGGCAGAATTTTGCACTCTTTAGAAACCTTGATCTCCAGTGAAGACTAAGGAGTAACCAATTGTGAACTGTTACACTAGAATTCTTAAATGGCAAATCTGGGAATCGGTTAAGCACAAACCATGTTTACCAACAGATTTAAATATCCTTAGTTCTTTACAGTAAGTCAAAAACACAAACCTACGTGCAGTAATCAATGTCTTAGCACTTTATCCAATTTAGAGAAGACCTAGATGTCCAACAATTTTAATTCCATTTGCCATCCAACCAAAACTTTGTTTCAGGTTACCAAAGACTTTGAAAGCTACTTTAACAATTACCCATGAAAACTTTGATGAAACAATTAACCATTTTAGCCATCTTTTTACTAACAACCCGACAGAGATAACACGAGGTTATTTGACCTTCAGTAAACCTTGATAGAATAAAAGTTTCACATTTACTAATGATAACTTAAAAGACACATTTGTCTGAACTAAACCATTAAATGCTGAATTATGTTCCACCAGGATCTCCTCTGGTCAATTTTCACCTGAGACACATGGAGAAATCTGTAGTGGGTGGTGTTAGGTCCTGGGGGTGCTCATCTTGCTCCTTGAGAGTGAAAGGAGGAGCCATGGTGCCTGAGGCACTGAGGATGGTCAAAAAGCCAGTAATGCAGGCTGTACCCAGGGTGGTGCAGAAACAGGAAAAGGGGGATGGGGAGGCCAAAGAGACAGAGTGCTGCCAGAGGGCAGAGAAAGGATTCCCGGTTCAGGAGATTATCAGCTCCAGAGGAGCAGATGCCATGTTTTCCCGCCAACAAGGAGGAGAATAGACAATCCATATTGGGCCAGAGGAGACAGGGAATTTCCTCAAAACAAAGGGGTTTTGCCAGCTGCTTGGGAATATTCTTAAAGTCCCCATCCTGAAGGACACTTGGGATTGTGACCTGAGCAGAAGGCAGATGCTTAACTGACTGAGCTGACATGGGAGAAACTGTACTCTAAGATGGCCAACCAAATCAAGGGAATTCCAGTCCCTGTCTCAAAGCCCTTCTGGGTTCTTCTTTCCTTACCCTGTTGCCCGCTTGTGCCAAAAATACCAAAAGTATGCAGGAAAAGAAGGGTATAAATTCCCCTCCCTGCTTGTGCTTGGGGCTCAGACCCTTGGAGAATGGTCTCCTCTGAGCCTGCCAGTGTTACAGGAACCTCTGATCCTCCAAAGTCACTCAGTGCCGCTTGGCTCTTCTTCCAGGATCCAGTCCAGGTTCGGTAACATTTGGTTCCCTGACTGGGAAACCCAACAGCGCTGGCCCATTGTTGCCACAGGTTTGGGCCAACGGTAGGGTGATTACGGAATGAGGGATCATAACAGGGAAGGTGCGCCCTGCCAAATTTTCGGCAGTCTCCCACCGGATCGCCTTTTGGACTGGCTCTGTTCCACTGTTCTCACCCAGACTCAAAGAAGATTTAGCATGAGGACCTGGTCCTGATGTCAGATTCTGGTAAGGCCTGGGGACCCAGGACCAGGTCAGGCCCACCCCTGAAGGTGGAAGGGGAAACTGATCACCTCCCAGAGACCTCTCAGAGGTCTCACAGGTAGGGGCTCCCAGTGAGGAGGTCCCTCAGGTCAGGAACCCTGGAAAGGGAGGACAGGAAAGAATTTCTGAAAGGAATTACACAGGTCAGGGCCTCCAAAGGGGGAGGAACTGTAATAACTTTGGCGTGAATGTGTGAGTGAATGTGCAGTTTGACCTGGCTTGTCAGGTGGACTGATTCTGTGGCTCCACGGGTGGGTACCCATAGGGTCCCCAGAAGCCTATGGAGTCTGAGTGAGCCCAAACCTGTTTCCATGATGACCTCATAAGGTCTAGGTGAGTCCCTTTGTGGTGCCAGTCTGGGGTATACATGGACTTGCTAAGGCTAAGAGGCACCCTGGTCTCCTACAGGAGAGCAGACAGGCAGGCATCTGATTGGTCTCTCCTTGGGAGGGACACCTGTCCTTTGTCTGTCTCTGTGCCACCGAACACGGGAAACACCACCATGGTATCAGGACAGAGCAAACCTACAGCCCTGGAGATCATGATCAAGTATTTCAAAAAAGGTTTCTCAGGAGATTATGGAGTTAAGATACCTTCCAGTAAGTTGAGAACCCTGTGTGAGTTAGAGTGGCCGACTTTTGAGGTTGGATGGCCATCAGAAGGGACATTGGACGTCCCTACTATCCGTCTTGTATGGCAAGTCATCACAGGGGATCCAGGACATTGCGACCAGTTCCCATACATTGATTCCTGGCTCAAATTGCCCAGAACTTTCCCCCAAGGGTGTGGTTCATTCACAATAGGCAGGGACAGGCTAGAGTCTTAGTAGCCTCATCTAAAGGGCCCAAACGGAACTGACAGAAGTCCCAGCCTCCAAAGGTCCTGGCTGGAGATCCTGAGGATGATCTGATCCTGCCCACACCACCTCCCCCCCTTGTGTATCCCCAAGACCATCCACACCTGGCCCTCCAGTTTCAGACACTCCACCACCATCAGTCTCTCCAAAGCTCTCAGGTCCAGAGAATCCACTGATGCCCCCAAGCCCAAGGGATCCACTTTTCCCGGGACCCACAGTCAGACTGCAGGCATAAGCACCTTCCAGATGCCAGTATGGGAAACACGGGAACCCAAAAGGCACAATGAAGATGGAATGGTCTAACCTGGCTGCTCTATGATGTATTGTCAGCCTTTCTCCACCACTGACCTCCTCAACTGGAAGCACGATACTCCATCTTACTCAGAAAAGCCACAAGTTATGGTAGCCATAATGGAGTCCCTTTTCCAAACCCATCAACCAACCTGGAAGGACTGCCAGCAACTAATCTGCATCCTGTTCAACACGGAGGGAAGAAGAAGAATAAGAGGGGCAAGACAGTATCTAGAAAAACATGCGCCAGTGGGAATTATCGATCCTGTTGCGTGGGCTAGTGTTCCAGCACCTGAGGAGTGTCCTACATGGGACAGGCTCACATCCACTGATAACAAGGGACCCTCCTCCAGGGAATCTGAGCAGGAGCGAAGAAACCCATGAACATGACCAAAGTGTTCACAGTCACTCAACAGCCAGAGGAATCCCCCAGAGACTACTACGAAAGAGTGTGTGAAGCCTATTGGGTGTATACTCCGTTTGACCCTGAGGCACAGGAGAGCCAACAAATGCTAAATACCTCCTTCATGGCTCAAGCCACCCCAGACATCAGGAAGAAACTCCAGCAACTGGAGGTGTTTGCAGGGATGACCATCACTCAGCTAATAGAGGTTGCTAATAAGTTCTACATGAATAAGGAGATCACAGCCAAGAAGGAAGATGAAAGGAAGATGAAGAAAAAGGTCAGTCTCCTTGCTGCTGCCCTGAGGGAAAATGATGATGCAAAGGCAGGAAAACCCGAAAGGGGAGAAGCCCAGAATTCCCTTGACAAGAGACCAATGTGCCTACCATAAGGAAAAAGGACACTGGAAAAATGAATGTCCCAACTGGGAAAAGGCTCCAAAGCCCAGTCGCTACAAGGAAGAACCACAAGGAAGGGACCTCATAGGCCTGGCAGAAGTAGATTCTGACTGAGGGGGACCAGACTCACTCCTCCTCGGCCCCCATGAGCCCATGATCAGAATGAATGTAGGGGGCCAATCAATGAATTTTATAGTTGGTGTTGGGGCTGAGCACTCTGTTGTCACCTCCCCGGTGGCCCCCTTCAGCACAGGAACTGTGACCATCCTTGGGGCCATCAGGATGAAAGCAATACAGCAGCCCTTCTGCCAGGCACAACAACGTGAACTTGGGGGTCACAAGGTCCAGCATGAGTTCCTTTATTTGCCTGATTGCCCCATCCCCCGCCTGGGCCAAGACATACTCTCCAAGCTCAGGCTCAAATAACTTTTGAATCCACCAGGCATACCAGCCTCCGATTAAACCCAAGACAAGAAGAAGCAGGGTCTTTGGTACTAGCAATCACCATGCAGAGAGAAGATGAATGTAGGCTATTTTGTACTTAAGCCCAACCAAACAGCCCACTGGAATTCAGACTTGCCTTCCCTACAGTATGGGCTGAAGACAACCTGCCTGGACTAGCCCAGAACTGGGCTCCTGTCATTGTTGAACTGATCCTGGGAGCTCAACCCCAAAGACAAAGGCAATATCCCCTTCTGCAAGAAGCTAAGATCGGCACCCAAGAACACCTGATCAAGCTCAAAGAAACAGGCATTCTGGTTGAGTGTCAGTCGGCCTGGAATATCCCAATCCTGCCAGGCAAGAAGCCAGGAGGGGGATACCAACCATTTCAGGACCTGCAGGCCATCAGTAAGGTGACCATCTTTCTGCACTCCACAGTCCCAAATCCATACACCCTCCTCAGCCAAATCCCAGGATCAACCAGATGGTTCACTTGCCTGGACCTAAAGGATGCCTTCTTCTGTCTCCACTTAGTTCCCCAGAGCCAGCCACTGTTTGCCTTCGAATGGACTGAACCCAACACAGGGCATCAGATGCAACTAACATGGATGTGCCTCCTGCACAAGAACGCACCAACCCTCTTTGGGGAAGCACTGGCCACAGACCTCACCAGGTTCCCAAAAGAGGCTACACAGTGTACCCTGCTCCAATATGTGGATGACCTCCTCCTTGCCAGTGACACACAAGAAGACTGTGCTAAAGGCACCAAGGCCCTCCTACAGCTTCTGACTGACTCAGGATACAGGGTCTCATGAAGAAAGCACAGATCTGCCAACAACAAGTTTGATACCTCAGTTTCCTTCTCACCCAAGGGAAGAGAGAATTAGGGCTGGAAAGAAAGAGAGTCATCGTCTCATTGCCTCAGCCTCGAACAACAACAAAAAAATGCCTATAGGATTCCTGGGGGCTGCAGGATTCTGCTGCATCTGGATCTGTGGGTTCTCAGGAATAGCAAAACCCCTCTATGATCACTTAAGACATCCAGATCGGGAACCACGCCCCCCCCCGACCCCCCCCCCCCGACCCCCCCCCCCCCCGACTGGACTGAGGAAACAGAAGCTGCCTTCACAGAGATAAAGATTGCTTTGGGGCAGGCTCCAGCTTTGGACCTGCCAGATATAGAAAAACCCTTCAATCTCTTTGTACATGAGAAAGAAAAGATAGCGCTCAGGGTACTCATCCAGACTTTTGGGCCCTGGCAATGGCCAGTTGCATATCTGTCAAAGAAACTGACTCTGTGCCAGCAGGATGGCCACCGTGTCTCAGGGTGCTAGCAGCCACAGTCCAACTCATCAAGGAGGCAGACAAGCTCACCCTAGGATAAGAACTTAATGTCCAAGTCCCTCATGTGGTTGTGTCCCTCATGAACACACAGGGGCACCACTTTCTTTCCAACTCCTGGTTAGTAAAATACCAAGAGCTCCTCTGAAAACCCACGGGTCACCCTTGAGACAGTAAGGACATTAAACCCAGTGACATTTCTCCCCACGGAAGAAGGGGAACCAGACCATGACTGCTCCGAGGTAACTGATGAAGTTTATGAAAGTCGTCCAGATCTATGGAATCAAGCCATAAAGAATCCAGAGCTCACGCTGTTCAGCAACGGCAGCAGTTATCTACAAGAAGGTACCTGGAAAACAGGTTATGCAGTGACCACAACCAGCGAAGTCCTAGAGGCTAAGGCATTCCCAGCTGGGATGTTCAGCACAACGGGCTGAACTATATGCCTTAGTTCGAGCCCTCTCCCTCAGTGAAGGCAAGTGAGTCAACATTTACATTGACTCTTGGTATGCCTTTGCTACTGTGCATGTACAAGGGGCCATCTGTAAGGAAAGGGTCCTCATTAATGCTGCAGGGAAAGCTATCAAAAACAAGGAGGTGATACTAAAATTGCTCGAAGCTGTCTGGCTTCCAAAGGAAGTAGCAATCCTGCACTGTAAAGGACACCAGAAAGATGACCCCATGATGTGGAGAAATAGCCTAGCAGATGAGGCAGCTAAGACTGAAGCCAGTAAGGACATGAACAAAGTCTTTTCCCTCAACATGGCCCTGAAGCCTCTCGAAGAAGCCCCTCCTACCACTTACACTGGAAAAGAAAGAAAATGGGCTATGACTGAGGGGACCACCCTGACTAAAAAGGGATGGTGGGTGATGCCAAATGGACACGTCTTAGTTCCAAAAGCAACAGGAGGGCATCTAGTTAAGGAGTACCACCAACTCACTCATCTAGGAAAAACTGCATTAGAGGCCCTCCTCAAGAAACACAACTACATCAGCCAGCTGCCAGCACTATGCCAAGCAACCAGTGAATGGTGCATAACGTGTGCTAAGAATAACACTCGATCTGCACCACAGCCCCCACCAGGTGTCCAGAGCATAGGAGCAACTCCCTTTGAAGACCTAGAAATAGACTTGAGATGTACAGCCAAGTAGAGGGTACAAATATGTCCTAATGATGGTGTGTACATACTCTGGTTGGGTTGAGGCCTTCCTGACCAGAACGGAAAGGAACCAGGAAGTAACTAGAGTCCTCCTGTGAGAGATTGTGCCCCAGTTCGGTCTGCCATTAACAATCCATAGTGACAATGGACCCACATTTGTAGCAGATACTGTATAGGCCTCAACCAAATCTCTCAACATCACCTTGAAGCTTCACACTGCCTACTGGCCTCAAAGCTCAAGGAAGGTAGAACGAATGAATTGCACCCTCAAGTGAACCTTAGCAAAGTTTTGCCAGGAAACTAAACTTCCATGGCCAGATCTATTACCCCTAGCCCTCCTACGTGCTTGTTGCAAGCCTGGAGCACTAGGCTTCTCCCCTTTTGAACTGGTATACAGATGGCCTCCCCCAAGCTTAGGGAGCCTTCCAGGGAAACTACATCAGATTGGAGATAAAGACATAAGGGAACAGTTTCAGGCACTGGGGGCTGTCCTACCTAAGCTGAAGAGATTTACCATCCAGAGAGCTCCGATATCTCTAGGATTGCAGGTACACGCATTCCAAGGGGACTCCATTTGGGTCAAGGATTGGAAAAAGGACCCCCCCAAACCACAGTGGACAGGGCCTCACATGGTTGTTCTAATCTTCCCTACTGCCCTCAGAGTCACAGGTGTCACTCTGTGGGTCCATCACTCCAGAGTGAAGAAAGCTCATCATTCAGATGAGGAGACACACCAGTGTAAAGTCCAGCCAGATCCCACAGACCAGTTCCGGGTTCGCCTTCAACAGGACCCCACCAACTAATAGACATCTGCTCGCCGTGGTCCCTAGCTCTTGTCAGCATAATATCCCTCATCCTAGGAGTTGGACTCTACACTGTTGCCCCTTCTGACTGGACTTTCCCCTGGAGACTTGCTATTGTTATTGCTTACTGGGCCACCTTCGGAATCTTAGCATGGATTGCTACATTTACCTAATTATGGGTTTCCACACACTTGTCTCCCTCCCTGATAGTTCCAGAGAGCCCAATGTCCCTATGTAAAAATAAGCAATGGGGCACCGGGTTCAGTGCCTATACTTACATGCCAGCCAAATGTTACCAAAGGTCCACCTTATGTACATATGACGGGAAAAAATGTTAGGCTGGGCAAATAACTAATACCTAATGGGATTGCTAAACCAGGGGTAACAAGGGCGCCACTGTCTACTGGGCATATCTCACCCACTTTGGAATGTCAGATGGAGGAGGGGCCCAGGATCAGGCACTAAAGAAAAAAACAAAAGGGCCAAGGAGGCCTTAAAGGCATTGGTAATCCTAAAACATGATTATTGCGGGATCGACCTCACTGGGCTCTGACAGTTAACCCAGGTCCTGCCCCCATCCACGAGGTTGGCCAGGTCCTTACAGGAGCCTATGCACTAATGCGAAACTCGAGCATAAACATGCAAGCACTCTGGTTATGTCTACCTCTAGTACGCAGAGCCTATATAGGAACCCCTGTACTTGCCTCTATCTATTGGGAGCTGGACCTCTATAACAAGACCCAGAACTCCACAATATTAATTGGTCCAGTGGCTTTCAATGTCTAGCTCCAGCCAAGTAGAGACAACATTACCTGTTTCACCACTCTCAGAACAGGAAATACTACCTATGGTTCAGTCCCAGCTCAGCTATGTGCCAGTAATTACACTATAAACCATTCAGAGACTTATTATACCCCATCCAGAGTTTTTCTCTTATGTGTGATTTCAGCTTACATGTGCCTCCAGGAAAATTGGATAGGTCTATGTATGCCTGTCCTCTTTACCCCTGACATCTCTGTCCAATCTGATCAAGAGTCAAGTGAGCTCTCAGCCCCTACCCAGGCAGACCAAAAAGGGCAGCACTAGCTATGACACCGTTAGGTGCAGGGGTACTTTCAGGCTTGGTAGCAGGACTGCAGACATAGGTACACCATTCCAGTTCTATTACAAACTTTCCCAGGAACTAAATGAGGATATGGACAGGGTTGCAGAATCTCTCCTCTCATTACAGAGCCAAATAACTTCCCTAGCTGCAGTGGCCCTACAAAACTGATGGGCCCTTGACCTACTCACAGCTGAAAGAGGGGGGACATGTGTATTCCTAGGAGAAGAATGTTGCTATTATGTAAATGAGTCAGGTGTGGTGACCACAAAAATCAAACAATTAAAAGAAAGAATATTAACCAGAAAAAAGGAATCAGAAACATGGGGAATCAATGGGCTCAGCCAATGGACTACCTGGTTGCTCCCTTTGACTGGACCTCTGATCTCCATCCTCCTTCTCATCTCAGTTGTCCCTGTATAATAAACACCCTCACTAGGTTTATAGAGAATACTGCTGCTAGGTGCACCATTGCCCAGATATTGGCCTTGCAAAACTACCAATTTATAGTAGATGATGATGGTGATGCCCTCTAAACCAGGTGTTTAAAGGGGCATCAAAGGGGGAAATGATACAGGAGAAACTGTATTCTAAGATGGCCGACCAAATCAAGGGAATTCCAGTCCCTGTCTCAAAGCCCTTCTGGGTTCTTCTTTCCTTACCCTGTTGCCCACTAGTGCCAAAAGTACCAAGTATGCGGAAGTAGAAGGGTATAAATTCTCCCTGCTTGTGCTTGGGGCTCAGACCCTTAGAGAATGGTCTCCTCTGAGCCTGCCAGTGTTACATGAACCTCTGATCCTCCAAAGTCGCCGAGTGCCACTTGGTTCTTCTTCCAGGATCCAGTCCAGGTTCCATAACAAGTCACCCAGGCGCCTCCCCCACTTTCTCTTAAAGGCAAATATGAGAGCTCCTGTTATTTTATAGCCTGTTTCTATCTGGATCAAGTTTCCTGTGGGCTGTCAGAGATGCTAAATCAGGTATCTCCCCACACATGCCACTTATAAGAAGAAGGAGCACTGTCTTCCTGAAGCTCAGCTTTAGGCCCTGGGTCAGAAGACTGTGGTTCCCACACTTTCTGATGGGTTTATCCTTGTCCAGAGCTCATCCACCTTGTTGCCCCTGATGTCCCCTGGGAAGGACCTCCCTGATAGACTTTGCTTCCTTAACAGCTTTTGGGCTCTTTTACTTGTGTTACAAATGTCCTACTTTGGTCCTTCCTATTAGCACAGAATCAGACTCAGGGTGGGGGCAGAGTTTGGGCTATCTGAAGCCAAGAATCAATGTATGGAAATTTTCAGGGTGTCTGGGAGTCCCTGCCATAATTTTGTAAATGACCTGGATAATGAGTAGGTCTTAGAGCCCCTTGGAGGGCCAGTTGACACCAAAGGTGGCCCATTCCAATTCACATAATGTGCCTAATTTTCCAGATGTTTTGATCCCATCATCTCCTGAGAATCCCTTCTTAAAATTTTGAGCATATAATCTAAGACCGTAGGTTTTGAAGAGCTTCCACCTATGATGAGCAGGGGGGCTCTCTTGGCCACCCTGTGTGTTCCCTCCCTGTGTCATTGGCATAAAGATAAGCTAAGGGTGGGTTTCCCTCCAAAGGGGAGACCAGTCAAATGTCTGCCTGTCTGCCATCCCAGAGGACATCTGGGTGCCTCTTAGCCTTAGTGAGTCCGTATGAACCCCAGACTGGCACCCTGAAGGGGTTTGCCTTAGACCCTATGAAG
Source organism: Meles meles (assembly GCF_922984935.1). NCBI lineage: Eukaryota > Metazoa > Chordata > Mammalia > Carnivora > Mustelidae > Meles > Meles meles. The sequence goes on from NC_060079.1 coordinate 55,982,087, forward strand.
TCACCATAGAAGCAGGTTCAGGCCACTCAGACTCCATAAGCTTCTGGGGACCATAAGGGTGCCCACCCGTGGAGCCACAGAATCAGTCCGCCTGACAAGGCAGGTCAAACTGCACATTCACTCACGTATTCACACTGAAGTTATTACAGTTGCTCCCCAGTTGCTTCCCCAGGAAGCCCTGACCTGTGGAATTCCTTTTGGAAATTCCTTCCGGTCTCCCCTTATGGGGGGTCCCTTACCTGAAGGACCTCACCCCCAGGAGGCCCTACCTGTGAGACCTCTAATAAGAGGTTTCTGGGAGGTGACCTCTTCTGCCCCCAGGGGGTGGCCTGACTGGGTCCTGGGGCTCCAGACCTTACCAGAATTTGGTGTCAGGACCAGGTTCTCACCTGCTAAGTCTCCTTTGAGTCCAAGTGAGAATAATAGGGTGAGCTGTGCTGAGGAGACCAGGTGGGAGACCGAAAATTAGGCAGGGTGCACCCTCTCCCTCATGTTCCCTCTTCTGTCACTGCCCCATCATTGCCCCAAACCAGTGGCAACAATGGGCCAGCACCACTGGGTTTCCTGGTCAGGGAACCAAATGTTGCGGAACCTGGACTGGGTCCTGGCAGATCGGAGACTTCGGAGGATCGGAGGTTTATTTAACAGTGGTGGACTCAGAGGAGGTTGTTCTCCAAAGGTCTGAGGCCTGAGCACAAGCAGGGAGGGGAATTTGTACCCTTCTACTTCCACATACTTGGTACTTTTGGTGTGCACGGGAAACAGCGTAGGAAAGAAGAACCTGGAAGGGCTTTGAGGCAGCTATTGGAATTTCCTTGTTGGTTTGGTCAGCCATCTTAGAGTACAGTTTTCCCCTATCAATGTGATTGTCATGGCTGGAACCCAGTTCAATGTTAAATGGGAATGGTGACATTTTGCCTTGTTTCCAGTCTTAGATGGAGCATTTGTCTTCTACCACTAAGTCTGATAACAGTTTTATTAGTTTGATGCCCTTTATTAGGTGGAGGAAGATACTTTCTGCTCTCTCTTCATTTGTTAAGAATTTTTTAAAAGATTATTTATTTTTGAGTGAGAGGGTAAGCAAGGGGAGGGGCAGAGGGAGAGAGAGAATCCAAAAGCTGACTCCCCATTGAGTGCAGGGTGGGACACAGGGTTCCATCCCAGGACCTGAACCAAAACCAAGTGTCAGGGGCTCAACTGACTCAGCACCCTCCCCCCACCCCAACCCCCGGTGCACCTTGTTAAGAGCTTATATCATGAGTAAGTGTTGGTCTTTGTCAAATACAGTTTTATTCTTTATTCTATTAATATGGTATATTACATTAATTGACTTTCAGATTTTAAACCAACCTCACGTACTTGAGATAAATCTCATTTGGTTGTGTTGTACAGTTCTTTTTATATGCTGCTGCTTCTTTCCATTCTTTGGTATCACAGGTGTCATCACAATTGTGTAATACCTCCTTAAAGTAAGTCATGTAACAGTTGATTTCCAAGGACCCTTGATCTCTTGTCTCTGGTATATTCTAAATCAATTTAGTTGGAAGATTTTGGGTACCAGGAGTGGCTGCCCACTGCTGTGATGACTTCCCCTCCCCTCAAGCCCGAATGTCTTTGTCTTATGACTGTGTCCTTTCTTACCTACATCTCAGGGAGAATTCTTCTGCATGCTGTGGGAGCAGAAGGGCATTTTAAGCATTCTTCTTGGAAAAGAATGACTCTGTTAGCAGTCTTAACTGCAAATAGTCATTTTTTGCCAGTGCCCTTTTAACTTCTATAATACATTAAAAAGGCCATAACTGCTTAACTGACTTCCACTATATGAGCTTGTGGTTCAGCTGACTCTCTGTTACCTCTGTAAGTAGGCTGACCATTGCTCACCACATGTGAAATAACCACAGGAAACAGGACATTCTCTGCCATACCCACTTCTGTTCTCACCACTTGAATTGTATGCTAGCAAGAGTCAGTTGTGCAAATTCTCCAAACTGTTTATTCCAGAAGTATTTGTTATTGTTAGAGAATTCAATTAAACATTTAACTTGATGAAATGTGAAAAGAAAAGTTTTCTGTGGAAAATAAATTTAGCATATTGGAAAGATATCACAGGGGAGAGGGATTTTCAAGATTATATTGAAATGGGTGGATGGGGTATTTGTAACCTATTGGGAGAAAATGACAAAGTATAATTCTGTATTAAGTTTGCTCTTTCTAATCACTGGTAAGTTCTAGTTTCACTTGAAAAATTTTAAAAAAGGACCTTGAAATTCATAGTTAAGGTTTTATGGTAATTTTTCAGGAAATAGGTCCAAATAGCACATCCAAATTCAAAATTCACAAGACCTTTGTTCTTTATAAGAAGACTAGAAAGGGGTGCCAGGGTGGCTCAGTGGGTTAAAGCCTCTGCCTTCGGCTCAGGTCATGATCCCGGGGTCCCCGGATTGAGCCCCTCAAGGGGCTCTCTGCTCTGCAGGGAGCCTGCTTCCTCCTCTCTCTTTGCCTGCCTCTCTGCCTAGTTGTGATTTCTCTCAGTCAAATAAATAAAATATTTTTAAAGAAAAGAAGACTAGAAAATGAGAGTACAACAATATTAAGCTAAAATACAATGTGTATGTGCACGTGTATTTCTTACATTAAATGACTTTTTCAACAAATAATGATCTACTGTTGCAGAACATGGACTGGATCCTGGTGGAAGAACCAAGTGGCACTCAGAGTCTTTGGAGGATCAGAGGTTTATTTAACATTGGCGGGCTCAGAGGAGGTTGTTCTCCAAAGTTCTAAGGCCTGAGCACAAGGGGTGGCGCTTCTGCATACTTGGTACTTTTGGCCCACGTGGGGAAACGGGGTAGGAAAGAAGAACCTGGAAGGGCTTTGAGACAGGGACTGGAGTTCCCTTGCTGATTGGGTCGACCATCTTAGAGTACAGGTTTTTCCCTATCAACATTGCTTTGTGTATTATTTTTTTGTTATTGATGATTGTATTTGTATATATTCAGATAAGACCTGGAATTATCTACAATATATGGTCAAGGAACACTCGGTTGTAAATTGAAAAGAAAAATAAAGCAGTCCAAACTAAATATTTTCAAGACATTTTCGTTTTTCTACTTTGAATTAGCTTTTTTCATTTTTCATTCATGTTTGAAAGCCTCCAAGTAAGAGAAAGAAAAACTGAGAATAGGAAGAATGGAAGAGGAAGGCTGAAAGGGGAAGAAATAGGAAGGGAAGCAAAACAGGCAGTCCATGAGTGGTGGATGAGTTGGGGGTTATGGGTTGTCAGCAACAGTAACTGACTTCAGCTAACTAAGCAGAAAGACAACTTACTGGAAGTATAGTAATTCACAGAATGGTGATAAAGCTTAGAATCTAAGACAAGGGACAGGAACAAGAGCAGAAACAAATGGCCACATTCTTTTAGGTGGGAAAAATCAGTTCCAATGATGTCCTTCCATCACTGTGCCCTGGGTAGAGACACCAGAGCTGGAGAGTCTGACCCACCTATTTCAAATCAGTGCATATCACTTGGCTAAAAGGGATGCAGGAAGACTGTCACTCACCAAGATGGCACCACTGAAAGAATGGAGAAAGGAGAGTAAAATGCCACAAGAAGTGAGAAAGAAATGAATAAGAATAACCCTGACCAGAAAACAATAATGACCAGAAACAACAATGATCTTTTTAAAAAAGATTTTATTTATTTATTTGACAGAGAGAGAGGCAGGAGGAGAGAGCACAAGGAGATAGAGGGAGAAGCAGGCTTCCCCCTGAGCAGGGAGCTCGATAGGGTGCTCCATCCCAGGACCCTGAGATCATGATCTGAGCCAAAAGCAGATGCTTCACTGACTGAACCACCCAGGTGCCCAATAATGAATTGTTGTCCACCCATTAAATTAAAGCTCCTCCTTTTGGAGACTTATACATGTTTCTTTTGGCAGGATGAGGATAGGGAGGGGTAAATGAGGATGATCTAAGATGAGGTAGAGGATGTTATTTCTCAGGAAACAGATCAGTAAACCACATTTTTTCAGGATAATTTTTTTTAAAGATTTTATTTGTTTATTTGTCAAAAAAGAGAGATCAAGAGAGGGAGCACAAGCAGGGGGAGCAGCAGGCAGAGGAGAAGCAAGCTCTCTGCTGAGCCAGGAGTCCTATACAGTACTCCATCCCAGTGATGAAGTTTTAGAATATTAAGTGAAGTTCAGTGGGGGTGGATTCCGGAGCCGATAACCAAGAAAGAATTCTTGAGACATCTTTGGTGCAAAATAGTGGTTTATGAAAGCACAGGGACAGGACAGGTGGGCAGAAAGAGCTGCTGCCCCAGGGTTGTGAGGGGTGGTAGGTTCTGTATGATGGGGTTGGGGGAGGTAGGAAAAGGGAGGTTTCAATACAACTTTCATATGCTAAAGAGGACCTACAAGATACCTGATACCAGAGGCCTTGACATTGTCAAGGTCATTTTTCCCTTCCTAACAAGTTATTAACATTAAGATAGGTGGGAGATTCCTAACAAATGTCACATATGTTCCATCCAGGAGTGGGGGTGGGGGAGGGTTTCAGGGTGTCAGATTTTGCTTTGTCCTCAGACAGCCTTCTGTTCCCTCATCACCAGGACACTGGGATCATGACCTGAGCCAAACTGAGCACCCAAGTGTTCCTTCAGGATAATTTCTAAATAGGAATATGAGTAAATGATATGCCTTCTCATTGAAAACTTGTCTTAAAAGGATTTCTATGTGATGACTAACAGAGTAATTTGTAACATTAATCTAAATTATAAATTGTGTTTTAAAGAAACACACTTCTGTTTTGTTCATGCAAACAATTAAACTAAATGCCCACAAATTTGGGGTTTCTACAACTCTGCATGGAATAATTATATTATTGTTCATTTAATAATATAAAAATATATTATACTGAGTGTACTTAAAATACTTAATGCTCTTAAAAAGATTCTAGCAGCATTTTCTATTGCACTATTTATTAAATTTATTTATTTATTTATTAAGGATCATGCAAAGAGAAACTCCAACTCAACCTGGATGAAATATCCATGCAATTAAAATTAATGGGCTCCAAATTTAAAAGGTGTTCTGTTATCTTAATACATTAAAAATTATACTGAAATTAAATTAAAACCTTTGTTTTTACATACATTTTAAATATTTTAGAAGCAACTGCATGTAGTGTGTCTTTTCAAAAATTTAGCTTCAAATATTTGAATCATAGAAAGTTTCATGAACAAAAGACTAGGCTAATAATAAACCATGAAATGAAAAGGAAAGTTATTTTGTAGGAGATCTCTTAAGTAACACCGTTTAACTTAAAAACACTCTTCCAGGGTGGAAGAGTAGCAGGCTGAGACGACATCAGGTAGCAGGAGATCAGCTAGATAGCTTAGCAAACCACTCCAAACACCTACAAATCCAACAGGAGATCAAAGAGAAGAGCAGCAATTCTAGAAACAGAAAATTGACCACTTTCTGAAAGGTAGCACCTGCGGGGAAGTGAATCTGAAGCTACGGGAAGATAGACTGTGGCGGGAGGGTCCGGCTCCCAGCAAGTGGCAGAGCATCGGAGCACAAAATCAGAACTTTTAAAAGTCTGCTTGTAGACTCCAAGCGGGGCAAAGTCCCAGAGACAGAGACACTCAGTCACAGGCTGGGTGAGCTTGGAGCGCAGCTGGAAGCCAGGGAGACGGAAGTGATTGAGCGCTTTTCTCTGAGGGTGCACTGAGGAGTGGGGCCCCGAGCTCTACGCTCCTCTGGGCCAGAGACTGGGAGGCCACCATGTTCATTCCCATCCTCTGGAACTCTGTGGAAAGTGTTCCAGGAACAAAAGCTCTCCAAAGCGAACCTGAACAGGATACTTAGCCCGGCCCCTAGCAAGGGTGGTACAATTCTGCCTCAGGCAAAGACACTTGAGAATCATTACAACAGGCCCCTCCCCCAGAAGATCAGCAAGAAATCCAGCCAAGACTGAGTTCACTTACCAAGGAGAACTGCGGAATTCCAGAGGAGGAGAAAGCAAAGCATGGAATTCATGGCTTTCTCCACAATTCTTTAGTCTTGCAAAGTTAATTAATTTTTTTAATTTTATTTTTTTATTATTCTAATTTTTTTAACTTTTACTCTTTCCTCTTTTAACGTTTTTTAACTAGTTTATCTTAACAATACCTTTCATTTAAAAAAAAAACTTTTTGAAACTTCATTATTATAGTCATATTTTATCCTTCATTGTATCTCACTTTATTTTTTGTATACACATAAAGTTTTTTCTTCTAAAAAATTCTGGGATAAAACTTCTTCTAATAGATCAAAACATACCCTAAATCTAGCACAGGGCTTTGTTCTAGTCTCCAGCCTGAGCAAAATCTCTCAACTTTCTTTTTCTTTCTTTTCCCAACTAACTTATCAACTCACTTTTTTAGAACTTTTAAAAAGTTTTCATCTTTACAGTCATATTCCATCCCTTCATTGTGTTTACCCTTATTTGTGTGTGTGTGTATGTGTGTATATATATATATATATATATATATATATATATATATTCTTTCTTTAAAATATTGGGAGATAGTTTCTTCTAAGAGACCAAAGTATTCCCCAAATTAAGTGGGTGGTTCTGTTCTAGTCACCAGTCTAATATCAATATTTTCTTTAAAAAATTTTTTTAAACTTCTTTATACCACCTTTCTTCCCCCCATGATTTGGGGTCTCTTCTGATTTAGTTAACTCACATTTTTCTGGGATCTTTGCCACCATATTAGTGTTTTATTTTCTCCTTCATATATTCTTATCTGGATAAAATGGCAAGGTGGAAAAACCCACCACAAAAAACAAAACAAAACAAAACAAAAACCAAGGGGCAATACAGAAGCCTAGGGACCTAATCAATATGGACATTGGTAATGTGTCAGATCTAGAGTTCAGAATGACAATTCTCAAAGTGCTAGCTGGGGTCAAAAAGGCATGGAAAATATTAGAGAAACCCTGTATGGAGAAATAAAAGCCCTTTCTGGAGAAATAAAAGAACTAAAAGCTAACCAAGCTGAAATTTAAAAAGCTATTAATGAGGTGCAATAAAAAAAAATGGAGGCTCTTACTGCTGGGATAAATGAGAAAGAAGAGAGAATTAGTGATTAGAAGATCAAATGACAGAGAATGTCCTCTACAGAATATATTGAAAGGGGTCCTCTAAGCAAAAAGAGATCCTAAAAGTAGTAGACCAGAAAGGAATAGAGATAATATACAGTAACAGTCACCTTACAGGCAATACAATGGCACTAAATTCTTATCTCTCAATAGTTACCCTGAATGCAAATGGGTTAACTGCCCCAGTCAAAAGACACAGGGTATCAGATGGATAAAAAACAAAACCCATCAATATGCTGTCTACAAAAAACTCATTTAAGACCCAAAGACACCTCCAGATCTAAAGTGAGGGGGTGTAAAATAACTTACCATGCTAATGGACATCAAAAGAAAGCTTGGGTGGCAATCCTTATATCAGATCAATTAGATTTTAAGCCAAAGACTATAATAAGAGATGAGGAAGGACACTATATCATACCCAAAGGTTCTATCCAACAAGAAGATCTAACACTTTTAAATATCTATGCCCCTAATGTGGGAGTAGTCAACTATATAAACCAATTAATAGCAAAATCAAAGAAACACATTGACAATAATACAATAATAATAGGGGACTTTAACACCTTCCCTCACTGAAATGGACAGATATCCAAGCAAAGGATCAACAAGGAAATAAAGGCCTTAAATGACATATTGGACAAGATGGACATCACAGATATATTCAGAACATTCTATGCCAAAGCAACAGAATACACATTCTTTTCTAGTGCACATGCAACCTTCTCCAGAATAGATCATATCCTGGGTCACAAATCAGGTCTCAACTGGTACCAAAATACTGGGATCAATCCGTGCATATTTTCAGACCACAATGCTCTGAAGCTAGAACTCAATCACAAGAGAAAATTTGGAAAAAACCCAAATACATGGAGGTTAAAGAGCATCCTTCTAAAGAATGAATGGGTCAACCAGGAAATTAAAGAAGAATTGAAAAAATTCATGGAAACAAATGATAATGAAAACACAACTGTTCAGTGTGCTTGGTTGGCTGAGTTGGTTAAAGCCTCTGCCTTCAGCTCATGTCATGATCCCCATTGTCCTGGGATCAAGCCCCCTCATTGGGCTCTCTGCTCAGCAGGGAGCCTGCTTCCCCTCCCTTCGCCTGCCTGCCTCTCTGCCTACTTGTCATCTCTGTCTGTCAAATAAATAAAAAAAATCTTAGAAAAATGGTTCAAAATCTGTGGGACACAGCAAAGGCAGTCTTGAGAGGAAAATATATGTGATACAAGACTTTTTCAAGAAACAAGGAAGGTCTCAAATACACAACCTAACCCTACACCTAAAGCAACTGGAGAAAGAACAGCAAAGAAACCTAAAACCAGCAGAAGAAGAGAAATCATAAAGACCAGAGCAGAAAGACCCATAACCAGTAAGGAGATTGAAACAGTCATCAAAATTCTCCCAACAAACAAAAGCCCAGGGTGAGACAGCTTCCCAGGGGAATGCTACCAAATATTTAAAGAAGAATTATTTCCTATTCTCTTGAAACTGTTCCAAAAAATAGAAATGGAAGGAAAACTTCCAAACCCATTTTATGAGGCCAGCATTACCTTGATCCCAAAACCAGACAAAGACCCCATCAACAAGGAGAATTATAGACCAATATCCTTGATGAACACAGATGCAAAAATTCTCACCAAAATACTAGCCAATAGGATCCAATAGTACATTAAAAGAATTATTCACCACAACCAAGTGGGATTTATTCCAGGGCTGCAAGGTTGGTTCAACATCCACAAATCAATCGATGTGATACAATTCATTAATAAAAGAAAGAACAAGAACCACATAACACTCTCAATAGATGCTGAAAAAGCATTTGACAAAGTACAGCATCCTTTCTGGATCACAACTCTTCAAAGTGTAGGGTTAGAGGGTACATACTTCAATATCATCAAAGCCATCTGTGAGAAACCCACCGCAAATATCATTCTCAATGAAGAAAAACTGAGAGCTTTTCCACTAAGGTCAGGAACATGGCAGGGATGTCCATTAACACCATTGTTATTCAACATAGTACTAAAAGTCCTAGCCTCAGCAATCAGACAACAAAAAGAAATTAAAGGCGTCCAAATTGGCAAAGAAGTCAAACTATCACTGTTTGCAGATGATAGGACACTTTCTGTGAAAACCCAAAAGACCCTACTCCAAATCTGCTAGAAATTGTACAGGAATTCAGTAAAGTGTCAGGATATAAAATCAATGCACAGAAGTCAGTTGCATTTCTATACACCAACAACAAGACAGAAGAAACACAAATTAAAGAGTCAATCCCATTTACAATTGCTCCCCAAACCATAAGATACCTAGGAATAAATCTAACCAAAGAGGCAAGGAATCTGTACTCAGAAAACTATAAGGTACTCATGAAAGAAATTGAGGATGACACAAAAAAATGGAAAAATGTTCCATGCTCAAGAATTGGAAGAATGAATATTGTGAAAATGTCTATGCTACCTAAAGCAATCTATATGTTTAATGCAATTCCTATCAAAATCCCACCCATTTTTTCAAAGAAATGGAACAAAGAGTCCTAAAATTTATATGGAACCAGAAAAGTCCTTAAATAGCCAGAGGAATATTGAAAAAGAAAGCCAAAGTTGGGGCATCACAATTCCAGAATTCAAGTTCTATTACAAAGCTGTCATGATCAAGATAGTAGGGTATTGGCACAAAAACAGACACATAGATCAATGGAACAGAATAGAAAGCCCAGAAATAGACCCTCAACTCTATGATCAACTAATCTTTGACAAAGCATGAAAGAATGTCCAATGGAAAAAAGACAGTCTCTTCAACAAATGGTGTTTGGAAAATTGGACAGCCACATGCAGAAGAATGAACCTGGATCATTTCCTTACATGAAAATAGACTCAAAATGGATGAAGGACCTCAATGTGAGAAAGGGATCCATCAAAATCCTTGAGAAGAACACAGTTAGCAACCTCTTCGAACTCAGCTGCAGCAACTTCTTCCTAGGAAAATCGCCAAAGGCAAGGGAAGCAAGGGCAAAAATGAACTATTGGGACTTCATCAAGATCAAAAGCTTTTGCACAGCAAAGGAAACAGTTAACAGAACCAAAAGACAACTGACATAATGGGAGAAGATATTTGCATTGAATATATCAGATAAAGGGCTAGTATCCAATATCTATAAAGAACTTATTAAACTCAACACCCAAAGAACAAATAATCCAATCAAGAAATGGGCAGAGAATATGAACAGACATTTCTGCAAAGAAGACATCCAGATGGCCAACAGACACATGAGAAAGTGCTCCACATCACTTGGCATCAGGGAAATACAAATCAAAACCACAATGAGATACCACCTTACACCAGTCAGAATGGCTAAAATTAACAAGCCAGGAAATGACAGATACTGGCAAGGATGCGGAGAAAGGGGAACCCTCCTACACTGTTGGTGGGAATGCAAGCTCGTGCAGTTACTGTGGAAAACAGCATGAAAGTTCCTCAAAAAGTTGAAAATAGAGCTACCCTATGACCCAGCAAATGCACTACTGGGTATTTACCCTAACAAACGTGGTGATCTGAAGGGGCATGTGCATCCGTATGTTTACAGCAGCAATGTCCACAATAGCCAAACTGTGGAAAGAACCTAGATGTCCATCAACAGATGAATGGATAAAGAAGAGATGGTATATATATATATATATATATATATATGTATATATTATTGAATACTATGCAATCATCAAAAGAAATGAAATCTTGCCATTTGTGAGGACGTGAATGGAACTAAAGGGTATTATGCTGAGCGAAATAAGTCAATCAGAGAAAGACAATTATCATATGATCTCCCTGATATAAAGAAGTTGAGAGGCAACGTGGGGTGTTTGGGGTGTAGGAAAGGAATAAATGAAACAAGATGGGATTGGGAGGGAGATCAACCATAAGAGACTCTTAATCTCACAAAACAAACTGATGGTTGCCAGGGGGAGGAGGGTATGGAGAGGGTGGTTGGGTTATGGACATTGGGGAAGGTTTGTGTTATGGTAAGTGCTGTGAAGTGTAAACCTGGTGATTCACAGACCTGTACCCATGGGGCTAATAATACATTATATGTTAATGAAAAAAATTAAAAATTAAAAAAAAAATAAAAACACTCTTCCACAAAGGGTGTCTTGGTATTAGTACAGCCAGGCTAAAGGAACTGGAATTGCAGATGCAATATTAACCTACTGCTAGTTCTTTTTTACTTTATCGAATCACCTAATCTCCCTGAGCCTTATTTTACTCACCAGTAAAATGGGAATAATATTACTTACCTCGTAGGTTTGCTGTGATGTTGAAATAAGTACATGTGAAATGCATGTTAGGATGACTAGCCCCTAGTAAGTATTGGATAGTTATTAAAATGACTCGTTTTGTACCATGTACATAAAGATCTATAGTCCAAACAAAAAGAATGGAAAACTGACATCACTCTAGATAGATATGAAGCAAAGAGCTTTCAACCACGGAACTGCATTTCTTCTAATGAGTCAGTTAATATTTGTCATTGAGTTTATATAAAATAAAGCCTAAGCACACCAAGACGTCTGTGTAAACGTCCTATCCAGTTCTCCCAACCTTGAACCTAGCAGATGCTGCTAAAATAAACAGCAATAGCTGTGACAGGCCTTTCCATGTGTAACATGACTATTTCCATTCAATCATCCAAAAGCCCACCCACACCCCCTTCCTATTCATTCTATCCTTGTTCAGCAATTGTGCCAGTCTCCTTGGATGGTGAGGTCTGTCTCTATCCTCATTTCTAATTGTTACCTCTTCCTTCTGGCTTTGAAGGCACTGAAGACAGAAGCCCTCACACCAAAGGCGTGCCTCAAAAGCAGTAAGCATACAGAGGTGCTCCGCCTCGGAGGATAGCCATTTGACTACCTGGATATCAGCTGTTGGTTGGGCCCTGCTCCGTTGGACCACTGTATCCCATAAGCACCCTGGGCTCAGTGTCTAATGCCAAGTTAGCTTGTCATGGGCCTACAGAAATGTGTGAGAGCTGAAAAAAGCTCATGAGCTCCAAAATACAAAAAGAAAAACCAAAGATGAAGTAGTAAATGTTTAAGTTAATGCCTATTCCTATCAAATCTCTATTGTGATTCAATAGCATTAACTGTTCAATAAAATTTATATGCCTGAGGACATGGTAGTTGCAAGAATTGCAGGTTAGGTTTTCATACCTCACTACTTCGCAGAGCTCACTGACAGTTTACAGTGATTGCTGAGAATTATCAGCCAATCATAAATTAAAAGTGTTTATCGTCAAGTAATTTTAAATTCTATAAAAATGTTTATAACAACAACAACAAAGAACCCGTCTTGATGTAGGATATGAGTGCACTGAAATGCATTTGAAATGACATGGCAAAGTGACTCCAAAAGTAAAATGCTTATGAACCACTGAGGTCAGCTTGTCCAGTCTTGTAAGCTTTGGGAAGACTAGAATAACATATCTCCAGCCCCCCACGCTGCTGCCAAGTCTCACAAAAGAAACCAACAAAGACACATTAAAGGATTCATGGAAGAGATAAATACAGTTCCCATGTCTGTGCATAAGAACCAAGCCTGCAAACATACACAAACACACATGTGTGCATATACACACAGATACACACACACACTGGTGGGTGATGGGGACATTATCCTCAAGTGACACCTATACTGAGCTATCAACTGAATTTTGAAAAACTGCAATTTCAGTGTAGTGTGGGAATATTAAGTTGATATGAATGTAAGTCAAGTGTGATTAGGATGCAGGACAGAGAGCAGTTCCCCATGCTTATTTCTCACCCAAAACACATGAACAATGACCCCCTTGTGTTGCTTCAACACTGTGTACTGAGTACCTACAACTTGAAGCAAGCTTATTCCAGCTACTGGGAATACCTACTTGACACTCTCCTATGGTTTTGAAAATATTCCTATGAAATTTGGAGAATAAATCTAATAGATCTGCAGACTTCTCTTTTAAATATGATATCCAAAAGCCATGGATTGGTAACTTCCTCTCTAAAGATTGCAAGTGTAGATAAGATCAGCTGTGAATTGTGGTCAAGCTCTAGTTCTTTCTCCCCATTCAGAAAAACAAGAGAAAGCTAGTGACTGATGCCACATTAATAATTCTGAATTGTTAATAATTTCCAAACATCTGTATTAAGTTCGTATTAGCAATACCAGACACTAGAACAATTTTTTTTCCTTCAGCTCTCAATTCCAAGAATGATAACTGTTAGGGCAGGGAGGAATTTTGACAGGTTATGAGACTAAGACAAGGGAGGCTGGTAGCCAGTTGAGTCTTAAGTGCTCCCAAGGCCCAAGCAATACTCACCACCCATAAGGAACATGGAGGGGAAGGAACATTTCATTGAGAACACAAGAAAGTCAGAGAAGAAAGCAAGAAAAAAATAGGGGAAGTGTAGGGACCTATTTAGTCAGCGCGCTTCCATCCAGGTTAAATAATTACCTTGTTGCTTAACACTTAAACTGTCCCTGCCCCCTTCCCTCAGGGGACTTACTTAAAAACAAGTCCCAGAAATTGGTCCCAGGTAACAAAGCCCAAGTACAAGGGTGGGTCAGGCCAGGTGGAGACACCCGATCAGGGCGGGGATGCATACTGTCTCCCTAGCTACCAAAGAGTATGGGCCCTGCTCTCTGGGTGCCTTTTGGGTGCCAATTCTGACCAAGGTGATAGGCTGGTTCAAATATCTATTAGAGTAAATTGTAATTCAATTGGTCACTTATGTGTGACCTAACATGACTGTGCAGCTTTCTCTGTGTGTTACAATTTCATTGCTACCTGTGCATGGCCAGGCCCAACCACATGGCCTTTGCCCTTAAAAGCTAGTCTGTGAGGCAGAGAGAGGTTGTCCTTTCTGTAAGGGGGGCCCTGACCAGTCTGTTTGACGGTCGGTTTGATTCTTGATGCTTGGTGCGAAATAAAGCTTTGCTTGACCTTCGCTTTATATCAGTCTCGCTCCTTTAATCATGGACCCATTATTGGGGGACCTAACAGAAAGGGAGAGAAAAAGAAGGAAAAAGAAAATGGAAAGAGAAAAGAAAGGCAGATGTTGGAGCATTTCTGAGAACGGGTGGCTCTTCCCACAGCCCCGACTCCTTCCCTCCACTGTAAACAGTGTTTTGTAACCATCAGCAAGAAGTCATAGATACTACCTTCCTCCTCCAAGTTCTTGCAGATGGTGGGAGGATAAACAAGTTAATGAATATGTTAATGAACATCATTGCTGGTCTGAGATAAACCTAAAGTCTTTTTTTTCTACCACCCTTCTCCTTCAGTTTATTTAAGAGATTAATGAAAGTGTTTATCATCTTTGGTTCTTGAGAATGAGTGCCATTTGATACTGCAAGTTGCATCTTGGAGCCCAGAAATCATCATGGATAGTGTGGTTAGTGCGATTTATAGGTCAGTCCTTGGCAGTCAGAAAGCAAATGCATTGCGAAGTCACAACGAAAGGTCCATTTACACCCCGAATAAATTAGCATTAGATTCAGTATTCTAGCTGGAAACGAACTAACACCGTTTGTACAGTACTTCAATGGGCAAAAGGAGAAAGGGTAATTCCAGACGGTTTTATTTTTCAAAGTCCCAATGTTGTTTTGAGATTGCAAAAAGACAAGCTTGTTATAATAGTGACTTTACTAGCCTTCTATAAGAAGTTCAAGATTAACCAGAAGTGATATTCTTCAGAAAAAAACATAAATAATACATTCTTTGAGGAAATGGATGCAAGAGAAGCCCAGCAGCATCGTCAAAACTAATTATTTGCAAGCAAAACATCAAAACCCAGTCACACAAGATGAACCCCACACAGGAGTTTGCCTTTGTGCTTGAGCCACTGGAGCGGGAAAGGATCATTGCATTACCCTGTTGGCAGATACATCCAAAAAACTGGCCACATTGTGTCTTGTCATCACAATCCTTCTTTCTGTTAAATGGTTTAAAATGTTTGACAAGCACATTACAAATCTAGCCAAGGAAATGCTTCCCTTCCAGAGATTAGATTTTGAAGCCCACCATTAACACTGGCCTTTGTCAGTGACTCAGCCCACATTAGCAAAAGAAAGCTTCTTACTGACAGACTTGCTCTTAAGGAGCCTCTAAAGGGAACACTGGGGGCTTTGTTGTTGCTTCTTCACACATTATTAATGGAGGTTTAACTGAAGCAAAGGGAGTCTTTCCTTGTCGCCAGCAATTTGTCTTTTTTAAAAAATAAGTATTTCCTATCTTTATCATATTTAGACAGTCGTCAATAAGACTGATGACTTGATTCCTAATTAAATGGAAGAAGTCATCTAACAAAATGGTCTTTTTCTCAAGTGTGTGTACACCTAACAAAAAGGCTTTGGCCAAGTTGCTGCCTGAAAAGAAATATGCAAAGCCATAGAAAATAGGGCCTTGGCTCCAGTGAATATTCCACTACATAATAGGGCAATGACACAAGAATGAATTCTTAGACCAACTCTCCTTTCCACTGAGAATTTACTACCATCGGGTAGACTGACTCTTTCATTTAGGTTTTCAATTTGCTTTCATGGAGTCTTGCTTCTAATTAAAAATTAGCCCTAGTATGTAATGGTCAAAAAAAGCCCAACCACCAAACAAATAAACAAACAAAAAAAACAAAACAAAAAAAAACCCCAAAGGAACAAAAGAAAACAAACAAAAAAAATTAACCCTATCGTCCCTATTATCATTTGATCATGCTCTCAGATCTCGTCATTCTATTTCATTCTCCACCTCACTTTCCAAAAACCACTGATGGCACGAAGAAACCTCCATCACTCATCATCATCCCCCAAAACCCTCCCCCATGGAAATTACTTACTTGTCCTATCATGTTTGTCCTTACACTCAAATATAGAAGCAAAGTAAAATAGCACAGTTTACCTGCTCTAAATTATTGACCCTCATTCCAATCTGAAAGCATTTTACGTGGCCAATACAAAGTAGACAAGTAAACATAAAATAACTAAATAATGGCCCCAACTTTCAAACCTTGGGATGTTTGGAGGCCTAGTACAAGACCTCTCACCTGATACAATGACACAGTTGGATTCATAATGATAGGGAAAAACTATACTCTAAGATGGCTGACCAAATCAGCAAGGGAATTCTAGTCCCTGCCTCAAAGCCCTTCCGGGTTCTTCTTTCCTACCCCGTTTCCCATGTGTGCCAAAAGTACCAAGTATGCGGAAGTAGAAGGGTATAAATTCCCCTCCCTGCTTGTGCTTGGGGCTCAGACCTTTGGAGAACAACCTCTTCTGAGCCCATTGGTATTAAATAAACTTCCAATCCTCTAAAGTCTCTGAGCACCGCTGGGTTCTTTCACCAGGATCCAGTCCAGGTTCTGCAACATTTGGTTCCCTGATCAGGAAACTCAATGGCGCTGGCCCATTGTTGCCACCGGTTTGGGGCAATGGTGGAGCAATGGCAGAATGAGGGATCGTCAGGGAGAAGGCGTGCCCTGCCTGATTTTCAGCAGTCTCCTGCCTGGTTGCTTCAGGCCCGCCCACCCCACTGTTCCCACCCGGACTCAAAGGAGACTTGGCAGGTGAGGACCTGGTCTTGACTTTGAATTCTAGAAAGACCTGGGGCCCCAGGACCCAGTCAAGCACACCCTTGAGGGTGGTTGGGGAGACTGATCACCTCCCAGAGACCTCTTAGAGGTCTAGGGCTTCCCAGGGGGGTGGGGGGAAGTCCTTCAGGTCAGGAACCCTCACCCATAAGGGGAGACAGGAAGGAATTTCCAAAAGGAATTCCACAGGTCAGGGCTTCCTGGAGGGGAACAACTGTAATAACTTCGGTGTGAATGCGTGAGTGAATGTGCAGTCTGACCTGGCCCGTGGGGCAGACTGATTCTGTGGCTCCACAGGTAGGCACCCTTAGGGTCCCCAGAAGCCTACCAGAGTCTGAGTGGCCCTAACTTGCTTCTGTGGTGACCTCATAGGGTCTAAGGTAAGCCCCTTTGGGATGCCACTCTGGGGCTCATATGGATTCGCTAAGGCCAAGAGGCACCCAGGTGTCCTCTGGGATGGCAAACAGGAGGGCATCTTTCCTTTGGAGGGACACCCACCCTTCATTTGTCTTCATTCCAATGACATAGGAAGGGAACACACAGGGTGGCCAAGGGAGCCTCCTTGCTCATCATGGTGGAGGCTCTTCAAAACCTATGGTCTTAGATTGTATGCTCAAAATTTTGAGAAGCAAATTCTCGGAGACTATGGGATCAAAACATCTGGAAAATTAGGCACATTATATAAATTGAAATGGGCCACCTTTGGGGTTGACTGGCCCTCCAACGGGTCCTTAAGACCTACCCACTATCCAGATCATTTACAAAATTATGGTCGGGACTCCCAGACACACTGACCAATTCCTATATATTGATTCTCAGCTTCAGATAGAACAAACTCTGCCCCCACCCTGAGTCTGATTCTGTGCTAATAGGAAGGACCAAAGTAGGGCATGGGCATTTGTAACCCAAATAAAAGAGCCCAAAGTCTGTAAGGAAGCAAAGACTATTAGGGAGGTCCTGGCCAGGGGACATCAGGAGCAGCAACGTGGATGAGCTCTGGACAAGGATGACCCCGTCAGAAAGTATGGGGGCCAGAGTCCTCCTCTAACCTGGGGTCTAAAACTGAGCTGCAGGAAGACAGTGTTCCTGCTTCTTATAAGTGGCATGTATGGGGAGATACCCAACTTAGCTGTTCTGACAGCCACAGGAAACTTAATCCAGACAGAAACAGGCTATAAAATAACAGGAGCTCTCATATTTACCTTTAAGAGAAAGTGGGAGGGGCGCCTGGGTGGCTCAATAGGTCAAAGCATCTGCCTTCCTCTCCGGTCAGGATCCTAGGTATCCTTCAGGATGGGGACTTTAGAAATATTCCCAAGCAGCTGCCAAACCTCCTTTGTTTCGGGGAAATTCCCTGTCTTGTCTGGCCCAGTATGGATTGTCTATCCCTGCCCTTGTTGGTGGGAAAACATGGTGCCTGCTCCTCTGGAGCTGATGATCATCTGAACCTGGGAACCCTTTCTCTGCCCTCTGGCAGCACTTTGTCTCTTCTGCCTCACCATCCCCATTTTTCCTGTTTCTGCACCATCTTGGGTGCAGCCTGCATTACCGGCTTCTAGACCATCCTCAGTGCCCCAGGCACCACTGTCAAGGAGCAAGAAGAGCACTCACAGGAACCACCCACTCCAGATTTCCCCATGTGTCTCAGGTGAAAACTGACCTTGGGGAAGATCCTGGTGGAAACTATTTCAGCATTTAAATTAAGTTTTTTGGTTTAGTTCAGACAGATGTGTCTTAAGTTATCAGTGGTAAACATGAAACTTTTATTCTATCAAGGTTTACTGAAGGCCAAATAAGCTCGTTATCTCTGTTGAAATTTGTTAGCAAAGTGATGACTAAACTGATGGTTAATTGTCTCAAAGTTTTCATGGGTAATGTTAAAGTAGCGTTCAAAGTCTTTGGTAACTTGAAACTTTAAAGTTTTGGTCGGATGACAAATGGAATTAAATTGTGAACATCTAGGTCTCTTCCAAATGGAATAAAATGCTAAAGCATTGATTACTGGACATAGGTTTGTGCCTTTGACTTCCTACTGCAAAGAAACTAAGAATATTTAAATCTGTTGGTAAACATGTCTTGTGCTTAACTGATTCATAAATTTGCTATCTAAAGAATTCTGTTGTAACAGTTCACAAATGGTTAATACTTAGCCATCATTAGATGTTAGGTGTTTCTAAGAGTACAAAATTTTGCTGACTGTAACTATGACTGATGGAAATAAGGGAAACAACTCCGTGGAAAACTAGGAGATATGTAAGAAAGATAAGGAATGGGAATGCATTTTGTTAAAGGAAAAGAAAGTAATTTTGTCCCAAATGAGATGGTTGTTTGGAAGGAACTAGCTTGGGACAAAACCTAAATGCAAAGGAAAGTTGTAGAAGATTTGTGAAGAGAAATCTTCAGAAAAAGAATTTTAAGTGTAGTCATGAAGGATTAAGATTGAAATGAAAAAGAAAAAAAAAAGACACTGGTATACAAAGCTGGTTTTCTCTCTGTTTAAAAGCACAAAGTTTTCTTAGGTTAATTGATCTGCTGTTAAGAAGAAAATACAAACAGTTGTTTCTTCTTTGCCTGTCCAGAAAAACCATCTTCCACATTTTACCTGTATCAGGTGTTTAACATCCCTAATTATACTTAGGCATGTTCTTTAAAACTTTCTAAGACTTTAGCAAATGTTGACAAGACTTAAATTGTAATGAAATCTCTTTAACTCATTAGGCTTTTCCTTGGTATGCTAAGTTAATCAGGAAGTACTGCTAAACGAATAATAAACTTTGGGTTACACTTGGGTAAACGCTATAATGATTCTAGAGGTTCATTACATTTCCTAAAGTTTTAATGTTTTGATAAGGTCATCACTTGATATTTAATTATTGAAGTGTTATGTGTCACAGAAATAACTTGATTTCCTTGCCAGCTAAATTGTAAACTCTCATCTCAGCAGCTCTTTAACCATATCTATTCTGAGTTTTTGTCATTTATAATTGTTTTGATTCTATTGTAAAATGGGTTTCACCTTAAGGGAGATTCATAAAAAGGACTTTCAGGACAACACAGGTATTCAATATCTTTAAGATCAGAACTGAAATGAGTAAGAATTTCCAGAACTAATTAAGCTGCATTCAAACTAAACCAAAATTAGTAACGTGGGACTAAAAGATTATAATGTTATGTCTCTTATTCTAGACATTGCTCGTTCTCTAATGTTTTTTCTTCCAGACTAAGAAAAATTTTACTTAAGTTATTGGTGGCTTACAGAAATGTAAAAATATTCATTTGTAAACAAATCAAAGCATTCAACTTTTCTCTCTATCTGAATCCTCTAAAACCCAAATAGTCTCAGTAAGTATTCTTCCATGGCAATCACTGATTTGCATAAGTTCAATAAACATCTGTTCTCCTTGTTACAGGACACCATTGGAAACATTGGTTATTTCACCAAGGCTTTGACTGGAATGTCATATTTGAGAAAGACATGCATAGACTCAGATATGACCAGCTTTAAGGAACTCAGGTTGACTTTATGAAACCTGGAGCCATTAAGCCCCTTGGAACTGTTGGCCTGGTACCTTGCTTACAGAGTTCCCAGCAGCCTCACCAGGTGAGTAAAGAATGTCACTTCCTGGCAGGTGCAGGAACCTCAGGATACCTTGGGGTCCTCAGGAAGAGGAATTCACCCAAATTGCTGACATGTCTGATGGCAAGTACTTGGCTTGGCTTCTAGCCTGGAGAGGCTACTAAAATTTCAACCTAGAGATTCCTTATGAGAAGTTCCGGCAAAGCAGATTATAAAAGGTCTGTATGATCACTCACTGTTTTTGCTGTTCTTATGTAAATCTGTTTAAACTGGACTTGCTTTTCAAATAAATTAGACCTAATTTGGCTACCTCTGGAAATGAGGGTTATTTTAGAGCGAGAAATTATGTTTCAGTAACACACCTTTGTGGACGTTAAGTTCTAGATTTGATTGTCTTTAAATGTTTGTTGTTTACCGAAGCTAGACAATTAGAGGTAAACTTAAGAGAAATTACCACAGTAACTCATATATAGACAATCTTCTGCTGATTATTCTGTGGGGATAATAACAGAACCCCATGGGCACATAATTATTTAAACAACTGGAAAATGGGATTGATTCCCCCAACAATTGTATAACTTAACTATCACCTTAACCAATTCTGTGGGGCTAGGATAATGAAATTGCCTAAAAGCCAGAAGCATACCCCATCCCATAGGATTAACTATGGACTTGTGGAGATAATAGCTTACCCCACTTTCTTTATGATTGGATTAGATGATGCATGTGGATTCCCCTTATCTCTTGACAAGCTTTCTCCCACTTGCCAGTGATCCTTTGTAATTAGGATATTGTTAAGGCTGGATCACTCAAGAAAAGAGCTTCTTAATGGTTTCATCCCTTAGTTACGTTTATCCTAGAAGTCACCTCTATTGAGGTACAATTACAAACAAAGACTTTAGCTAAGAATAGAACAGCCCTCCTCATAAAAGGAGCCTCAAAGCTCACTATGGGGCTTCATAATGTTCCCAACTGTAATGACTTCACATCAGGTCCAGATTTGTCTTAGAAACCAAAGGCTGCTGATGGATGATGGAGGCACACTTATTAAATACCAGGATACACTGATAGATATGCCTGAAATAATACCTAAAACCTGTCATACTTTAAAATCCAACTACCCTTATGCCTGGACCTGAATATCATACTTCTGTAGAGCATAACTGTTGGAGGTCATTGATATTGTTTATTCTAGTCAACTGGATTTAAAAGATTGCCACAGCTATAATCACCTCAAAGGCTCTATGGCAGGCCACCCCCTGTAGTAAATAGGCTTAGAGGAGACCTCAAACAGATTGGAAACTTAGAAGTGTCCCAACACCTCCAAACCTGGGAAAAACTCAAAGGCACATCTCCCGAGAAGCTTTAGAAAGGACCCCTTCAAACCATGGTGGCCAGGGCCCCACACTGTTGTTCTAACCCCCCTACTGCCCTCAGTGTCTTAGGTGTCACCGAATGGGTCCACTGCTCTGAAGTAAAGAAGACTCTCACCCGTTGGATGAATCACACCAGTGGAAAGCCCAACCAGATCCTACAGAACTGCTCCGTCTCCACCTTCAATGAGATCCCACTGACTGATGGACATCTGTTCACCATGGTCCCTGGTTATTGTCAGCATGACATCAACACAACACCCTCACCTCAGGAGTTGGACTTTACATTTCTCTCCCTTCTGACTGGACTTTCTCCCAGAAACTCGTTATTGTTATTGCTTATTGGGCAGCCTTAGGAAATTTATGATGGATTACTAAGTTCACAGAAAACACTGTTACCAGGTAAGCCACTGCCCAAATAGTAGCCTTGCAGGGCCATGGTAATAGATGATAATGATGCCTCTAAACTAGGTGTTTAAAGGGGCATCAAAGGGGGCGAATGATAAGGAAAAACTGTACTCTAAGATGGCCGACCAAACCAGCAAAGGAATTCCAGTCCTTGTCTCAAAGCCCTTCCAAGTTATTTCCTACCCCATTTCCCATGTGTGCCAAAAGCACCAAATATGCGTAAGTAGAAGGGTATAAATCCCGTCCCTGATTGTGTTTGGGGCTCAGACCTTTGGAGAACAACCTCATCTGAGCCCACCAATGTCCAAAGTCTCCAAGTACCACTGGGTTCTTCTGCCAGGATCCAGTCCAGGTTCTGCAACAATGTAACCCCATCGACCCTCCCCAACACACACACACACACACAAACTATGCAGCACCTCTAACAATTTTAGTTTGGGCCCATTAAAACACATTTATAGCTTGTCTAAAATAATTAGATGATTTGACTCAAGCAGTATTTATTTTCAAGGGATTTTCTGCCAGATCTATGTCTTACTAAAGCACTTAACAGTTATTTTTGGAAGTAAGCATTAAATGTCTTTTCTGCAGTGGATTGAAAGAATTTACGTTTTGATGTCTAGTCTTCAGCTGTAATTACAGGTAAATTTAAATATTTAACACAGTAGTAGAAGAAAAACAGTTACAAAGTTTACTTGAAAATAAAGTGAGTCATTACACTGAGCCATTTATCTCTCTTGCTTGCATTCATGACCAAAGAAGTTTGTTTTGTCCTTAAGTCTCTTCCTTGATAGTCAACAGCTGTTGCTTCTTTGAAACCATAAACTCCATCTTCCTGTTTTACCTTAACTGTTTTGCCCAAAGTGCCTTAGATATGATGGCAATTTAAAATCTGAACAGTTTTTGTAAATCACAGCAATGACATTGTGATTATCAGTTGCTAGGTGATACTATGGATCAAAGTCTAAAGATGACGTTTTAGAATCAGGCGAGGTTCTAAGTGGGGTGGAGTCTGGAGCTGATGACCAAGAAAGAATTCTTGAGATATCTGTGGTGCAAAATGGTGGTTTACTAAAGCATGGGGACAGGACCCATGGGCAGAGAGGAGAGCTCCTGCCCGGGGGTTGTGAGGGGTGGTAGGTTCTGTATGGTGGGGTTGGGGGAGGTAAGGAAAAAGGGAGGTTTCAATAGAACTTTCATATGCTATAGAGGACCTATAAGATACTGGGTGCCTTGAGGCCTTGTCATTGTCAAGGTTTTTCCCCCTCTAGCAAGGAATTAACATTAAGATAGTTGGGAGATTCCTAAAGAAGGAGTGGGAATGGGGGAAGCTTCTGCTTTGTCCTCAGCCAGCCTTGCTTCTGTTCCCTCATCACTAACATCAATACAGTTAATTCAGGTAGCGTTTCCAACTGTAAACCATTTAAAAGGGAAAGGGTGGGGATGGGGAACGACAAAAAACAACACCACCCCCCTATGGCTTCCCAAGCCCAGGCTGGAAATAATGTTTTTCAGAGAGGAATTGAACATGATTTTCTCATCTGAGGACAATGTAGCAGACTACTATCACTGACATCTACTTGAATCTATAAAAATTTCCCTTTCACGTTAGCAGACCTTTTTTGTCTACATCAAACACATCACAAGAATTAACAAGCGCAGAGATTTTATTTCAAGCTTTTTAAAAAAGATATGAACATGTTTGTTCCTTTTGTAACTGTCTTAGTATCTTATACATCTATTGGTCATGTCCTAAATTCTTTTGGCTTAGATTTTATGTCATCCATAAAGTAATAATTTGCTGCAGACTTTCAAGTGCAATATATCATTTAGATGCAACCTTGCAATTGAGATCAGGTCTTACATTTTAATGTGATGAGGGAACAGAAGGCAACCTGAGGACAGCACAAGCTGACACCAGGCAACCTCCCACCACCAGCACTCTTGGGTGGGACAGGTGTGACATTCTTCCCTATAATGTTAAGGCCTTGCTAGAGGGGGGGGAAAAACAACCTTAATCTGGCAAGGGCAAGGCCTCAAGGCCTTGGTTATCTTATAGGTCCTCTTTAGCATATGAAAGTTCTTTTAAAGCCTCCTTTTTCCTTACCTCCCCCAACCCTGTAGTATATAATCAGCCACCCTTCACAACCCTGGTGCAGCTGCTCTTTCTGCCCACAGGTCCTGTCTCTGTGCTTTAATAAACCACCATTTTGCACCAAAGATGTCTCAAGATTTCTTTCTTGGTTGTCGTCTCTGGGCTTCACCCCACTGAACCTCATTTATATTCTAAAACTACATCCCATGTGCATAAACGTCTTCCTTTTCTCACAGAGGCATCCATTATCGTGGGGTGTATTGCAAACATTGCAACAGAGGTGACAAGAGGAAAATAATAGTTGAGATTCATCACTTCAGTTTTAAAATAGTGATTTGAACTAAAAGCAAAGAAAACAATTTTGAATGCCAAGGCTTTTGATTTGCCATAACTGGCTTTTGCTAGACCCAAGATTTTTGAGCAGTGGAAGCCTGATTTTGGGTATCCAGAGTCAAGTCCTGGAGGAATTAGGAAATAAAGTTAATGGGTTCAGGAAGAGAAGAGATGAGGAGCCAGTTAATTGGTTCTAGAATTGTTTTGGGGAAGATAAGAGATAGGGAGGAATCCCACATTTAGCCCCACTTCTTCCCTCCGGCTAGAAAACACACTTTAGCTCACATTGGTAGGGACGGACACTGACAACCTGATTCCAAAGGAAATGTGGAGATCATGGTGATTTATTAAAAAACCCAAAAGTTCATATGTATTTTTTGCACATCTTGTATTTTCCTGTGAAATAGTATATGCTAATGTGATAATGTAGATTAAGAGAGAGGAGTTTACTAGTTTTTTTCCATTAATAGGATATGTCAAAGAACATTGTGGAAGGCTTTGAAATGTACAAAAAAGCTGTTGGGTACCCTGTCTAGTGCCCTCTCCTGGATTATGTACGCCTTTTGTTGTCTTTAAGCTAATTTGCAATATAAATTGTATACAGATTGAAATAACTTTTTTCCATAGAAATGCAAATGCATTTTATCAATGGAAATGCAATTTGTTATTTTCCTGTGGATATTAACTAATTTTGAATCTATTTATACATTCATTTCAGCATTTCTGATTGCCTATATATATGTACATGCTTTTTGAATTCTTTTTTGAATTGGTTGTAACATCTTACTGGTTCTCTCATTTACTGCTGAATTAAACAAATTCTTTGACACATTTTTGTCTTATTTGTGTATGAGTCATGATCTTACCCTTTTAAAAATATTTAAAAATACATTTCAGTGAACAGAACATTTCTGGAGACATATTAACTTATTTTATTTACTGTTATGAGTGATGATAGAGATCTCAGACATCTCCCCCAAACAGCAGGGGAAATAATTTGTAGGACAATAAGTAGTAGTTACTTATCTGTCACCTCTCTAATCATAATATCTAGCTATTGTGTGCTTAGGGACAAACTCCTTTCCCTTTGGCAAGGCTTTGTGTTTGCATAGGAAGGTTTCCACTGGGAATAAACCCTCCTGTCTTCCCCACCCCTTTACTCAGTACTCACTAAGGGAGATGATGTACTTTTCTGATTAGAAAGACTGGAAGAAAAAAATTGGACAACATTCAGAAGGAACGTTGCTCAATCCCCTTTTCCTGGTATGCTTTAGGATTGGTTATTTTCACTTTAGAGATTTCGTAGGGATAAGAACTACAAATGAGGGACGCCTGGGTGGCTCAGTGGGTTAAAGCCTCTGCCTTTGGCTCAGGTCATGATCTCATGGTCCTGGGATCGAGCCCCGCATCAGGCTCTCTGCTCAGCGGGGAGCCTGCTTCCTCCCCTCTCTCCACCTGCCTCTCTGACTACTTGTAATCTCTGTCTATCAAATAAATAAATAAATAAATAATCTTAGAAAAAAAAAAAAGAACTACAAATGAGAAGGCTACCATTTATCTCATTTATCTGCTTTGTCAGTGAAGTCCACTGGACTAACAGACCTAAAGCTCCATTTTCCAGGAGCTTTATTAGTAATAAAGCTGATATTTTGAGTTCCATTGCTTTCATCTATCTCTCAAATGGTTTAGAGCATGGGTGAGAAAAAGAGGAATTACTTATTAGTCTCTCAGACTCTAGATCCAAAAAAAGAACTGTTGTATTAGTCTTCCATATGTAAATACATTAAATGATGTTGGCATACTTTAACACCAATTAGTAAGATATGTTCTAGGAATGCCTTACTAGAAATCAAGTTGATTACAGAATAAAGTTACATGACAAAGCAAACTTGCAGAATAGAAATATCCAGTTGACTTTGACATTCAGTTTTAGAAGACAAAAGACTTGCTCTATTTATATTATGTCAGAAAATGTTTAAAATTTTTTCTAGGCTGTGACTTATGTTATGGGGTGAGTCCAATGCCCTGTATACTTTCTGAAAGCACAGGGATTTTGCTCACTATGATGTTAATCAAGTTAGAGATGTTGCAGATTGCTTAATATAGTGGGAATAGAGGGTAGAAGAATATTAGACAGAACAGCCCAATGCTAAAACCATGAAAAGCCTCCAATGGTTTTATGATGTTTTACTTTATATCCTGTACAAAGTAGTTAGATGAAGATTTCATGCAGCATTTTTTAAGCTTCTAAGTTAAATTTATCCACTTAGTCCAATAAACTATTTACTAAGGAGTTGTTATAAATGTAGTACTTAAATGAAAGTAAGAGATATGGGGTGCCTGGGCGGCTCAGTGGTTTAAGCTGCTGCTTTCGGCTCAGGTCATGATCTCAGGGTCCTGAGATCGAGTCCCGCATCGGGCTCTCTGCTCGGCGGGGAGCCTGCTTCCCTCTCACTCTCTCTGCCTGCCTCTCTGCCTACATGTGATCTCTCTCTGTCAAATAAATAAATGGAATCTTAAAAAAAAAAAAAGAAAGTAAGAGATATAATTAATATCATTGGTTATATAATGTAAAGGAGGGTTATTTAAAGTTTATAGTGCCAATGACTGATTCCATGAATCCCAGAAACAACAACAAAAACAACTTGTTCATAAAGCAAAGCCAAGTTATTACCTCAGTAAGAAAGACTCCTACCTTGATATTCTCTCAGGAGAACAACGAAAGGTGGAATATTTATAAGATTTTGAGGATTCTTGTTTAAGGCATATCTTTCAATGTGGGCTAGGGGGCTGACTGAAACTGAGCGAAGTTTGTAACAAAATAGTTTAGAATCAGCAGACACAGTGAAGTGAAGATCTGAAAATAAGTTTTGAGGCGTGAACAGTTGTTTGAAGAGCTGAGTGGAGCAATCCTATGTTCTGAGAAAGGGTATTTACTCTACAAAGGGCTATTTGAGTAGACTGTTACTGGAAAAAATGGATTTTTGGAAAGTTCCTCCAAAAAGCAATTAAATTATTTGCAACTTCATCTTCCTGGTCAAGAATTTACTGGAATAGTAAAGTCTCATTAGAACAGGCAGTTTAATTATAAAGTCATTTTGATGTAAACAGTATTCTATGTGGTGACAGATAATTTAGGTTCTCTACAACAAGTTTTTATAATGTTATTTTCATAACAGTTTTTGGCCATTTGTTGATTATCTCAGAATATAAATAAACAACATTTATTGGAAGGAGCAATTTAGAAAATATTGTTTAGTATTTTAGAGCTGAAAGAAATGGAAGCAGTAAAAAATTTGGACTTGTTAATGCTGGGATAATCCTGAAAGATGAAATGGAGACTTTCTTTTTTTTTTTTTTTTCATTTCTTTTTTTTTTTTTAAGATTTTATTTATTTATTTGACAGACAGAAATCACAAGCAGGCAGAGAGGCAGGCAGAGAGAGAGGAAGGGAAGCAGGCTCCCTGCTAAGCAGAGAGCCCGATGCGAGGCTCGATCCCAGGACCCTGAGATCATGACCCGAGCCAAAGGCAGCGGCCTAACCCACTGAGACACCCAGGCATCCCTGAAATGGAGACTTTCTTAAAGACAGAATTGTTTTGCAAGTTATTTTCCTTAGAAGTAATTTATAGTCTGTCTGTAATTTGTGTTGCTTCCAAAATAGATATGTGACTTTCCTTGTACCTTGCTCACACCAAAAGTCTTTATAGACAATAAGCTTCTTTATATATTTTTATATTTTATTTTATTATTATTATTTCTTAAGAGGCTCCATACTGGGCTTGAACTCACAATGCTGAGATCAAGACCTGAGCTGAGATCAAGAGTCAGATGCTTAACCAACTGAGCCACCCAAGTGCCCAATGTATTTTTTTTTTTAAAGATTTTATTTATTTATTTGACAGAGAGCTATCACAAGTAGGCAGAGAGGTAGGCAGAGAGAAAGGGGGGAAAGCAGGCTCCCTGCTGAGCAGAGAGTCCGATGCGGGGCTCGATCCCAGGTCCCTGAGATCATGACCTGAGCTGAAGGCAGAGGCTTAACCCCTGAGCCACCCAGGCGCCCCCCAATGTATTTTTAAAATTCATGTTTTCTTATTAAACATTAATATTAACTTGTGATATTATGAATGCTTCTGTATCTGTTCTGAATCGGTTTTTCGACAAGTCAGTTGTGGCGATGCGTAATTTAGTTCTGTCATCCCCATCCATGAGTTTGACTGAAACTATAATAACTGACTATTTCAGTATCAGCTAGCTAGCTTTGGTATCAGAGTAGAAATCAAAACAATATATATCTCAGAGAAGTGAAACAGGATTCATGGTCCTTTGGAAAGAGATTCCATTGGAATACTTTAGCTGTTATTTTGAAGCATGACACTAGGAAGTCCAGAGTTGACATATCTAGTTTTTGATCTCTGTCTCTTCTTCCCCTTTTTACAATTTATCTTGAAAGTTTTCATTCTTTTCCTTTTCATTTTATTAAGTAGCTAGTATTGGAGCCTAGATCTTCAATTTCTTTCTTTTTTAGAGGAAATTTTTAGAGGTGAACAAATTTAGTAGCTAAGGTAATCCTGAGAAAAAGAACATGGGTAGAAACATCAAGCTTCTGGATTTCAAACTGTACTAGCATACTAGAATTAGTATAAAAGTAATTTTTAAAAAGCCATAGTAATAAAAAACAGTATGGAATTGGTACAAAAATACATACATCAACCAATGGAACAAAATAGAGAACCCAGAATTAAACCTTGGTATATATAGCCAACTAGTACTTGACAAGGGAGCCATGAATACCCAATGCGGAAAGGATAGTCTCTTCAAGAAATGATGCTGGGAAAATTGGAGAACTAAAGAAAAATGCAGAACAATGAATTTGGACCTCTATCTCACATCACTCATTAAAATTAACTCAAAATGTATCAAAGACTTAAATATAAAGATCCGATACCATGAAACTTCTGGAAGAAAATGTAGGGAATAAAATCAATATTAGTTCTGACAATATTTTTTGGGGTGTCATGCTAAAAGCACAGAAAACTGAAATAAAATCAAATGGCACTATGTCAAACTCAAAAGTTTCTGCACAATAAAAAGAAACAACAAAATGAAAAACAGCCTATAAAATGGGAGAAAATTTTTGCAAACCATATGTCAGATAAGGGATTAATATCCAAATATATAAAGAACTCAGTCAACTGAATAACAACAACAAAACCAAACAATCTGATTAAAAATGGGCAGAGGAACTAAATAAATACTTCTCCAAAGAGGACATCAAACTGAACAATAGACACATGAAAAGACACTCAACATTACTGATGATCAGGAAAATGCATATGAAAACCACAATAAGATATCATCTCACACCTGTTAAAATGGCTATCATCAGGAAGATGAAACAGCAGGTGCTTGAGAGGATGTAGTGTTAAGGGGAACTTTATACATTGTCAGTGGGAATGTAAATTGGTGTAACCACTATGGAAAATGAAATGGAAACACCTCAAAAAATTAAAAATATATTTACCATATGATCTGGCAATTCCACTTCTAGTTATATACCCAAGGAAAATGAAAACAAGATGAAAATGAAGGAACAAGGAAAATGAAAACAAGATCTCAATGAGATATGTGCATTCCCATGTATAATATGAAAGCCAAGATATGAAAGAAGCCAAGATATGAAAACAACCAAAATGCTCTTCAGTGGATGAATGGCTAGAAAAGATGTGGTACATATACACAGTGGAATATTATTCAGCCAGGAGAATATTCTTCAGTCCTATTTACCACAACATGGATGGAGCAATGTATGCTAATGAAATAAGTCAGAGAAAGACAAGCACTATATAACTTACATGCTGAATCTAAAAAAGTTAAACTTGTAAAAAAACCATAAAATGGTGATTACCAGAGGCTGGGGGTGGGGGGATAAGAGTGATGATATTTAAGAGCACAAACTTGAAATGAGTAGTAAAGAAGGAAGAGAATTCTAATGCACTGTTTAATGAATACAGACAATAATATTAAACTGTAATTATGTAATGTGATACATATTCTACATGAGCTATCATATATTAAAATAATATGCTGTACACCTTAAGCTTATACAATGTTACATGTAAATTTATTCAGTTGAAAATTTTTATTTAAAAAAGAAAGGAGCTTATGATGGAAAAAAAATTGATTCAATCAGCCAATAGTTTGAAAAACATTATTTGTTAAATATACAATTAATCTATAAGGTCTATATTATCAAGGCAATAGATAAGTGTTTTTGTTGTCTTCTTAGGCTTCTGTTATGGGGTATTGTTTTCATTTTCAAAAGAAACTTTGATATTAATTGTAGCCTAATTTCACCTGAAGGAGAGAAGAGGGATGGAGGGGAAAGAAAGTGTAAAAATAGGGCCATAATAAGCCAGACTCCTTGAAGATATTGTAGATTGCATGCATTCCTAGGGATGGCCTAATCATTAAGATACTTTCAAATTGAATGTTAAGAGGATTGTCAATTTCTCCCCAATATTCAAGTTTGTCAGTGTCCTAATACTAATTTGTACTATCTGTGACTATTCATTCAACTAATATTGGGTATATGCTATTTATAATATTCTGTGACAGGTGCTAGAGACAAAGTGGTTCCTACCATTATAGAACTGATACTCTAGTGGGAAGGCCTATGAAACTGATGTAGTAAGGCTGATATAATTGCATGACTAATAATGCAGAAGATGGAAAAAATTAAACTAGTAATATTGTAGTTGAATTATTGACTATCAGTTTTATGACTTGTGAAAATCTCAAGTTACTTCTTAAGTTTTTCTGTTTAAAGGAAAATATAAATTTTTGGACATCTAGCTATAATGAGAACAGATACTAATTCTCTTGTGGGAAGAATAGAAAATTTACTTACTTTTGGCTTCACAAAGGCTATTTCTCTTCATATTCTTAGTATTATAGTATAAAAGCATTGGGAATTTTTCAGGCAGGTCTAAGAAACCTCATGGAAGAAAAAGGATCAAGAACTTCAGCCTTTCTCTTCTAAGAATCACTTCAGAACCTCTCTAATGAATCCAGGTGGTTTTAGAGGGAATTGCTTCCAGAAAGGCAGTATGCAGAGCTTCACAGGCCTGTTCCTGCTACTACTGGTGAAACTGGAGAAACTTATTAGAAAAAAAAAATTAAAGAAAAAAAGAAAGGAAGTCTGTACATCACCTTAAAGTTATACAGAAAATGAAGAATGGTTTATTGAAGAAACTCTACTATCTCAGTAAAAACAGTAAAAGTCTGTGGCACTTAAGTTATGACTTGTTCCCTCTCTCCCTTCCCCTTTAGCTCATGATGACAGGAGCTCCACTCTGGATGGGTATGACCAAAAAGACAGTTCTTCCTTGCTCCCTATAACTTCCAGTCAAGGGCTAAAGTATGTCCCCCAAGACAGGGAGGTCATTAGGCTTTTTCATTCCCCCCATCTTTGTGCTACAGAGGGAGAAATTCTATGTGGGTGTGGCTGAGAGGTGGGAGGCTCACCTTCTGCCCACCCAGCCTCCTCTGGGGGTGGAGGCTCTACACTAGGCATGACAAACTGAGAACACAGGCACTCTCATCACCCTTGTCATGGCTTGCTCAGAGTGTGGAGGACTCACACCAGGAATGAGAAGCTGAGAAGACCAGAGGCTACAGTTGTCTGCATGCTGTGCTGACCATAAAACAGAGGTGTCATTCTGAGAGTCACAGGACTGTCTGACTCCCAGATCTGGGTCAGTGGCTCAAAGAGTTCACCTGGGATGAAGATATAGGATGGCAAACACGGCACTGACAATCTCCCTAGAAAAACTGACCTATTTGTAACAGAATATGGGGAGTGTATCTACCTCATCCAAGAGAATCAGAGAAAGATAAAAAGAGCTCTCTTGAGGCCAGAACAAACCTCAAAGACTGCTCTCAAAAACTACCTTTGCAAAGGGGCTTAAATTTAATTGGATCAGTCTATAGAGCAATTTATGCCCCAAGGCATAGTCTAAGCAACAGCACAATCAGTCAGCAATTAGGGGAGCCCAGACAGATTGTTGTGATATCACAGAGGCAGACAGTAAACAAAGAAATTGGGTAGGGGTGAGGGAGGGGAGACAGTCAAAAAGAGCCCAGCTAGAACTATTGTCATCCCAGGGTGGCTAAGCCATGCCTAGGGCCTTGCCCTCTGAGGGACAACATCAGCTATGGGAGAAAGAGACTTTGCTAAAGTAGTACAGCCACATCATTAAACAAATAAATAAGCAGACAACAACAAATCTACTCCCTAGGGGAGATCAGTGCCTACATTTGTTATAATTATCATTATTATGCAATTATTGTTATCTAAAATGCCCATAGTATATTATCTAAAATGTCCATACACAGGGAAAAAGGAAGGCGAAAGACATTGCCAGTGAGAAGCTTGGATGTTAGACTTAAGAGTCAAAAACTTCAAGACTGCCATTATATAAATGGCCCAAGAACAATGGAAACCATGCTTAAGATAGAAAAAAAGATATGATGATTATGGCTCGTATTCAGAGAACACATAGAAAGAGTTAGAAATTATTACTTAAAAGAAGGACCAAATGGAAATTTTGGAGTTGAAAAGTATAATAACTGAAATGAAAACTTCATTATAGTAGCTCAACAGTAGATTGAATAAATTGGCAGAAAGAATAAACTAATTTTAAGAAAAATCAATAGAGATTATTCAATCTGAAGAACACGGATTTTAAAAATGAAGAAAGATGAATGGGGTCTCAGAGAAATGTGAGACACTGTTAAGCATACCAGCATACATGTAATGGGAGTACCAAAAGGAGAGGAGAGGGAAAAAGAAGCAGGGGGGAATATTATATCTATCTATATCTATATCTATCTATTTATATATCATCTATTTCTATCTCTATCTCTATATATATTTATGTATCTATATCTATCTTAGCCATTACTTTATACATGTATGTATATGTATACATGTATACTTTATAAATGTATATGCATGTATAAAGTAATGTCTGAGATATGAAGACTAGAATTTATTTTGAGGGAATCATAGGTCTCCATTGACAATCTGCACCCCACACCAGGCTCTCTGTTGTTTTGAGAAGGCTAGCTGTAGGCCTTGTGTAGTGAATGCTGGCAGATCTTCTGACTTACCTATGGTATGGGGAAATGTTACCCATGATATGGGGAAATGAATCCCTCCCTTCTATGGGTAATTGGCATTGGAAGGGAGATCTAAATGATAACATGATAACATGAGAGTCAGGGAGAGTAGGGCATCTGTGCTCCCACTGGGGACAGAGGGAATGTGTACAATGTCTTTGAAACAGAATGGTGTCTTCAAAGACATTGTGTTCATTGTGAAGGAAAATAGTAGTAACCCAGGTGAGGCTGGGAGTAAGCTGGTATTAGTCAGTGAGATTTGTAAGGCAGGCAAATGACTTCTTAAAATTTTCAACGTGAGATAATTACAAATTGTACAATTGGTAATTGTACAATTTGACTTGTAATTGATAATTGTAAATTGATAACTGATAATTGTAAACTTACATGCATTTGTGAGAAATAATATGGAGAGAACTTGTGTACCCTTTACCCAGTTTCCCCCAATGATAACATCTTGCAAAACTGCAGTACAACATTGTAACCAGATGTTGACATTGATAAAATCAAGGTATAGAAGATTTCCATCAACAAAGAGATGTCCTCCGAAGCTCTTTAATAGACCTATCCACTTTTTTCTTGCTTCTACCACCTTCTCATTTCCCTGGGAATAATCTGTGCTCCATTTATAGAAATGTGCTCCATTTCTATAACAGCCATGACAAATAACTGTTTAGGGAAATGACAGGGTTTGAAGAACAATTAATTGTTCAAGATAGATGTTTTGCAGTGATTAAAAATTTCAAAGAAATCTTATGCAGTTGAGTCAATACTAGTCAATACTAGTTTTAGAATATCAAACAATATTGGTAATCTTAATATGATTTTTATATTGTTACAAGTAAATTAGAAATTCTGAGTAAAGAATTTTGAGTAAAGAAGTCAACAAATGAATTAAAGAGCAAAACTTATCAGCCAGTGAAAGCTCAGTTAACTAGAAGACATATCCAAAACCCTCTCCCAGAAGGTTTCAGGAGGGGTTAGTGCAGAAAAAATAAAACTGAAAAGAAAGGAAAGGAAGGAAATTGAAAAGAAAGGGAAGATGGAATGTTCTGTCATTTTTTATTAGCATAAGTAGGGTTTCTCTGTATGTGGACATCACTGAACTGATCTAGTTGGATCTTGAGAGACTCAAGGCACAGTTTCTGTTTGGAACACACTCAATGAGAAGGAAGAAGATCCAGGGTGAGGTAGGCAAGTGCCCATGAGGAGCAGGCTTCAGGTGTGTCAGGAAACACGATGCAGATACTAGATGATTGGGAAAGAGGAAGGCCAAAAAAGCCTTGGGAACAAAACATACACCTGATTTGTTTAATAATTTTGTTCACGAACAAAGCATGTTTTAAGTCACAGATAAGGATGAAGAGAGTATAGATCTGTTATTTTCAAACTTGATGCACAGTGAAATTACCTGAGGTATTTTAAAAATGACCCATGACTCAGTACCATGGTCAGAGATTATGGTTTTATTGGTTTGGGTATGGTCTGAGCACCAGGATTTTTAGCAGCTTCCTAAGTGATACCAATGAACAGCCAAGGTGGAGAGAGTGGTTACTTGTAGACCTGTTCAGTATGGTAAAATTGATGGCTTAAGTATTTGTGTATGATGATTCTTTTCTTTCAAAAGAACTTGAGTTAGGGTGAATAAGTGAGTTACAACCAAGACAATTGGACTTAAAACAACAATAGCCCCAACAAATTTAGAACATCTATAGAAATGTTCCTGAACTCTCCCTTCTACATGTGAATCATCTCAGAGCACATTCTAGTACCTGACCCCCACCCTTAGATCTGGGCTGTACTCTGCACATATAGTATTTTTGAAACAGAAGATTCTAATGTGCAGCTAGGCTTCAGAACTGCTCCAGCAAACTGCAATTCAAATAGATGCTACCAAGCACCTGAAATAAACGCATTACCTCAATAAATCATTAAGTTGAGTTCAAAGTTCCTGGCAACTGATTCAAAGGGGAGACATGTTACCGAGTTTCCATTTTCTGGATGAACTGTACAAAGTTCTTCTTCAGAGATGGCATATTTTTGGAATTTAAAATAGAATTTAAAATAGAATTCTCCTGGATTGATCTTCATGTAAGGTCTTGAGTAGTGACTTAGGGCTTCAACCAAATCCTCACAAAAGACACTGGCTTATTGCTTAAATAAATATTTCTTGTAGAGAGCTATTATGGTATAGAGGAAATATCCTTAAAATGGGTCTGGGAAGAAAGTTTTGGTTAGCTAAAGAAGCAAGGAGACCTGAGAGAAAGTCTTTTATTATTAACTTGATTTAGATTTTGTCCAGCTATTCCATTAGAATTAAGTTGCTTAACTAGCTTGGGGAATCATCGACTGCCCACGAATATTCCTGAGACTTGACTTGCACAAGTACTTCAGTGTTCCATGAAGAGATAATATAAGGGTATATCTGAACTTTGGCCAAGTTGCCTAGTAATTTGAAGTTCATCCATTGCCTTTGGGAGGTAGGAAGAGTGGGCTGATGAAAATAGGTCGAGTACTTAAGGGAAATGCTACCTCTGGGACATGAGAGAGGTGGGATCTGTAGGGACAGGAGTCCTGCCTTAGGACATAAGTAAAAGAGAACTGAGGCTGAGTGGCCATGCAGAAGTGTGACACTAAACCTTACCATGACATGTGCCTCAGAGCACCTAGCTCTTATTGTAGCCAATATAGAGTATTCCCTTTATAGCTACAGCCAAGAGAATCCATTCATGAAATCACTTCCAATCAGCACTTAAGGGTTCAAAATATGTGAGAGTTGAAAAAGAATCTAACAGACAAGTTTATTTTGGCATTATTTCGTTCTTGAGTTCTGTCCCGCAGTAGTCCTCTTGGTAATGTTGGTTGCTGGGATTCATGGCAGTCAATTGTTAGTTCCTCTTAGTGAATAAGAAAAATAATTTCCACCACTGTGAGAGCTCATATTGTAAAAACCTCAATTTTCTAGGAAAAAGTTTGTTAAATGGCTAGTTATTTAAATCTTTTGTGCCTCATCTGACTTATTTAAAATGAGGATAATAATTGTATTAACTGGGGTGCCGGGGTGGCTCAGTTGTTGTCTGCCTTTGGCTCAGGTCATGATCCCAGGGTCCTGGGATCGAGCTCCACATCAGACTCCTTGCTCGGCAGGAAGCCTACTTCTCCCTCTCCCACTTCCTCTGCTTGTGTTCCCTCTCTTGCTGTGTCTGTCTCATAAATAAATAACATCTTTAAAAAAATAATTGTATTAACTAGTAAAGTTTTTTTTAAGAATTAAATAAGATAATGCTTGCCAAGGCATTCCGCAATTCCTGACACACAGTGATCGCTCAGTAAAAACTAGCTATTTCTCAGGAAAAACTACCTACGTGGTCATCGTAGATGTCATCATCATCATCATCTGCAATATCCCTGGAGTGGAATGCAAAGTTTTCTCAGGTAGGCAAGACAATAAAATATTGTGCTTATTTCTGGAGTATCACTTTTACTCGAAGAATGAGTTAGGATGGGGTGAGAAACATTTTTCCTTAAAACAAACATAATTGTATTATGAAATAAGTTCCAAAAATCCCATGGATTTTTATGCTAGAATATGATACATTAAAGAAAATTATAGTTGGAAAATTTCATAAATCTGTGCAACTTCATGTTAAGCCTTAAAACCTCAGAGGTCATGCACCCTCTCTCTTTTGCCATCAGTGGAATTTTCCTGGAAACTTTGGGAAATGATGGCTAAGAGAACTCTCGGGTTAGTTGCATCTGCAATAGTTCCTTTCTCTAGAAGAGATGTGCACCACTGGAATTCCCACTGGAATGGATACTGCACTGTGAGTTCCTCGCAATGGTGTTGTTGACATGGTACTTGAGGAATCAGCTCAAGAAAACAGCTGAACAAATGAGGCACACACACAAAACCTGTGTGTTGGGGAGAACTGCTGCAAGGAGATAGCTTCTGAAACTGTCTTCCTAAGATGAAAGGAGGGAGAAAGCACCAAGCCCTGGTGCTAACTGCGAGGGCAGCAGCTGTTGACCTGTTGATCAGAACTGCCAGGGGAAGCAGTAGATGGGGTTAATCCTGAGAGATGGTCTTTCCAAGATTCCTCCCCACTCTCCATTACCTCAGTATGGATCACTCGAAGGGAAAAGTGTGTGCATGTGTGTGCATGTGCACACACACACATGCACACGTGCAAGGGAGAGGAATGGGGAAAAGTTAAAATTAGATTAGGATTTGTGGGAGCTAATGTTTTTTCTTAATCATCATTGAGGAGAGGAACTAACAGTATCTGTGGTGCATCCCGATGGGACTGGCTGCCTGGAAATTCAGAGGGGACCGTTGAATCAAATGAAAGCAAGCCAATAGTAGGCAACCAGAGCATTGGTGTACAAAACAAGAGAGCTTGAGCAAGAACTTGAAGGAGCTAAGTGATGTCAGTTCTTGCTCAACTCTCAGAAAAATGGAACCTTTTTCAGACACTTGATAAAATTGAATTCTCTTTTTGATTTTTAGAGCAGGTGTTCTGTGTGGACTTAAAGGAGCGCCACATTGAATCGGTGTCAAATGTACTCCTGCAGTTGTAACCCATAGGAGATGGGTTCTACTAAGAATTCTACTAAGAATTCTACTAAGAATTCTACTAAGAATATCCACATGGCAGGAGCTTGCCCTCAGGATTTGAGCACTTCTTTTGAGCCCTGTGGTTCTAACCAATCTAGGTTTTAGTGGCCATCGATATATGAATTACACAAATACCCTGTGAAAAGCACATAATGTACATATATAATACATATATATGTATAAGAACACATATTGGATATACATTGAATACACATATATTTATAAGTATTCAAGTTATATTCTCCTACTTATATTTGCAGTAAGGAGTCTAGTAATAAAGACGTTAAAAGCATGTTTTTCTTAAATGAAAATAAACTGGATTGAAGTTTTATAATTTTTCTCAAATTGAACAGGAAGGAAGTTAAAGTCTACAAAATACTGTGGAGGCGAATTCTGATTTTCATTGAGCTTTTCTGTTTTGGCTCAAAAGAATGTGAATAATATCCTGTTATAAGAGGGGATTGAAATGAATGTCTGAAATGAACCAGGTGAATCATTTTGGCTCAAGTATACTTATGGTGGTTAGACAAAATATGAACTTCTATAGCCTCAAGCTGAAAGCATAGTCCTCTTAATACTAAACATATAACTCTATTAATTTCATCCAAAATCAGAATATGGTGAAAGTTGATAGGAAAAAGATAAAAATCATTTTATAGTGAAGGGGATGTCACAAGGAATCTTGTGTTTTACCTCATTTTCAACAATGTTGCTCACTGAGTCACTGCTGTGAGCAGATTGTTGATGTGTTTTTCTTATATCATTCTTCTTTTTATATTTTATTTTGATAGAGATGAGTCAAGCAGATTACAATTTTATTTCTTTGAATGAGGCTGCTAGGACAGCATAATTGCACTAAGTAATACAGTATGAACGTTTAAACCAATGACACTGGTATTTCTCATTGCATATGACAAATTTCCATTAATTACTGGCTGATTGATGGACTTAAAGTCATGATGTTGGAAATGTAACTCATGTAAAATTTGTAGCTAGTCTAAATACTTAAACATTTTTTTGCAAATAGATTTGAAGACATTTCCATGTGACTGTGCATACTTCTCTTTTTTTATGGTGGCTATATGTGGATAGTTAGCCTGTTTTGTCTTGTTATTCAGAATAGTGATAGTTCTTTGTGGAAATTGTTCTTTTACAAATATTGGAGTCATAATCTTAAGGATCCATACATGAAACTTATATGAGCCCCCATTATGCACTTACTTTTAGATTGTTTGTCCCATTAGAATGTCTCCTGAATATGCTCCATATGAAAAATTTCCTATAATTTAGGATCTTTTTTGCTCCCTGATATTGAAAAATGATAAATCAGCATTTTAACTACTTTATAACCAATTATACCCATTCATTGAAAAGATAAGGATCTAGATTTATCTTTTGTTCATATTTTATAGATTTTTTTCCTTTCATATATTCTTACTTCTAAATTATCACCTTTTAAAACTTACTTTCTTTGTTGTGGACTGACTTAAATCTCAGGTAGAAATGAAATTGATGTAAGTAGAGTATCCATGAGTTTTTCAGGATCTATGTCAAGGCATAGCTGGGTCACACCAAATTTTTTACTCTAGTTGGCCAAGTCATAGTAAAGTTCTAGTGTTTATACCAAGAAATGAATATAAGCATGGACAAGGCCTTTTAATGTTTGCTGTTCTCAAAGAAGTTTTTAGGATAACCAGGCCTGGCGGGGCCATGGTCTTTCAAGACTTGTTCTCTGTCACAAGGAGATTCAGTTAACCCATCTGCACTAATCATTCTATTCTTTACATCCTACTGTGGTGACTTATTGCAAGGAATTTGTGGAGACAATACTACATCCAAATTATGATGCCAGCAAAAAATTCTCTAGCATTTTGCAGATTAAGAAATGAGGCATTTTAGGATTCAGGGACTTTGTATTACTTCTCAAGTTATCTCCATAGGTAGTTTTCTCTTTGATCCTTTATTTAATGGCTTAATTAAATGGGTCTTCAGAAGTCTATAACAATGTGTATGATTCTTGTTTGTGGCAAGACAAATGAATTTTGTGTGGCAGAGGAAATAAATCTCTGTAAGTCTAATTTCTAATCTGAATGGGTTTTATTGTCTTTAACTTTGACTGCTTCCCCTTTTCTATTTGAAAGTCTGTCTATCCAGTCTCAACCCACAGCTCCTGGAATCATTGCAAATGTTTGGATAGCTAGACTGAAAAGTGGTTAAGAACAGTTTCAAATCCACTGGGGGAGATTGGAGTGCATGATCATGGAGGAAGAGACAAACTTCTAAGACACACCTTATTGCCATATACTGCATCTGTTCAATCTCCTGTGACGGGGAGCACTCCAAAGAGCTGGCTTCTGAAAAAGGAGAGTGATGTTATCTCCCAGGCAAACTTGAAAAGAGAATAAACAATGCATTCCTCTCTGTTCAAGTACGTCACACTGCTGATTTCTTGCATGTAGGAGTTTACTAAAGAAAATCTGGAACCACTAAATGCTACTTGCTCAACCAGTATCCTGTAACCATAACATTCAGCTTCTTGAAAGAAAGAAAGAAGCAAGATGTGAAATATTTTAAATTATCCCAAGAACCTCTGAATAGCAGATGCACCAGTCATGAAGGAATTGAAGTCAATGATGTTTGTCAGTCCTTGTCTATAACTCAGCTTTAAACTTCATAAGCATGATAATGCTGTTTTTTTGAGTTGTAGGAGAGAAGAGTTAAACTGGACTGCCTTGACATCAGTGATACCTTATTTTAGCAAAGTCTTCTAGGATATAATAAAAACCTGGAGAAAGTGGGGACTATATTAAAAAAAAATCAATGCATTATTAGGCTTTTTTTTCAAAATCAATTTAGTGATTATCTTTCTGTTTTAGAGTAAGAAAACAATAAGAAAATAGAATAAGAAAACAGTCAAAAATACTTTTGAGAGAACTGTTAGTCACATTAACCTTCAAGATTTCCAGGGAAAATCAATGGTAGATATTTTTAGGCTAGTTAGTTTGACCTCATGAAGTGTTTAGCAAATAGGAAGTTTTAGGGAAAGGATATCACATGATTCCATGTGGTTATCTCCTTCCCCAATAAACCATCAAGCATTTACTCTGTTTCAGGATTTGAAGACCCTTTTGATGGCAGGACACAACATACTGATGCTTAGATGAAAGGCAGAATTCCACTGCTTACAGCTCCAAAGGAGAGCAGGCTGCTAAGCAGAGCTGTACAAGGGGTTCCCCCCGGGGATGGGATACCAGCTAGCTGGAGCTGTAGAGGAGAGCTTACTGTGGCAATGGGGTAGGATTATCTAGGTTTCTTGGCTCCCTATGGATTGGCTAATTGGAACAGTTTCAGGTCCAGGATTATAAGGATTGTTCCTAGTTGGTGAGTACCTACCTGGCCCTGAGGTAATCAGGTCTCTTATAAGGAGCCTAGAATCTGAGAGCCCAGCAAGGGGGTTAGTTAAGGTATGAGCTTAATCAGCTGTTCAAGAAGGGGAAATGATTGGCCTCTAACTACTCAGAACCTCAAAACTAGGTCAAGACAGCATTTAAAAGATAAAGAAACTATGTGACATCTGTGTCCAGCATTGTATACCAGGTATAGCAGGTGTATGAGAGGATTTGCTAGTATTAAAGAAACTCTGGAATAGAAAAACTGGTTTCTGGCAAGACCAAATTCCCATTATACACAAGTGTTCTGCAAGGTGCACAATAAAGAGAAAATAAGGTATCAAAATTACTTCAGATTCTGGTTCAAAAAGTCTGCATGCGTTTCTGCAGGCTGTATCTCTCTACAGATTCCCTGTGAATGTCTACTTCTTTCTTTAAAAACAACTGCATTGAGACATACTTACATAACATAATTTTTATCTGATTTAAGTATACAATTTAATGATTTTTTTAAATAAACTTACAGAATTTTGCAGTTGTTACCAAAATCCATTTTTAGAACATTTCCATGGTCCCAAAGAGATTGCTGAGGCCACTTGTCATCAGCTTTCTTCTCCAACCCCAGTCCTAGACAACCATTAATCTACTTTTTGTCTGTATAGATTTTCTTTTTCTGGACATTTCATATAAGTGAAATGATACAATAAGTGGTCTTTACATCTGGATTTTGTGTCTCGCTTTGGTTTAACATAATGTTTTTGAGGTTCATCCATGGTGTAGCATATATCAGTACTTTGTTCTCTTTTCATTGATGAGTAGAATTCCATTGTATGGATATATCACACTTTGTTTATTCATTCATCAGTTGGGGGACTTTTGGGTCACTTCCAGGGGAGGATATTATGAGCAAGGCAGCTATGCACATTTGTATAGAAATCTTTATGCCATCATATGTGTTCATTTTTTTTAGATACGTATCTAGGAGGGGAATTACTTAGTCATATTATACATTTTTTAATAACAAGCAAATTTTTTTTTAATAACAAGCAAATTTTTAA
The DNA here is from genome assembly GCF_922984935.1 of Meles meles. Lineage (NCBI taxonomy): Eukaryota > Metazoa > Chordata > Mammalia > Carnivora > Mustelidae > Meles > Meles meles. The sequence goes on from NC_060079.1 coordinate 56,024,883, forward strand.
AATTAAAATATGATTAAATAAGTGCAAAATACAGAAATGTGTAAAGAAAATAAAAATGTTACATAATCCCTATACCTTGAGATAATTCTACTTGCATTTTGGAGAATATATCATTTTAGACTTTTCACATGTGTTATACACAGCAATATTTATATACCAATTGGAATCACACAGGAAATGCAATTTTATAGCATAATTTTTTAAATTTAAATTCAATTAGCCAACATATAGTACATCATTAGTTTCAGATGTAGTGTTCAATAATTCATCAGTTGCATGCAACACCCATCACATCCTGTGTCCTCCTTAATGTCCATCACTCAGTTACCATCCTCCAACCCACCTCCCCTTCCACAACCCTTAGTTTGTTTCCCAGAATCGAGAGTCTTTTGTGGTTTGTCTCCCTCTCTGATTTCTTCCCATTTAATTTTCCCTCCCTTCCCCTGTGATCCTCTGCACTCTTTCTTATATTCCACATATGAGTGAAACCATATGATAATTGTCTTTCTGTGCTTGACTTACTTCACTTAACATAATACCCTCCAGTTCCATCCACCTCGATGTAATTGGTAGGTAATCATCCATTCTGATGGCTGAGTAATACTCCATTGTATATATAAACCACATCTTCTTTATCCATTCATCTGTCAAAGGACATGTCAGCTCCTTTCATAGTCAGGCTATTGTGTACATTGCTGCTATGGACAATGGGGTGCAGGTTCCCCCTTCATTTCACTACATCTGCATCTTTGGGGTAAATACCCAGCAGTACAATTGCTGGGTTGTAAGGTAGCTCTATTTTTAACTTCTTGGGGAAACTCCATACTGTTTTCCAGAGTGGCTGTACCAGCTTGCATTCCCACCAACAGTGTAAGAGAGTTCCCCTTCCTCCACATCCTTGCCAACATTAGTTGTTTCTTGTCTTGTTAATTTTAGCCATTCTAACTGGTATAAGGTGGTCTCTCATTGTGGTTTTGATTTATATTTCCCTGATGAAAAATCACTTGTCATCAGGGAAATACAAATATAATACATTTATGTACAACTTTTAATAAATTGTTGAAGTATTTTCCGAAGTGGCTGCATCATTTTATATTCCTACCAGCAGTATATGAGAGTTCTAATTTTTCTACATCTTTACCTTTTGTTATTGTTTATCTTTTGGATTATATCCACTTTAGTGCTATGTGTGAACATTTACTTCTTAGTATTGATTTGACAGTGTGTTTGTAATATATCTTTACTCAACATCTTTTTTACTCAACATCAACATCTACTTTATTGACTAGAAGTCAGTTCTCTTCCCTGAGATAAGAATATTACCTTCTGTCTTGGATCTTGTTCTCCAGCTTACAGGAAAGCCATTTTGTTCTGGGAAATGGGGTTGTACCTGCTCACTATCCTGGCAGTGTCCCAGAACTTGTGAGGGGCATTTCCCTATTGATTCCCTGCATCTAACCAGAAGGTCATGAAAAGGTCGTATGATAGAGAGAAAGTAAGTGCTTATTTCAAGCTTCATCTTTGGCAAATGATGCGATGGGTAAATATATCAGAATTAATTACTTTTGCCTTGTTGTCCTTAGTTAATTGGAGCATGTAGCAGAAGTACTTGGGAGGTATAGATGGTAGAGTTAGACGAGTTTATTTGTGTTTCAAAATGGATTTGTTAATGGGGAAAGAAGTTGGTGTAATGAAGTTGAAACTAGGAGTCAGAATGTGGATCTCTATTCATTTTGGATCACTATTTATTGGACCCTTGAGCAGGTTCTCAGATTTAGTTGCCTTATTTGTACAATGTGAATGGTAAAATAATCAGAGGATTTCATACTTGTGTTGTTGAAGAACTTTCTTACCTAGAAGCCCAATATGTTAGAAATAAGAACACTTGTTCTGTTAGAAATGAGGTGAGAAGCTCAACTCTAACTAAACTTTTGCTTTCTCTTGGTACAGTGCCATTAGAGATCTCTAGAAATCAGCAGTAATGAAACCATCAACTGTATCATCTGTTAAATCTCCACTTAGCAGCTAGGAATCTATCAATACACAGCTTTTCAATTTTAGGAAAAGTTTTCTTTTGCTATGTTGTGTAGACTTTATCACTGTAAGCAAACAGTTGGTATTAGGGAAGCTCAAACAACTGGTTCAAATTAAACACAAATTGATAAGCTCAAAATAACTTAATAAGATTTTGCATAAAATTCGAAGTATATAATGCTACTGATAATCTGGATTATTTTGTAAGGCACAAATTGTTCCATAAAAGGCTGAGAGATTTTTATCCAACTTAACTCAAAGTGTTAAAACAAGTGCTTACAGTTTTTGTAATAAAATCTCTTAGGAAGATCCACTCTTTTTTTTTTTTTTTTAATATTTTATTTATTTATTTGACAGAGAAAGATCACAAGTAGGCAGAGAGGCAGGAAGAGAGAGAGAGAGAGAGAGAGAGAGAGAGAGAGAGAGAGAGAGAAAGCAGGCTCCCTGCTGAGCAAATAGCCCAATGTGGGGCTGAGCTCATGACCTGAACCAAAGGCAGCAGCTTAACCCACTGAGCCACCCAGGCGCCCTAGGAAAATCCACTCTTAACACATCATTCTCATAAGGAGTAGACTTTCATAAATTCACCAAACAAATTTTGAAAGCTAGTACACACCCATTACTGAGCCAGGTACTGGGGAGTCTACTTAATTGATTTGTGATTTCTTTTATGTAAGGAAAATTATCCTAGAGGAATACTGTAGTGGGATTTATTGGAAAAGATCTAGCCTTGTTTAACAATAAATTCAGATTTTTAGAGTTATGATAATTATCCTTTATTTATGTGACATTGACACTCAGCTACCCTGGGAACATTTCTTTGGGAACCCAGAACACCTGATAATATCACAGCTAAAGTAAGAATAAGAGGTGATTTGCACTCCCTTATGGGCAAATGGGTATGACTAAATGGAAAGATGTTGAGAACAGAAAAAAAAGTAAGCAAACTGAAAATATGATTAAACACGATTTTACATGTGCTGAGAAATTATCTTAAGCACATTTTTAAATTTCATGAGCAAATGTAACTGTCCTTTCCATTAGTGCAGTTTGATCATCTATGGTGTACTAAAGTCCAAAAAAGGTTAGAATGGCATTTTTTTAAAAGATTTTATTTATTTATTTATTTGACAGACAGAGATCACAAGTAGGCAGAGAGGCAGGCAGAGAGAGAGGAGGAAGCAGGGTCCCCGTTGAGCGGAGAGCCCGATGCGGGGCTCAATCCCAGGACCCCAAGATCATGACCTGAGCTGAAGGCAGAGGCTTTAACCCACTGAGCCACCCAGGCGCCCCATAGAATGGTATTTTTATACAAGCTTACATTTATATTTTCTTTATAAGAGAAAGGGGCTAAATTCTAGAGAAGGGATCTGAATTCTCTTTACTGTCTTCTGTATTCTCACCCTTATCTCTTGTGCCTCAAACTTTGTCAAGTACAATAGCATTTTGAGGGTTCAATAAAATGTATATTTTATCCATAAAATATACATAAAATGTGTGTCCCTGTTTCTTTCCTTATAAATATGGAATAATAAACTTTTCTTACCTGATATACCTCATAAAGATGTCATGAGGTTGGTTTTTTTTTTTAATTACTCACAGAAAAAAATGATTAGGGTAGAGTCTACTATTATTATTACCTTTAAGTTATGTTGCTTATTACTAAGGTAACTAACCTCTTGGAACTGAAGTTATCCCATGGCTTAGACTAGCCATAAAAGGATATCTATGTTTTTTTTTCAGCAGGCAGTTTGAAAGCTGAAAATATGGAATGTTAAGGAGGTACTCATACACATGTTTACTTGTTCAACTGAAAAACATTACCAGGAAAAAAAAATACCTTGTTTCCTATCTCTGAGTTGTTGCTGTCTTACACCTTTCAAAGGGATCTAGTCAATATTCCATAATCCATGTCTAAAATGCAAACAATGAATGTCACTGTCATCATTTTGCTCTTTGATGCACTTCAAAATGTAGAATTGTTTTCACTATATAGTTGTTGCCTTCTTGATTTTTAATTCAAAGAATCTAAAAGAATATGACATATGGTGCAGATGTTACCTCAGGTCTTTTAAGGTACACAGGTTGTAGAGAATATGTTCATTCATCTAAATAATTTCCAGAAACAGCAGTCCCAAAGCAGGAGACCGTATATCTACTGGAGAGAGTATAGGATAAGGGCTTGAGAGTCCTGAGCTCTCATTTTAGCTCTATGGCCAAGCAGTTGCATGATCCTAGACAACAACACTTGATGAGCAAATGGATTAACTCAGCCAATATTTATTCATGTCCACCATATTCCAGACTCTGTTGTAGGTTTTAGGGTTACTGTGTTCCCTGCAAAGTCGTACATTGAAACAATTTCCAAAGTGATGGGATTTGGAGGTGAGGTGTTTAGGAAATGATAGGTAATAATGGTGTCACCCTGATGCCGGGGATTAGTACCTTTTTCAAAGAGGTCCCAGAGAGCTCTCTTACCCCTTTTGCCATGTGAGGAGACAGGAAGAAAGTAGCCATCTATAAACCAGGAAGAGGGCTGTCACCAGACTCTGAGAAACAAATTTCTGCTTTCTATAAATTACACAGCCTACAGTATTCTATTAGAGCAGCCCAAACTAAAATAAGGGGATCAAAAATACCAGGTGAAGGGCTGTTACTATATCATATAGAGTGGTGTGGAAAAGTTGACGTTTGAGTAGATGGCTCAAGGATGTGAGAGAGAATACTGAGTCAGAGAGAACAGGTACACAGGCCCTGGGCAGAAGTCTTAAGGACATGTTCAAAGAAAGGAAGGAAGACAGTGTAGCTACTGTACAATGAGTGAAAGGACAGGGAAGGTGTTGAGAATGCGTCAGTAGCAAGATGTAGTGCCTGTAGGACAGAAAACTGACCTTCAGATTTTACAAGGTGGTAGTCATGGGCAACCTTAATAAAAGTGGTTTTAGTGAGGTCCTGGAGAGTAAAAATTATAGTTTGGCTTTATTATGAACTATATAGAAAGCTTTTGGGGTTAGGGGCAAAGACCTAAGCAGAGAAGGATGATCTGATTTATCCCAGGAAATGGTTCTAGGGAAGTAAGGATGAAGCAGAGAGGCTATTGTAGTGATGCAGTGGGGGGAGATGATAATGATTTAGACCATGACACTAGCATTGGGTATGAAGGGAAGTGGTCAGATTCTAGATGTATCTTGAAGGTAATTTCAGTAGGTTTGCTAATAGGCTATAAGTTGCTTATGTAAGAGAAAGAGAGAGAGAAAGAGAGAGAGAGAATTCAACAATGACTTCAAGATTTTTGTTGTTAGCAACTAAAAGAATGGAGTTGTCATCAACTGAAATGGGGAAACTATGGGAAAGGCAGGTTTTAGAAGGGAGTTGGCAATATCAGGACTTTAGTTTTGTTCATGCTGATATGAAGGCACCCACTAAACATCTAAGTGGATTTATCAAGTAAGCAGTTGGCTATACAAATCTAAAATTCATACAGGAAGTTGAGACAAGCAATGTAACAAGAAAATGTAAAGCCAGGGGGAAGAAGTGAATATAGGGAGAAGAAGTCTGAGCACTGAGCCCTGGAGTACTCCAATGTTTAGAGTGTTTGGGAAGGAAAGATTGATCATCTGTGTCAAATACTGCTGATAGATTTAGAAAGGGCAGAACATTGACCATGAGATTTAACAACATTATATCCACAGGCGACCTTGATAAGAGTAGATCTAGTGAAGTTCTGGGGTGAAAAATTCTAGCTAACTGCTGGACACTGTAAAAATGTCATCCTCTACAGGACAGTGGTTCTTTACCTTCTTTCAGTGACACAGTAATGAATGCAACATGATATTTCCACGTCAGGAGCTCATCATTTAATCAGGAACCGCAAACAGGCAATTATGTGGTGATATAATACAAATGCAAAGTGGAACAGAACCATTGATGTTTTTGTTTTTATGGTATTATTTTGAATATATTGGTTTTTAATATATTTGATGTGCTGTGACCCATTGTAGTCATTACTTTCTTTATTGTTCAGGTAGTTACTTCTTTAGTTAAGGGGAACGTTTCAAGCTGCCTCCTAATTCTTTGATAATTTTCTTGCCCTCTGGTATTACAAGAAGTACCAGACCCACCTTTACATAACCTGCTTCAGAGCGGGGAGTCATCCATTTCTCCAGGGATCCCTCATTCTTCCCAGTGGCTAATATTTAGAAATTATTATCTGGGCACTTGAGGTACATTTTGCTACCATGTTTGGTCATTTTTTCTAGACCTTTTTAGTAGAAAAAAATAGAAAATACATATTTTTAAGAGAAAATACATTGTGGGTTCATAAGGATATTGTGAATTCAATATAGGATTGCAGAGTTTCTACTTAATTTTTTGCTTTAATATTTTTATCTGTTCTTTCACCCCAAAATCATGTTTTCCAATGACATTGACATTAGGGGACAAGGTATTCAAGTTCCAAAGTGAAGCTTAAAGGGCCTTCTTTCTACAGATCACTGTGGGGCTTAGGTGATTTGAGGACTCTGGGATACACAGCACTGTGGGGCATGTCAAATGAGATACCCGTTGAGGGGGTCCAATGAGAATTTTAAATGACACAATCCAGGTTAGTGTGGGGTTGTTGATAGCATTTGGAGCTAAGTAAGTTCTTATGCCAGTTTAATTCTGAAATTCATGGATTATATCAGAAGGAAAGGCCTTACTTTGAATGAATGGAAAGAACGGAAAATTTGCTGCTTATCAAACGCTGAGGGCTTTACAGGATTTGCACGGGTTTTTCTTCCTCAGAAAAATCAGACTTATGAACATGTTGCAGCCTGCGGGATAAAGGAGGCAGCTACTGAGGGGAGCAATGTTTTCTCATCCAGGACTGGGTTTTAAAATTGTTTAAGGAGTTGGAGGTTGGAGTGACAGTATGTGAATGTGTGTGCATGTGTGTGAGTGTGTATATAGTGAGGCAGAAGCAGGACAGGATAGGTCGTTAAAAATGTTCCTCTCACTGCTCAGTTTATAAGCACCACAGTTTAAAAGGCATGATTATGTGCAGACCCTGGCTGGAGGTGGTTAATAGCTTTATGAGACTAACTTATTAAGATTTGCAGATCGGATGGAAGGGACGTATTTCTTTGTATTAACTTTTTATTTTTAAGATTTTATTTACATATTTGAGAGTGAGAGAGAGAGAGAGAGCAAGCACAAGCTAGAGGGGAGAGGGAAGAGGAAGAGGGACAAGCGGACTCCCCGCTGAGCAGGGAGTCTGATCCTGGACTCCATCCCAGGACCTCAGGATCATGACCTGAGCCGAAGGCAGACGCTTAACTAACTGAGCCACCCAGGCTCCCCTCTTCACACTCACTTTTTATTAGCTCCCTTTGCACACCACATATTTATTACCAATATCTAAAGAGAAACAAAACATTCAGTAACCTGATTTTGTTTTGATACTACATGTGATCTTAATGCTCACCCCTATTTCTGGCACAGATGGTTTCTTGGGAATTTATTTGGAAAAAGATAAACTTGAAATCCGTTTGACTAATTCATAACTCTTCTCAGCAATAGAGTTGAAGATTGTGACTAGATAATTTCATGGAAGTGTTTTTGAAGATATTCTGCAGTTTGGGGTAAACATTGGGGGTAAGAAAAGCAGGCTATTTCATTTGTTGTCCTTAAGTGGTCATTGCGTTAGAGGGAAGTTATTATAACACACAGTGATGGGTTCTTTGGATTGACACAAAACTGATTTATTTGTTCCCAACTGCTGCTTGTGAGCTGAATAGCCTCTAATTTGTTTTGGATGTATTGGGGTTTATCTGAATTTATTATTCTCTTTGTGATGCCTTGACCTATTGATACTGGTTTACATCAGATTGAAAATTTAAAGTTGACATTCAAACAATGATTTCTTAAGCAATAGTCTTGGAAACAAACCGTTTAATGCTTTTCTCTAAAATGATCTCTTGGCTCACAATTTTCTCGGTAAAGACAAACTTAAAATGTTCTGTTAGGGTACATGCCTGTTACACAAGATATCTGTCTGGGTAGTAAGCAAACAGTGTTCTACAGAAGAAAATAGAAATATCTTATTTCATTATAATATCAATCACTTTGCCTTTCCATAAAAGAAGACCATTTATTCACAGAGGGGATCTGAGTTCAGGTCATGTTGCTCTATTTATCACAAATAAAATGTGGTGTTTCCCTATGCCACTGAATTCAGAAGCGCCTCCAGGCTTGAGGAAAGGTGAAAAAATTCACTACTGGAATGTCTCTTCTCATTGCTCTCACCGACTATAGTCTATGGATAAAAGAAAAGAAATCAGTTCAGGAAAGAATTATAAGATCAAGAAATTTGTTAGAAGAAAAAAAATTTTTTAAAGGTTTCAGAAAACCTTTGTCCAGAACAAGAGAAAATTCAAGGTTGAATAAATAATTGCCTTAAAATTATTTTAGAGAGTATTTCTTACAGATATTTTACCCACTCAATATATATTACTGGGCCATGAACTGGGAAATAATGTCGGCAAGGACTCCGCCCTGAGAAAAATTTGCCTGGGAGAGCCTCCCACCCTCAAATCAAGTAAGCAAACAATAAAGTAATCACAGATTGTGATGAGGGCTGTGAAGGAAGCATGCAAAGTGTTCAGGTAGAAAATGAGAGAATGAATCTAATAGGAGAGTCCTTTCTTCCTAGTCTCAATATAAACGTCCCTTTAGACCGGACATCATCTTTAGAGAAGGTAGCATTTAAACTGAGACCTGAAAGCAAAAGAAGGAGCTAGCCATGCAGAAAGTGGCAAGGGGTGTTGAGGAGGAAGTGTTCTAACCATTTTGTATGTGCAAAAGCCCTGAGGCAGAAAAGTGGTTGGCTTTGAGAATGCCTAAAAAGACTACTATGCTTAGATGAGCAAAAGGAAGAGTGACTCAAGATGTGGTTAGAAAGACAGGAGAAATCTATATCATGCAGACATCATAGCTCATGTTAAAGACTTTGGATTTCATTTCAAATATAATGAAAATTTATTGAAGGGTAGTGACATGAATTCAATATACATCTAAAATACTAAAGTTTTACAAATATGGGAGTGGGGAGACCAATCAATAGATAGATCCGATTTCCAGATGATGACATTTCCTCCCCCAACCCAGGCAGAAGCAAGGGAACGAGAAAAGTACAAGGATTTGAGAGACATGTTGGGGTAGAACCTAGGCATAGAGCTCCTAATGCATTGGATGTGAGAACTGACGAAAAGGAAGGAATCAATGTTCTTTGAATTACTGGGTAGCTTGTACTCTTTGCATAACGGAGCATACTGAGAGTGGTGGGGGAAAAGCAGGTATAGTGAGAAAATGAAAAGTTTTATTTTAGGTATGTCAGGCTTCCTATGTTCATGGGATACCCACATACCACACAGAGATGTCAAAGAGGCTGTGGTAAAGAGAAATGTGAGTGAGTGGGGGGCTAGGTTAATGATATAAACGTGGAAGTCAGCAGCTGCTTCAGTGCTGTGGGAATGGATTCAATCCGCTACAAAGAGAAAGAGGGAGAGAAAAGAACATGTCAGGGACCGAGGTTTCTGCATGATAGAGCCTGGGTCAGGAGCCGGAGGAACTGAAGAAGGGATGGTCAATGAAGCAGGATGAAAACAGGGACATGGGGCACAGGAGTCACTGGAAGAGTGTTTAAAGGAGGGGGAGATGGTCAGTCATGTTGATTGCTTGTTAGAGGTCTCAAGGACAGAGTAATGCCTATTGAGTTTAACATCACTGAGTTCTGGGTGATCATCACACAAGTGTTTCATTGGAATGGTAGAGCTGGAAGACCATCTGCATTAAGTTGAAGAATTAAATGGGAAGGAAGGTCATGGAAGATAACCTTCTGTCCTACTTTCTTAAGACTCGACATGTTTGATACATGGAATAATTTTAGGATAGTCAAAAGTAATTTCCTCTTTAAAAGAAATATAGACTCTCCCTCTTCCAAAGAATTTTTAAGCTACTGAACTCTTGATATATCTGGAATGCTTAATGGAAAACCAAGTTACTAATATTTATTATGTTATGTGACCTAGAATTTAAAATTTGTCACCAGTCGCTAATTGTTGAGTTTGCCTGCTTATCCAATCATCTCATACAAAAATTCAAATCTACATTTAAGTGACTGGTGAGGTTACAAAAGAGGCAGAGGCATTATCACAAACTTGCAAGGAATTTACAATTTAAACTCAAGCTGCTACCCAATATTTATAGAAAGCAATTAAGTCATTTTTTCTTATGATAAATGGTTTTTTATGTATGAGGAAATGATCCTGCATAACTAACAAATTAAATATAATGTATTTCAGCACTCCAAAGTATATTTTGTAAATATGTGATTATATATGTCTTAATAACGAATTTTTAGAAGCAATAAGATGAGAAAACAGCAACTCGAACCAAAATTAATCGAGAGTTGTCTCTTTCCTCCTCATCATCTGTCTTTCCCCTCTTGTCTAAACCCAAGCTCTCCTTCTATGATTCCATCTCGTCACACTTTCTCAGAATTTTCTTCTCTCAAATATCTCCTTTCTTCTGTATCTCCGACTTCTCCCTCTCTAGCCTCTCCAGTTTGCTTCCATCATTAGTGTGAACTCTCTTAAGATCCCATGTATCCAAAAAAAAAAAAAAAAAAAAGATGAATGTTTTACAAGCTTCTCATTTTAAGAAGTGCCAAGTCAAATTCATGTAAATACTTCTCTCTTCATTCCTGGCACACATGCACACACACACACATGCACATCCTTTAAAGTAATTACAGGCTGCCCTCCAGGAACCCTTAATTTATTCTCTATAATTAAGCGTCTGGAGGGGATGTGGGCAGGGGATGGGTTAAATGGGTGATGCGTATCAAGGAGGGCACTTGTGAACACTGGGAGTTGTATTTAAGTGATGAACCAGTAAATTCTACACCTGAACTAATACTACACCATATGTCAACTAGCTGGAATTTAAATAAAAATTTGAAGAAAAAAATAATTAAATAATTGTAGGCCGGCTTTTCTTCATGAATGGCATCATCCATGCTGAAAACTTGGGATGTATCACTGACTCTCTCCTCTCCCTTTGGTACATTACTAGGTCCAGTTTATTTATCTTCTATACATCTCTGTAGTCCAGCTACATCTTTCCAGGACAATTACCCCAGTCTAGGGCAGAATATCTTTTACTTAAATCACCTATGGCCTTTTAACTGGTTTTGGAACTTCAGCTATGCTCTGCTCCATTGTCCACAGCGCATCCAGGGTGATCTTTCCAAATGCACGTCCCTGGATTAAAAGCCCCTAGTGTCTCCCCAGCGCTATCCATGTCTAAAGCTCTTACTGCACTGTGGAAACCCCTATCTGAACTGTTTTTTTTCTTACCTGTCATTTTCTCCTTGCCTCTCTGATACCACACACACACACACACACACACACACACGCACACAGACATACACATCTTCGGAGGTCATGTCCTCTTTCATCTGTAGGCTATGTGCATTCTGTCTTCTCTCCTGGAAGAAATTTCCCTGTTCTTGCCCTCTTCTGGCAAGCGCCTACTCACTCTCAGACTTCAGCTTACTTACATATCACTCACCCTAGGAAGCCGTCCCTAAGTACCATAGATTCTGGGTTCCTCTGTGCTTTGCTATCAGAGTTCCTAACCAGACTCCATGTTGTGTTAGATTTTTGGCCTGTTGACAGAAATAAATGAACAGTGATGCTTATTTCAGATTTATCACTTGGCTTTCTCCACAACCTTTTAAAGAAGTACTGAGACAATGAATTTCCAAACTGGACTACAGTGTCAATTTAAGCAATTGAATTCAAGCTTCCCTGGTCTGGAAATGCCCCAGGATTATGCTTATCCATGGATTGCTAGTTATACTGTTTCAACCTCTTGAAAAAAATAGTTTTCGTGGTACCACCTAGAATGCATGGAGGTGAAATTCACTTTCAACTACCCACCATTGTTTCCTTCTACCTTGTTTCCTTTAGGTTTGCTAACAAGTTTAAACTTGCAAGAATTAATTTAGGAAGGCATTTGAATTTGCCTGCTTATTATATTGAAGGTATTGTAGCTTTAAAATCTGCTTTGGAATTTATTTGTTTAGTAGCTCTCTAGTCAACATAAATGGCACTATATTGCCTGTTTAGTTAAATAACCTGTTTGTACTTCTGCTAACCCCAAGGAATCCAGATATTCAGCATATAATAAACACCATTGAGGACATGGAGAAGCAACATGGGGGGGTAGGGGGATAGGAGAAGAATAAATGAAACAAGATGGGATTGGGAGGGAGACAAACCATAAATGACTCTTAATCTCACAAAACAAACTGGGGGTTGCTGGGGGGAGGTGGGATTGGGAGAGGGGGAGCGGGCTATAGACATTGGGGAGGGGAGGCGAACCATAAGAGACTATGGACTCTGAAAAACAACCTGAGGGTTTTGAAGGGTCAGGGGTGGGAGGTTGGGGGAACAGGTGGTGGGTAATGGGGAGAGCACGTTTTGCATGGAGCACTGGGTGTTGTGCAAAAAGAATGAATACTGTTATGCTGAAAAAATAAATAAAATGGAAAAAAAAAACACCATTGTGATTAATAAGAAGCATGAAAAAATCTAGCCAGCAGGTCCACCAAGCTTATGATCCAGAAATGTGCCCACCTGCTTCACTGTGCTACTATTCCAGATTCTTAAATTAATTTTTATATTTATTAAACCGATACATATACCTGGTTTACTGTAAAGATGCTTATAAAGAATAATAATAACCTCCTGATCCTAACCCAACTCCTTTGTTCTCATGAATCCCACACCCCTAAAATAATAACTTCTTTCTCATTTTATTCTTAGTTTTTTATATTTTTCATATATTTTTATAGTTTTCCCTTTCCATTTCTAAAGAACATATTTTTATTGCTATTTCTTTTTTTAAAAGAATGATTCTTTTTTTTTCTTTTTTAAAAGATTTTATTTATTTATTTGACAGACAGAGATCACAAGTAGGCAGAGAGGCAAGCAGAGAGGGGGAAGCAGGTTAAAGAATGATTCTTTTTTTTTCTTTTTAAAAAGATTTTATTTATTTATTTGACAGACAGAGATCACAAGTAGGCAGAGAGGCAAGCAGAGAGGGGGAAGCAGGTTCCCTGCTGAGCAGAGACCCCCGATGCAGGGCTCAATCCCAGGACCCCGAGTTCATGACTTGAGCCGAAGGCAGAGGCCTATTAATCCACGGAGCCACCCAGGTGCCCCTTTACTACTATTTCTTGATTTCTTTTATTAAACTTACTTACTTAATTAATATTATTGATTTCAGAGGCACAGGTTTGTGATTCAATAGTCTTATATAATACCCAGTGCTCATTACATCACATGCCCTCCTTAATGTCCATCACCCAGTTATCCCCCCATCCTCCTCTCCTAACCTTCTCCCCTCCAGCAGCCCTCAGTTTGTTTCCTATGATTAAGAGTCTTGTGATTTGTCTCACTCTCTGGTTTTGTCTTCTTTTATTTTTTCCCTCTCCTTCCCTGTGATCCTCTGTTTTGTTTCTTACGTCCCACATATCAGTGAGATCATATGATAATTTTCTTTCTCTGATTGATTTATTTCACTTAGCATAATAACCTCTAGTTCCACCCACACTGCTGCAAGTGGCAAGATTTCATTATTTTATTATGGCTGAGTGATAGTCTACCAGGTATATATACCACGTCTCCTTTATGCATTCATCTGTTGATGAACATCTGGGCTCTTCCGTGGTTTGGCTACTGTGGACATCGCTGCTATAAACGTTGGGGTACAGATGCCCCTTCGGTTCACTACATTTGTATCTTTGTGATAAATAACCAGTTGTTTCTTTATTCTTCCATTGGATGGTTTCTATAAGCTTCCTGTTTCTCTTTGCTTTTTAAGTTGTGAAATGTAACACATATACAGAAAAGGTCATGAGATATGTAAACTTAAAGAAATAATTATAATAAAGAAATTTCTGGCCTGAAATATCAATAGCATTGTGGTTGAGAAGCCTGTTGTAGAGCACACCATTGTATGGGCACATTCCCAAATTTGGCTCTTTAAATGATCACGGTGGAATTGGGGTTTTTCTATTTTTTGTGGAAACAAACAATACTTCTATGAATATTCTGGTATCATTTACTGGTCATATAGCAGTTTCTCTGTAGGCAGAAATTTGGCCCTAGGCTAGCATATCTTCAGCTTTCCTAGATGGTTCCTGATTGTTTTCCAAAGTGGGGATTAGATTTTTATCATAGAAAACTAAGATTTAGCTTTCTTGTATCATTGACATAAGGTACTATTCTCCTTCACCCTTTTCTTTTCTTTTTCTTCAAAAGATTTTATTTATTTATTTGACAGATAGAGAACACAAGTAGGCAGAGAGGCAGGCAGTGAGAGAGAGAGGGGGAAGTAGCCTGATGTGGGTCCTGATGCGGGGCTCGATCCCAGGACCCTGAGATCATGACCTGAGCCGAAGGCAGAGGCTTTAACCCACTGAGCCACCCAGGTGCCCCATCCTTCCCCTTTTTCTTCCAATTTATTTATATCACAATCTTGGTTAAAACAAACTTGCGTGTTTATTTTGGCAAAGAAAATTTTTCTTACATCCAAGTCATGTATCTATGATTTTATATATTTTTCCTCTACAAGAAAATAATAATTGGGGGATATTAATAATGGCCTAATTACTTTTTGTTAGTTTCCCTTCTATGGAACTATCATTCATTTATCCTTAGATGCTTTCATGGAACTATAAACTCCCATACATATGGTGAAATATAATGGTCAATCTCTCTGCTCTACTGTTTTCTTGGAGATATGCCTTCTTTGCTCTTCAACTCCTAACTAGATTTAGTGCCTTGTAGACGGGCAGGTTGAACATAATCCACCCCTCCCCCCCATCACCTTGGGAATTGTGTTTGAGTTTTTCCTGTCCTGGATTCACCTGTTTCCTGGATTTCTTAATTTCCTTCCTTAGTTTGCATAAGCCTACTTTGGTAGAGTAGCTTTGCATTCTACTTTCCTCAACTTCACTTTGAATTTCTTTTATTGTATTTTATTTCTGCGAACGTATTTCCAATTCCCAGAGCACTTTCTTCATCTTTGAATGCTTCTTTTGTTCATATAACATTTCATTTTTGCTTCATTTCTTATTGCTCTGGGAAAATTAATTTTTGTTTTCTTGAATTTTATTTGGGCTCCCTGCACTTTTTCTGTTTCCTCAGTTCCCCCACCTTTTTGTTTGTTCCAGGTTTGTCTTTCACTTCAGAAGTTTTCCTAAATTGTCTGTTGTCTTTAGCTTGCTCATTCATATTTAAAAGTGTAGCACTAAGAGGTAAACTGGAAATTCTATTTATTTGGGTGGAATGGAGCAGGCGTACAACCCATGTGGCTGAGAACCTTCCTCATCCTAATATTGATTTCTATATCAATACCTTGACCTGATTATTTCCTTAGAACAGAATCTTCAATCTTTTGCCAGGGATGTCTAAGGCTGCTTGTTGCCCTTCTGAGCGCCTGGCCTGGCACGGGATGAGGGTTAAGCTCTCACTGTCTGTCAGGCAGATCTTTGCTTAATCCTTTTGATTCCACTAAGGGGCCTCATTTCCACCTTCAGCCTGTCTTTGTTGTGACCAAGTCCCTGGAAAATCTGGCACAGCTCTCCAGAGAATTAGCTGGATGTCTTTTAGCTGACTAGGGAACAATCATCCACTGTACAGGCTGGAGATGGATGCTAGAGTCTGATCTTTTAGACTTTTAATCAGTTCTTTTGTTTTTGCCCTAACTTCAGTCCCTAGCTTTCAAGGGTACCTGCCACCTCGAATTCCTGTGTCGCTTCTGAGCTATAATCCTGTCACTTCTGCCTCCCAGGCAGACATTTAGTAAAGAAAACCGAAATCTGAGTAAGTTGTCCTTTATCATCTGGTGTTTATCTTACACAATTTGTTGATATTTCTAGTCAGCTGGTGTCGGCCCTTTCATCTCTTTGTGCGTTTATACCTTTCCATTTTTGTTTTTTGTATTCTAATGGAGTTTGGGAAGGAGGATGAGGTAAAAAGCTTACATGTTTAAAATACTATCTTTAACCAAGGCTTTAGCCTTCTCTACTGCTACAGTGACATGACCTATCTAGAAAATTGTGCCAAGTGAATGGGAGCTGAGGAGCCAAAGGTACATCGTCCCTGTACATCACGCACATGTGCACTAGCTGTTTGGGAGGAGGGCTCCCATGTGTCTGGAATTGCCCATTTCAAAAGTTGCTTTTCATTCTCCTGTTGCTCTGAGTCATATCCCACTCGTGTTTGTGCTTGGCTTCCCCCTGACTTCTGTGGCCCTGGTCACCCTTGCTTCCTGCAGCCTCTTCTGAATTTCTCATCTCTGCCCGTTCCTCTTGCCTTTGTGACCCCTGTTGCTTTATTCTCCATCTCTTTTTTC
The DNA here is from genome assembly GCF_922984935.1 of Meles meles. NCBI lineage: Eukaryota > Metazoa > Chordata > Mammalia > Carnivora > Mustelidae > Meles > Meles meles. Next base: position 56,041,386 of record NC_060079.1, read on the forward strand.
CTTTAGCCCTCCCTTTTTCTGATTCTCCTTCAACATTTCATTCATCCTGTTGTTTAATTAGTATCTAGAAATCACTTTAAGCACATTTTTCTCTTTAACCCAGATAGATCCCCTAAGTGTCTCTGTGGAAGCTCCATGATACCTTTAAGCTCATTATATCCCAAACAGAATTCATTTCATCCTCAGAACTCTTTCCTTCTCTCCAGTTCGATTGCTGCCTCTCTTTTTCCTTATTATTATTTATCGGTCAAGGGTCAGCACATTTTTTTCTGTAAAGACCAGATAGTAAATATTTTAGCCTCTGTGGGCTACAGGGTTTTTGCTACAACTACTCAGCTGTTGTGAAAGGCAACTCTAGTCCAATATGTAAACAAATGGGTGTGACTGTCTTCCAATAAAACTTTATTTACAAAAACAGGCCAGCAGGCTAGATTTGGCCCTTGGGCTATAGTTTGCTAAACTCTGATCTAAGTTAATGGGTTCTAGACAGAAACCTTTAAATTGAGCTTTGTTCCAACATCAATCCCGTCAGGATGTCAGGAGGACTATCTTTTCAGCTGACAGGCCCAATTTCCAATATCCCCACACATTTCCTCTCTCAGACCCTCAGCTCTGACCCATCAAACGCAGGAGCTATTTATCTTGTTTCCCTGCTTTCTGCCTCCGGGTCCTCTGATCTATGCTCTACACTGCTTCCAAGGTAGTCTTATGAAAACAGAACTCATCTTGTTACTCCTTGTCTAAAATACCCAGCGCTTCACAAATATCCACACTGCAAATCTTCCCCAGTTTTAGATGCATAAGAGCTACTTGAAATCGATGTTAAATTAAATACTCCTGGGCCCCACCCCAGAGGTGTAGATGATACGAATCAGAGCTGGAGGCCAGGAGTCTGTGTTGTAAACAGACATTCTGGATAAGCCTGCGGTGTGCAGGCCTCAGATATTTGAGGAACACTGGCCATGGGGAAGGGCGAACCCAACTACATGGAACACAGGCCCCCTCTGGCTTGCCTGTCTCTCCAGCCCCACCTCTCACAGCCCTCCCTCAGCATGCTGGGGTCAAGCCCTCTCCCTGAACTGGCCATGCTGGTCCACCCCTTTCAGTTCTCCCCCACGGTCATCATTTGGCCAGCTGTGCCATGGACTTTTTGCTTGGCAAATTTCCTTTAAGGCTCAACCTAAGTACCAATTCCTGTGGTGAGTTTCCTTAAACTCCCTAATTCTCACTATGTATGTATTTATATACCAGGACCTATAACATATTAGTTGCTTGATTTATTTGTCTGTCTCTCCCGTCAGATTGTAAATTTCTAGAAGGTGGGGATTATGTCTTCATCATTTGCATATGCCTATATATTTTAGAGGGTACACTGGTAAGTACACTAGAGATTTGTTGATTTAAGAATTAGGCTGGAGATATTAATATCTATATTTTATAATATTATAGCTATAATATTAACCTGACATAATTAAATTGAGGCTCTGAGGTGTTCACAGACACGTTTGAGGTCAATTATATTGCCCAAAGATATACTTTTTTCCTTTCCTTTTCTTCCTTCCTCCCTCCCTCCTTCTCTTCCTTTTCCTTCCTTCCTTCCTTCCTTCCTTCTTTCTTTCTCTTTCACTTTCTTTCTTTCTTTCTCTTTTACTTTCTTTCTTTCTTTTCTTTCTCTCTCTCCTTCCTTCCATCCTTCCTTCCTTCCTTTCTTCTTTCTCCCTCTCTCTTTCTCTCTCTCACCTTTTCTTTTTTTTTTTTTTTTTTAAAGATTTTATTTATTTATTTGACAGAGAGAGATCACAAGTAGACAGAGAGGCAGGCAGAGAGAGAGAGGGAAGCAGGCTCCCCGCTGAGCAGAGAGCCCGATGCGGGACTCGATCCCAGGACCCTGAGATCATGACCTGAGCCGAAGGCAGCGGCCCAACCCACTGAGCCACCCAGGCGCCCTCTCTCACCTTTTCTTTTGGTGATTTTTCCATTACACTTGCTGCCCTCCTAACATGGTGGAATTATTCCTCGTGCTCACATGAACCTTGAATCCTGGAAGTATCTATTGGGATTTTCCAATTTGTATATACTCATTCAACTTGATTATTTCATGTAGTCACTTCTGAGGCCAATGACTGGAAGCAAGTCATCCAGAATTACTGCTTTTCACAAGCTTGGCCTCTATGGTTTCTGGATATTTCCTTCACAGGTCTGCCACATCTTTTGGTTTTCTTCCAAGATCTAAACTATATTTATTCAGCCTACTTTTACTGTAACAAAATGTGCATGCATTATCATTATTAATGTAACTTCACAACTAACTGTTCAAGAGAAGTGAGGCTCCTGTTGGTGACCCATAGGATACTGTCTGTGCTTACCATTCCTTTCCATCTCACAGAGCACAGGAATTCCGAATTCCTCTATCTCTAACCCTCAGCTGAAATCCAGCAAAGGTCAGGGGTCACTCATAGAAACCTCTGGAACACTAGGCTGGATTTTGTCAGACAAAGAAAGGGACTATGTGCTAAGAGACATAGCACGTGAACCTCGAGAGCATTCAGTAGATGGTTATTTAATGCTTGTTTCCTTTTGGATTATATTAAAATTTTGTTATTACTTTGTCTCCTAGAAAACTTGCATTTTATTAATCTCATCCTACCTTACACATAGTAAACACTCAAAAGAAGCTTGTGAAATGAAGTGAGTAATCCCCAAATCTCATTTCAACCTTTCACTTTCCATCTTTGGTACAATAATGATTAACTGGTGAAATGCTCCAAAGTCAGGCAACCAGAGATAGGAAGACAGGAGAGGCCATTGAAAACTATCATCCAGATACTCAGCTATGGAACACTGAATGTCTGTATGCATATCTGGTTACTCACAACAATAAAACAACAATGACAATAATGCCAATGCAGTCCAGAGACCAGAAACCTGGCATTTTAATTTAACAACTTTTATATTTCCTTGATTATTGTATGTTTAACATAAATAATGTCTACTTGTAACATTTGTATTACCTTCCAATACTTAATCAATTAGTATTTAAGAAATCATTCCTGTGCAGTAAAAAAAATAAGCAGGTCTTTTTTTGTTTAACAATTTAAATTTTTATTGATTTTGTTTACACAATAATGAATCAGCAACTACAGTAGTTGCCACTTTAAGTGGCCACAGAAAAACAAAATATATAATTATTTTACATGCTTATATTACAATTTTATAAAGTTCATTACAGCATTTCCATGTTTTGCTATAAACTGTATTCCTTTGGCCATACTGGTTTTAATCATGTCAAAGAGATCATGTTTGTTTCTTACCAACTTTTATCAGTATGCTAAAATTTTGAAATCAGACATTTTTAGAAAAGCTACTGGATGCAACTTCATGATAAATAGTACATGTATGTACCCTTCGTGTGCAGTTTCCAAAATTTGGCAAGATGATTACAGACCACAGTCTGATTTGGAGAAGAAAAGCGTACTGGGATGTAAATGAGGAGGAAGAACCAAAACCCAGTCCATGGTAATGTAATAAAAAGGAGCTAAAACTTAAGTAGGATAAAAAAAATATATTAATGAACCGTGAAGATATTAGTCACCCAAAGTGAATTTAAAATCCAAAGTTTGACATGTCTTTTGTGTTGACAAGCGTCTGAAAAAGTGATTAGGAAGAAGCTAATAAACAAGATCATGAGTGATTTGTAAATAGAATCCATGTGGCATGTGAATTTTTTTTTGGCCACACTGTTGGGTTTTGGCTTACTGTATTATCACAGTAAATGCTGGCAGAGAACCACGCTGCTAGCTCATTTCCAACATGTGGCCCAGGGTTACTGAAAGGAAAAAAAAACCAAAAAAGTAGAAACTGTTATATTTTAAGATGGAGCTAAAGCTCTTGGGCCCAATTTATTCCTGAAGCCACTCTGAGAACACTGAGCTGTGTTTTGCTGGAACAGAATCAGGACCTTTTACATTGATGTGACGGGGCAATGACGAACTTCAGGCTAAGAATGGGAATCTGTCCCCACGGGTTTCCTCCCACCCCACCTCATTTCCTCTCCCTTCCGTTCTCTCTTGGACATATTTTCACACACATATCATCCCAAGTTAACCTAAGGCACTTTGCTGGGGAGATGAAAGAATGAGGCAAGAAGGCACAAGGAGTTCTTACAGTCCCAAAAGGCAGTTTTGCCTGTATGTGACAAAAAAGCACCACGTTGAGAACTGTTTTCTAGTAGTTATTTACAAAAATAATACAAAAATTAGTAATAAGCTTTACAGTTAGCTGTTAAATTGATTAATCTGCGTGATTTAAAAAGACAGTATTATCATTACCGTATGAGACCTATGCCAGAGACTTTTAACTACTGTCTGTGGGAGAGAATGCTGCTTTCTCCTGGCTGTGTGGACACGGCTCCGGGCACCACGCATGCTGTCCACGATGGCGTTGCTGGCATTTTCCATCGTAAAGGTGTGAACGCTGGGGCCAGCCCTTTGTGTCATCATCTGCATGTCCTATATCGTAGCTAAGTATTGACAGATGACAAAACTAAACAAATAGTGTTTGAACTACAATAATGAAAGAAGAAGAATGTTTTAATAATCCCCCCAAAATTGTGGGTAACGTTTTCTTTGCAGAGTACATGAATGGGAGATTTCAAAGCAGTCTTTTGAGATCGCATTCCATAGCTCCTCTCTCTTTCCCTTTGTGACATTTGATCTTATCTGGACGTAGAAAGGCTAATGATTTTTGAAAACCTCAATCTCTCCTTCTGATACTACCTCCTGACCCTTCAAATATGTTTCTCATGTCACAAAAATACACCAGCTAACCTGCTTTCACATTTTATAACCCAACCAATGGTGTGACACCATGAATAAAAAAGCTCTTTTGAAGGATTTTTTTTAAATTTAAGTTGAGTCATTTAAACTTTATTTAAAAATGCCATTTTACAGTGACACCTCTTCCTTTATATCAGACTCACATTAATTTAAAAAATAAACCTCTTTAATAGGAATGCAGAGTGAGCTCAGCTTAAAGGTAAGTGGGGCAAAATATACTGGAAGCTATCAAGAGCTACTCTGAGTGCTGATTGTAAAAAGTTAAGTGCTTCCATGATGAGGCTTTCCCAATTCTCACTGCTTTTCTTCTCCTGCTGTAAACAGCTCACGGAATGTCATGTGTCACTGTGAGTGTTAAGAGAAGAATCACTCTTACATTCTTACATTGTTTTGTGCAAGCACACAGTTGTTTTGTTTTGGCAAAGTCCTCCTTGATTTAATGACTTCTGTCCACAATAGAGAATGTGGCATTAAGTGGATATGTCTTCTTTTTAAGATGAGCTGTATTTATTACTGGAACGGAAGTTGTCATATCCGTGATCATTAGCTTTGAACTTCAAGCACGACTGCTTTTCCTCCAAGGACTGTTTTTCTTCAAATGACTGGCACCAGCAGCATAAGCATGACTGTATAAAGCAAAAGAACTCGTTATACGTTCACACCAGTGACACTGGGCTGACTCCTCCTACTTTCTGGGGTTCTGACTTTCTTGGCATGGTCAGGAGTTCTTGGCCCCTTTCTTTCCATTCTCTCTTATTCTTCCCTTTAACAATATATAATTACGTAAGTCATATATGATAATTTTTTAAACCACAAAATACAGGAAAAATGTCTATCAGGAAAACTCATCTTTTCATTAAATTTAAAGGGAAAAGCCACTTAAAGCTTGATACTTACCCTTGATTACTTGAAAAATTCTCATAATATCTGATAAGTACATAACTCAAGACATTTTCCAACGCATATGGAAATACTACACACATTCATACACATGACTGTATATGTGTGTTTGTAGAAGTGTGTGTACAATTTATCTGAATATAACTGTGCTGTATGTACTAGTCCATAACCTGCTTTTTCTCACCTGATGGTGTCACAAACATCTTCCCATGTCATTGAACTTAGTATTGGATTGCCAGTTTGTGTTAGGCACATGTTATGCTCATGTGCCTTTTCAACATTATCACACAATAAACTTACAAAGTATACAAGTGTCTCAGTTTTGTTTGTCCAGTTTCTTTTCTTGGATTTTTTTTAAATCCAAAACTTTGTTTGTACCATTTTCATGTCTAAGAAAGTGGGAGGTCCATTGTTTTCTGTGCTATAAAATGAGGGAGCTGATCTTGATGAATGTTCTCACTCTGAGATCCATGAGTCTATGAGACTGACTTAGTTTTACAAGGAAGCTAAGTTCTTTCCAGGAATGAACTCCCAGGGACAAATGGATCATGTCCATATCAGGGAAGGGGACTATTTCATTCATGTTAGATTGTTAAAGGAGTGAATGAATGGATGGATGGATGTTACAGTGCAAGTGGCCAAATCAAGAATAATGACACATATTCCACATCAAGTAGCACATCTCTACTATACAAACAAGGTGGAAAGAGGTAAAATCTCAATGAAATGTCTTCATTTGGCTTGCTATTCTCACATCCAAATGAATACTATAACTAAATGAGTTAAAATCCAAACCATGCTGTGCAGTCCCAAACCCCTAAAAAATGGGAACAGTGCATTTAATTCATGTTTAGCTCTTATTTTATCAGATGATATCTGTCAGACATCACTATATGTACTTTTTGCTAATTTTCTGAGCATTTCTAGGAGTACCACTGATTGGTTCAGGCAGTAAGGACTAGCTGATGAGGATTTACAGGTGGAAATCAAATAGAGGATTTATGAGCAGAACCCATATTAAAAAAAATCATTTGTGATGTAATGCAAGGGAAAACAGTAAACCAATTTACTAAATCTCTTTAGATAGAAGTATGAATAGTTTGGGAAGGCTATATTTGATGCTAGGTCAAAAAGAGCTTTTTATTTTGAAATACTCCTACCTTAAAGCAGTTTTTGAATCTTTTGCTCACCAAATACAGAGCTATAGGATTAATGCAGGAATTCAGGGAAGCCATGTTGATGCCGATGTAGTCCAATACCAACAAAAAGCTGCAAAAAACAATCCAAATATGTCTGTGAATAATACGCTGCTTTATGCATGTATTCTTGGCAAACTCTGGAGTTTTCGTGAAGGAAAAAGTTATTCATATCCCTAATTTTGGCTTTATCATTGGTCTTTGCTAAGGATGACCTCTCTCTCTCTGTCTCTCTCCCTCGGTCTCTGCTAGCACACCCCTCCGCCCGTGCCCAGTTCTCTCTCTAACAATAAAATCTCATTTGAAGTGTGGAGGCCAGCTGCTAAGAAGGCTTCTCAAAGTGTGCAAAGGACAATCCGAGGTGGAATTTCCAATTGTGGCGCCCACTCATCATTTTGACAGCTCTGCCTCTTCATTTCCAGTGTTCTCACAAGTCCCCTTGATTCCTTCCCCTACAACGGGTGAAGACCAAAAATGGGAATCTTAATTGCTCCCTAAAGACTAGCAAAATGGCACTCTCTCTGCCTATGAAAGGGATCAATGGGGAAAAAAAAACCCCAAAACTTCTGAATGGCATTTATCTACAAAAACTTTGTCTACTTTATGTTTCTTACCTCAAAAGCTCACATCTATTAGGATCATTCGGGTCATAAAGAGTGAGCTTCAAAATTCTGCTGAGATGAAGGGGAAGCCAGCATAGGGCGAAGACAAGGACCAGGCAGAAGACTGTTTTGGCCACTTCCCGTCTCTGAAATAAAACCAGAGCCAGAGACTAAATAGATGGTTCAGATAATTACAGCGGTCTCTCTTACCAAACAGAACCTTTAATATTGTTTACAGAAAGTCAGTGGTATTTGTAAAAATCCTGAACACAGAGTTTTAAGTTGAATAGTCACTGTGAATTAGAACTAAATTGACCTCAGATTCATCTTCAAAGAGTAATGGCTCTTTCTAGATCCTTTTAGATTAGATAGAATAGAATATCTCTAGATAGAGAATAGAAAAGATATTCTTTTGTCTATTCAAAAAATGCCAGAAGCAAGAAAAAGGAAATATACTTTACTATATCATAATTTTTATCACCATAATATTTTTCTAATTCATAATCATCATTGTAATCATGAGTCAGCACAAATTTCTGTTCTCTTACCTGCTTTAAGTGGTCATTTAGAGCAATCTGCATGCCACTCTTCTTTCTCAACATTTCACAGGTCATCAGGGTATAAAAAAAAGCAGTGATGGCCAATGGCAAGCAGAAATAGAAACTAAACAGCCACCAATCTTTAGCTGTCTTGTAAAACTATGGCGAAAAAAAAGGAGAATTGCATGATTATCATTCCTCTGTAAAAAAAAAATCTTATATGTCAAGGGCTAAATAAAAAAAAAAAGTCAACATACTCATCAAGGAATAATTATCTTCTAAAGTAGATCCATTTCATAGAGGCTGTATAGAATCTTTGAGGCCACGTCTACTGAACAAATAATTAAATACTCACACTAAATGAAACAAACTTTCCCTAAAGAGCATTTTAATTCTCTAAGGCAGTGTGCTGTAATTATGCACAAAAATTTAAGCAGTTGGGTAAAATTAAAAATATATGGTATTCCAAATATTTTTGCCTTCACATAAGCAAAATAATCCATAATATATTCATGTGAAATACCATATCTGAATATGTAAAGATGTCCTAATGTTTAAGAGAAGGTTTCACTTTTTAACAAGTCTGTTTTCTGGAAAAAACTTGATGTGGAAAGTCTGTACAAATCATTTTGCTAAGAAATGTATAAATCTAATTTATAATTGGAAAATCAAAGCTTATGACTTATGCCTTTTATTCTATTTTATTCTATTTCTGCTCTATCTTTTTGCTTTGTTTTTAAACTCTTGCTCCAAATATATCCGTGTTGGAGTAGAATTTATGTCATCTGTGCAGTACTTTTCCCTTTTAACTGATAAACAAGAAGTCAGCAATCTCATTCTCAATTTCACATTAATGTCTCACATTTCTTTTCATTACCATGATATATGCAATCCCTAAACTTGCATGTGGTCTTCTTTTTTTTTTTAAGATTTTATTTATTTATTTGACAGACAGAGATAAGTAGGCAGAGAGGCAGGCAGAGAGAGAGAGGGAGAGAGAGGAGGAAGCGGGCTCCCTGCTAAGTAGCGAGCCCAATGTGCGACTCGATCCCAGGACCCTGGGATCATGACCTGAGCCAAAGGCAGAGGTTTTAACCCACTGAGCCACCTAGGCACCCTGTATGTGGTCTTATACATAAAATAGAAAATAATCCTTGTGATACCTGGACCAAGTGCATTAACTTTTCCTGACCCATTCTGGTGGGAATAGCATTTTACACTTAAATGACAATATGCTGACAAATACCAGCATTGCCATTTCCCCCTATTTCCTGAATAAACATTCTTGAATAAATGGCCAAGATGAAAAATTCTTTGCAACAGCAGCTCTCCTTTTAGAGAGAGGACAGCCTTGCCGTGCAGAATCCACCCACATCAGGCCATCTTCCACTCGATCGTTCACTGAACCATCCACTCCCTCTGATGACCGCTGTGCTGTCTTACGCAGAATATGCAGTAGCTGTCAGTCCTTCTGGGCGAGCTGAGTAGAGAAGCTATAAATGCAGATCGATTCTCTCAGGTGAACTTGGTTTATCTGTATCCCTGGGCACCAGGGGTTCTTGCATAAGTAGTGACCTAGCTTCCTGCAGCATGGGTCATTAGTCACCATTCCCCCCACAGTCCTGGGGCTTACGCTCTTAATTTATGCCAAGAACAGTCATAAATCAATAGCTTCCCAAGAAGGGAGGGTTGGGGGAAAGTAGCTAAATATTTATAAGGCAAGAACAGAAAGGAAAGGAAAAGGCAAAATTCACCTGCATGAAGGCTGTTTTCTGAGTAGGAAGAAGCAAGCAGGTTCGCAGGTAACGTCCTCTGTAGTCGAAGGTTATAATATCAAAAGCCACGGCTTCAGGGACAGCCAGAACCACAGAGACCACCCAAATTAAAACAATTTCTACTGCTGTCCATTTTGGAACCCCGATTCCTTTAATTCGACTCCAAGAGGCAACGGCTCGATATCTGAAGCACAAAATAGAATTATCTGTAAAGCTGACAGAGCCTGTTTCATTGAATTACATAGTTTATTTTCTAAGTAACAAAGCAATCGCTCGTATCCTGAGCTCGTGTTCAGGATATAGCTGCCTTAAATATCCACTCTTACCTGTCAATACTTAGGGCACACAGACTCAACACAGTGATGCCCACGGAGGCCTTCTGTATGAAAGGCACCAGCTTACACATCTCAACTCCAAAGGGCCAGTCCTCCGCAAGCAGCTGCATGAGAAGACATGAAGTTCTGTGAGGGAGATACTCACACAGTGCCCTCTGAACCGCATTACTTAGTGGACCGTAATTAGCATGCGGGAGTAAGATAAGCAATTCCAGCTCTTACTCCTTTACTCATGGACTGCTCCTTTGAAAAGCACCAGTGTTCGATATATGGATTAGGACAGTGGTTGGGAATAATGAAAACGCAGCCAGTTCATGAGAATTTGTTATGCATACACAGGATCAGGATCTTGACCATGGGGCCAACCGGGGTGAGTCTTGTAAGTTCCCCTTAGAAGACAGACCCTGCTGCCCGCAAACATCTCTTATACTGCCATGGAGTCTCACGTGCTCAGGTCATGGCCAAACCAAAATAGAGACTATAAATGTTAAAAACAGATGGTAAACGTTTCTCAGCTGGGGAGACTAGACCACTCCTACAGGGAACAGTGCAGGCATCTGTATACTTCTATTTACTGTAGTCAACTTGACCACCCAGTAGCTCAGCAGTAATAGTTACTCCCTGCTCCGTGAACGCCCCAGACACACTCCTGTCTTAGGGCTTTACTCTCGGTGTCTCCTTATTCTGAAAGGCTCTTTCTCCACAGATCTACTCGGCGAACTCCCCTGCCTTCTTCAGGTTTTGCTCAAGGCTAGTATTTTCAACATGACCTATGGTAGCCACATTGATAGTATGGCAAAGTGTCCGGTACCCATCTCTCTTGCCCTACTCTACTTTTCTTTTTATCTACAGCACTTATCAACAATTATTGCATGGATTATAACATTTACTTGTTTGTTTTGTTTCATTTCTGCACTCCAGCATCCCTACAGTATAAGGCAGAATAAGGTCTGTGCAACCACCTAACACACTTCCTGCCGTGTAGCAGATGCTTAATATTCAAGCCCCCCAAATACAGAAGCACGAGCTCTACAAGGAGCAAAAGACAAGAGTTCTTGCTATTATACATATATTTCTGCAATCGTCTATTGTTAAACTCAGTTATTTTGTTTCCTAGTACAACTGGGTGTGCCTCACACTGGTTAATGAATCACTTTAGGTAAACATCTGGATTGAGTGTTCATGAGGTTTTGAAAATAAAGAAAAGTTTTTCAAACTGATGTTTTTAAAAAAATGTTTTAAAGAATAATCTTCCCAAAGTGAAAATTATTTTGAAACACAATGGGTCTTTCCATCCTTTCACTAGTGAGAGGGTTCTTTGTGGAGTGTGTCAAGTTGGGTGATTATTATACTATGGCACCAAAGGCTAAAATGAGTCTAGTATGAATATGCCTTGGAGCTCCAACACGAGACCCATTTAATTTCTAAATTAGATATGAAAAGTTACACTGTCATGGAGGACAGATGTTGGCAAACTTACACAGATATGCTTAATCTAGGATCCTGGAAATCTATACGGCCAGGCAGGAGGGGAAGAGGGAGCCAGGTGTAGGAAGGTTAGTGGTGTCAGTCAGTAATAGAGAGTGGCGGGGTGTGGGGCAAATCACATCTAAAAGGAGAAGCTGCTAAAAAGCAAGATGCAATTTTTGCCAAGAAATAAAAAAACAAAAACAAAAACAAAAAACCAAAACCAAACCAAAACAAAAAAATCCTCTTGATTTTAGTCAAAAAAGTTGGAGTTTATATAAAAACCTCATAATTATAAAAGTTGTCAATTAACTCACATTTTAAAAAAAACACTGTCATAGGGGCGCCTGGGTGGCTCAGTGGGTTAAAACCTCTGCCTTTGGATCGGGTCATGATCCCAGGGTCTTGGGACTGAGCCCCGCATTGGACTCTCTGCTCAGCGGGGAGCCCCCTTCCCCCTCTCTCTCTGCCTGCCTCTCTGCCTACTTGTGACCTCTGTCTGTCAAATAAATAAATAAAATCTTCAAAAAAATCACTGTCATATAACATTGTATTAACAAAACTATATCTGTGGTCCAACTAGTACCCACTCGTGACTTCTGGATTAATCAATTAACTCAGAATTCTGCACATTCATTCATTCATTCAATATGTGCCAGACCCCATTCTGAGTATAGGGTGCAATCAATGAACAAGGCAAACTTCCTACTCTCATAAAGTTTATAATCTAGTGAGGGAGGTAGATTAAAAGAAACATAAATATTTTATATGGTGTCACATAGGTATTGTCATATGAAGAGAATATGGTGGGATTTGGAGTAATTTTTTGATAGGATTCTCAACGAGGTCTTTCTGAAGAGGCAATGTGTGAGTAAGGGACAAGACTAAAATAAGACAGTAAGCCATGCAAAGAACATTCTGGTCAGAGGAAAGAGCAAGTGCAAAAGTCCTGGGGTAAAAATAAGTAAATAAGCCTCGTGAGCTGAAAGGACAGGAAGAAGGCTATCAAGGCTATAGTGGGGTGATCCAGGCCAAGTGTCTAGGAGATGAAATGGTAGAGAAAGGAGTTGGAATAATTTTTTAAAGAAATATATTGCAAGTTTTTCAACAGGGAAATGGCACACTCTTATTTATGTTTTTAAAAAGATCTCTGTAGCTGCTCAATGTGGAATAGAATGTGGGGTCTAGAAAGGAAATTTTGATACGACGTTGTGGTAAGCTGGAGCCTGTGGTGACCTGGGGCTGAACAGAATGGGTTGTAGATGAAAGGCAGAGCCAGCAGGACTTATTATGGGGTGGATATGTGGAGTCAGGAAACTTTAAGAGGTTTGGCATATGAATGGTGGAGGCATTTACTGAAATGAGGGGAGACTCAGGCTACCTCAGGTCTGAACCAACTATGAACTCCAGATACTTTAAAAGAACTTGGAAACATAAGAATAAAAAGGTTCCAAACAGTTCCAAGGACTCTATCAGACTAGTTTGTTAGAAATTATCCAGACAATATTCTTTCTTTTTTTTTAAAGATTTTTAAAAAATTTATTTATTTGTCAGAGAGAGATAGGGGGAGCAGCAGGCAGAGAAGGCAGAGGGAGAAGCAGATTCCCCACCGAGCAGGGAGGCCGATGAGAGACTTGATTCCAGGACTCCGGGATCATGACCTGAGCCGAAGGCAAACGCTTAACCAACTGAGCCACTCAGGCATCCCTAGATGATATTCCTTCTGCTAATTCTGGTTGTCCTTAGACCGATTGGGAAAAAGATAAATAAATAAAACAAACCTGATGCTTATATGGCACTTATAATGATAGGATTCTAAGCACTTTACACATATCATATGCCTGAAATCTGCAAAGAAATCCTATGAGATAGTACTACCGATGTGTATTTCATAGATAAGAAAACTGAGGCACTTAGAAGTTTATTAATACGCTCTGTTGGTTGTCAGTGTGTCCACAAGCTCTTCGCTACCCCTCCCGTCAAAAGGTGAAGGCTCATTTATTTCCCTTCCCTTGGAGATGTGGGTTGGCTTTAATCACCTGCTTTCAGTGAACAGAATGTGGCAAAAGGGATGAGGTGTGGCATCTGAGACTAGTTCACAAAAGGCCTGTGGCTTGTTCTTTGCAGTCTGGTGAATCACTCATTCTTGGGGAGACCAGCTGCCGTATCAGGAGGGCACTGAAACCCCTTTATGGACAGACTGCCAAGGTGTGGAACTGAGGTCTCCTGAAAATGACTCACCAATGTGCCAGGTGTAGGAATGACAGAATCCTCCAGCTTTAGGCAAATCTTCAGAAAATTGCAGCCCTTGGGAAGTATCTTGACTGCACTCTCATGAGAGAGGGACTCTGAGTCAGAACCATTCACTCTGGTTCTGGAATTCAAGACCCACACACAAAGTGTGAGATAATAAATGTCTATTGTTTCAAGCCACTAAATTTTGTGGTTATTTGCTTTTCCTCATTAGACAAGTAATACAGCTGGCTTTGGTTTACTTGGTTTATTACTCACATAAGTAACAGATCCACATTTGAACCCACATGGTCTGATTCTAGAGTCTATACAGAGTTTTGCTGAAACTGACCACAGAAAAAGTATGGTTTAGAATCAAATCAATTTTCGTATTTGTTAACCCACAGCTATGTGTCAAACAATGGTAAAATATCTAGATGCAGAAGCAAATTTCTCCTAATTACCTCGCGATTTTATTTTAATTTTAAGATATTTTTATTTTTTGAATTTAAAAACAATGTTTTAAAGATTTTATTTATTTGACACACACACACACACATACACACACACACACACACACACACAGAGCATAAGCAGGGGGAGCAGCAAAGGGAGAGGGGAAGCAGGCTCCTCACTGTGCAGGGAGTCAACACAGGGATTGAGCCTGATCCCAGGACACTGGGATCATGACCTGAGCCAAAGGCTGGTGCTTAACCAGCTGAGCCACCGAGGTGCCCTCACTTAGCTATTTTATTCATATAATATCTAAAACTTAGGAAATTTTCAAATATCCTGTTTTCTTAAACTATATGCAAATATGCAAATATTGGTCTCCCATAGGTACAACCATCAAATGAATCAAGATGAATGCGTGTCCAGGCCACTGAAGGGAAAAAGTCTGGCCAATGGAAATGGGCTCTGCACTGAATCTAGGTCCTGTTTTGAGGTTACTGTTGTTTTTGGCTTAGCCTAGAAATTGGGTGATTGCTCTTCATACCACTGGGAGGCCTGCAGCCCAACCTCTGACCCAAGTTATCATAGGACACAGGGAAACACAAACTGAAAATTGTAACCATTCTCTTCAGGTTCAGCACGGAGATAGTCAGAAACCTAATCATAACTGAGGGATTACAATTTTTTAATCTACCCCTCCAAAAAGAAAGGAACTGTAAACTAGGGAGTATTAACCTTCATCAGCTTTTGGCTTTTCATCACTTTTTGTGGCTCCTGAGAGCCACAAAAGATGAGCAGCAAAGCGCCAGATATCACTTCTATTATTTCATAATGAGAAAGGTGACATTGCAACCCCGGCCTCTCTCCAATCAGAAGACCTTCTGGAGACACTGAGAGGCCAGACACCCAGTCGCAGAACCAGGCCCACTACTGACGCTCATCTTAGTCTTAATGGCTTCCAATAAGTCTTGGACAATTTAGTGCTGCAGCTTATTTAAAATGCAAAGACACCAACCTTTTGTTCAGAGGTAAACAAAACCCTGAATGAAGGTGAGGGAAAGCTACTTAAGTTTAAAAACAAAAATCACTCTCAACCAAGATAGCATCTTTACATTTGGTGAAAGAATGTTCTTACAGGGGACACCTGGGTGGCTCAGTCCCTTAAGCCGCTGCTTCGGCTCAGGTCATGATCCCAGCGTCCTGGGATCAAGTCCCACACTGGGCTCCTTGCTTAGCAGGGAGCCTGCTTCTCTCTCCGCCTCTGCCTGGCACTCTGCCTGCTTGTGCATACTCTCTCTCTCAGACAAATAAATAAACAAATGAAATCTTAAAAAAAATGTTCTTAGAGATTTTTATAACTGAAAATTAATTATTTCACTATTTTTTGACAAAAATCAACATCCAATACCTAATGTGAAGCCCAACAATATAGCTTTCCTCTTTGTAGGGGAAACCGGTTCCCTTTATTGCAAGTGGAAACAAATCTAACTCTAAATCCAGCAATAACACACTCTTATTCCTTATGTTTTGTTTTTTTCTTGAGACTTTACCCGGTTTAATGACAAAACCTAAGGGCAAGACCTGAATACTGAACACAAATCAAGCATGCAATCAAACAAGTCTCCTTAATTGCAAAGTCAATGTTAGAGTTCTGTATTGTTTCTAGGTCCCTGTGACATGAGTTAAATTTTTAGGTCCTGCTTAAAAGTAAATTTGAATACATATTACCTACTATTTATTAAATGTGAGCCAGTTAGAAAATATTCCCATTAACTGTTACTGGTTTTCACATTGTGATGGCTCATCCAACGAAGAGATTTTTTTTACCGTTAGGTCCTAGAGAAAAGTGGTGTCCATTTGACAAATGAGAGTCCACGCTTGTGCTGATCCCTTTCCCCTACGGCATATACTGCTCCCCTAGAACATTTCTTTTGTATGAATAAAAACAAATAAATGAATCAACACTAGATTGAAAAAAGACGTGATCATACTGATTATAAGGTTTCTACTCAAAGATGACCATGACTTTATAACTTTATGTTGCAATAGCGGTTTAAGAAAGGAAAAAGTCCATGGCATCCAATACATTATTTTTATATTATATTTAAAAGTTATTTTTATATTATGGAGTTTTTTTCTTAATTTCTAAAAGGGTAAACAGCATGAACAGGAAATAAATACATTTTCTTTATAAGTATTGTTAAGTAAGTCCTATAAAGTCTCCAACTGAGGGATTTGCATTTTTCATTTCTCTTTTTAATTAAAAATTACATTCTTGAGAAATCAAATGGAAAAAGAAAAAACCTGTTAATACATACCATTGTTAATGCCTGAAGGAATCAAGCCCCATAAAGTCAGGAAATTTGAAAGTTAACCGTCTTACACTAATAAATGTTCAATCGCCTCATTAACCATGTATATACTATTTTCTTATCTTCTCATTTTCTTTTTTTTTTTTTTTTTACTTAAGAGGATATACTGAGCTTTAACTGTTTATTTGTTTCAGATATTCTGTAACATTTATAATGTCCAGCATAGTGCCTGGCACACAGTAGCGAGTCATTAAAAGCTTGTTGGTTAGCAGTGAATGAGCACGTGGAAAGATTAAAAGAATGAATGTGATCGTAAGGCAGAAATCTCATGATTAACATTTTTGTCATGAACTTTCAGTTCCCATATTTGAAACAAATTCTTTAGAGAACGGAGAGGGCTATGCATTTATTTTTTTGTATCGTCCAGTCCCTGCCCTTCCTTCCTCCTTCCAGATCAGGTACGGTCGACACATGAAGCTAGGGTCGTTAAGGGATTGAGGATGATGGGTGGCTCTTCTCTTTTCAGAGTTCTGCCTTCCAAGAAGGCTAGAAAATGTGAAAAGCAAAAACTCCTTGCTGTCCTCTCTTCCTCAAAGCTGCCAGGGAAATGAATGACATAAAACAGAACCTACCGTTTCTCACTATCTCATGGGATCCTACAAGGAGCGTTAGTTGTAAATTTGATGGAGATGAGTGACTTAAGCGTGGAGATGCTGTAGGAGATGATTGTTTCAGAGGCTGGGTGAGCAGCATATTAGCAAACACCGGGGTTATTTGGCCTGATTGCTGTGATAAGCTGTGAACATTGCCTTCAAATGGCTGGATAACAGAAATGTTTTTACAACAAGAGTCAAAAGAGGTAAAGAATGGAGCGGTTGTGTTTCACAACTTTGGGGAAGGGTGTATTCTTCGTTTTTTTCTATGTTTTGTAGAGCTGGTAAGAGTTTTTCTGGATTTGAACTGGCTTTTTAAAGAGAGAGCAGCCTCATTCAAGGATTTCCATTTCTTTTTAAAATCACACATAGGGATAGAATTTAAAGTAAGCTGATGGTCAAATATGTAGAAAATACTTTTTTGACTTATAGTGTACCTGTGCCCTTAGGGACAAATATCAATTGCAAATTCCATCCTCCACTCATTAAAATGTACTATACACTTAAAAATTAAGTCATGTGGATTAGAAATATGTGGGTCAGAAATGATGCTGGCTTATCCCCCAGGGATGACACTTAAACAGACCACAATGTGAGC
The DNA here is from genome assembly GCF_922984935.1 of Meles meles. Lineage (NCBI taxonomy): Eukaryota > Metazoa > Chordata > Mammalia > Carnivora > Mustelidae > Meles > Meles meles. The sequence continues at coordinate 56,059,283 of NC_060079.1, forward strand.
AGTGCCTCCTGGCATTGTGTAAGATGGAGGCTCTGTTTCTGGGAATCTTGCATGCCCACCAACAAAACAGAGGGTTTTCCCCATTCTGGAAACATTCCTATGGCTTGCCGAAATAGAATGATGAGTCCATGAAGATGAATTAAGTTTCTTGAAACAAAATCTCCAGGAGAAGCAAAGAGATAGAAAAAAAAAAGATAAAAAATAAATGTCTTAGGAGAAATTTAAGTTCACTTTAAACACATTTTCCTACTAGTGTTACAGTGAAATCTATTTCCAAGTCTGTGACAGGTCAATATATAGACTGCTACTCTCCTATTATCTGAACTTAACATATCCATAGTTTGTGCCTAAAAACTCAGACACATTACACATTCTGAAGAATTCAACAAAGAGCATAAGAAATGCTCTTTCCCACACCTAGCTTATTAACAGATTCACTTATCTGAACTATATCTTCTAGGATCCCTAGGACACCTGAAGAAGCAAGAATTACAACTCAATGATCTCATGGCTTAGAAAGAGATTTGCAAACTTTGTGAAGTCCACAAACTTTATTAAATCATTTCATGTCTTAAACTGAATTCTATCCAGACACTATCTTATGGAACACTGGTAAGCTATGATGGGAAGACTTGATTACTATGGAATCTAAAAGCTCTTTAAAATAATTTGGAAATACTGAGTGTCGGGGGGAGAGAAGATTTGTACAATGTAAACATCCAGAGAATAGTTTTCCTCCTTTCTGGAACCTACAATGGAGTTAAAGAGGAAAGGAGTTAAAGAGGAAAGAAGTAGAGAGAGGACACAAGTCAGAGGGCCTGGGTATGGCTGAGAGTCTTAGGGTCAGAGAAGGGGCAAGAAATGCGTCAATCCACTTTGCTAATACATTTCTGACTCAAGCATGACCCTCTTTCTCTCTTACCACCACACTTTGGCTGTTTTCTTTTTCGTTTACATTTTCACCAGAGGGTCTATAGGAGAAGAGAAATAATCAATCCCTAAAATAAGAACACTGGGAAGAACAGAAGTCTAAGAAGAGAGGACTTGTTGGCTAAGGTATATCCAATATCCAATACACCGCACTCGGCTATTTCCCAAACATAACCAACCTCGTCTTAACTCTGCGAAGTCCTGAAAGAGAATGTTTCACATCATAAATTACATCTTGAATCTTATTTCAACTTGGGCTTTATCTGTCAACACCCTTTAAAGCACTTAGTCACTTATTAGCATTTGGCATGTTTCTCTAAAAATAATCAACTATAGCATATTAGCCACACGGAGATAACCTTATATGGTTTTTCTTTGAGAAATGAAGAACGTGGCTCCCTGGCCTTGAAACAACAGTGTCTTGGCTCTGTCATCCTCTTGTATAGCTATGGAAATGTCTTCAATCTTGACCGACTCATTTAAAGTGAGCAAAGAAAAGATGTAAAGCCTTTGATAGATAAGCCTTCCCTTACTGAAAGGAACATTGCCCTGATATTTTAAGAGGCTTGGATTTATGGAGTGACCAAATGGCAGATCAAAGGCAAATGCAAGAAGTACCATAGGGTTAACCTAGGGAACTTTCATTGCCCAAGGCCGAGAGTTTGCCAATCATTTTGTTATAGGAGTCCACGTATGGAACAATGAATTGGGAATATGAAATCTCAAGTTTCTGGGTTATTTGAATTATGCTATTGACTTATTATTTAATTATGACTAATATCCTCTTTTTTTTTTAAAAAGATTTTATTTTTATTTATTTGACAGAGATCACAAATAGGCAGAGAGGCAGGCAGAGAGAGAGAGAAGGAAGGGAAACAGGCTCCCTGCTGAGCAGAGAACCCTATGTGGGGCTAGATCCCAGGACCCTGGGATCATGACCTGAGCCGGAGGCAGAGGCTTTAACCCACTGAGCCACCCAGGCACCCCTAATATGACTAATTATCCTCATATAAGACTATGACTTATATCCTCATATAAGAGAAGGAGCAAATACCCTCCTTTTTCCATCTAAGCAGTTATAAAAAATATGATTAGAAAAGTCCACTGTCCTGGGGCACCTGGGTGGCTCAGTCCGTTAAGCCTCTACCTTCAGCTCAGGTCATGATCTCAGGGTCCTGTGATCAAGCCCCGCATCAGGCTTTCTGCTCAATGGGGAGCCTGCTTCCCCCCTACTCTGCCTTCCTACTTGCGATCTCTCTCTCTGCATCAGATAAATAAATAAAATCTGAAAAAAAAAAGAAAAAAAAAGTCCACTGTCCTTACATTTATGCATAACATCTTTTGTCAAGAAACATCTGTCATGGGGCGCCTGGGTGACTCAGTGGGTTAAAGCCTTTGGCTCAGGTCATGATCTCGGGGTCTTGGGATTGAGCCCCCGCATCAGGCTCTATGGTCAGCAGGGAGCATGCTTCCCCCTCTCTCTCTGCCTGCCTCTCTGCCTACTTGTGTTCTCTGTCTGTTAAGTAAATAAATTAAAAAAAAAAAAGCATCTGTCCTGTATTGACTGTTGAGGACATTAAGCTAGGTGGATATTGGGGTGTTAGTTTTATTTGTTAGTTGATTCTAGGTCATTCAGAGCTAAGAGTCTAACTCTTTATTAGTACTTTTAGAAAGCTAATACTTTAAATGTGTTTAATTGGTGCTCCTTAACATTTTTTTTCCACATTAAGTAAATGAATCTCAAGGTGTCTAGGTTCTATTTGGGTTCAAGAACTTCTCCTAGAACATCTCTAAATATTACAAAAATTTCAGTAAAATATCTCAGTAACTTAATTGGTGTTACTATCTTGGAAGGAATCAGACTCTCCTAACCAGTGATACTTGTACTTCATGTATTGTTCTATATGCATAAATCCTCATTTACTGACCAGAAAATTATAATTTCAAAAGTTAAATTTGATGGTGTTCGATTGACTTTGACTTCTAGCTATGAAACTAGTAATCACACACACAAACTTGTTAAGTACTAGAAGTGGTATAAGACTAGAAGTGAGAAAGGTAAGCTTTTTCAGAAAGATAGTGTTGCAAGCAGGAAATGTCTGATTACCTGACAAGGTCACTTCACTCAAAACTCATTGGTGGATTCAGTGAAGCAATTCCACCTTTTTACATGCCAGCATTTAAATGTGAGGTGTACCCTACTTTAACTAGTTAAACATTAAAGATCAGCAATTTTGCCTCTCAGAGGTATGAAGGCAGGCTCTTTGCTTCTAATAGAGCCTATAAAATCTTTTTTTTTTTTAATATTTTTATGTATTTGACAGAGAGAGAAAAACAGTGAGAGAAGGAACACAAGCAGGGGGAATGGGAGAGGGAGACGCAGGCTTGCCACTGAGCAGGGAGCCCGATGCCTGGCTTGATCCCAGGACTCTGGGATCATGACCAGAGCCTAGGGTAGGTGCTTAACGACAGAGCCACCCAGGTGCCCCACCTATAAAATCTTAATAGCAAAGCCATCCAATGGCTCTCCACCATCACTGGACATAATTAAATATGGATCTTTATCAAACTAATGTTCCTATCGGTTACTGTCTTTACAGTTCACAAGCCAATTTGTTTGCAAATGCAGTTTGCTTACACATAAAGGAAGTTCTATTTGAGAATTAACTGTATTAACTTAATTATCCATGCCAATATAACACAGAGTGAAAGTGTTAAGTAAAATCCAGAGATAAGTTAAAAACCCATTATTTGCTCAAGAATTTTTAATTGCTTGAGAAGTTAAAAAAAAGTTAAATAAATTTTAGCTTCAACTTGCCACCAAGCTTTGTTAAATATCACTACTAAATCAAACCAAGCCAAACCAATCAACCAACCAACCAACCAACCAACCACAACATAAAACCTTCACAGCATCTGCAAGTACAGCCAGCTTTTTTGCTTTTTGCACAGCTTTAGCAACTTTGACATCAGTGTTACTACAACTTAGTAGTTAGTTAGGCTCTCATCAGTAACAGACATTTAGGTTACCGCATTCATTGTAGTCTACACCCGAAGGGCACAATTAGTTTGTGAATAAGAAGAGATTCATCCTCACATCAGATATTTATAAATCCTGGCTTTTGGTTCAGGTATAGATATAGACCATGTACATGCTGGCATGGCGATCCATGTATATATTAGAGATAGACATTAATACATGCATATCTGTATGGAGATGTTACATAAAATGGTGATTCAGACTAAGAGGACTATCATGCCTCTGGGGCGCAATGTAGAGATAGCTATCGAAATCACAAATGCACATATCCTTTGATTCAGGAATTCTAGTTTAGAAATTTGCCCTTCAGATATGGTCACACATATATGCAAAGCCATTTGTATAAATATATTCTTCATAGTTAGGTTTATAATGGCAAAAGCTGGAAAAAAACCCCAAAATTTACATTCTTATTCATACACACACACACACACACACACACACACATTTATTCTTTGCTTACTAGTGTCAGGCAGTGTGCCAAATGATATTCACCTATCCACTTATATATGTATGTATGTGTTCACATACATACATATATAAATAGACCTAGAGACCTTTGAATATCCTCTTCGGATGACTGCAGTTTTCATTTTCACCTGGATAGCCTGATGTAATGTCCATGTCAGAGCCTAGCATATACTGCTGAGAAGGGTAAACCAGGCTCTTCTTTTCAGCGTATTCAGGTAAATATGTGAGGCACTTCAACAGCTTCTCTCTGCTGGGTGTCCTCCAACACTTCTCTGGCCTTTGTCAGAATTTCCTCTCTGACACAAGAGACCTGATAAGAAGACTGACTCTACCTGGAAGTTTCCAGACCCAGTATCTTGAAGGAGTCAAGAACAGATCTATAGCCTATAACCTATAGCCTCTCATGACTATGAGAGTTTGGGGTTTGCCAACTTTTTTGCGCACTGGATTTACTGAACCCCAGATTAATGTAATAGATTCACACTGATGTTTATGGTCCCTTGGGTGTGCCAACAGATGGGTTGGGTGGGTTCTATGAACACCCCAGAATTTTGTGAATGTTGGTTGTGTGTGTGTGTGTGTGTGTGTGTATGTGTATGAATAAGAATGAAAATTTGTTTATGTTTTATATATAGATATATAAAATTAATATTCCATATTAATTATAATATATATTTTATATAATATATACAGTGAATTGAATTCTGAAAGAGAATTGTAATACCCCACAAAAACAAAATTAGAACTCACTGATTTCACTTAAGTTACTTTGCGCTAAGTATCATACCTTAGCATGCTGAAATTCTAAATGCATTTTTAAAAACTTACTTAAATGTTTTCACAGTTATTTAGGGGAATAAATGGCTTTTAACTAGTCTGAATTGGGTGTTTTGGTAAATAAAGGCTCCAGAATAACAAACAGTGATATTAACCATATTATATACTGAAGAACATTTGAAGAGGATTTCAGGAGATAGAAATCTTTAAATGGGGGGGTGGTGGTGCCTGGGTAGCTCAGTTGCTTAGGCATCTGCCTTCAGCTCAGGTGATGATCCCGGGGTCCTGGAATAGAGTCCTGCATTGGGCTTCCTGCCCAGTTAGAGTCTGCTTCTCTCTGCTTCTCTGCTCCTCTACACTGCCCCTCTCTCTACTAGTGTTCTCTCTCAAATAAATAAATAAAATCTTTAAAAAAGAGAAATCTTCAAATGACTCAGATGAGAACTGAAAACTTATGCCAAGTATCCTATTGTGTGTTAGTGTATTGTATAATCCCGCCAGTGTACTCAAATGAGGTTCTAGCAATACTCCATGCGGGAGAACGGCATGCTGGGTCTGAGCTCACTCAGCGCAGAGGGTCAGGGAAGACCACAGTTTCTAGGACCAGATGGATGCATTGGAGCCCTAGTTTCATCACTATCCAGTGGTGTGACACTGGGCAAGTTATTTCTTCACTCCAATGTGTAGTTTTCCCATAAAACAGGGATGACAACAATATATCCTCCAGAGGGTTTCTTTCTTTTTTTTTTTTTTTTAAGATTTTATTTATTTATTTGACAGAGAGAGAGAGATCACGAATAAGCAGAGAGACAGGTTGAGAGACAGGAGGAAGTAGGCTCCCTGCTGAGCAGAGAGCCCCATGCAGGGCTCGATCCCAGGACCCTGAGATCATGACCTGAGCTGATGGCAGAGGCTTAACCCACTGAGCCACCCAGGCGCCCCCCTCCAGAGGGTTTCTTGCAGTGATTTCGTGAGATAAACCAAGAACCTGTGCATAATAGTTGGCATCCAGGGGCACCTGGGTGGCTCAGTGGGTTAAGCCTCTGCCTTCAGCTCAGGTCATGATCTCAGGGTCTTGGGATCGAGCCCCGCATTGGGCTCTCTGCTCAGCGGGGAGCCTGCTTCCTCTTCTCTCTCTGCCTGCCTCTCTGCTTACTCGTGATCTCTCTCTGTCAAATAAATAAATCTTTAAAAAAAAATAGTTGGCATCCATTATTATTATATTATGCTTCAAGTGACACATATTTATGAATGCCATAAAAATAAACCAAAGGCTCCCACATAGGATTCCATGTTGGCAAACATGGCAATGGGACCTTACTCTCTGTGATGGATTTGTTTATGACCAACATAAATGACTAGATGGCCAGATTTGTAATGACTCATTAGTCTGTTTACTTCAGAAGTAAAAACACAGCTTTAACGGACAAAATGGTTTCAGGCAAAATGAGGTAATTTCCTAGGGAAATCATAAAGAAAACTGAAATGGAAGTAAAAGCTGTGTGCCCCCTTGGGAATCAGATATCCTCCGGTTGATCGAGCATAAGCATTTGACCACACAGACAAAGTAAGATGGTCCTGGAAGAGCTCATTTAATCTGGCCTAGAAGCAACCCATCTAGAAGAAAATGTCCTCAACCCCATCTTCCACACAGCACTGGAGCTGCTGGCTGACTTAGGAAGGTCTCTGACTCAGAGACTGAACTGGACATGTGGGGTTTTCTGAGACCTCCCCAGAGAGACCCTTCACAAAATGCAAGCCTAGCAAACCTAGACTGCAATCTCCCTTTTCAGAAGGCTCTCATTCAACACTTGTTTAAATATTTCTCAACACCTTGTACTCTACAGTTTCTCAAGTTCATTTTGGTGAATTGAATTGGAATCCTTTGCCAAATTGGAATGCTAACACTTGGTCTGTGGGACTCCCTAACGAAGTAAAGGTGTCACCTCTGGCTCTAACAGAACTGTCACTGCATTCAAGGGACCCATTTCAGATGGTGTTTCTCCCAGGAAACTTCAGACTTCAGAAGAACAAGTTGCCACGCAGGATTTTAGGATTTCTTCTATTTATCCCCCATTTGTGGGAGTGTTTCCTTCTAGAGCCTGGATCTTAATTTGAATCCTATTTCTAAACTTCAGAAATTGCTAAAATTCTCTTAAAGAATGGCTATTTGGATTAGGACTTAAAGGCACGGCTTATGGTGATGACTCCTCAACAAAAATTGAAACTCCCTCCCCATGCTTTTCTAGCCCTCCATGCCATCTTTTCCCCTTGTACTGAGCCCTGGACTACCTTCAGGAAAAAATTCCCAAAGCACCTTCCCATTCCTTTACTTTGCTTCTGTTCTTCTTTATGGCTTTCTATTGCTGATCATAATGGGTAAGGAGAGTTTCACATACTTGCATGGGTCTTTAGAATCTTTCAGATCTTTCACTTAGGCTATTTTTCTTAGTACCACAAAACCCCAGTAAGTTGGCTCTAACAGTCTCATTGTAGGTTCGAGAGAATTGAGGCCCAGAGACGTTGGGATGTGTCTAGAGTTCCAAAGCAACCTGGTGTCAAATAATGTGGGGGTGTACGTCCTGCCCTAGCTCTCCCTGCCTGTTTCCTCTGATGCCCATAGTAATCACAGTAATGTTAGCTACTGAAAGCCTTAGAGACTTCACATGGAAAGCACCCCCCCTTCGGTTTGTTCACAAGGTAATTGAAGGAGGGTACAACTTGTACTCTGGACCTGATAGATTTAGGTCTGTTTCCCACCTCCACCTCTTACTAACTATGAGACCTTGAGGATCTTATCAGTTATCTGTAAAAACGGAGAAATACCTACTTGTGGGTTGTCAAAAGTCCATTTCAGTGCTTGGCCCCCTGTAGGCATGCGATAAAGAGTCGGTACAATACAGTCATTCACAGCAGGTGAACTGTGTTAGTGTACTCACTAGTTTGGGTCTTTTCTAACCCATTTGTTTCCCAAAAACCCATTCCAGCCCCTCTTCTTTCAGGGCCCTCTACAAAAGTGCTTCCCAAGGCTAGTGTGCATATGAATCACCTAGGTACCTTAAGACACAGATTCTGCTTTTCTAAGCCTGGCCTGCACTTGCAGTTCTAACAGGCTCTCTAGTGATATCAGTTCTGCCAGTCCACGGACCACATCTTTGCAGAGAGAATGGACCCAGTGAGCTGTGCTTAGGGACTAGATACCTCAGGACCAGTGGTTCTCAAGCTTTACAGTTCATCATCATCACATGAAGGACTTGTTAAAATACAGACTACTGCACTCCATCCTAGAGTTTCTGAATCAGCAGGCTGGAGGTCCAGCCCTAAAATGTCATTTCTAACAAGTTCCCAAGTGAGGCTGATCTTGCTGGGTTGGGGACTACACTTGATCTAAGCTTAGCCTAAGTTTACTGAAGACCAGCAGGGAATTTATTTCCAGGGACACTAACTTTAGGAGGTGATGGATCTTCTTGAGTAAGTGGCTCCCAAAGGCTGTCCCATCTCCCTCCTCCTAACTAGGCACCCTCCCAAAGATATTAACCCTTTACCTTGTAGACAGTGATGGGGATGTCAATGATGATGTGCAGCAGGTCTCCCAGAGCCAAGCTGGCTATCAAGATATTAGGGCCGTTTCGCATGCACTTGTTCTTGTAAATGATTCTCAGCAGTGTGGAGTTTCCGATGATGCCTAGCACAAACACTAGACAGGACACCACCGTGTTGATATACTTGAAAGTCTCCTTGATCTCGAAGGATTTTTCGCAGGGGGGAGGGGAGAAGGCGCGTGGAGGGGCTCCAGGTGTTCTCCCTGCTTTAGGCATCTGCGGAGGTGCAGAGGACCACGGCACGCTGGCGTTGGAACCCCTCGGCCAGGAAACCTCAGTGGGGGGCGTCGTTATCTCTCCATGCCCCAGAAGTGGCAGAGTAGCCCCGGCCGGCGGGAATCCCGGTTCTTCTCCCTGGACCCCCGCCACGCCGAAGGCGAGGATCAACGCCACCAGGGCGCGTCTGCTCCAGCGTAGCAGAGGCTGCATGTTGCTGCCTGCTCCAGTGGGCGTCCGGTGGCTGCTCTGCAGCTTTGAGTCTGGAGACCAGCTAGGGAAGAAAGACAGGACGCTTGGGTCAGCTACCCCAGCCACGCCCCTGCAAACCGCTCCCGCAGAGCGCAGCCGCGCGGCCACTACCCGCGCGCAAATGTAACTTAAGTTTGCGCGCCAGTGCTGAGCTGGTGCGCGTGACCCTCCTGCGCCCGTCGATTGTCCTTCCAGCTCCAGTTATTCCTGTGTGTGTGTGTGTGTGTGTGTATGTGTGTGTTTCCTCCCTGGCGTTCCCCTGCGGGATAAGTGACTCGCAGTGGCGCGGGGGCATTCTGGAAGGGGTGTGCCAGGAGGAGAAGGATGGGTGTCCGAGGCAGAGCTCTGAGCTCCCTGATGTGCCCAGAGGAAGCACGTACGTTCTGGCTACAGACGCGTGGGAACTGGGGGATCAAGGCATTTAGAGGCCAAGCGCATACGCCAATCTGCATTTTGCTCCCCAGGGAACGCGGATACCAGGTGTCTAAACCACAAGACTCCCCAGGAGAGTGAAAGCCGCTACTTCCCAGCTGCCGGCGCCTGGAGTGCCCCCGCGCCCCCCGGAGTGCACCGAATGACTCAGATACTTCAGTCGACCGGCTTGGGGGAGTATCAGCATTAACTCGCAAGCGTCTGTCCCCTCAAAATGACTTCTGACTCTCATGTGCTCTCCTCTTCCAACCTCCTTTACTCCAACAATACAATTCATTGTATTCTATACATCTTTTTTAAAAAAATTAGATAAAAAATATATATCCACAACTACTAACCCAAGCTGAATCTACTGAAAACTACTAACCCAAGGTTCAATCACTGATTTAATTCCACACCAAGCCAGAGTGTTTACCTCTCGAATCGGGAGCACCAGATTCAGAGCGACCAGCGGTGACCTCCTTCCCGGGAAGCTCTGCTCGCAGCTTGCCGGCAGCCCGCTCCGCGGGCGAGCACGCCTCCCTCCAGCCGCGGGCGGGTCTGCCTCTGACGAAACGCGGAGCGAATGCCAGACCAAGTAGCCTCCACAGCTCGCTCGGTCGGGGTCCTTGCTGTCCCTAGACAAGTACTTTTATTCATGCGTCCCTTCCCCATCAATCACCGCCAGACTCCTCCCGCGCCTTCCGACCGCTTTGCAACCTTTCCCCTGGGCGATGCCTGGACAGCATCAGCAGGAGCTGCCGGCTGGAGAGGGCAGTCCCTGGCCAGGGACGCGTCCCGAGAGCCTGTTGGTTGTCGGAGTTCTGAGTTCTTCAAACGACCCGCCTAAACCAAGGGCAAGTTTTCACGCACCCGGAGACGCGCTGGGGCTCCAGACCGGAGCAGGGTTCTGCATTTAAGTTAACCTGGACTCTTAATGAGAAGTGTGAGTTCACTTTCCATTAAGTACCCCGGGGCTGGTATATAGACCTGGTAGATTTGAGGACTCTGCTCTTTGCTGTTTTTGATTTGCCCGCAGATTTCAAGTCCACATCACACCAAACACAGGAGGGCAAGATTCTTCCTTCTCAAGCCCTGTCACTGCCCTAGGAGAGGACTAAAATCCCTCCTTCATTTCTTCTAGCAGCTGCCATTCTCCTTTCTTCCTGCTCTGTCCTCAAGTGTTTTGTCAGGCCCTCTCAGGAATTTGTATACTGTTGAGGGATTGGATACCTATAGGGGACATATAAATAATCAGAAAGCTGCCGTTCACATTCTTGGTGGTTTTTCTTTATCAGGTAGGGCAATAAAATCCATTCTTCCTATCCATTTTTGAACTCAGTTTTTATGGGGTAGAGAGAAACAATGGGGACTGGCAGTTTTACCCAAAGGTTGTGTAAAGTGGGTCAGATTCAGGTTGTGCAATGAACGTTGAATATTACTCTGCTGTCCTCTACTTGGCTAAATCCCTATTCTGATTGTAAAATTTCATGCTCAGGAGGAACCATTCCATGTAGTAATTCACCCAGAGACTGGGGGGTTCATTCTTGGCTCCATAGCCAATTAATACTATAGACGGGATAAGAATTTTAGATTTTTGCCTTCTATGCAATGCTTTCTGAGAAAGCAGACGCGGAATGTCAATTTCTATTTAAAAAGGTGAACTTTAAGTGTGAAATATGGTCTAAAGAACATAATGAAAGCGTAAGGCTAAAGGAATGAGAAATGTGGTCTAGGGGTGTGAGTGCTAATTCCAAATCTGGCTATTTTGGGCATAGTACTTATCCTCCCTGTCTGGGAAAAAAAGGTCAGCATTCAATTGCTTCATAGCTAAGTAAAAATATAAAGTGTTATGTGAATGAAGAATCATATGGGTGCATTTGGAGTATGACTGTTCTGCTGCTTGGGATTTGTCCTTCTTGCACAAGCCTTCTCCTCGTACATTACGCATGGAGCTCCCGCAGATGAAGTCCCTTTCATTCTCCCATCTTCACCAGCACCTTCACTCACGTTCCATGCACTCCATCCTGGATGCCTAGGCACACCTCAGAGATATTGCAGGTTCGACCCCCCCACTGCCTCAATAAAGCAAATATTCCAATAAAGTGAGCCAAATGAAATTTTTAGTTTTCCGGTGCATATAGAAGTTACGTTTATAGCATACTGTAGTCTATGAAGTGTGCAATAGTGTTATATATAAAAAGTGTATCTATCTTAACTTAAAAATACCTTATTGCTAAAAATATTAGTCAACCCTGGAGCTTTTAGCGAATAGTCGTCTTTTTGCTGGTGGAGGTGTCGGTGGCTGTGGACGGATCAGGATGGCAGCTGATGACTGCTGGGGCAGCCGAGGCAATTTTTAAAAATAAGATAACAATAAAGTTTGCCACATCACTTGAGTCTTTGTTTCATGAATGATTTCTCGATAGTGTAAGATGCTGTTAGACAGCAGTTTAGCCACAGTAGAACTTCTTTCAAAATTGGAGTCAATCCTCTCAAATCCTGCTGGTACTTTGTCAACTAAGTTCATGGAATATTCTAAATCCTTTATTGTCATTTCCACATCTTTACCAGGAGTCAATTCCTTCTCAAGAAGCACTTTCTTTGCTCATCTATAAGAAAAAACTCTTCACCTGATAAAATTCTATCATGTGATGGCAACAGTGTAAATGTAATAGTAATGACAAAGCTTGAAATATTGTGAGAATGGCCAAAATGTGACAGGGAGACAGGAATTTAGGAAACACAGTTTGAAAAATGGCGCCAATAGACTGACTCGATGTATGGTTGCCTTCAACATAGCATCTGGGAAGGGCACTAAAGGGAAGTGCAGTAAAACGAGGTATGCTGGTGATCTGAGCCTCATTGGGATCTTTCTCTTTTCTTTTAAGACTGTTAAAAACAACAGAGCACTTGATCCCATGAGACTTTGATGGGTCACTACTGGTTTCATGTGAATTGATTTCTTTTTCAGAACAGGAACAGAATGACAGGTTCTTTTGGTACCATCGCAGTACCTGCCACCATTGTGCTCAAGAAATAATTTTTATAGGTTTGATAATTACATTTCAAGTTATTCAGTTATATTTTGGTATTGTAGTCATAAGTGTCAGGAGCAGAGCCAAATAATTTTAAAGTAAACATACACGTTCCTTATCTGGAATTTAAAATACAATATTGTTGGGGCGCCTGGGTGGCTCAGTGGCTTAAAGCCTCTGCCTTCGGCTCAGGTCATGATCCCAGGGTCCTGGGATCGAGCCCCGCATCAGGCTCTCTGCTTGGCAGAGAGCCTGCTTCCTCCTCTCTCTCTCTCTCTTTGCCTGCCTCTCTCCCTACTTGTGATCTCTATCTGTCAAATAAATAAAATAAAATCTTTAAAAATAAATAAATAAATAAATAAAATAAAATACAATATTGTTTACATATTATGTGTGGGTCCCACTACCTGGACTAGAAACCTCATTTCATAGGATCTCACTTGCCACCCTCCCCACTAGCAGTCTTTGAGATACATATTTTTCATGATTTTATGGGAAATAAAACAGAGTTTCAGAAATTCACTGAAAGTCACATGGCTAGTTAGTTGTGGAACTAGGATTTGGACCCAAGACTATCAGGTTACACAGACTGTACCTTTGATTAAAGTAATTGCATTCAGTCTGAAGAGTTTTTTCCTTATTTTGATAAAGTTTTTTTTTTTTTTTTAGATATCCTAATACTCAGTTGAAGTTTAACCTTAAGTTGAGTGAAAATGTAAAGGTGACCTTTTCAACAATTTATTATTTGATCCTCATGAAGTACCTTAATCAAATAACAGAAATTGAGTCTGTTTCCCCTTTTGTAAAATGGAGGGAAAGGATCAGGTGATGTCTTAAGATACTTCTTCCTCTCATAGGTCAGTCTGATGGGAGAGCAGCCTGACAAGCAGCAGAGTGAGATCTTGTGCTCAACTCAACTTTTTTTTTTTTCCTTTTTCTTTTTACTTCTACTCATGCCTTGGGCCATACTACTACATATACGAGGTTTTTTTACTTTATGTCTTAAAATCGCTTATTGATAAACTGTAAGTTTACCAGTATAGCACTGTGTGAACTTAATTTGTAAATATGAGCAAAAAATGTATCAAATTTAAGAAGCTTTTCCTGAAAATTTTTGCGTCTGAATTAATTTTGAATTTAGTATTTATTAGGGACTTCTGTCTTTGTTGTTTACTTAGTAAATGTGGAATCTTTTACAAAGTTGCTTTTACAAAGATACTTTTTCAAGTGTCCTAGGAAGTATATAAAAATCCCAGATTGGCTAAAATCACCCATCAAAGACAGAAAGGGTGGCGAAGGACAATGTTCCACTATCCCCTTTAAATGCTTTAACTACAAGGTCATGAAGACATGGTTGAATGCACTTCAGAATTCATTCCTCAAAGTGGTTTGCCATGGGGAGCTTGCCTAAAGCAAATCTTTTCCCCTGGTAAGAGAACAAAGAAAAGCCCTTTTAGCCACAAAAAAGTGACTACTTTCATGTAATCCCCTTGATATGAATGTACCCCTCGAAATCTACCTTGCATTCTTTAAATCATGAATGCTGAGGGACAAGGTGTGTGAAAAACACAGAAAGAGTTGGTTCAATTGCTTCTCCACACATTCCCTTAGGAACAGATCCAGTGATCAAATAGTGGTTGAAGTAAGGGCATAAAGAAGATTTAAAGTGACTGTACCAATCAATGGCAAACAGCCTGAGCATTTCTTTTTCTTGGATTTTTCTCTTATATTATGTGACTGGAGCTCTTTGGGGCTTAGGGTGGAGGATGCTTTTTCAATTCTTTTTAAATTAAGGTGTACTTTAGGTATGGTTAAATGGACAGGGCGTAAGTGCACAGCTTGAAGGGTTTTGACAAAAGTGTACACCCTTGGGACCCGTACTTAGTGTGGCTTTTTGAAAATGTATTTACTCTTCTAACGCAGCAAAATTTGAATGTTTGGATTTGGTCACCGTTCCTATTAAAATTTTTATTAAGACATTCTTTCCACTTTTTCAACCTGGTTTATACATATTATCAGGTTCTGTAACTGAAACAAAGTTCATAAATTAGAGGTGTGCTTATAAAAGAAAGAATCTAAGACTTGAAACTTTATCAATGACTGCTTGATAGTGCCTAGTTCTAGTCCATGCCCGCCCCCATAGTCATGAAAATTTGATAGACTTATAGTAATTAGAAATAAGATGTAATTGGTTATTTTCTGCTTATAGAGAATATGAGAAATGGGAAGGTCACACTTTCTTTTTTTCTGTCTGAGAAAGGAAACGTAGTTCAGCTACTTCATGCCATGGTCTATTTTAATTAAGGATTTAATTAAAGAATTTGCTCTCCTGCTTATAGCTTAAATAATTTTTAGACTTCCTCCTTTGATGTATTTTTTAATATCAGCATCAACAAAAGAAAAAAAAAAGAGCATAACGTGGCCTGCAAACTCCTTCAACCTGTCACAAGAGCTCTCTGGCACAACTTTGAAAATGAATTAGGAATTCCAGTCTAAGCAGGCAGTCTGACCTGGCTTTCTTGCTCCATCAGCGCACCCTTGACACTTAAGTAAATTACTCTCAGGCCATTCAATCAAGGACCAAACACAGCAGTATTTTTTTTATTAGAACAGTTCTATCATATGTAAGGCTGTCCTTCTAGGGGTTGTGGTTTTATATCGGAAATGATTTATGATGAATCTGTGGGTCATCCTAACTATTTTCTTTAATTTCATCTTTCTTACTGCCACTCTTTTAATATCCTAAGGGAGTGTCCAAAAGGGTGTGAAATAGTCAGAGGAAGTTAGAAATGGAGGAGAAGGAGAAACTTGGAGATTTAACAATCTGCTATTGAATCAAGGAGAGTTGCTACTTCTTTAAAGAAAGGAAAATTTCTTTGTAGTACAACATAGAATATGCTAGAAGGCACAAAAAGGGAGAATTGTCACTATGGGTTTCTTTAAAAAAAAAACATTGCATTTCATTCAACTAATGAATCATTGAACGTTATATCAAAAACTAAGGATGTAGTATACCTTGGCTAATTGAATTTAAATTAAAAATAATAAAAAAATTTTATTTTATCAATGAGGTTTTTTAAAAAAGATTTTACTTATTTATTTGAGAGAGACTGAGTGAGTGAGTGAGCATGGGGGGAGGGATGGAGTGAGAGGGAGAAGCGGACTCCCCACTGAGCAGGGAACCCAACCTGGGGCTGGCTCCCAAGACCCTGGGATCATGACCTGAGCCGAAGGCAGATGCTTAACCAGCTCAACCACCCAGGCGCCCCATCAGTGAGTTACTTTTAATAACTCCAATAGTTAAGTTTTGGAATTTAATGGAATCTTTTTAGTCAAAATCTGCTGACATCTTTAGAAAGTTCCTTATTTTTTAAGATCTAGTTGTAGGATGATAGATCTACTTGAAGCAAAATGTCAAGGGAACCAGTGATATTCCTGAAAGTTTCTCTACTGTACATTAGACAAGTACTTTGATGTCCAGCTTCATAACAAGTAACTCAGAGTTATGGTGTCTTTTTATCAAGGTGAGGGATCATCAGGGGCTTTCAAAGCTGTGCCAAGCTTTTATCAGACTGTCTAGGGATGTCTCTTAGAGATGCATATACAGGAAAATGCCTCTTCTCTTTCAGGCCTTCTAGGAAGAATGTTTTTTGCTACCCGTGGAGATACAGATTCTGAAAAGGCTTCAGCAGCGTGTGGATTATCCAAATGAAATTGTTCACATGATCTTACAGGAAATGCACAGGAGATATGCTTCCGCCAAAGGTAACCAGGGGGTGTGAGGCTGGTATTTGAGGGGCCACTGCAGAGATACTGGGTACTGCAGAGATACTGGGTACCACGTAGCAGGCAGGGATAGCAATAGCGAATCCAGATGCGTGGTTCATCTTTTGAATACCTGCATTGGTATTGTTTGCTTGTTTTATTGTGGTAAAAAAATTGCCACCTTAATCACTTATAAGTATACTGATCAGTAGTGGTAAGTATGTTCATATTGTTGGGTAATAGACCTCCATAGCTTTTTCATCTTGCAGAGCTGAAACTCTGTACTTATAAATTAACAATTCCCTTTTTGCCCCTCCTTGTGGGCCTTGGTAATCACCATTCTACTTTGTTTCTATGAATTTGGATACTTTAGATAGCTTCTGTAAGTGGAGCTATCAGTATTTGTCTTTTTGTGACTGGCTTATTTCACTTAGCATCGTGTCCTCAAGTTTCACCCATATTGTAGAATGCGATAGGACTTCCTCGTTTTTTAAGGCTGAATAATATTCCGTATATGCCATCATCTGCGTGTTTCCTACCTTTTGTGTATCCATTCATCTGTCTATGGCTATTTGGGTTGCTTCCACCACTTGGCTATTGTGAATAGAGTTAGAATCAATATATGTTATAGACTGGATATTTGTGTGCCCCTGAAATTTACATGTTGAAACTGAATCCCCAATGTGATGGTATTTGTAGATGGGACCCTTGGGAGGTAGAGCCCTTATGAATGGGATTAGTGTCCTTATAAAAGAGATCCCAGAGAGCTCCCTTGTGCTTTCCGCCAACTAAGGATACAACAAGACAGTGGTCTATGAAGCAAGAAGCAGGTTCTTACAAGACATTGAATCTGTAAACTTTGATCTTGGACTTCACAGCCTCTAGAACTGTAAAAAATAAATGTCTTATTATTTAAAAGCTACCTAGTCTATGGTATTTTTGTTATAATACCTCCAACATGAGTGTGCAAACATCTCTTTGAGTACCTGCTTTTAATTCTTTTGGACACACCCAGAAGTGGCATTGCTTGATAATACAGAAGTTTTAATTTTTTAAGGAACTGCTATACTGTTTTCCATAGCAGTGTACCATTTTGCAATTTTACCAATTGCAAAAAAAATTTGTAATATTTATATTTTAAAGTAAACATCCTTTCAGAAAATAGCTTATAATATCATCAAATAGAAAAATGTGAATGGTTAAGATATAAAATGACATAATAAATCTATCTCTGAACGTATCAGGATTGAAACTGTGATTTTCTTTCCCCCCCTCTTATTTCCTACTCTGATACAGTGGGAAAGATTGATGCCAAACAAATGAACAAATCAGTAAGTTAATTTCCAATGTAAATTGTAGCAACAGTCCTGAAGGATCTTCCAGAGTTTTCATGAGAAAAGAAAATCTTTTGGCTATTGCAATGGGAAGGGATTTACCCTTGGGCAGTGTGGCCTGTGATGGATTTGATAATATCAAGACTTCTGAGAAGATTTACCACTTCTCCTCACAGCCATCCAAATGCATACCTTTCCTTCTGACTTCCTGATGTCTGGAATTCCACATTCATGAACTAAGACACTTATGAACCTTTCTTGAGACCAGATTTTTCCTATTGAGAAAGTAAAGAGAACTGCTGGATGGGGGCCTGGGTAGAAAATTAATTCCACTCTACAGCTAGACAGTGGTCGAATGATGTGAGAATGGAGTTGGAGAAGAATACTCGAGATGCTAGGTGCCATAGACCAGGCAGGCTGGGAGGATACAGTAGAGGTGAACTGGGGGATGGCTCATTTGTGGCTCCAAGTCTCTCACCAGGCCCACAAAAGGGCTGTCTGGAACTGTAGTCATCTCCAGTTTTGACTGGAGGGGGATGCAATTCCAGCTCACTCAGTGTCTCCCCCCCACCCCCGATATACTTCCAAGGGCACCCATGGGGCTGTTGGCAGGCCACAGCCAACACTGGTCAGAAACATCAGTTTCTTGCCATGTGGACTCCTCCATAGCATAGCTCACAGCCTGGCACCTCGTTTTCCTCAGAGCAAGCAAGCCAGAGGGTGAGAGACAGTGCCCAATATGAAACTCACGGTCTTTCTGTAAGCTAATATTGCAAGTGACATCTCATCACCTATTCCGTATTCTATTTATTAAAGCAAGGCACTAGGTCCAGCTCACACTCTTGGGGAAGGGATTGCACAAGGGTATGGACAAAGAGGTAGGGATGATTTAGAGCCTTTTTCAAGGCTGCTATGACAACTACTAAGATAACTCTGAAGAATGCTCTATGGCTGAGAAATAGCACCAAACATAGGTCAACATTAAGAAAGGAGGGCTCCTCCCCAAGGTGCAGAGTGTCGCTGTGGCTCACTGGGTGGTGGAGAATTTCACTGCATCATCCTGGGCCATAGATGACCCACAACCTCTGGCCAAGTTTGGTGAGCAGGAAGCATCATCCTGCTGGGGAGAAGATGGGTTGAGGTTGGCAAGAAGGAAAACACAGGTAGAGACTGGGGAGCAAAAGCCTTGGACCAAAACTTATGAGCAGGAATTATTTGCTAGGGTTTCAACAAAACTTTCCCTGGGGTTGGTTGGGGGCCGTGGGTGGGGGGCAGGTGGAGACCCTGGTGTTCTACGTGCATGCTGCTGACACATGATTTAAAGTTGAGTTTCAGCCCTTGTGAGAGCTTATTTACTTCTGACTCTTAAGAAAGAACACCTCGGAGTTACAACCCCAAATGGTGCCATTTTACCAGGGCTCCCACCCACAATGTGTCCTGGACTCCAACTTTTGTCCTCCTGGCCCTGCCTCTTTTTAGGACTGAATGCCTGGGACAACAAAAGCAATCTCAAAATGACAGGCTCAGTTCTCTGAATTTCCCAGTTCTCTGAGAACTGGGAAATTCATTGCATTAGTAACACTTTGACAGCTTCAGGCTAATTTAAATATATTCACGCACATGTAAGATAAATATCTATTTATCATCTATCTGTCTCTCATCTTCAAAAGAAAGGTTATTCTTCATTAACTAGTTCTCCATTCCTGGTGGTAGAAGTCTGAGAGTCAAGGATCACTGTGGGGGCAGTGATCAAGTGTCCTTGATCTGGGAGCTGGAGTGACTTCAGAGATTTCTAAATTGAGGCAGGTTTAGATTGAGGATTAGACTCCTAAACTATATCTTGCCTTGTTCTGGATTCATGTAGGAACTGAATGGACCTGAAATTGCACAGGAAGGGTGTTAGCTGACCCATCTGGGGGGAGGGGTGAGGAATGGGGAAGTCTGTGTCTATGAACTAGGTCAAGGGCCACAGAAGGGCTGGGGTGGCACAGAGGGTCCTCAAGGCAAATTTAGGACAAATTCCCCCTTTTGGACAATTTGATAAGAGACTTGGCATTTAGTAAATTTGACAATCAGGAACTTCATAGAAAAGTTTTCATAATATTTTTCCAATTTCAAGGTAGTTGAAAAACTAGGTGATGATTATCATCACTGGGATGCTTTGGATAAAGTTTATCCTGAGTAAA
The DNA here is from genome assembly GCF_922984935.1 of Meles meles. Classification (NCBI taxonomy): domain Eukaryota; kingdom Metazoa; phylum Chordata; class Mammalia; order Carnivora; family Mustelidae; genus Meles; species Meles meles. Next base: position 56,079,305 of record NC_060079.1, read on the forward strand.
AGCTATAATATTCTAAGACTGTCATAATTTCTTTTCTTCTTTTATCCCTCCATCCATGTAAATATTCATGATGAGTAATCCATATGTTGTGAGGGAGTCAAGTATTTATTTAAAAAAAACCAATAGTGTTATTTAGGTATATTTAATTTTTATATGCAAGCAAGTAAACAAGCAATTAAGTTAATCTTTCATAAAAATTTGGGTGATAAATAAGTTATCACTTATATATACATATATGTGTGGATTTGATACTGTATATTGCTGTAGTGTGTCATATTTTCAAAGCTTTAATGTTAACCACTATCTTGCGTCAAGAACTAAGTGACCTGATCTTTGGTGGTCCTCATTTACCAACAAGAAATATTCTAAGGAAATATTTCATCTCTTTTGTTACCACAGAGTGGCTTCAGTATTGTTACCAAATATTTTATATGTATTTTTTCATGACAGGGTTTTGTTTTGTTTTGTTTTTTGGTGTAAAATTAGCTAGAGCACATGATATTTTAAGCAGCTTTGTTTTCAAGGGGAATGTCTTTTCCTGAAAATGTTTACCACTGGAGGCATCAACAGTGTGTTTTGGCTTAAAATTAGCTCTAAAAACACATATTTAAATTGTTTAATCTGAAGTATATAAATGCAAATGAATTTGCTTGAAAAACAAAAATGCCCTTTTTCCTTTGGAATTCCAGACATAGCACAGCTTCTGGGGAAATCAAGAGAAAATAAAGTCTGAGAACAATGCTGTCCTTACCTTTACTCCAGGGAAAAGCTGAATTTGTTGTAGGGATAACAAGCAACGGCAAAAATGTCATTGCCTTAGTAACATTTTCACCAAATTATGTAAGTATAATGTCCTAAGGATTCCTTAAAATATTTCTAATGCTTAATTGAACAATGACAACCATTTTTGAGCCCTCAACTTTTAAATTAGTTTCTGTGTCAATTTACTTAGAGGTTGTCCATTAGCAATGATGAAATAAGATCCAAGGCAATAATGATCCATCCAGCAACAAGCATTTTTAGTTGAAAAAATCAGTTATATTTCAACATGCAACAGCTTTAAATTTTAGGTGCAAACAATGACAAAGGTCAAAAGGTTAGTGATTCATTTCCTGTCCTTGTCATTATGCTGCTTCTTAATAGCAGATTTCTGGAAGTGGCAGACAAGGGAAATAATCAAGCAAAAGTCTTGTCTGTGGCACGAGCAAATATAATGTGGGGCCCAATACCACAAAGTGTTTTGATTATTAGAAATTCTTATAGCATGTGAGTGAGAGGACCAAAATATATAGGACTCTATCTTCCCGGTAACAAATATGATGTCAGGGAAGAAGGTAAGATAAACACATAAAGTCTGGTCGTGGTAGGATGTACCTTTCCATACGTATATATGTATGAATATTCTTTGATATTTAGCATTAGATTGGCTTCTGCTTGGTCTTATGATATACCTTCTGTTCTCTTAAGCGACCTTTATTTTTTTAAAGACATATTATGGGACTTTCCTTTCTGTGGCTAGTATTTGCCATTAAGTTGTTGGACTAATCTATCTATCTTGGAGCAATGAGACATCAATGTTCCAAGAGATGTGGGCTAGATATTTGTTAAGGCCCTTAAAACTGATTTGTATATGGCAGGCCAATTTTCCAATGCCTTTCTGATAAAAACCCTCCTTTTTAACCTCTGGACTAGAAACAGGAGAGATGTATGCCCCTTTTCAAGGTACGTGGCCTGGAAAAGGGAAAAGAGTATGAACTGTGGCAACTCTGAATCCTGGTCATTCACTTGGCTGAGAAGCCTCATGTGAACCGTTTTACCTCTATATATCTCTCAAGTAAAAGGAGGAATAAGACCAGTGCTTCCACTAGGGCACCTGGGTGGCTCAGTCGATTAAATGTCTAACCCTTGAGTTTGGCTTAGGTCATATCTCAGGCTCATGAACTCAAGCCCCATGCATAGTAGGTCGCATGGCGGGTGACCTGGCCGGTGGCATGGAGGGATACAGAGCATGCAGCCTGCTTAAGATTCTCTCCCTCTCCCTCTGTCCTCCTCCACTTCCTGCCACTGCTCTTTCTCTCTCTCTAAAAAAGACAAAAAAGACTAGTGCCTCAGTTGAAAAGTTTAAATTCTATGATGTTTGTAAAACTTTCAGTATGGTGCCTGGAATCAAATGACTGTCTAGGAAATTCCAGAGATCACTCTTATTTATACAATTTCTAATACTTGTCAAACTGTATAAAGGAGTCTCTAGCAAGAGCTTGCTTATATATGCTTGATATATTTATGAACTGATTGATAGCTAAATCTGTGCAATCATTGGTATTGGCTATTGTGCTGGCTTGCCTTCTTTTAATGAGCAACTATATGATAATCATGAAATCAAGACTGACCACTTCAGTGATTATTCCACTGGTCGAGGTCTTTATGACCAACTCCACAATAACCAATGGAAAACCCATCAAGAAAAGGGAAAGCAGTGAAAAGTAGTTATATAGATAGTATATTTAGTATCAGTTATGAAGCTATATAGATTCAGATGCCTTGTTAATTTCAGTGAGTTCTTAAAATGCACTATCGTGCATGAAGTATTCTCCCAATAAGATACTTTTGGAAAGGAATATATAGGTAACGGGAGCACAGTGGTATCAGTTCTGATTTTTACTTCAGAATGCTTCTTTTAGATTTTATATTTACTATTATTAAACATCTATAACATGGCACCACAAATTAGTATAAATGATTTCTTCATTCTTTGGATGTTTGTTCTCAGGAAGTCAATAGTGTTGTGATGGAGAAATTGTTTCAGATAGACACTTCCACAATGGTGGACATAGATCGTCCACAGTAGGACATATCTGAGACCAAAATCATGTCAGAAATTTTAATAGTTTGTAACTTACTAACTTTTGTAAAGTACATACAAAAAGCTATTTTTAAAAATCCAGCCTTTATTGATTCATCTGTTACGTGCCAAAATAGAGCTTTTAGCGATTCTGAGCTGTTCTCAGAAATAATGAGACTTTGCTAAATGCATGCAGTGCCTAAAGTTTGGTCTTTGAGGAGTTTAACATGCACAGCTGGGTCTTATTATTGGTGCCAGTGGAATTTGTAACACTATCTATTTTATGACACTTCCACACCTACTTTTACCTTATAAGGTAAAGACCAAAACTAAATGTGTATTATACATAAGCCTATATTTAGCAGCAAAATAATGATTTTTGTTAAGCCAAAGATAAACAGAAATTCTGTCTCCAGATGCTGTTTTTGACAAGCAGCATCTAAATAGTTGCTGCCCAATGTCATGATAGTTGTTGACTATATCCTGTCTGTTTTTTTAAAGCCCTTATGTAAAGCCAGATTTCTATTTTTTAATAGGACATCTAAAACACGTACATGCACAACTGAGCCTAAAATAAAATGAAACTTTAAGTACTATAAGGACATTGAAGTGGCTACTTTTTTTTTTAATTTTTTTTTTTATTTTTATTTATTTGACAGAGAGAGAGAGATCACAAGTAGGCAGAGAGGCAGGCAGAGAGAGAGGAGGAAGCACAGGCGGGAGCCCGATGCGGGGCTCGATCCCAGGACCCTGAGATCATGACCTGAGCCGAAAGCAGCGGCTTAATCCACTGAGCCACCCAGGCGCCCCTGAAGTGGCTACTTTTATTGGACTTTATAATTAAAGTCTTGACCCCAAATCTGACCCTCCTCACAGTTTGATGATTCTCAAAGTTTATATAGCAAGGCATTTATTTTTAAAAACCCCCAAATTTTTAATCAATCTGATTATAATTAATATTCTTGGTGACCCATTCTGACCCACACATGTCTCTTCCTCTCTGGGAACTGTCTTGAACATATAGGGCTAGATCATCCAAATGTCCATTTTGTACCATATGACCCTGCCTTGGTAGCCGTCGCTGACTGATGGGGAAGTACCAGACCTAAGTGGTCCTAGCAATGCCTTCTCATAGTTTTGTTGTCATTTTGGCTGTGGTGATTATTGTTTTAAGTAGATCAGGGAAATAATTTATCATAGGTGATCTTTGTGTCCCCTATTAAATGACAGGAGTCAGTGCACAGTTAAGAAAATGTAGCCAACTAGCTGAGAGAGGTGGGGAAGAGCTTTTTTAACTTTGAGTTTATCCACCTGACTCTTTTGAATCTAGCTATAGCCCTCCCTTTCCTTAGGATTGGCATAGTGGGGAATTTTTACAAAATCAGTTTTGTACAAAATTACAAAACTATAATATTAATTTCAGCATGGTATCTTTCAGCAAGTATAGTAGTCAAAATAATTATGACTGATACAAAAGCCATGAGTAAGAACAGTACTAGCAACGTATCTAAAATAAACCCTATTCTAATACTTGGCTTCTCTTACTCTGACCAACTGTACTTTTCTTTTTTTTTAATATTTTATTTATTTGACAGAGAGAAATCACAGCTAGGCAGAGAGGCAGGCAGAGAGAGAGGAGGAAGCAGGCTCCCTGTGGAGCAGAGAGCCCTATGTGGGGCTCGATCCCAGGACCCTGGGACCATGACCTGAGCTGAAGGCAGAGGCTTTAACCCACTGAGCCACCCAGGCTCCCCCCAACTGTACTTTTCTATTTGACTGTTTGTCTGTGTCTCTAGACCAGAATATAAGCCTACACAGATAAGAACTTTTTCTTTCTTGTTCATCACCATATTCATTGTGCCTTGGGCATATGATAGGCTTTCAGGAATATTGGTTAAGCGAATAAATTGCCTAAATCTAAAGGTAGTAGCTATTAGCATATCTCTTTTCTAGGAGTTGGGAGGAGGTATTTATCTCAGAAATATTAGTGGATTACAAAATGAATGTGTGTATTTGTTTTGATGTTGGGTTACCCTCATTGTGGGTTGGGGGAACATCAACATGGATGGTGTTTGAATGATAACTTGGTTACCAGTTTTTAAGTCACATCTCATATCTGAGAAAGGAATGGTTTGCTATACTTTTTCTTTGTAATTTGTCCTTTATATAATAATTCTTTTCCTTGATGCTTAAATTCCTAATAAAATTCTTGTTGAATTGACTCCAGCTCATATACTCATTTGACTCATTCAATTATTTATTCTTTAGAGTGTCTTCTGAGACCATTCTGACTGTCAGGCCTATAATTATTTATGTCACTGTTCCTAACTGGATATAACTTCTTTATATGTTTCCTTTTACATCTTTCTCTCTGTTTCTACTCTAGGTTAGAGTCCAGGCCCTGCCATTTGGAATGATCATTTCTTACCTGGGAAAACCCAGTTTGCAAGTAGATTCTGCCTGGTCCTAAGTACTTTGGACAATCAAAAAAACCAATAAAGCCAACATAACTAGTTATGAAGATCTCCAATTATTATAGCTACCAAAACCACATAGATAGGAGTTTTTGTTTTCATTTATTTTTAATATCATTCTGTTTTCTGAAAGTGGGCAATGGTTGAATAGTTAATTAATGGGTGCCATCCTCTCAGGCCCCTTTCCCCCATCTTTTTCTTTTAACCATACTTTCAGTAGACAAGTGTTAACTATCCAAATGCATGGTAGTAATAAGATGAAGAGTCAGGCATGGTCCAGGCTGTTTAGGAGTTTCCACCACAGTCTTATTAATGTGTCCTTGGTTGTGTCTTCATATCTCTCCTAACATTTTATGTTGGATCACTTCCTTCTTGGTTAGAAGCTTGCAGACTCCCACAGTCATTAGATCTTATTTATTTCATAGGTTTGATGAGGATTTTTCTGTCTCTTATTGTTGGATAGTGGATTTTGGCAGTAGCCAACAATAAGAGACATTGATGTTGAGTTAGATGACTCAACAGTGGATGTTGAGTTAGATGATGTTTCTTTCCAGGACTGAATTCTGTGTCACTTCTGATCACTTACTAAAATATGCAGTTAAAAAGTCAATCTATCCGCAAGATAATCAATTTATATAATGCTAATTAAGTTCATATTTGGGAGCATCTTTATTATATCTTATATTTGAAAATTTTCTTTGGATTTTTTAGATTTCAAAGGTTCTCTCTTTTTTCTTTACCTCTGGTGGAAAACCATGTCCAATCACAAATGTGAGTCCTTTGATCTAGGTTCACCTTGAAGAGTGGGTGGCTATGTTTAGGGTGTTATGAGGGGACAGGGACCTGACCTGACACAATGTTGTAGGACATAAATGATATTTAGAAGATTCTGGCCTTTAAGATGTTAAGAATTCCACTATGAAGAAACTCTTATGAAAATTCCTACAAAGATTTATATTAAGTAATTTTCAAATGGGAATTTCCCTTATCATTCTAGATTTTATTTTGAATTCTTAGCTCACATACCACATAGGTTCTGTGACCCATGATACAAGTAGATTTTTTTTCCTGATACAATAGTAAATTTTCCTCAGCTTATAAAAATTAAAAATAAGCTTAGTTAAACATCTGAGTGGAGAAAACACAAAATCGCATAGAATATCCTCTTATAAAACAAATATTTAAAGAAATAAGCATGTAGGAAATAGTTGGAATCTGTTCACTAATTTCTACCTTATTAGTAACACTTGACCATGATTTTATCATTACTATCCATCAGCATGTTTGTTTATTAACTCATCCAGAAGTATGTCTTTGTGACAAATATTTGAAATGATTAGGATTTACCTCCCGACTCTTCACAGCAATTTAGCATTCTAATGCTTCTTGGACTCTCTCAGTTATTAAATGGATGACATTTGTTTGCACTTCTGCATATCTGATTTTTAGTGCTTTTTCAGTATCGTCTCTGTCCCTATTGCTAAGAGCTGCTTTCTCAGTATTTAAGAGCTAAAGAAAAAAAGACGAGAGAAACAAACAATGTGGGGTTTTTCCACCCTGAAAATAGAGGATTATTGGTTATTTCTCCATAAAATGAAGTAATTTCCACATTATTAGTAAATAGGAGTTAAATATCCCGTCATCATCTACAAATAATCATCTCTAGTTAGATGTAATGGTTAGAGGAGCTTGGATCATACAATAATAACTCTCCTTGATAAGAGGTATCAGTTCACAAGCTAATTTTTATACAACTGTGTCCTGGAAGATTCATTTTTTTAAAATAAAATATAAAACAAAACAGCATCAGTGTCCAATTTTGAAATACAGACCTAACTATCTTGGTGAATTAGATTATCAGAAAAATGTGAAGAGAGAGCCAGTTGAGAACAAGGTAGGAATAGAGCCAAACATAGGGACAGAAATGTTAAAGTTTAGATATTACTTATCTCATAAAAGGAAAGCTGAAGAGGGTACAAGCATGAGGGGGAGAATTCAGGATGGGGGGGGAAACATGCTCAAAGATGCAGATGACTCTGTAGTAGAGTGGATATCTGAGACAGTTTGACCTCTTTCCAGTCTTTTCAGTGTTTCTCCCTCTATCCAATTTATTAGGACCTACCTATGTACTGACATATAAAAGAGATAGGAGAAACATCAGTCTCTGTCGCTTATTTAGCAAGGTTTATTGTTTAAAATAATGATAGAAATAATTTCCATTTATTGAGTGACATCTCAATGATGTATCAGTCACCTAATTTCCTTATCTGTTTAACTTCATTAAAATCTTATTTCAAAAACACTGTGAGGTACGTATTTCCCCAGCATTGAAGATGTAGATACTGATGCTCAGAGAAGGCAAGTCCGTGCCTGTGGCCATAGGGCAAGTAAGTGACAGATTGAGAACCCGAGACAAATCCATCTGATTCCAATCCCATGTTCTTGACCAAATGTTTTGATCATACTCTCAATGACACTGCATGTCAACATCTATTCACAGCTTCCTTGTCTGTCTTCTACTGACATACTTACTGGAAAAGACAATGAATATAATCAAAACCCAAATTATTAAGTGAATCTTTCTAATAATTAATTGTTTGTCAAAACGGTTTTTCTTTCAGTCCTTTTTAAGACAGATCTCAACTTCAATGTTTTAATTACATAAATTTGGAGTTCAATTCAAATCTCTCCAAGATTCAAACGAATAGATTAAGAAGCATAATGACTTTTGGAAAATATCCAGTTGTGATAAATCTGTCATGACCAACTAAAAGATACATCACATTAAAGAAGTAAACTTTGATGTTTTGCCAAGTATTAAAACATCAAATTTCCCTTCTGCTGCATTATGTATACTTAAGAAATGTTGATGATAGGGCTATTTTAAAGGCTCTGAAACATCCTTTTTTGGAAATATTTGTTTCTGTAGTGATTTTAAAATGCTAGCAACTCAAATGTTGATTTTAAAACCCTTGTGATATCATGAAAAGGTTGAACTTCAAAATTTAACTTGTGGAACATTTATTCTTATGGACAGAGAATTTAGGTAGAAACCCTGAACTTGGCACGGTTAACTTGACCTGCAGCAAATTTTCCACTCTCTCTGAGCTTTAGTGTCATCACTTGTATATTTATCAAAATAATACTGTCTTCACAGATTTGTTGGTAGAATCAGTGAGGTCATGAATCAACGTGTCTTGTAAATTGCAGATGCTCCATTATGCTTTTCATAAAGAATTGCTGTGCACATTAAATGAGATAACTGGACACTGTGATCACTCAATACAGGTATGTGACTCTCTTCCCCAGATAATTTTTTAAATTCTGGTAGCACATTGGTCTTAAAATTCTCACATACAGACCTAAATTCTTGTGAAATGAACACCATGTTGACATTAACAATTACTACTGTTATTTATTCATTAGTTTATTAATGCATTCATGAAATACTTATTGATTAATCACTAGGTTCCAGGTATTATCTAACATCCAGATAAAAACTGAAATATCATTAAGTTTTTTTTCTATTAATTGAAGATATCTAAGTAGTTGGACAGATGCCAACTCAAATCAACTGGAAAGGGAAATTGAGACTGGAGGCATTTCCAGAAATACTGTGATTAAACTAACACTAGTGGTTTCCTAAATCATACAAACTTTTTCTTAACAGACTCAATTACCCTTAAATTATTTTACAGTACTCATATTAATGGATAATACTAGTTTGGGGAGTATTATGCCATTGAAAATATCTCCTGATATAAGTTGTCATTGCTTGTGTAAAATTTCTTTCATTGATGGAAATGGCTAGCGTGCCATGTAAGGCAACATCAGTCTAAAATAGAAATAGATTCCTGACTTAAACAATTGCTACATATTGTAGTTATTACATTCTGGTTAAATACTCCTCTTTCTCTTACAAAAGCTATTCTTTGACTAGACTTGCCTAAAAATGGGGGTGCCTGTGTGGCTTGGTGGGTTAAGAGTCTGCCTTCAGCTCAGGTCATGATCTTAGGATCCTGGGATGGAGCTCTGCAGCAGGAAGTCTGCTTCTCTCACTCTCTCTCTCTGCCCCCTCCTCCCTAGTTGTGCTCTCCCCCTCTCTATTTAAAATAAATAAAATCTTTAAAGAAATAAAAAAATAAACTTGCCTAAAAATGTATAACACTCTGTCCTGTAGAGCAGTATTTTACTATGTAGCTACAACAGTTGAGAACAGTGATTTACCTAGATTATCCCTAGTATATAGATTTGAACCTATTAGATGATCCATCTTTCATCAGATTAAATATCTATGGGGCCTCAACTCTTATTAAAATCCATGGCATTAGAGAAATCTAACCTTTTGGAGTGATCTCCATAATGGACACTTCTTACACACACGTGCATTTCATGTCTTTCTTTATAATCCTTAGATTCATGTATTGCTTTACTGAAACTCAAGCTAAGCCTATTTAATTTCCCTGTGGGTCTACTGAGGTAATTTTACCAGTTTAAATATTTCCTAAATAGTACTGCTTTTGATTTCAATGAAACTTCAAAAGATATTCCTTAGTTTATTGTTCTAAAATTTAGTCACTCAGCCGTGTTTGGTCTATTCAATAATCTAGTGACTTTGTGCATTTTTATCTCATCCTCCTCTTGGCCCTTATCATTCCAGATTTATGATATCTAATTATTTTTGGCCTTTCCTCACAGAAACCTCAACTTCCCCTTCATTATCTTAACTTTTCTTCCATAGACTTTCCCAGCTTCATTATTTATTTATTTATCTCTTGATTCCAGCAATGTGAAACATATCCATAATTTTTGTTATTGTTTTGAATAAGCAAATAGATGTCTAGAAAGTTTCTAGAAATTGTCTTTTAATTTTTTCTATAAAGTTTGTAAAAAGACAGTTACCAGCACTTTGCTAACATTTCTATAATATAACTTCTCTTTTACATTCTAACAAATTTGATAGAGACACAGGAAATTTCAGAAAACCTGAAAGGATGAAACCCTGACACTCACTAGAGATGGTCAAACTCAGGCTAACTGATCACTTAAGAGAATCTAAACAGTGTTCACGGAACAACCTGTCTCATTCCACACTTAATTAAACAGATGACAAAGTGAAATCTTGAAAATTTCAAATTCCCTCATCTTTTGGATGATTAAAATGCTAATCTTATGAAAGTTAACTTAGGGAAGATTTACCAGGCTGTGTGATTGAGGAGAAAGATGGCCTATGAGGGGGCGCCTGGTTGGCTCAGTGTGTTAAAGCCTCTGCCTTCAGCTCAGGTCATGATCCCAGGATCCTGGGATTGAGCCCCACATCAGGCTTTCTGCGTGGCAGGGAGCTTGCTTCCCTTCCTCTCTCTCTGCCTGCCTCTCTGCCTACTTGTGATCTCTGTCTGTCAAATGAATAAATAAAATCTTAAAAAAAAAAAAGATGGCCTATGAGCCTCAGCATGAGCAACAATACTCCAAGAGTAATGTCATTCAAAGAGAGTTAGAGAATTCTTGGCTCTGGATATTGAACCAATCTAAAACAGGGACTTTATTATCAGTAGAACCCATTCCCTGAATGTATTCATCTAATATGTTGCTTTGGACATGCTGTAATTCCTAACTCTGAAATTCTGTAACTCAATGAGCCTTAGTAACTCACTGTTCCCAGTACAAACTTAATGTCTTTGTTTTATGCATTAGATTGATGATTTTCTTTTTTACCACGTATAAGTCGCCATGTATAATCACATGACATTAGAGAAATTAGAACTCTCTTTCTAGAGGTGACAAAGTTGGGTCACTTAAATTTAAATAAAAGGCAGAATATGGCAAGTGCATAATAGAGGTGTAAGTAAAGGGCTGTGTAGTTTAAAGACAGAAACTCACAGAACTGAGTGGATTCATAATGAATAGAACTTCAAAAGGCAGAGTGGAAGAGGTTTCCAGACAGTGCAAGCTACATGAATGAAAGAGCAAAGGCATATTTTAGTGAACAGCAAATCATCAACCGTAGCTAGATATTAGAGGACTGGTGCTTACAAGTTGGGTGGGAGTCAACCCTAGAAACTAAGATGAATTTAACCTAACTATTAAGCCATGGAGTGGATTTAAAAAGCCAGGATATAGCTGACTGGAGTAAAGAAGTGGAAGTGTTGGTGGGCTGAAGGGTTTTGTATTTTGGCAGGGAAATTTCCAAGTGTGAGATCTTGGAGGGGGTACGGCTGTTGAATGACAGAGTGAATGCTTCGGGGTTACTGTGAGCTCAATACTCTTTATCTTAGAAGGGTGTTGAATTACAGCTAGGGGGTGTGATAGTGCTGTCTTGTCTTGATACCTTTGATCTCAGAGACTTCCAGCTTCATTGATGTGTGTGTGTGTGCACGCGCACGTGCACATTTATATACTTGATTTTCATTTTTAACTTTGAAAACATAGAAACCTTCTAGCTATGGCTAAAAGAAAAATTAAAGAAACAAATGAACCTATTTGCTGATTTCCGAGACTATAGGTGGACTTACGGTTTCAGCACCAATATTTTGAAAAGTGCTTGGAAGTCATCACTCCCATCCTTACACAAGAGGAAGGCAAAGAAAGTGAAAGTCAACAACTTTTCTAGAACCCATCAGAGAACTCAAGTCACAGGACAATCTGACACACTAAAACCTGGAGAGGTAGCTAAGTCCAGAGAGGCATAACCAATATCTGCTTCCCTAGCAGAGAAGTCGCGTAAACCGAGTTCCCTATAACAGCAGTGAATTACAGCTGAGAGCTGCAAAAGTTAGAATGTCTTTCAGGAACAATACTTAGGGAAGCCCAAGTCAAGAGAGGAGACAAGAATCAAGGATACTAGGGGAATTTCAAGCCTCTGTCACCTATGGTAACAGCATGTACTAAAGATAGCTGAACTTCTGAACTGGTTAATCAAAAATCTCACACTACAGGCCTATTTCTCTCAGTTCCTATTATCTGATATATTATGTTTAACTACAACAAAACAAAGCAACTTATAAGGCACAGGAAAACTAAGGAAAAAAAAAAAAGCAGTCCGAAGAGACAAAGCTGGCACCAGAACCACATTCAGATATGACAAAATTGCTGGAGTTAATCAGACTCAGATAGTCATGCTTTATCACTATTTGGCATTACTAGTCATTCCCTGAGGTTTACGTGCCATGAATCCTAAATCATGTGCAAAGCACTGATAATTAAAAAGTAAGACTCTTAAAAGCTACAAGTATATGAACTCCTGTATGCATGTAGAAACATCACAGAAAACAAAGTCCAAAGTCCTACCGAGAAATCATACACCTGCTTCCCTACAAAACAGTGATCTGAAAAAAAGGCCAAAATCTCGGAGAAGCCAGACTGAAGTTCTAGAGTATAATCTGGTTGTGTTTGCTGTCCTCAGCTTTTTTCTTAAATGCTGGTGTGGGGGAGGGTGTGGTGTAGAGGGGAAAGGGAAGGAAATGATGCATTTGGCCTGTTGTAAAGCTAGATTTGTCATCACTTTCAGTGGTTTAGAATCGTGAATCCAATATAGTTATCAACACATAGGAAAGGGTTTATATTTAATACTGCTTTCCCTGGAAACCTCCAGTTTTTCCAGCTAAGATTTGTCCTATTACTCAGTTGTTTTGATTCACTATGATTTATTGCTGAGCTCATGAATCATTTGTCTCTCCTATATAAGAAAAAAAAAATCCTTTCTGTTGATTTCCATTCTATGCCAGTGGCCGTGCGTGGCTCACTAAGATGATAACCTCAGCCATAAGCCATAAGCCTGAGACTCGAGAGACTGATGTGTAGGGTACAATGACAGGAATTCAGGTTAGCATGTAGCAGAGTTGTTATTTCCCCAGAGATACTTGTGTGGAAGACAAGGGAAACGCACTGACGTTATTAGTGATGTATTTATAACAGTCGGCACTCCCACCCTGGGTTCCTTTGTTGAACTGCCACTGTTATTTCCATAAAAATCACACCAGGCTGTTTCAAGTTTATACAAATGATTTACTGCCACACTTGCAAGAGTGAGAAATGGTTCTTTAAAATGAACATTTACTTGAAAGAAAATTTCAAACAAGTCCTATGGGGATGCAGGATAGAGAACACAATTTAAGACCATGCTTAAAAGCCTCAACATAATTATGGTAAGCTTTTCTAAATAAAAAGACACTCTATTAAAATCAAAATTGCTAACAACTCCAAGTGTGACAGATTAAAGGATATGTATTTAAACTGGGATTTATTTAAGCCCTTTGTTTTCGTGACCACATGTATAGTAATAATGACACTAATGATAATTTCATTGATTTAATGCTGTCTTTATATTCATTTAAGAATAAAGAGGTTGGGTTTTGGGTTTTTTTGTTTGTTTGTTTTGCTTTGTTTTTTTAAAATTGGATTTCCTATCTGGATAACGAACTCAAAATTTTTTTATAGAACTTTCTAAACCTATGTCTGCCAACAATATCTATTGAATTTCTTACTTTCTTTTTCTTTCTTTCTTCTTTTTTTTTAACTTCTTATTTTCATTTTTTTTTTTAAAGATTTTATTTATTTATTTGACAGAGAGAGATCATAAGTAGGCAGAGAGGCAGGCAGAGAGAGTGAGAGGGAAGCAGGCTCCCTGCCGAGCAGAGAGCCCGATGTGGGACTCGATCCCAGGACCCTGAGATCATGACCCGAGCCGAAGGCAGCGGCTTAAACCACTGAGCCACCCAGGCGCCCCAACTTCTTATTTTCTTAATAGCAATTAGAAAGGAGTGGTTACTGGTGGTGAGAGAATACTTAACTGTTTTTGTCCTAAGAATATCTAAGCCTTACCTGGACTACTCAATGGTGTCTTCCAAGTCACACTTACTATTACATTCAGTGATCAACTAGTCCAATTCGCCCAAGTCTCTGATGTTCTGGATAAAAATCTTCTAGAAAGGTGGAAATAAGATTTGCTTTTGACTAAAGTACATTTCTTTTGGGTTAAAAAAATTTTTTTTAGAATAGAGTCAATGGTGTGGAAATCATATACTTGGGTTTGGGAGTCCAAGAAATTTGGCTCAAATCTCTGTTCTAAAAATAGACTTTAACTTAGGTTGGACACCCACATGGCCTCCCAGAGGTCCATGTTCTTACTGAAGCTTGGGAGTAATTGCACGGTGTAGTGCTTGGTACCTGAGAAGGTGCTCAATATCAGTTACTTCTGCAATTCCCCTGCCTTTATATGGTACTGGTTTTTAAGGAGATTTTCAATGGATGATAGATAATGAGGAAGCCTGAAGGAGTTCACATTAATAGATAGCTTCTAGCTTCTCAATGAAGTGGGAGCTTATCAAGACTATATTGGGGTGCTTGGGTGGCTCAGTCAGTTAAGTGTCTAACTTCAGCTCAGGTCATGATCTCAGGGTTCAGGGCTCTAGCCCCATATGGGGGGGGGGTTCTGCTCAGCAGGGGAGTCTGCTTCTCTCTCTGCCCCTCCCTCCTTTCTTTTTCCTTCCCCATTCCCTCCCCCTCCCCCTGCTTGCTCTCTCTCCTCAAATAAAAAATATTTTAAAAACAAAAAAATAAATAAATTTGGTGTAATGAAGATTGAAATAAAGTTTAGAATAGCTACTGTGGCCCTGTCTATGTGAGTTAAGCATCTTTATTTTACGAATATTGATGTTCTGGTTTCTTTTGTTCAATCTCAGGAATTGTGGGAGTCATGACTCTACATTTTACTGCTAAGAAAACTACAGTCAAATTGTTGGTGAGTTGGAATTAATGAAAGTGGAAGTCAGAGCAGAAATTGGGCTTTATTATTTATAGTGTTCTCACAAAGATGAAAAAGTATACTTTTGGAGGTAAGACATAGTGGTTGCCACTGTTTTTCATTGTATTCATTTGTTCCCTCATTTATTTAGTAAACTTGATAGTTCATTTCTTTTCATCAGTGAATAATGTATCCATCGTACCAGTTTGTTTACCCATTCACCCATTGGAGGCCATCTTGTTTGCTTCGATGTTTTGACAATCATGAATAAATCCACTGTAAACACGCATGTATAGGTTTTTGTGTAGATGTAACTTTTCTATTTATTTGAATAATTACCAAAGAGCATGATTGCTGGATCACCTGGTAAGAGTATGTTTAGTTTTGTAAGAATTATCAAACTGTCTTCCAAAGTAGCTGCACCATTTGGCATTCCCATCAGCAGTAAATAAGAATTACTGTTGCTCCACATCCTCACCAGCAAGAATAAGTATTGAGAGTAAGAATGAGAAAGTATCTCAGAGTTATCTGAGCACAAAAGTGCAGGGAATGAGACTAGGAGAGAGCTGGTTGGAAGAACATGGGGTGCTTTGTAGCTGGATCAGGTAGAAAAGAAATGAAAAGTGAACAGAGTGGAAGAGCTTGTTGGATCTTGGGTCAAGGACCATAGTCTTTAAAAAGCCCTATGAATGGGTGAATGGAGAAAGCATTTTGAAGTGAAAGAGGTAGGGGAACAAGAAGAGTAATTCAGAGATGCTAAAGGAAGAGTTTACAAACAAAAGGGAAGGGAATGAGGGAGAGGGAGCTTATTAAATTGTGTGTGGAAGTCACGCCCAGACTACAAAGAGGTTTTCAAAGTAGCCTATGAACACATAAATTCCAAGGTTGTTCATAAATTTTCCTACGTCTTTGTCTATTTGAGCAACCAAGTCTTCAAGAAAAGCAAAGAATGGTAAAGCCCATATGCAAAAGCCAATTTAACTTGATATAAAGTACTGTAATATTTATCATTTCTAGAGTACAAACATTCTGTATGAATCTTTTAATGAAGACAGAGACCCACTATTTGATAATATGATTGCAATTTAAAGTACAAATCCAACTATACCCTGAATCTCATGACACCCTGGACCTAAGATTTTTCTTTTTTAAATCTTATCAAGGGGCCCTTGTATTGCTCTGTAGATTGATATTGTATACCCAGTTACATTGCTGACTTTCATGGATGTGCTGCAGAGGTCTTGGCCCCAGGCAAACTGCATTCCTTCGAGGTTAACCCAAGTAGGGCTTTCTGGAAAGCACTGTACAAGGGATAATGGCCCCAAAGTAAATGCTTAGGGAGCCAGTCAGCTCAACACTTTCTAGGCAGCCTTAGTTTTCATCAGGCAAAAACATCTCAAAAGGGCACTTAATTCCAAGCTGTAAGAGAAAGAAATAAAAATATCTATCTTACATTTTTTTCATCATCTTTATTATTTGTTCATTTATCTTTAGAGATACTTGGAAACAACCAAAAAGTAAAAAACTACCTGTATGTAATATCTCAAAATTATAGAATTTATCAGGTTTGGTTTAGATTTAATGCCAAAAAGTAGATCGAAGAAAGCAAAGAACTCTATTTGGTCCCTTCATTTTGCATATTCAAATGACCAGTTCCTCAGTAATTGACACCTCATGTTGGTCAAATTAAAGAAATACCATAGACCTATTAAGATACTTATTAAGATAAGATGTGTGTGTATACATACATATATATATCTTTTATAATCTGCTTATTTATATATATAATCTATATAATATAATTTATATATCTGTCTAACATATATAATCTGCTTATATGTATCTCTATATATCCATGTATATTATAATATGCTTATTTCAATGTCCAAAAATTAAATAATTATTCAGGGAAATGAATCAATCTTATGAGACTTATAGAATTAGAATACATAGAGAGGAGAAAGATTGTCCATGTGTAACAAGAATGAATGGCATTTTTTGAAGAATAAAGAAACTGGACTTTCTAGAATCTGTTGGGTTAGACAGAAGTGAAATAAAGAGTTTGGACCAAAAGGGTGGGAAAACTTTAAAAATAAGACAGAGGAATTTACATACAGAATATCCTTAAAATGTTTATCAGTTTTAGAATAGCATAAAGCATAACACGACTGTTGTAGAGGGATGGACTTGGGGAGATGTTGAAATAAGGGGTACTAGGTAGGAGTTGATTGCAGGAATCTAGGGACCAAGTAATAAATAACTTATTTAGAGGGATGGGTAAAATAAAAAAGAGAAGACAGACTTAAGAATCAATTTATAGAAAAAAAAATTAGTTGTTTTCAACTTTCTTTTAAATTGGTATTAACTAAAAAATGTATGGTCATGTTTTTTCATGTGTACTATTTTTAGAAACTTCATATTGTGGAGAATTTCACACCTACACAAAAGCAAAAGAAGATTATAATGAGCCCCAATAAATCCATCACCCAGCATCAATATGCAACCAGTCCTGCCCGTATATAGCTCCACCTACTGCTCCCTTATTTTTATAAATAATTTGCCACACTAATATTTAACAGTGATCACAATAAATTGTACTCAACTTCTGCTTCAAAATATTTTTGCATTTTTATTATTTTCTAAAATTTATCAAAGTTGTAAAATAAGTGTTTTAAATATACAGTGCATATTCTCATTTTAAATAAACAATGGCTGAAGAAACTACTAACCATTCAATAGTCCTAGCTACATAGATGGAACTTAGAAAAATTCAAGGAAATGGCTTAAGTTTCTTCTATTTGGGATCAATAACACTATTTTATGGAATATGTAATTACAGGTTAGAAACCTCCATCTATAGCTAATGGAGATGCCTTGGAAGTACAGGCCGTCAGTGAACATTTACTCAACAGACCATTGAAATAAAAATAAAAATGGAGTTCAAATAATGGCTGAATTTAAACAAATGACCATATAACCACTGGTGTTACAACTGAGGATAGTTTTAGCTGGGTGTAAAGAATAGAGTATAATTAATAAAAACCACCAGAAGTAATAAAGGGATATATTTATTCTGAAAACTGCAACATCATCTCCATTTAGAGTTGAAGGCATTGTGATCAGAAAATTTCTTTAATGGTGAAGATTTCAGCTAACAGTGATTTGATAGCAGAACAAGGATTATATCTATATTTTTTTGTTGTTGTTGCCAGAACAAAGGGTCACACATTTAGATTCCTTAAAACAGCACAAATTTATTGTTATACAGTAAATTAGAAGTCTCACTGGGGGCTCAAATCAAGATGATAGCAGGTCTGTGTTTCTTTCTGGAGGCTCTAAGAAAATTACTCTTTGCCTTTACTGGCTTCTAGAGGCTTCCCTCACTCCTTGGCTAGTTATTCCTTCCTCCATTTTCAAAATCAGCAAGGATGAATAGAATCTTTTTCAAATCACATCTCTCATGTCCCCTTATCTATCTCTTCTACATTTACTGACACATGCAATTAGATTGAGACCATCCAGATAATTCAGGATGATTTGCAATCTCAAGGTTCTTAATCTTTGTCATGTCTACAAGGTCTCTTCGGCCATGTAAGAGTACATAGTCATCAGTACCAGGGACTAGGACATGAACATCTTTGGGGAGCCATTGTAGACCACAACAATAGCGTCTTTGTGATTCGGATGAATACACTTTTTCTAGTCAATATGGATTCATTTGTAATACTATAATATTGATAACATTAAACAATGAATTCTGTCAGTACAGACTGGATGATGTGTATGCATTTTGTTTAAACATGAATCTACTGCTCTAGAAATTTTGAGTCACTGTAAGTTTCCTTCGAATTGCATCTTAAGTGTTCTCCTCTAGTCCTACTGGGGGAACTAAGAAAGAAATATACTTTTAGAAGGAAAGTCTCTTTCTCACCATGGGCTTTGAGGTTTGGAAGGCAATGGATTCATGTGCTACAAAAAGCAGATTTAACAGACAGGTATTTTAACATATTCACTAGATGTAAACAGTTAAATCTTAGCATTTATAGACATAAGGGTCAGGATTCTGACTTTTTTTTTTTTTTTGTCCTGAAAGTCAGTACTAACTAGTAATTTACAATTTTACAATTTTATTTAGGCATTAAATTCTATGAAACTGAGAAGCAAAAGCATCTCTAAGTCTGTAATGTGGGGATAATAATACTATGTAGGCCAGAAGGTGATTCTGATATATGACCTAGAGTAAGAATCATTGGTTTAGCCCAGAATTAAATCAGAATGTTCATGTTGGAATGTTGGTGTCAGCCATTTTTAAAACTCCCTTAGGGATCCCAAAATGTAGCCAATGTTGAGAACCTTTGCTTTGTACTAAGAAGTCTAAACGAGTTCTGAAGATGTTCTACAAGGCTTTCAAGCAACGAGCCATCCTGAGGTGAGGGCTGTGGTGGAAGAACTCCATGTACATGTGAAGATTTATGCTCAAGTGTGTTTTCCAAAATACTGCCATCTTCCTACTTTGTTCCCATCTGATCTGAGTGCTTTGAGGGGGTGCAGTATAGAATATATACTTACAAGATGGCTGTGCATTGCTTGCAGCTGAAGGGCAATATTCATGGGGGCAAAGCATTGTTCAGGGGAGGAAGAACTACACGATCCTCAGCAGGTACTCCGAATTACTGATGAAGGGACATGAAGAAGAGCATGAATAATATAGGTCCTTCTGTAGTTAAGTCTCTTTTTTGTCACCCTTGAGTCTCGTGCAGATTTGCTGTCACCTATGTGCTTTTTGGCCCCCGAGCTGCTCTCATGAATAGTAGGAGGAAAAAATTAACACCAGAAAGAAAAAATAAATAAGTACTGAAAGAGAAAGGAGGACTTGATGAAAGATGGATCACTATACAGATGATTAAGAGCCCTGAATTACGTGAGTATCATGACTTCTGATCAACTGACTCTTAGCCATTTTCCCATGTTCTGGATGACTCTGAGAATCTGATGAGAGCTATGGATCTTTTTTCCAAAAAAAATTCACATGTCCTCAGGCTCAAAAAGTTTTGCTTATCATTTTCTTTACAGTCCTTCTGTAATCATCACTAGACTGCCAGTCTTCATAACTTCAAATCACTGGCTACTTTTCCTCACCCTCATTCTACTACTAGCTGTTGCGGTGCAAAGTGTCGGAAGCCAAGAATGTTTTGATCTTAGCTTTTGTGAAAGGTAAGCATTAGAGATAAGTATGAACACTAGTCAAAAATACTCTTTTCATGTTTCATGTTTCTCACCCTTTTTGAGGAGGATGAGAAAGCCTCAGAATCCTGTAGTTGTGTGTAGGCAGAGTGATCAAAGCTTAGAACAGGAGGAGAAACAGTCAAGTGAGGAAAGAAGGCAGAGATGAGAATAACCAGAGAACTGGGTGGAGGCTTAGTAAATATAATTCTGTTATCATCCAGAACTCCAGGATCCTTTAAATGTGTCCTGGAGGTTCCAGCAACCCGAGTAGCAATCAGGAGAGCAAAGCAAAGGCAAACCAAACTTCGTTCTTTTAGCTCCTTTAGTGAAAAGCAGGAGTGGTGAGGAAATAGATTATTGATTTGCGTGTGTTGGAACTATTGTGCCTGGAATCATTAAACAGACAGGGAGAACATGAGAGGGGGAAATGTAAAGAACGAAATATTGAAAATGGGCTTTTATTTTATTATTTTTTAAAAGATTTTATGTATTTATTTGACAGAGAGAGAGAGAGATCACAAGTAGGCAGAGAGGCAGACAGAGAGAGAGAGAGGGAAGCAAGCCCCCTGCTGAGCAAAGAGCCCGATGTGGGACTCGATCCCAGGACCCCGGGATCATGACCTGAGCCGAAGGCAGAGCCTTAACACACTGAGCCACCCAGGTGCCCCAAAATGGGCTTTTAAAATGTAATCAGGAAATGCTTTGGTAAAGAACGTGATGGGATTGCTTGATCATAATGACCATATGGGGCTGAGTAAGAATCCGGCCTCCAGGACACAGGGAGGATGGACTTGCCTGCCCCAGGAAGTATTTCTTAATGTGCTCAATTTGAGGACATTGAAGTGGAGCTCCTCCCCAACTCAGTCTAGTCTATCCTAAAGTTGCACAAACTACATTGTCCTGACATCAGTATATATTTTTCTCCCCACTACAGTGCAAACTTCTTTGTGCTATCCCCTACCCTGTATCGAGAGCAATGCTTAACTCATAGTAAGTGCCAATAAATGTTTCTCTTCAATGGAATGGAATTTACTCAAACCAGATTTTAATGATAAAATACAACCTCTTGCAACAAGCATTTCTCAAAATGATATTATTCAGAATGCACAAAATAAACTCTCAAGCAATGAAATGCAATTTTAAATAAAAATGTAGGAGAAATGTCCCATGGATGTCCTTTGGAATGCTTTTCTCATAGTCTCCTAAAAATAAAATTTGGAACTTCTTTATGCAGTTGGTCTTTTAACATAGATAAGCGTAGATCTGGCCGGAGTTGTTGTGCAATACAATTACTTTCCTATCTTAGATATTTATGTTTTCTTCTGAGAATGTCTAGTTGAAATGGTGACATTTGTGCAGTTTATTAACAGTCAACTACATATATATTGAAGTAATATTATGTAACTCTAAATAGTTTGAATTCCCAAAGGAACAACAAAGATTTTTTTGGATGACATGTCTTATTATTCAAGGCTCTTAGGAAATCTTTAAATAGTCCATCCACTAGCAAATGTGGCTTAAAAATACTTGTTTGTATTTTAAATGTCTTTCCTTTCCAAAGAGATACTGAATTCACATTGAACATCTGTTTTCTGATTAAAAAGTCATCCAAGCGTATTTTCATATAAACGTGAGACAAAAAGATGGGTGTGCCATAGGCAGTTCAAGTTCATTCTCTCAGTTCATCAAGAATTGTGTCTGAACTCAGATAAAAGATTGCCTGATGGTGGTATTGCCTTCTATTAAGTCAAATACTATATCAATTAAAGTCTTAAAATAGAAAATAAGCAATTTTCTCCCATCTACTTGCCTACTGTAATTAAATCATCTATTTTTAAAATTGTGAATGGTACTTTACCAGAAACCTATGTTTAGCAGCCCTCTGTTACAGTAAACAACATTAAGAATATTTGTTTATTGGCTATAGATAAAGGAATTCTATTTTCTTTAGAGTAAGAAGATGTTCCTGTGAAGGAAATAGTAACAACAGCTCATTTTCACTGTACTTTTCCTTCCTAATATGCTTTAGATATATGATTTTATTTGATATTATAAAAACCCTGTGAAGCAGATTATACCCTCCCTTCCCTCAGTTCACTAGTGAGAAAAATGAGTTCAAAGACTCATTCACTCATTCATTCAACAGATATTCACTAAATTTTTATTTTGTATTAGACAAGTGCCAGGCAGGGACTGGAAAACAGAAAGTTGAACAAGACAGACATGCTCTCTGCCTTTATGTAATTTATGTATTGGAGATAGAGACAAGTAAGGAAGTAAAAATAATTATAAGAATAAATGAAACAAGATGGAATTGGGAGGGAGACAAACCATAAATGACTCTTAATCTCACAAAACAAACTGGGGGTTGCTGGGGGAGGTGGGATTGGGAGAGGGGGAGGGGGCTATGGACATTGGGGAGGGTAAGTGCTATCGTGAGTGCTGTGAAGTGTGTAAACCTGGCGATTCACAGACCTGTACCCCTGGGGATAAAAATACATTATATGTTTATTAAAAAAAAAAATTTTGGAAGGGGAGGCGAACCATAAGAGACTATGGACTCTGAAAAACAACCTGAGGGTTTTGAAGGGTCAGGGATGGGAGGTTGGGGGAACAGGTGGTGGGTAATGGGGAGGGCACGTTTTGCATGGAGCACTGGGTGTTGTGCAAAAAGAATGAATACTGTTACGCTGAAAAAATAAATAAAATGGAAAAAAAAATTAAAAAAAATAATTATAAGTTGTATTATTACAAAACAAACAAAGAGAATGCATTTCGGGAGATAAGGAAGAGTGGAGAATGATCTTAAATAGGACAATTAGCCAAGGCTTTTGGTCACATAATCAGCCAGTCCTTGGTGAGTCATGGCCATTCTCACGTCTTCTGTCTCCTGAGCTGGTGCTGTGTTAACTGCTATACACTGCTAGATGGATACAATTGTGAACGGCTCCTGAAAACTAGTTGGGCACTTTGGGAAATGACGTTCTTTTTTTTTCAGGTTCCACATCCCCCTCGAAGTTGAACAGGCAGGAGGAACAGGAAGCAGACTTCCCTCACCTGTCCATAGTTTGGGACACCTTTAAAGTTATGATATCTCCCTGGTCCCTGAAGTAGGAGAGTTTGACATTTGTCTCAACAGAAGCACTCAGTTCTGTTTCTGTTCTGGGTAACAGAGTCTGTCCTGGTTAAACAGCTACAACATAATTGGGCCTTTCGTGTCCTTACCCCTCTTTGGTAAGTATTCCATTTTGTCATGCATTTTCCACATTATGAAAATATTTTCAGGTTAAGTGAGAATAAAAGATAAAGTATCTTTTATCTTTTATCTATCACAAGTTAATCAGTCAGGTCTATGGTCAAACTAAGAGTAGAAGCTAAATTTACACACTCAGGATTGCTGTTCGCAAAGTCCATTTATTTTTTCCCAACAGAGTCGGGAAAGCAGCTGAGCAACATGGAATTCCAGTTTTTCTAGAGGGTTGTTATAACGACAGGAGTTTGGTACAATACTGTCTATTTACTCCTCTCAACACTTGGTTACCTCCCTCGTGACCCTATGGAGCCTGAGGTAATGCATTCTGCATGGTAGCTTGGGTCTGAGAAGATTCTAAGAACTTGCTGACAATTATGCATTGTGTTTCATTATTTATCACACTGGAGTAACGTGAATCCCTCTGATGTCCACTGCAGGCTGATCTGAGGCCCACGTTCACAAGGGAAGTCATGAGGAATCTTATCCTGCTTTCAAAGCCTCCTCCTCCTCTGCCACTTTCATTTTATTCAGTAAGGATAATAGTAGTAGCTTTTACAACTGAAAACTACCATCTTGTGTCTACAAACTTGACTCTGTTTTAACCTAGTGTGCTTGCTGTATGTTACGCACCTCGTGTTATCAGAAATTTTGGATATTTGCTCTGGAAAATTTTAACGACTTCAAAGTGTAACTGAGTAGCCCGAAATATTTCTACGGGGTCAGCTGCATTCCACCAACACCAGAAGCCTGCGCATATCTGGCGTTGTAAATAAATAAGGGACATGATGTTTGAAAAAACGTGGTTTTTCCTGACCTGTGCAAAATCGATTGGAATGTTTCTGTAACATTCCTGCTTGCCTTTTTAAGCTATGGATTAAGGCAAAATTCCAAGACTTTTCAGGAACTGATGTCTTCATTTTCTAGTGAGTTTGTGAAGCTCATTAAAAATTGATATAAAAGTTGAGGAAAGAACATTTGCTTTATTTAAAACTTTCTAAAGTCAATAATAAAACAAAATTGTGTTTCTATGCATGCTCACTGAGTTTGGGTGTTTGAAATTTAGAGAGCTTAAAATTCTAGGTCCACCAAAAAAACAATGAATGTCAAATATAAGAAATGAACAGGTTCTAGAATATTTCAGGGCACTGGTGGGATTTTTTGGGTAAAAGGGAGGCTATGGAGTGTACCCCCATAAGTGCAAATTGACTGTGGGGATATGATATGGATTGTTCTCCGGTAGCAGGGACCAACTGAGGAGTGCTCTGTTGAGGGTAATGGAGGATGGCAGAGTGTTGGGTTTGAGGAAGCAGGTGGAGTGAGGCATGAGGATGTCATTCAAGGGGGACAGAGAGTGAGTTGTTAAGATGGAGTGTTAGAGCCACTACATCTGAGAACCATCCAAGGCTGTGTGACCAGGAGATAAAGGGATGCTGTGAGGGGTCTTCTTGTCTTGCTGCCCCTGCAGTCAATTCTCCATACCCCACCCGGGGGCCAAATGAATAAGTCAGTTCAAGTCATTTCTCTGCTTAGGACTTTTCAGTGCCTTCTGGTAGGTGATACAGTCTAAATATATTTCCAAATATTAACTGCAGATAAATTTCTAGTTCCTTGTCACTGCCTAAATGATATGTCCTGGTGAGCTTTCTAACCTCCTTTCCTATCCTTCCCCCACCCGACTCCAATCACACTGACTTCCTTGCTGATCCCCGAACATTAATCCTTCCATGGGGCCTTCTTCTTGCTGCACCACACTCTACTCCCCCAGAGTAAAATGTGCTACCCCCAGACTTTTGACTGTCTTAACC
Organism: Meles meles; assembly: GCF_922984935.1. NCBI lineage: Eukaryota > Metazoa > Chordata > Mammalia > Carnivora > Mustelidae > Meles > Meles meles. The sequence goes on from NC_060079.1 coordinate 56,104,647, forward strand.
CCCAACTTCATTAAAGTCTTTCTTCTTATGTCTTCTCTTTAGAGAGGGCGTCCCTATGAACACACTCTAAGATAATCTCTCTACACCTTAGGTCTCTATTCCCTTATACCAATTAATTTGTTTTCAGTTTTATATTTTCTATTATGCTATATGTCTATTAATAAGACTGTTAGTTTTCTTGTTGAAATCTGTAGTCCTAACACTTAAAACAGTGCCTGATACATGGTAAATTCTTGATAAATACTTGTTAATCACTGAAAACATGGATATCTGTTTAGTCAAAGATAAGGGAAAGTAACATGGCAATTTGGGCCATGACATTTGTAGTAAAGAGAATCATGAGAAATGGGGTAAAGAATGAGGTATAGAACAGTAAGAATAGCTCAAGAAACTAAATTTTGGAATAATAAGTAAGTTAGAATGTGCTCTAGAATGAGCTAGGAATATGAGATCCATAGATTACAGCGTCCGATTGTCAAGCATAAGGAATTCCCTGTAAGGCATGCACAATGCCTAGTCCAGCGACATTCTGATTTCTTTTTTTCTTAAAACATTGTATTTGCTTTTCTCACATGAAAATCCATTTGTTCCCATGTATCCCAAGGCAAACACAAGATATCTTTTATGATTTTGGTTAAATTTGGGAAATATTGTTGTTTGGGTCTTTCTGATTTCCTCTGCAATTGTTTTTCCAAGGTAGTTGGGAGAAAAAGAGGAGGAGAAGAGGGAGGGAGGAGGAGGTGGGAAAGGGACTGGGAGAGAGATGGATTTCACTTTCCTTCTTTGATCCAGAGTAGCAAGATGGCTTCCAGCAGGAATGTCTGGAAAGAGAAACAGGAAGCTGGAAGTTGAGGGAAGATGGGTGGAGATGAATGTCTTCTCTGAGAAAGTGGGAGAGAGGCAGGTATGACTAGTGCTAACAAAACACCAGTAGGAAGGTGGCAAAGAGACAGAAACAGGACTGGTAAAGTGGGGATAATATAGGGTCACATAGGTTGTTCAGTCAGTTAAGCATCTGCCTTCGGCTCAGGTCATAATCCCAGGGCCCTGGGATTCAGCAGTGCATGGGGCTCTCTGCTCAGCCATGCACCTGATATTCCCTCTCCCTCTGCCTGCCACTCTGCTTACTTGTCCTCTCTCTTGGGCTTATTCTCTCTCTGTCACATAGATAAATAAAAGCAACCTTTAAAAAAAAAAGTGAGGATAATATAATGAAGGATAAGGGAGAAACATAAATATATGATTTTATTTACAAGAGTTTTTGTTATATTTCTTTCTATTTGTTTTTTATCCTTAATGATAAGACACTTATTTTTAATCTTAAGGTGATGCACATTTAGAAATTAGAACAGTGATAATCAATGAAAATAGGTTAAATACTTTGATTTTATCACTTTCAGTATTCCATTAATATTACATGAATACATAGATAATCTGTGGGATTTCTGCGGTTTGTGCCACATTTGAGATACATGACTCAGATGACTTCGTCATGGGGAAAAAATCAGATCAAAAGGAAATTGTTAGGTGAAAGGGTAAATACTTGGGAGATTTAAATGGAAAATTAGGAGCTGAGTGTAACAGGAGAGAATCCATACACTACATCTGCCTGTATATTAGAAACTGCGTGTGTTTAATGAACCGGAAGTTAGTTTCTGAGAACTTTGAAAGTCATGAGCTTTGTGCGACATTCCCAGGATGACTCAGCATGGGAAACTTCAAGTCTGTGTAAGCATGCAGGGTATTCTGAAAGGGGCAAAACCTCTCCTGCTTCTGAGCTTCAAGGGAGAAAATAGTGAATATGAAAGATACTTGCTCTCTGAATTGGGGAGAAAAAAATATTCTCTAATAATCCAGTATCTCTTCTCTAAGCAACATCCTTTGGGCAGTCTTATTTATCTGACACTTTTATCATTAATGCTAAATGATACTACTTGTATTTCTTTTTTATCATATCTTTGTCTCATTATTGATAATTTATTTATAACTTGAGTGTAAAAAAGAGGTCTTCGTAGGATGTATTATTACTTGAGTCCCGCGGCAACTCGAGCAATTGCACCCAATAAATGTGACATAAATAAAATGAATGTGGAGGTTATGATTCAAGGTGGGGATCTCTCCTGGGCCATCTCAGTTTTCTTACTCTAATTATTTTCCTTAAATAATTTGACCTCTTCTTGTGCCTTTGATTTTCTTTCTGCTGTTGATTCCCAAACCATAAATTCAGCTCAAATCTTTATTTTTTGAATTCTAGATATGCACATTAACAAGTTCTTCTTTTCTTTCTCCTTCTCCTTCTTTTTCTTGTTACTAGACATCTCCAATATTCCACACTAAAGCCAGGCAACCATTCTGAACTCCCTCCTAACTTGCATCTCTTCTGTGCCCCATACTATAAGAGAACTTTAAATAAAATGTTATAGAGGCTGAGACAGTAAGCGTTTAAACTTAAGGGTGGGGGAATGGAAAAAGAGGGAGCCTGGGGACACTTCAGAGAGGTACATGTCATCGTAACAAAGAAGATGGACTTTTCCTATGGGATTTTGAGAGCAAAGCAGAGCATGGCCTTCTCCCAAGATGCTACTCCGATAATATGCCCTAGAGACAACGATGACAGCTGTGACATAGAAAAGGGACTTTAGTAAAAGGTCTTTAAATTTGGGGTGTTACACAAGAGGACATGGTGTATCTTGCCTAGTGAATAAAGCTCTATGGAAAACTTTAAAGGAGGCTGCATCTAGCTTGACCGTCTAAGAGAGAACTTTCCGATATCAGCATGCACATTGCATAAGTGAGGTTTTCTCCAAATACAACATTTTCATTTTTTTTTATTTATTTATTTTTTTTAAAGATTTTTTTTTTTATTTATGTATTTGACAGAGAGAGAGATCACAAGTAGGCAGAGAGGCAGGCAGAGAGAGAGTGAGAGGGAAGCAGGCTCCCTGTGGAGCAGAGAGCCTGATGCGGGACTCGATTCCAGGCCCCTGAGATCATGACCTGAGCCGAAGGCAGCGGCTTAAACCACTGAGCCACCCAGGCGCCCCTCCAAACACAACATTTTCAAAACCAAGTTTTCTCCACTGTATTTTTCGAGGTATGCAAGATCCTGAATTGCTAAATGGGAGGAGATAAGCAAACATATCAAGAATTATTATATAAATAAGAGTCAGCAAATCACATGGTTAGGAATCTCTTTCCTGACTACAATATTTACCAGATTACACAGACCCTCTTACGCCTCAGTTTCTTACCTGTAAATGGGGGGTACCCCAAGAAAGTGTACCACATGTGGATTAAATGGGAACTCTTAGAATGGGCCTAGCACATCATAAATATTAGGTCAGTATTTCCTATTGTTGTTGTTCTTGACTTAGCACTGAGATAAGGGCTACCAAATGAGAAGTGTTACTGTGGTGAACGGGCAGGAGTCATCTGTCTGTATTCCCAGAGAGCCCCTCTGGAGTTGCCTTTGCAGGGCATGAATCCCAGGACCCAGTCCGCAGTAGAACATCTGACTCTGCCCGTCAGTCAAGGAGCCACTTACAGGGGACAGAGCAACTCAAATGTTACATGTGAAGTGGGAAACAAATGTAACCCCAGGTCTGAATGGAAACTGTTAGGAGGAGAGGACCCAGCTGTCTCTTCCCTGAGAGGCGTGACCCAGGGATGGACACACAGAACTTACCTGGGTTCTGCGGTGTGATCTTTGCTGTCCAGCTTCCTTGGAGCCTTCCATCTGCATGCAGCTGGGGGCCAGTGGCCCCAGCAGCCACTCGGAGAGCACACAGTGACAGCTGGCAGCCCACAGACTCGGGGTTCACGGCCACAGCTCCAGGCTCGAAGGCACGTTGCGCGGTGCAAACACATGGTTGGCGTCTACGGCAGGTGCAGATCTGATCCTCACACATCTAGGTCAGGGAGACAACCAAGCTCCTGATACCTGCTGCTTGGCAGACGCCGCCTTAATGACCCACTTCCCGAACGCCTTCCACCGCACTCTGGGGTCCTTCCTGGCAGGTGGAAAGTGGCAGTAATGGCTACAGGAGCCTGTGGAGCTGGGCCCAAGCGCCACCTGGCCAGATCTGAGCATCCCCAAGAGGTGCCCCTTGGCTGACTGGCCCAGCTCCTAGCAGCCTTGCCCTCCTTGCTCTCTCCGTCTCCTACCCCTACAGACTGTGCAGAAAGGAGCCGAGTTCTTCCCAGACACTAACTACCTTCAGAAATTAGGGTTATGGGGGATGCCTGGGTGGCTCAGTTGGTTAAGCAGCTGCCTTCAGCTCATGATCTCAGGGTCCTGGGATAGAGGCCTGTGTAGGGCTCCTTGCTCAGCGGGGAGCCTGCTTTCTCTCTGCCTGCCTCTCTCCCTGTGTGTGCGCCCTTTCTGTCTCTCCCTCTCACCAAAAAAAAAAAAAAATCCCACAAAAAAACAAACAAAAACAAAACAAACCCTCCCCCCAAACCTGGGGTTATGGTACTTTACAAAGTGTGTGGAATTTTAACCTTGAGTGCATAAGCTTGCCTATTTTCAAACATGTTAGTCTATTTAAAAATAACCACCACCAAAAGTAATTTCATTCCATTGAACACCAGAAACTATTTACGGATTCATAAGGAATGTTTTTTAAATTAAAAGACAACATTTTCCAGAGCTGACAATTGAGTGCAATCATACTAACCAGGAATTGTCTGGCAGATCTCCCCTCTAGACACAGATACTAACATCATCTTCATGATTGCTGGGGGATCTCATTCGTGCCTAGTACTAACTTCCAAAATATGTATTGAGAGATTAGACCAATGTTTAATAGTATCAGAAAGTTTAACCCTGAAGTATTATCCAAGTAGTAAAGAAAAGTTAATGGTTCTTTACCTCACCTTTGGCTTCACTTCAGTACTGGTTTAGTGATGTTCTCTGTTGCATGCTGGATTTGAAAAATTGCCAAAAATTCTCTTATTGATTATTAAATTAATCTGTTTGTTCTTGTCACTGTTGTTAAGTAAGAAACTTGATTTGCTCTCCTTAATTCAGTTCAAATTGTTGACATGTCACCAGACTGTACTTCCCTGGACAGGAGCTGTCTTTCCATCCTCCTTACTTTAGTGCCTGTCACATAGAAGGGTTAAGGGCATGTTTTCTGAAGAAATGTCACTAAATTCTGCTTTGCTTCTCAGTGTTAGTTTTGAAACTTGGGAAGAAGGATAGCCGTGGAAAAAGAGATTTAAAAGTTAAAACTTATTAAAATGTACAGGAAACATTCCAAGGTAAGTTTCCCCTGCGCTCCTATGTAGGGCTTACGCATCTCCATCTTTATGATTTGTCTCTAGATGCCTCACAGAAGCTACCATGACTGTGAGCTCCTATCGCTCACGCCTTCATCACGGTCCTGCTAAGCTGGAGAAGAGTCCTCCTCTCTTAGAAACAGAAACAACTGTGGCACATGTTGGAATTTCTGAAAGCTAGCAAACTCCCATGATATGCCAAAGACAGGTGTCCACAAAGAGTGGAATTAGCACCCCTCCCCCCACCAGGGCTGCCTGTTCATCACCAGTGTATGGCGACTGCTGCCAAGGCAGGGCAGGGGGACATGAGTGATAACTGGATGACAGCCCTTTGCCTCAGGTGTAAATGAGACTGCTCTACTACTGAGAAGAGATCCGGTATATTTAAGGCTATAGTGGACAGTGGGATCTCCTGTCATTTTTGCCACACAGACCAAACTCCCAGCACTCTAGGGAGACTCAGAAGAACAGAAGCATGGTGGGTGTCCACGACTCCAGCAAAACAGATACGTTTAAGAGCCTCTTTATTTATCCTTCTTAAAAGGCTGCTTCAAGTGGCATAATAACAAAATCGGTATCAAAGGTTCGGGACAGGCAGGGAGCAAAGGGGAATGGGATGTTTTCAAATTTATGAAATGAAGTGAAAAGAGAAAAATTTGTTTTATTTGAGTGCCTGGGTGGCTCCATCGGTTAAAGTCTGCCTTCAGCTCAGGTCATGCTCCTGGAGTCCCCAGAAGGAGCCCGCACTGGGCTCCCTGCTTAGCAGCGAGCCTGGCTTCTCCCTCTGCCTCTGCTCCTCCCCTCTGCTTGTAGTATCTCTCACTCACTCTCTCTCAAATAAATAAATAAAGTTTAAAAAAAAAAAGAAAATTTGTTTTGCAGTTGCTGAAGGTTAGCTTCAGAGAGAACAAACCTCTACTAGGCACATCTATTGTGCTCTAAAGGCCACTGTCTATTTATATACTTGTTAGAGCTATTGTCTGCTCAATTCAAAAAGCAAAACACCAAACAATAATATTTTACCTATTGAAAATGGAAACATCTGCAACACTTTCTTATGTTCATAACATTATAGCACAAACATATTCTTCTCTCCCTCTTGAATTTTCAGCAGAAAGGAACAATAGCATGTATAATTTTTATTGGATTAGGCTATAACTTAGGTGACTGAATTGTGCTCAACTTAATGATTAGAATGTACCTAGAATGCCGTTAACGCCCGGTCTCTATGTTTGTTACCCCATGTCTACCTTCCATGGTGGTCTAGCTAGATCTGAGCCCACTGCAATTATTGACAGAAAGTTCTTCCATTTTTGGAGAAACCACAGTTTCTAGTTTTAGCTGTAGCAGCTTCTATTCTCCTCATCAGTAAACCTAGGCAAGGTTCCACAGACAGTATTTTTCCTGTTTGTCCCCACCCAGAAGTCCATAAGCTATTCAGGGAACAGGAAAAATGCAGGGGTCCCCTTTGTGAATCACTTGGAATCATTCAAAAATCTTTTTAAAACTCTGGTCAGTGCAGGAATGAGTGCTGTAAGGGGAAGGAAGAGAACTTTTGGGAACTAGAAATGGCAAGGAATTAAGTTTTTCTCTTCATTCTTCAAAGCAACATTGGAGCTTACAACTTCTCAAATCCCATTATAATAATAAGATAATCACATTACCAAAAAATTGAAAGTAAGGTAAATATTAACATGTGATCCCAATAGGTCTTTCCATTAACTTTTTCCTTCAGGTAAAAAAATTGTAATTTTTTATCATGCCTATTTAAAGAAAAGGCACACGGAATCATAAAATAAAAGAAGAAGAGGAACACAGGATATACACTCAACTGAAACATTTTGAAAAGGAGAATTGACAGCCATTGCTTTACAGCAAATGTATGATTTCATCACCAAGGTAGAAAAAAGCGGAATTTATGATCTTTTAAAAGGTCTTAAGCAGACCACCCTGGTGGTTGAAAGCATGGTCGTTAGACTCAAACTGTCTCATATTAATACCTGACTCTGCCCCTGAACTCTCCTGCAACCTTGGGCAGGCTGCTTCAGTTTCCTTTTCTGCAAAACAACAGTCAATACTCATTGTACCTACTTTCTCATTTTTTTTCTTTAAAGGATGGTTTGATGAGTTAATAATAATAGGTCCTTAAAAAAAAAAAGCCTAAAACATCTAGTATTCGATAACATTATTATTATTACTATTCTTCAGTCTCTAGTATTTTATTTTCTTTTAATTTGTATTTTTTTAAAGATTTTAAAAAAATTTTTGACAGAGAAAGAGCGATCACGAGTAAGCAAAGAGGTAGATAAAGAGAGGGAGGGGGAGCAGGTATTGAGCAGAGAACCCGATGCAGGGCTCGATCCCAGGACTCTGGGATCACAACCTGAGCTGAAGGCAGAGGCTTAACGCACTGAGCCACCCAGGTGCCCTGCTCTCTAGTATTTTAAAGTGACTGACTGACAATGAAGAATAATTGTAGCCAAACTCTAAAAGTTTCATTCATGAATAATTAACACAAATTCAATTTTCAATTTAGGGACCAAATTTAGTAAATCTCTTAGAATATTACTATAAGCTATGTCTCAGAACCCTTCTGAGACATAGCTTATAGCAACTAACCCTCCCATTAAAACCCTCCTGCACAAATGAGGATATATACTTTTTGTGTTTTGTGCCATCTTTTGAAAGAGGATGCTATTGCCTTAGAGTTGAAAAGTGTGCACAGGAAGTTCATTCATGCTGCCTGTAAATACTACTAATGGGAGGAAGATTCCAGTGTATCTAATTTCATCACTGATAAATCTACGAGTTATGACAGATCTGCCTTGGGACTAGGTCTAAAAAATTCTCTTCTCACATGCAAAATGTTTTGCTTAATTTTATGGTCTGCAGTGTTAGGGCCTTTTTCTTATAATTTAGAATTGATAAGGCAACTGGTTTCCCACCCTAGAGATTTTATCAGATAAGATCAGTTTTATCAGAGTTCATCTTATTTCATCAACCCCAACTCAGGTTTCCTTTCAACTTAGATCATGATCATAATCTTTTCTCTGCAAGAAAAAGGAGAGTATTCTTATCAGATCATCTGTGTTAAGATTTGTGACCAGTTTCTCCTGAAAAATACATAAGTTTTGAAATTATTTCCTCTTTCCTCCAGGAGGGTATAAATAAACTCTTCCTGTGTAACAGTTTGGTTTTCTTCAAAATATATTAGAACGTATTTTTCACAGGCATATTCTCTATTCAAAGAGAGAAGATGCCGCACATCTCTTAATTTAGCATCACTCCTTGTTCCGATTTCCAGACAAGGCACGATATGGGCTTTAAATATAAAAAGGGTAGGCTGTTTCCCACAAAGCACAGTGATGTTCATAGGACAAGAAACTGGCTCCCGTGTTGTCTGATAACACAGGAATTCCTAGCATGGAGATATTTTTAGCACATCTGATAGAACATCAGTTCCATCCACATTTCCTCAGAATGTTGTGCTGTGTTCTCTCTCCGACATTCCGGGATCGGTTCATTACTCAAAGTAGTGGGGAGAAGTCACTTCCGATATTTCTTTCACCAGGGGAAAAATGAGAAGTTGTTATTATGACATTAACATATTTTTCTATTTTTTTCATCAAATCCACATGTGTGCCTCTACTAGAAATGACTACACACAAGATGGACCAAGCCCTCTGGTAATTTTTTATTTATTTTGTCAAGCTAACATCAGTATTTTTAAATTAGGTGTTTATTCCTGTCTACATTTTGGAGATGTCTCTGCTGATTAAAAATTAGAAATTTGTGTTCACTTTGCTGCATTTATTTCTTTTCCTAAGAAATTGACTGACAATTAGCTGTTGACTTCTTTACACCCAGAGATCTTAGATAAAAAAGATATTCTCTTTTTTAAAATAGACCCAAAAATAAGTAAAAAAAAGTTTAAAAAAATTATTAAGAAAAACCTTGGTCAAAATATAAGCAGATTGTCCATATTATAATTGCAACTGTTCATGAACATGATTTGTAACATCTCTCCCCTTTCCCAAATATGCAATTTTGATTTAATGCCAGATTGATAATCACCTGACCAAAATCAGATTTCCAGTTTACATAAGATACAAAATTTACACATCAGTAATGCAAGTGGAAAGAAATAGTTTTGGATAATTTCTTTTTGACTAAAACTACTTTTATCCCAGTAAATCTGGATTATAGGTAAGAGTAGTTGGCATCTATATCCATACCTGTATGCATCTATATATCTATATTTATATCTATAGAAGTCAGAAATGTACATGCCTGTGTGTGTGGAATAGTATATAGAGCCACAAAGCAAAGCATTTCTCTAAAGTTAGGAATTTGAGGAATGAATATTAGAGGACACACCCTCTGAGTTTCAAAAAAAAAAATCACTGAATTTCATAGATTTGAGGTTTAAAGCTTAAAATTTCAGCTGCATATTTTCTATTCCAAAGGCTGACCACTTGGGTTTAAAAAGAAGGGTTTCAAAATACTGCAAAAGTGAAATGACTCATAAAATAAAATCGAGGCCAAGTAGGAGTAAATAAACAAAACTTAAAATTCAAGTTGATTTTAAAAACACATATGTTTGGCCTTAAGAGGAAGGTGTAGCTCTGCTAACCATCTCTCCTCTCAGGTATTCAGAGTACATTTGTGGGACATCGCACCAACACTTAAATGTCAGTGGTTTGTTATTGTAAAAAGGTCATCTCTCTTCATCACTAATATTAAAATATAGAGTCTATTCTTCTCTTAGGGCTTTAAACACAAAATCCATTTTATGGCTCGTAGAATCATTTTTTTTTTAAAAGATCTTATTTATTTGTTTGACAGAGAGAGATCACAAGTAGGCAGAGACGCAGGCACAGAGAGAGAGAGAGAGAGGAGGAAACAGGCTCCCTGCTGAGCAGAGAGCCCGATGTGGGACTCGATCCCAGGACCCTGAGATCATGACCTGAGCCAAAGGCAGAGGCTTAACCCACTGAGTCACCCAGGCACCCCTTGTAGAATCATTCTTAAGAAGATTTGAAGTGTTTTGGAATTCTGGGAGGCCTAGAAATTAAACTTTTCTTTCTTTCTTTCTTTTTATTTATTTATTTTTCCGGCTTGAGAAATAATACCTAAGAGAAAAGTACTTTCTCAACTTCTGGGAGTCCTTAAAACCTTTCTTTCCTTTTATTTATAAAACCCTTTCCGGTTCCTTCCCAGAATTTCTGAGTATCAAACTTCTCTGTCTTGACTCACGGAGTATTTCTACTTTTACATTAAAATAGAAAACATATTTGGTTCCCAATGAGAACGGTCCTCTCCTGTGGGTACATGGATACCTTGTCAGGTGTATTAACCCCAGTAAGAACAAAAGTAGAGACACAGGGATGAGTGACACTCTTGGGCTTTGAGTCCCTGCTGAGGGTTAGGAAAACATCTCGGTTTGTCCATTTGTAGCTTATTGGTCTCCTGAGCTAAATTAGGGATTAGGATGAGAGCCGTGGCTGGAATCTCTTCCTGAATATTATGATCCTAAGACTCAGAGGAATCAAGACCCAAGGTTCCCACAGCAAAGCCAGAAAAATAAATTAATAATAATTAGGCCTGCATCTCTGACATTAAACCACTCCCGTGGGTGCTCTGTCTTGGGCCTGATATATTTTGTTTTCCTAGTGTAAGCTGTAACTGTTTAGAGCAAAGTTTAGAGCAAACAGTTTGTTCTTCCTAAATATATACATACTTTCTGAACTGTAGAAATAATAAATAAGAATAATAATCATACCTTGAAAGTCCACAGAGGATGGGTAGGCCCTCTCCCTTGCTGGATAACCTATAAGACAAAGTGTTCTTATAAATCATTCCAAAAAAGATTACAGAATGATAAATAGGTGAATTTTGCCCGAATGAGAGTGTTCCTAAAGACTTAATTAACAAAACCATTTTTGGGGATTATCCCCAAAGAGTCAGGAAAGTCTTAAAGTTGGCCAGAAGTTGACCTTTCCAACTTCAGCAAACAAATAGGAACCAAGGATGAGTGAGGCTGGATAGCAGATGCTGGAAAGCTTAGGAATTCACTTTAATCTCTCATTTCTCTCCTTTTCTCTGCATAGCTGGGATTTCAAAAATAAAATTTCAAAAATAAAAATGCCTCCAGCCTTGAGGAAATATTCCAGGGGCTTTAGAATCCCACAGATTTCTCATATGACCTACCATCACCAGCTCTTCAATCAGAGCCTGGGCTTCCGTGAGTGAATGTGGTTCTCACTTGCACGTGACAGGGGATGACAAGAGTTACAGTGACATGTACAAGGCACAAAGGGGTAAACATCTGGCAGTTGGAAACTCTTCTTATTTTCAAGCAGTGAGTGAGGCTGGACCCAATGCCCACCTTCCAAATGGAAGGAATTCAAATCCTCTCTACGTTTTGAATAGCTGAGGAAGTCATTCCTTTTTAAAGATAGAGCCGACATTCTGAGCAGAACTGAATATTAACGAAAATAAACTAGAGCAATAGTTATCATGGAAATTCTCATAAGATTCTTTGGTGTTTGTTATACTTCAGAGCATGTACAACCTACCTGGATAGATTTGAAAGATTATTTGGGTTTGGTTTGGTTTCGTTACCTTTCCCTTTCCTATTCAAGTTTCTCTCACAACTCAGACTTCCTAGAAGTTTTTCTTTGTGCCAACATGGTTAGGAGGCTTATTTCAGTAGGAAGCAGGCTTTCACCCCCCCCAAAAGTTCCCTTTTGTCCCCACTGCAGTCAATTTGTTTCTGCCAGCCCAGCCCCGGGCAATCATCTGCGTTGTGTCACTAGAGTTTTGCCTCATCTAGAAGTTCAGATAAACGGAATCATGCTACACACAGGCTTTTGTGTCTGCCTTTTTTTCTCACAGCATATTGTTTGGGAAATGTATCCATGGTGTTGAATGGATATCTGATCGTTTGTTTATCTTGTCATCATTGGAAGGAGGTCTTCTGCTCTTACGAATAAATGTGCTATGAACATTTATGTACAAGTCTCTCTGAGTGGTACATATTTATATTTCTGTGTGACTATCTGGAAGTGTAAGTCCTGGGTCTTACAAGTATATGTTTATAAGAAATTGCCCAACTGTTTTCCACAGTTGTTATACCATTTTGCATTCTCACCGGCAATGTGTGAATCTTTCTGTTGCTTAATAACCTTGCCAAAACTTGCTATTGGCAATCTGTTCCATTTTTGCCATTGGAGTAGATATGCAATGTTATTTCACTATGACTTTAATTTGCACTTTCCAAATTATTAATGATATTGAACATCTTTTCACACGCTCACCTGTTATTTGTATATCTTCTTTGGTGAAACATCTTATAAATTTTTGTCCATTTTTTTATTGAGGTGTGTCTTCCCATTAATGGGTTAAACATTTCTTTATATATTCTAGATATAAGTTCTTTGCCATATGTATATCTCACAAATATTCTGTATTGCTTAGGAAAACCACTAAAATCATGAATTCTGTTTCTCACTTAGAGCATGCTCCTTAGCTTTACCTATTTGAGAAATAGCTCATCATCAAATAAAATATTACAAGTTAGCAGAACTTCTTCTTTTCAGCACTTAATTTGAAACTACTATTTGCTGTTTCTCTCTGTGGTGTCTTAATATTCTTGGCATATCTTTTCTAATCTGTAGGCAAATAAGGCCTCTTATACCTCCTTTTATCTCAAGTGCTCTGGTCAGTGAATGCCTAACTCAGTGAAGTGCTCAGTAGGGCATATACATATTGTGTGAGTGTTGTGTAGACTACATACTTTTTTTTTTTTTTATAATTGATTGACTTACACTGACAAGTCATAATCCCCCAAATTCCATAGTTTACTTTAGGGTTCATCCTTGGTGTTGTACATTCTTTTGAGACTACATGCTTCCTTAATTTGGTGAAACTGTCAAGGCATTTTTGTGTAGTGTGATAATAGATAATGACAGGGACAAAAGCACCATTTCATTTACCTGGGTCTTTCTCTTTTTCTGCTTCCAAATTCACTGATTATTATCTTCTCCTACTTTGCCTTATCATTATTTTTTTTTCCTTTTGCAACTTCTTACATTGCTCATGAACTTAATTTTTAAATACAAAAACACTTAAAATTATTTATTTACATTTGTTATGAATTTCTAATGTATTTTTTTTTATTGTGGTGAAGGAGTATGTTCATCATATTTCCTTGTCAGAGGGGATAGAGAGGCAGTTTTTGATAGTTTCATTGTGACCTTACATAAAATTAATGGTTGCAAATATTCAGATAATACATGAACAGGAGGTGAATTTTATATATATGTAAAATACAATTTCGCACATATTCTTTTTTTATTAATAGTATCAATAGTAAGTTCACATTTTAATGTTAAATATTAATTTAAATTATTATTTTGCTATTCAATACTCTATCCATTTTACATATTTTAAATAAACTTTAATTGAAGCTTGAATACATATAAAAAGTTCATAAATAGTAAATACATGTTTTGATTACTATTACAAATAGAACACAGCAATGCAATCCTTATCCAGGTCAAGGCATTGCTCCCTGTGTCCTTTTTATTCACTTACCCCGGCAGAGCCTGAGCACTGTATGCCATTATTGTTCCTAAACCATTGTTCGAAATGGAAATGCTCAGGCTCTTCCTAGAAGCTGCTAATCTGAATCTTGCTTGTACATCCCAGCACCTGGGAAATTTTGGGGCAGCCTATGAAGCCTATGAAGCCTATGAAGCAGCAGAATTTGGGGACAGATCTTTTTCTCCCTGAAATTTAACTGTTTTATGTCAATATTCAAACCTTCACCAAATGATGCAGATTCCTAATGTTGCATTTCTTTAAATGATTTATGCTATTCTTGTCCTGGTTTGAAGGCTTATTAATTTTTTCCCATACAACAAGGCAAATCTATCATACTGTCTCCAAACTTATCTTTCAAAAGGTAAGTTAAGCCCAATTCATCCCTTTTTGAATCTGCAATGCCAGCTAGTGCCTACAGAACAAAGTTTAAATTCCTCAAGATGGTATCCAAAACATGTCATTATTTGGGCCAATTCTACTTCCATGAATTCTGCCTGGAATCCTCTTTTCCTCTCTTCCTTTCTTATCTCAATTCTGCTCATCCTGAAAACCTTCACCCAGCACTATCCTTCCCATTCCTCAGTGAGTATTAATTACAGTTAAAACTAATTCCAGTTTCCACTAAGTCTCTGCTGTCAGACCTTAACAAGTTTGCAACTTGCGCCTGCATCTTCCCTTTGCTGGGGTCACCTTATTGTGATAGTCTCACCTCCATTCAGTGTTTCCTGGCTTATCTTCACCTTGTTGGGGAAGAATTTCAGAGGGTCTGGTCCTTAAGGCCGTTCTTGTCATCCAATACTACTCTCCGACTCAGGGTTGGGAACTAGGTTTTGGGCTAATTCTGGGAAACATGGTTTCCATTTACAGGAACTAGAATTCAACTTTGTTACTCATATTCAGGGTCCTATTACCTCTGTCTACCTATAGAATTACTCCTTGCTCTTGCCAAACTCAACCCCACCTAAAAAAAAAGCTCATCCCCAAATGCTACCCCACAGGCTGCATCTTCTTGTTCTGAGACACCTCACTATTGCTGTTGACTACTCTCCTAGTTTTCCAGGGATGGGCCTGGGAGGATTGGATGCTCCGGCTGTGGCCAGCTGTTGTTAGTCCCACAGCTGTGCTCTGGATTGCTACACTGGTTTGAAGTAATTTCTTTCCAGATGTCATACTGAGCCTTGTGATACATTTTACAGTATCAAACATGATTTTGTGTTTTAGGGAAATTAAATTAATATGATGCTAAATAAAAATTTTTGAAAGCTTTATTTTGCTCAGAAGAGTCAAATTGCAGGCTATTTAACCAGAAATATTTGATGCCATAGGTTGCAATGTCATGGTATTTTTTAAAAAAAAATCTCTGTCCTTATTTCACACATCTCTCTCTCTTTTTTTTAAAGGATTCTTTTTTTTATTTATTTGACAGAGATCACAAGTAGGCAGAGAGGCAGGCAGAGAGAGAGAAGGGGAAGCAGGCTCCCCACTGAGCAGAGAGCCCAATGCGGAGCTCGATCCCAGGACCCTGGAATCATGACCTGGGCCGAAAGCAGAGGCTTTAACCCACTGAGCCACCCAGGTGCCCTTCACACATCTCTTTTTTAAGAGGAAAAGTTGAGTGTGTAAAGAATTTATAAGGATCAGTATTCCAAATTTAATGGTTTCAAAATAAGTTTCTCCTCAAAACGCTGTTATAGACAAACTTTCAGCTATATATTCTTTTAAAAAAATTCTGTATTTTACTGTATATTAGAGTTTTTAAAATATATTAAGGTTTGTATTATTCCTTAAGCAGAATCCTTGAAAGGGCAAGTGATGGGTTTATAGATTTGGTTTAAAAAAAATCTGAGTGTTAAATTTAAAAAAAGCATATTAAATATAAAACTTTGATAATAAGTTAAAATTTACCTGACCATTATCTAGATACAACAGCTGCAAAGAGAGAAAAGGTATGTTTCTCTTTCCTTTTAAAATGCAATATACGCAAAGTTATTCACAATAAAATAAACCTAAGGACATGTTGGATAATAATTAGACACCCCTCCACTCTAGCCCATCCCCAGTTACTGCATGCATGAAGCACAGCCTCTTTTCCTACCTCCCGTTAGGAGGAAGAAACATTTTATGTATGATTCACAAAAAAGAGTTCTCTTTCTCTCCTATTTTCTTTTGTCTTCTCTATGTCCTCCTATCAGTAGCCCAGCTGTTATAATTAGCCCAGTCTTCACCAGCACAGATGACCAGGAAGACAATGCAGTGATCTGAGGGGTGCCCCTGCCCTAAAATAGCTTTCCCACCACCAACAATGTGCCAGATTTCTACCATTAGAGATTAATTCCTTTGGGTAAGCCATCGTATTTGCAGGAGTGATTTATAATAATTATATTTTAAAAATCTTATCTGTCAGAGTATAAGACCTTCAGGACCTAACTTATAAGTCAGAGCTAAGAGATAAAGCTGAACCATAAATGGAAAAGAAAAAAAAAGACCCTGAGCCTGATAATATTTCATTGAAAAGGGATATGGAGAGAACATGCAGACAGCAGGGGCTTAGAAGGGTGAAAGAAATTCTTTCCATCTGTTCTTTCCTTTCTCGCTTCAGTCAGATCCAAGTACGTGGCTCCCAGGACCACCCAATCTGCTAGCACATTTAGGCTTTTCTCAGGCAGGTAGTAGCAAATGAATTTCTATCCTCAAAACTCTTTTGCTTTATTATCCACCTTGAAAACAAAAGTCCAGAGAATACAAAGAAACTCAATCTTATTTTTTTATGTTTTATGCCTTGGTATTTTTAATTACACTAATAGAAAAGAACTTGGGATCTGTAATTATTTGAAAAACAAAATTGTGGGGAGGGGAGAGAGATCTTTGCCAAGCTTACTTGAAGATAAAACTTGCTTTAAAATTTCTAAAAAAAGGGGAGAGAGATCTTTGCCAAGCTTACTTCAAGATAAAACTTGCTTTAAAATTTCTAAAAATGTGTACAGTGCATTATACACATATTTATATCATTATCATAGCTGACCTTTTTCAGAATATGCTTTTTTAATTCTTTTACTTTTTAATTTTTTCAAAAGATTTATTTATTTGATGCAGAGAGTGATCACAAGCTGGCAGAGAGGCAGGCAGAGAGAGAGGGGGAAGCAGGCTCCCTGCTGAGCAGAGAGCCTGATGCGGGACTCGATCCCAGGACCCAGAGATCATGACCTGAGCCGAAGGCAGAGCTTTAACCCACTGAGCCACCCAGGCGCCCCCAGAATATGCTTTTTAAACATATTTCTTTTAAAAGACTTATGCTTTGGAATAATGTTCTTTTAGAACTTGTACTGAGCATTATTATATATTTCATAGCTCCTGGAATACTTTTCTGTCTCAGAAAAATAAAACTGAGGTAAGGCTAAAGGGAAATTAAACATTAAACAGAAACTGTGGGGAAGCCTTCTATTGTACTGAGGTGTCAAAATTGTGAGGGATTTGAGGGCATGCATGCATTTTATGCCAGAGTTAGTGTCATATAGGATTCCAGGTGCCTTACATTTACAACCATCACAATGACAAATAAGTCAGGTGCAATTACTCGTCCCATTTTACATGTAGGGAAATAAAGGGTTGAATTATTCCATGGACAAACAACCTTTGAAGATGATTCTTCTTTCTGAATAAGCTTCCTCTAACGTAAATAGGAATGTACTATTCTATTCAACTCTCTGGGGGAAGGAGAAAGGCAAGAAGAAGAAAGGGTTGGAGTCTAATATTCTGTACTCTGATCTATATGTACATTTATCACTTTCTCCTGAAGTTTCTCTAGTCATTACATACACACACACACACACACACACACACACACACACACACGTACGCACAGGTGTGGTAAGCAATCCGAGCTTAGCTCTCTCAGCCTAGCCTTGGGACCTGGTTACATCTGGATCTGGTGAGAGGCGAGAAGAGGACCAGTTGGCTAACAAAATGGAGAAAGGATCCCCCACCCTTTCGCCAGGCAGACAGAGACCCCGTTTTAAGGCAAACAAACAAACACTTTAGCAGTTGGCAGAGAGGGATCATTCCAAATACAGCATGAGATTTGCCTTTATCCCTTTATCTCATTGACAAGTCCCTAGTGGAATCACATCTGCATCTTGTGAGGGCAGTGGGACTGTTTCAGCAGGAGCTTTGTAAGACTTCAGGGCACGAGGAGCACAGCTCTGATTCTCCTCACTTTCTAAGAAAGACTTCTGTGTCCACTACATGCAGAGCTGCGTGTGACCTGCCACTCTGAGATGAGTCAGTCAGGATGTCCCCGAGGCCACCTTCAGACAAATGCTTCCATGGTGGCAGCTGCCCCAGGATCACAGCAGGGTGCCCAGTTAGGTGGGAGAAAGAACCACCTTTTGCTTCAAATTATATTTCATTCTATTAAAAGATGTGTGTTCTTGGCCCCAGGATCACTGGGATAGGGACACTATGGAGCATGGTGTTTGGGAGTGGTGGCTTTGGCATGTGAAAATGCAGGTTGAAGTCCTGGGTCTGCCACTTTCGAGCTGTGTGATCTTCCATAAATCCCTTAGCCACCCCAAGCCTCAGTATCCTCATCTATAAAATGGGGATAATGACAGTTTCTAGTTCACATAATAATTGATTTAAATTAGAGATAGACCAAGAGGCAGAATTGAGAATATTATGTAAACACCTGCAAAACCATTTAAGAGTAACTATTTAAAAAATTTTTTAAAAGATATTCTTCTGTATGGCTTGTAGATAATACATAAACAGGCAACGAACCACATTTGGCCTGTGGACTGTAATTTGCTGACCCCTCCACTAAATGAATGGGTTACCTTGATGCCCCGCACATAATGATAGTAGTTTGCATGACTACCATTATTACTTAAAAGTCTTGGCACTCAGGTGCAGCAGATCTTAAAAGCTAATCCAGAGGCTGGTTCAATTGTATATTTATCAATGACAGAGAATTTTTCTTTTCTTTTTTATTTTTTAAAGATTTTATTTATTTATTTGAGAGAGAGACAGTGAGAGAGGACATTAGAGGGAAGAAGGTCGGAGGGAGAAGCAGACTCCCGGTGGAGCTGGACCCTGATGTGAACTACAATCCTGGAACTCCAGGATCATGACCTGAGCTGAAGGCAGTTGCTTAACTAACTGAGCCAACCAGGCGCCCAAGAATTTTTGTTTTCTTAACAGTAGAACCTCCTCATCCCTTCAATCGTATGAAGGAATTTTTGTTTGTTTTTGAGGGAAGACTTCAATCAAGCCGAGTTTTGAGACAAACCTCTTGAGGCAGCCTTAAGAAACAGTAGATAGGGGCACCTGGGTGGCTCAGTTGGTTAAGCAACTGCCTTCGACTCAGGTCATGATCCTGGAGTTCCAGGATCGAGTCCCACATCGGGCTCCCTGCTCAGCGGGGAGTCTGCTTCTCCCTCTGACCTCTCCCCTTCTCATGGTCTCTCTCTCTCTCAAATAAATCAATAAAATCTTAAAAAAAAAAAGAAACAATAGATAACATGCTTTTTAGAATGGAAAGAAATAGCTAACTTCTGATTTTCCCCCCCTTTTCCTTCTGTTTTTTTCTTTCTCTCTTTATTTTTTTCTTTACTTGTTGGGGTTTGCAGATGGAGAATAAACGGCGTCTTTCAGTGCAACAGAAGAAATCATAGAGATTGTGTGTGTGTTGGGCAAATGGATGTAGGAGCTGAGGAATGGAGGAAAAAGTGGATGAAAAGGGGCCTGGAGGAAAGAACAAATATCATTCAAATGAAATTTTTAAAATATTATGGTACAAACTTCTCCTTGTTTTCCTACAGACATTCGTTACTTGCTCTTGTTTTGGTAGGGCAGATCTCTTTAAGGGTGAGAGGGCCAGGAACATGAGAAGGGTCTCATTATAGACACAGGGCAAAGCCGCCTTCAGCCATGGAAGTTGCTCACTTGTCTGAGTTTCAGGCAGCCTCGTTCAGTGAAAGCACAGTTTGGGAGTCAAACAGAACTGATTCTAACCTAATGCTCCAGTTGTTGTGGCTTTTGGTTTTGTTTATAGCAGTGCAAGTTGGGAAATCTACTTGACTTCTCTCAGCATTAATAGCTTTCTTTGTATAATAAGTAAGCTCGTCATTTTGCTCTAGGAATAAATAAAATACTATTTATAAAACACTTAGACTGTTAAAGAATGTAAGTCCACAGAAGGTGATTATTGTACATCTTAACAAAGCACACCTGGGAGACATTGCCCATGGGCACTGCAGGTACTCACGTCAAGCAACTCTTCTACAGGCAAAGGTCGCAGACTCTACTGGGCAAGGTCAGAGGCTAGAAGACCTGGATGGCACAAGCTATCAATGATACATGTTTCTAAAACTCTTGCATTAAAGTACACCCAAGAGCAGATGAGGGAAGCCTGTAGTCCTGGTCTGGAGGAGCAGCTCCACACATGAAGGGGTCCCATGTTTAGAATGGTCAGACCACTCCAGAAGTGCTATTGATGGCTGGCAGCAGTCATCAGTTGACATTTCAGCCTGGATAATTCTTTATGCTGAGGGTGTCCTGAGCACTGAAAAATATTAAACAACATCCCTGGCTTCTACCCAACAGAAGCTAGCAGCATCCCCCTTGTAGGTGTGAAAACTGAAAATGCCTTATTATCCACATTCCCAAATGTGTCCTGGGGAGCAAAGTCATCCCTTACTGAGAAACACCAATGTATGAGAACAGCTTCAGTTCCCTTGAGGGATTTCCAAACATAACTGCAGGGTGGACTTTATGGAAAAACAGAGGCTCTTCAGGAGCATATAGAGGACAAGCTGGTGGAAACAAGTTTCTACTTATAGGATACAAAAGCTGGGACATGCTTTCATGAGTAGGATGTTCAGGGCTTTCAGGATGTGTGGCTGTGTTTCAGTCTCAGCATATAATTGAATGTTCTGAAGTATGACTCTTAGGTGTTAGTTTGCAAAGCCCACAAGTCCAGAGGCCTCCTGGCCATCTTGTGTCCTTTAGGCCTTTACATTTGCTGTTCCTTTGCTTGAGAAAATTTCTTCCCTGAGGACCAATGTCCCCATGGCCACCCACCCTTTTTTGCTTTGTCATTATGCACCCTGTGATAGTTGATCTTATGTGTTAATTTGACTGGGTCATGGATACCCAGATATTTGGTCAAATATTTTTCTGGGTGTGTCTCAGAGAGTATTTTTGGATGAGATTAGTATTTGAGCTTTTAGATTGAATAAAACCCAGATTGCCTTCCCTACTGAGGGAGGGCCTCATCCAATCATTTGAAGGTTTGAATAGAACAAGAATGCTGGTTTTCTTTTAAGTAGGAGGGAACTTTTCCTGCTTGACTGTTTGAGGTGGGACATTCTTGCCTTCAGACTTAACTAAGAATGTTAGTTCTTCTTGGGTATAAAGAGAGCCTGCCAGGTTTCTAACTGAAACTCACACTGTTGGCTCTCCTAGTTTTCAGGCCTTCAGACTTGGACTGGAACATACACTACTGACTCTATTGAGTCTCCAGCTATTTGACTGCAAATCTTGGGCCTGGTCAGCCTCTAAAATCACATGAGTCAGTTCTGCTTAATAAATCTCTTTTTTGTACGTGAAGAGATATGTGTTCTGTTGATTGTTTCTCTGTAAAATCCTAGTACACACTTCTCTCTTTCCTTGACTAACTCTTCTGCGTCTTTTCTACCTCAGCGTAAACATTATCTCTGAGTATCCTCTAGTCTGACCAAAAACCACTTCTTTGGGCTCTAGACTGTTTAGAGGTCTACTGACTCCTTTAGATCAAAGTTTCCTCAGGGCAGAAACCACATCTTTTAATTTATTTTTTTTTAAGATTTTATTTATTTGTTGGAGAGAGAGTGAGGGAGAGATGGGAGAGGGCACAAGCAGGAGGAAGGGCAGGCAGAGGGAGAAGCAGACTCTACATTGAGCAAGGAGCCCAATGGGGGACTTGATCCAGGACCCTGGGATCATGACCTGAACTGAAGGCAGACACTTAAATGACTGAGCCACCCAGGTGTCCCCAGAAACCACATCTTTTCATTCTCACCAGGACCCAATGTTGTCTCTGGCATAGAGCTGGAAATCACAAGATTATTGTTGAATAAATGCATAATTGCTTAGTAGGAAATAAGCATGGTTTGAATAATCATATTTATGTTTTGTTTAAAAATATATGTTTCAGCTACTTCTTATGAATAAATACCACATTATTAATAAAGCACCAATGAAGCCATTGCTATTTCTTGTAATCAATGAAGGTGAAGTCATATTTTTTTAAGTTTATTTATTTATTTATTTATTTGATATAGAGAGAGGGACAGTGAGGGAGGGAACACAAACAGGGGGAGTGGGAGAGGGAGAAATGAGTCCCTGATGCGGGGCTTGACCCCAGAGACCTGGGACTATGACCCAAGCTGAAGGCAGATGCTTAATGACTGAGCCACTCAGGAGACCCACGTGATGGCTTATTTTTACAAATAACCTGGTAAGTAGAGAAGGATCTAGTAATGAAGCTAAAATCTAATGTATAATGTGAAAGTTGAAGGGGGCCTACCTCACTTTGAGTGGAATATTGTTCTGTTCTGTATTTTTTAAAGATTGTGTTTAGAAACTGTTTTCCCCACTTTATGCCCTGTTATTTATTGTCCTACTCTGTGGATTTTTTCATTAGAGGTCTATTTGTGCCTGGCTTGCCCTGAGGGAAAGGATGATACAGAACTCTCATCTGTCTCTGTTACTATGTATTATTACTTGGGAAACGTCACGGCAAATGCCATATAAATAAATAAAATGCTCCAGAAGCTTCAGCTCTCACTGTTAGACAGTGGGGAGAAGGAGCAAATGTCTAAGTTTCAAGAGATAGACTTAATAAAAAGCTGTCATTTTCCATAGTGTGGAGAAAAAGGATATTCTTCTCAAGCATATGTAATTTGGCATTGAGGATTAATAAAATGTTATTGAGTCTGGCTTTGTTATTTGGTTTTATCACAGCCTGGCAACCCCAGTTCTATTGGGCTTCATGTACATATTCAGCAAGTGAGTCATAAAAATAATCTATTGGAAGGAGTATACTATTTTATTAGGAGACGCTCAGCAAAGCTGATTGGTTTTCCATTGCTCAGAGGACTCATTTTTGGCAGATCTCTTTCCGATTTCCTCGATCATGTGGCATATCAGTAAAATCCAGTCAGATTCACCTCCCTCTAAACTCCACCTGAGGAAATTCAACAACGTTCAGACACCAGGGAATCTCCTACTGGGGACTCTTTTTGACATAGTTTATGAAGAGGTTCAATCTCTTCATATCTTCTGTGCAGCTCAGGGTTGATAAATGTGGAGACTGTCAACACAAAGAAGATAGTGTGATTATTTGGAGAAAATGACAGAGTGTACTTTTTTTTTTTTTTTACCTCAGATGTAATGAGAATTGGGATTCCTGCATGGTTCAATTAGTTAAGCGTTGGACTCCTGATTTCAGTTCAAGTCATGATCTTAGGTTTGTGTGATCAAGTCCCAGGTTGGCTAGGACCATGCTGCACATGAACCCTCCTTGGGATTTTCTCTCTCCTTCTCCCTCTTTCTTTCCCACCCCACTCTTGCTTAAAAAAAAAAAAAAAAGTGCTGAGAATTGAGTGTTCTGTTACAATGAACATCCTTGACCAAGGAAACCAGTGTCCCTAATGCAATACATAGACTACCGTAGTAGTTGTCATACCTGGATTGCAAATGTTCAAACAATTAAAATCCTAGAGCACTGAAGATACTGCTTCAGTCAGGGGCAATGTGGTAGCTATTCACTAAAAATGATCCTTAATGAACCATGCCTCCCAATATCTATGCTCTTGTGCCGTCCCCCTCACACTGAAGCTGAGCTGATCTTGTGTCTTGCTTTCCCAAGAGCATGGGGGTAGAATGGTGGTGTTTGCATTTCTGAGAGCTTAAGTTGTCCAGTAAGAAGTCCTATTGTTCTAAAGGAGAGACCACATGGAGATAGTATGGGGGACACCATGTGTAGGGAGACGCTCTGAGTCTATACAGGGAAGGAAGAAGCCAGGGAGGGACAGAGAGAAAGAGAAAGAGAGGGAGGACTCCAGCTGCATCAGCATCCCAACTAAGCCAAGCTGTCAAGATGCCAGGCACAGAAGTGAAGGCACATTTCGGACATTCCATCTTGGACGTTGAATATGCAGCCACCATCTGACTGAAGCTGTGTAAGGAATCAGAAGGCAAGACTAGCGGAATAACAACACAGCTGAGCCACAGTCAACCCACAATCATGAGAAATAAAAGAATAGCTGTGGTTTTAGGCCACTAGGTCTTGAACTAAATTGTTCTGCAGTCAAAGATAAACAAAGGCACCTTAAAATAATACACTCTAGCCTTCTTATACTATAGTGAGGAAAATGAAGACCAGAGCAGTGAACTCATTTAACCAATGTTACAAAGTGATTTAGAAAGATGTTAGTATTAAAACTCACATCTCTGAATTTCAATTAAGATGCCTGTTTGGTGTGCCTGGGTGGCTCAGTGAGTTGAATGTGCACCATCAGTTCAGGTCATGTTCCGGGGGTCCTGGGATGGAGATTTGCTTCATGCTCCCTGCTCAGTGCGGAGTCTGTTTCTCCCTCTTCCTTACCCTCCTCCCCACTCTTGTGTGCTCTCTCTCACTCTCTCTCTCAAATGATTAAATAAAATCTTTAAAAAAAAGATGTCTGTTCATCTCACTATGCTGAGTTACTTTAAGTAAATGAACACTTAATCATCTCTGTAGTCAGTAATTCTACTTTTGAGAATCTATTATTCAGAAATAATAAAGAGAAAACATTGTGTCTAAAGTTGTTCATCACAGTATTATCTATAACAAAAAACAATTAGAAATATTAAGTCAAAATATAGTGGTGCAGTTAAAAAATGTTATCTTTTATACTTAAGAAAATATAACCATTAACAACAGTGTTCTTGAATAGCATGAGAAACATGTGATATATAATCATAAAAAGGTGGAATACAATGAAAGCTGGATGCAGAATGCTTTCTGTAAGAACCCTAAAACAGAGGGTTTTTTTCTTTAAAAGACTAGTTGGAGAAAGCAGGTGGAAAAGATTATCACCAAAAAATTGACTACAATTATGAATAAGTAGAACCTTTGTTAAGATTAAAGGATATTTATTTTCCCCCATTTTTTTCTGTACAGTTTCCATCTTTTCATAATGAGCATATATATATAATGGAAAAAATAAATATGTACAAAACTCTTTTGACTTTAATTTAATGCCTTTTGATTATTTGAAAGGAACTTTTGGGTTTTCTCTGCCCTTTGAGGTTTTAGAGTCCTCTACTAACAGAGGAGGGAAAGAAAGGGCTCTATGTGTTTTATTACTTCTCCTATGAGTTCTTTTTAAAAAATGATCCTGATGTCAACTTAATTTCATTTGTATTTTTCTTAGAAAACAGTGGAACAAAATAAAATTCCATTCTAGTTATTTATATCCTTTGCTTTTTTCAATCTTACATAATCAGAATTATAAATACTGTTTAAAATACAAAATGAATGTCATTCACTGTATGAGAAAACTGAAATATTAAATGATTAACTTGGCATTCTTCCTGTTTTCCATTTCCAGCTTCTAAACTTTAAATGGATTTGTTCAAAGAAGAAAACTGCCTGTCCCTTTAGAATATAAGTTATGCTATTGAAAGATGGTACTAGCCTCTTATACATTCAGGTAATTTACAGGTAAGTCCTTCACTTCAATACCGATGCAACAAACCCATTTCCCAAACGGTTTATTTTTTATCTCTGTAATTTTATAGTTGGTATGAGAGATTAGAGAATAAAATATCCACTGTGAAGCTATTTTTACTTGTTAGCATTATTTTAAAATGTGAACTATGATTAAGACTTTTAAAATTTTAAAGTTCTAAATCAATTTTTAAATATGGATTCTACTGCTATTGCCTTCACCTTTAATTGCCCCAGTGCCTGGTTGTTATCCAGAATAGATTCAAATACAGTTTAAATATCTGAAAAGGCTGATGACTTGAAACATCAAAATGTAAGAATAAGTGAAACAGGAAAGGAATACCTCTACTCATCTCCAGTGAAACAGAGTACATTAAATATATGTATTTTATACATTTTCTGTGCCACCGTATTGGCAGCTATGTTTTCCCCCCGACTTTTAGGTTCATAGGTATCACAGATGGTTGAAGTTGTTGGATACTTTACCCTTAGATAAATAAGGAATAACATGTAATCTGGAAAAAGAAAAGAAATCTATTTAAGTCAGCATTATTAATTTATAGTTAACTTATTTTATTTTTTAAAAGATTTTATTTATTTTACAGAGAAAGTGCACAAGCAGGCAAGTGGCAGGCAGAAGGAGAAGCAGTATGCCCCCTGAGCAGGGAGCCCAATGTGGGCCTCTATTCCAGGACCCTGGGATCATGACCTGAGCCAAAGGCATCCACTTAACTGACTGAGCTACCAGGCTCCCAAGAAACTCTTTGAAATAGAACATATGAGCACATTTCAACTTTAAAACAATTGCAAATTCTTTCACCTTCACTAGTCATCAATCTTATTTTTAAATATAATTTAATTTTTTAGAATAAAGTTATTTCCACGGATAGCTTAAAAGGTATGAGATTTCATCTTTGCATGAACTCAAGTTTGAACAACAACCTGAAAAATACATAATGAGGAAATGAAACATACTTTGTTTTAAATAATTTATTCCTTAGATTTATTCTCTTTTCTCTGTGACCTACACTGAGTCTATATTTTACTTCATATACAATAAAAGTTATTTATCAAAGAAGAGATTTGCTAGACATTGTGAAGATTGAACACAAAACTCAAACAACCTTCTTGTACCCATCCAGTTATTCTTTCCAGAACTGCTGTCTACAGAATGATGAGTCCCTGTGGCCACATTTGTAACCCATGACTCTATCTCCCACTACAGATGACTGGATTGTAGGGAAACACAAGCTCTCCTAGGCCAATCATATTCTCTCCTCCTAATTTTGGGATTGGAACACAGTGATCTGGGTCCATCGTGCATGTCACATGTTGAAGATATGCACACTCAGGGCTGAGCTGAGGCTGAGCTGCCATTTATGTACCCTCTTAGGGACAATATACACTGAGAGATGGGCAGAAAGTACTGATCTTCAGCAAGAAGCAGGATAGCAAAGAACAACAGGAAAGAAAACTAGGTTTTTGAACACAGGAAAAAGATGGCTAAATTTTCCATTCTGTAGATCAGTCTTTGTTCTAAAATCTTCCCAGTTCTTGCTTCAGCCTTGGCTGGCCCTAGCTGTGTCCCTGCCACTACTGCCTCAGAGACTACATTGAACCTTTATAATATTTTCCATTCTTCCTATGTTAATCTCTATTTCTGTCTACCATAAGTGTTTTATCTAAGTCAATAGCCTTTTTATAATGTGTAGCAAAGTGTAAATGCCAGTTTTGCCAGTGGTATTCCGTGGGAGACATTACATTCTTTGGTTACATTGTAAGCTTTCAAGGATAGGACGGTGATCTTACCAATTATTCATAGGTCCTAGCACAGTGCATAATCCATAAAAATATGCTTAATCAAATGACTATGGATGATTAAATGGGAATTTGATATATGTACACTATCCATTTTGTGATTCACCCTATTATTTTTTATATCAATGGAGCACTTTCAGCTTTTTTACTTGTTTCTTTACATTTGCAGATGCATAGTACTTAATCAGCATCAAGAAGAAACATCAAGCATGCTGGCAAATGAACTGTAGTGAAGTTTATATATCTGACAGTTATTAAGTACTAGATTGAACTTTGTCTAGGGCATCAGCCAAATGGCAGCTGAACAATTCTTTTTTTTCATTCCAGCATAGATAAAATACAGTGTTATATTAGTGTCAGGTGTACAATATAGCGATTCAACACTTCTCTATATTACTCTCTATGTATTATTACTATATTAAGTGTACTCTTCATCTCCTTCACTTATTTTAGCCATCATCCCCCAACCCACCTTCCCTCTGGTAACCATCAGTTTGTTCTCTAGAGTTAAGAATCTGTGTCTTGGGGTGCCTGGGTGGCTCAGTGGGTTAAAGCCTCTGCTTTCGGCTCAGGTCATGATCCCAGGGTCCTGGGATCGAGCCCCCACATCAGGCTCTCTGCTCCGCAGGGAGCCTGCTTCCTCCTCTCTCTCTGCCTGCCTCTCTGCCTAGTTGTGATTTCTCTCTGTCAAATAAATAAAATATTAAAAAAAAAAAGAATCTGTGTCTTGGTTTGTCTTTTTTTCTTGGTTTATTTGTTTTGTTTCTTAAATTCCACATGTAAGTGAAATCATACAGTATTTGTCTTTCTCTGACTGACTTATTTCACCTAACATTATACTCTCTAGATCCATTCATGTGTTGCAAATGGCAAGATTTCATTCCTTTTTAATGACTTTCATGGATTTCATTCTTTTTAAATTACATATATATAAAATATAATATATATACACAATGGAATATTATTCCATGACTTATATTATTTCATTATTCCATTATCTTATAATATTCTAATATTATTCATTATTATGTTCCAATATTATTCCATTATTTTATACACACACACACACCACATCTTCTTTATCCATTCACCTATCAATGGACACTTGAGCTTCTTCCATAATTTGGCTATTGTAAATAATGCTACAATATACAGGAATGCATATATCTTTTTGAATTAGTGTTTTCATATTCTTTAGGCAAATACTCAATAGTGGAATTACTGGATCACATGGTATTTCTATTTTTTTCCCTTTTTGAGGAATCTCCATCCTGTTTTCCATAGTGCCTGCACCAGTTTGCATTCCTACCAACAGTGCACAAGTGTTCCTTTTTCTCTACATCCTCACTGACACTTGTTGTTTCTTGTGTTTTTGATTTTGGCCATTCTGACAGGTGTGAGGTGATATCTCATTGTGGTTTTGATTTACATTTTGATAATAATTATTGATGTTGAGCATCTTTTGATATGTCTGTTGACCATTTGTATGTCCTCTTTGGAGAAACATCTTTCATGTCTTCTCATTTTCATTTGGATTATTTGGTTTTTCAGTGTTGAGTTGTATCAGTTCTTTATACATTTCAGATACTAACTTCTATTGGATATGTCATTTGCAAATATCTTCTTCCATTCCGTAGGTTGTCTTTTAGTTTTATTGTTTCCTTTGCTGGGCAGAAGCTTTTTATTTTGGTTTGGTCCCCGTAGCTTATTTTTGCTTTTGTTTCGCTTGCCTCAGGAGACGTATCTAGAAAAATGTCGCTGTGGCCAATGTCAGAGAAATTATTGGCTGGGCTTCTCTTCTAGGGCCAGTTTCACCATCACCATCTATTGAAGACTGTCTTTTTCCCATTATGACAATCTTTAATGTTTCAAGAAAATCTGATTATTGATTATTCTTTTTGTGTTTCATTATTTCTTTTTATTTCTGCATTTGTTAGGTGATTGAATTCTAGGAACTTCCACAATGACTGTACAACTCTAGAGTGTTATGTCATTAAATCACACATGAGGAAGAGTTTCATATAACATCGAATTCAGAGACGTTTATAAGGGTTCTGAAAAACAAAGAGCACTATAAGCTCTATTAGTGTGCATGAACTTTTCTCCCTTTGCAGGTTTTCACAGATACTTCAGTTGAAGTTTATTGTAGATCAAATGAACTGGGTGGATAAGATCTTCTTCCTCTCACAGTGAGAGGTCATTGTCTTCTCTCGAGAAGTCAGTCAGTAACAACCAGAACTGAAGGTTCTGCGACACTGTTCCCCCTTTTCTTTTTGGTTGAATAAATTATGGCCATAACAATTCATCCATTTTTACATTGATTTAGGTCTTCATTGAATCATGCTATACTGTTTTTAATAATACTGATTTTTCTGCAACTAAAGATGGAAATAGTGGCCATAGGGAAGAGAAGGTAAGGGGAGGAGGGAGTAGTACTCAACTTTACTTCTTGGAAATGTAAAGGATTTCTAGAGGAAAGTAATGGAGATGGATGGAGGGATGCCTTACAATTAAGAAATCATTTTTTCCCCACTTTTTGCTCTATCTTCAAACAGTTATTGTGATCATCTATCTTACATATTCATCTGTTTTGCTAGATAATCAGAAATGGATGCATTAACATTGACATATCATGTACAAGATGAAAGATGTCTGCTAACTTATGCTTAATGAATTGAGTCATCTTTCCATGAAAGTTATAAAATCAAATAAAAATTTCGTTGCTGGAAGAGACTTTAGTAATGAAATAATTATTAATTTTTTCATTAATATTAATATTTGTTTCAATTCCCTCTTATCCAAACATTTTACTTCATTTCTTATATGAGAAATACAAGGCTTTAAGATGAAATAGCACTAGTGTCAATTGAGAGATAGTGGCTAAACCCAGATCTTCTGAATCAGTGTCTTCCCCAGGATATGGCAATATTTCCTCAGATTTTTTGAGGATTATTGGAGATGACAACATACACAACATATTTTTGTGTTTCTCTGACTGTATGAAAATAAATATCCTTGAATCTGAGAATTTGCTCCATTAGGAATGAATTCACTGCCCTGGAATCAATCTATGAATTAATTCTGCCAGTTGGCATGTCTGTCCAAGTTGGACATTTACTCTGGTTTCTAGAAGAAAAAAACCTGGTTAAAAAAGAATTTTGAGAGAGGAAGTTGAATAATAGATGATTAGAAAATTATACACATATTCTTCCTGTACGGTTTCCTGTCATTAAAAATAAGATTCAAGATTTTTGGTTAGGGCACTATAAGTGAAAATAAATATTTAGAAAAAAAGAAAAAAAGTTTGACTTAAACTTCTTATAAGGATATTTACTACAAAGATAGAAATTTGGCATTCATCCCAGGCAAAATCTGGAATGGAAATTTAAAGGACTATGCATATTTAAGGAATAATTACTAAGATACCACATGGATTCCCTAAGATATTAGAAAGAGTTCATACTTCTAGACTGAACTCATGTCCTTCTTTAATAGGCTTACTCTATTGAATATTCAGGAATATATAGCAGATATATGACAAGTGTGTAGAGACATTAGTAAGCCATTTGAAATGTTTTCTTATGAAATTTTAGTGAAAGAGATTGGAAAATATGGACTAGTTTTAAAACAAATAGATATGAAAAGAGTTGAATGATTTTATTCAAAAGTTGTTCAACTAATAATACTCTAGTGGCTTTGATTTATTGAGCACTTATTATGCATGAGTTATACTAAACATGTGTTTTCTCATTTAATATTTAATGTAATCTATGACAGATACTCAAATTTTATAGATGAGAAAAATTGCAGGTTGGCAAGTACGTCAACTTACCCAAAACTGATCAACAAATAGAGATGCCAATATATCAACACAAGTTGTTTGACTTCCAGACCATACTCTCTATCATTAGATTAATCTTAGTGGAAGAGTCTAGTGTTGACCTTGGCTTTATTTAGTTTAGAAGATTATCCTCCTTGAATGAAATATGGAGAGCATGCCCAAATGATGAAATTGTAATGTCATATAATTTTTAACCGATTGACATGAATTAATGAATCATTTTTTGTATTGCTGGTAGTTTTGCTTAATTTATTCTATTAATAATATTCTACTGGGCATTTATGATTTGAATGACAGAATCAGGATCTGGAATGATATTAAAAATTGGTATTATTAGGTTGAGGTAAACAAGATAGAATTTAATGAAGATAAATGTTAGAACTGGCCCTTGGGTCCAAGAAAGCAGAATAAGAACATCTGAGAGAAACAATGTGTATGGCATAGTATGGGTGATATTGTGGTTTATAATGAAAATATATATTTGGTTTTTGTCCCTGGTACAAGGCTCCTAAAACCTTTGGAATTTTTTAAGAACTGGGAGCGATCAAGGTATCTTTTATTATGTTAATGAAGCAATGTTTTGAAAGCTCCTAGGAAACCTAAAGATTCAGGCGGTTGCCTGGAGAGCCAGCCAAATGATTAGAAGGTCAGAACTTCCAATCTGTTCTGATCTCTAAGGAAGTGAAAAGGGTTGGAGGTTGAATCAATTGACAAGGGCCAATGATTTAATCAATTATTCTTATGTAATGGGACTTTCCAAAAAGGAAAGAACTTGGAGAGCTTCCAGATTGGAGAACATGTGGAGATTTGGGGAGAGTGGCATGCTGAGAGGATGTAAAGTTCAGCTTATACCCACATACCTTGCCCTATGCATCTCTTCCAGCTGGCCGTTCTGAGTTAATAGAAAACTGGCAATCCAGTAAATAGAATGTTTCTTTGAGTTCCGTGAGTCACTCTATAGAGGCAAATTAATCCAATCCAATTAGGGTGTTGTAGGAAGCTTTGATTTATAGGCAGGCAGTAGACAGGTGACATCCTGGACTTGCTATTGGGATCTAAAGTCGGGGCAGTCTTGTGGAACTGAGCCTTTAATCTGTGGAATCTGATGATATCTCCAAATAGATAGTGTCAGAATTAATTACAGTTGACCCTTGAACAATATAGGGGTTAAGGCCACCAACCCCCCTGCACAGTTGAAAATCCATGCATAACTTTTGTCTCTCCCCAAACTTTACTACTAATAGTCTACTGTTAACCAGAAGCTTTACCAATAACATAAACAATTAACATACATTTTGTATATGTATTACATACTATATTTTTATAATAAAGTAAGCTAGAAAAAATATTAAGAAAATAATAAGGATGAAAAAGTATATTTACAGTACTGTACTGTATTTAATTGAAGAACATCTGCATGTAAATGGACCTCTGCCGTTCAAACTTGTTTTGTTCAAGGGTCAACTGTAATTGGTCAGAATTAATTGCTGTTGGTGGTATGAAAAAAACATACACTGGAGCATGTGTGGAAAAGACTGAGGTTTTGGTTTATATTAAGTTCCAAGAGAGGTGACGCTTTGATGTGGGAGCTTAAAGAACCTCTCTGATCACAGGAGTATTAATAGGATATTAGTAGAACAAACTGTCAATGAAGTGGGGCAGTGCCGTACTATTTTGCATTGAATCCCTTTGACATTTTGTTGTATATTCTAGGTGCCATAAAGCATGTGTATATGTGTGAATGTGAGATTGCTAAAGGGAATGGAATCATGTCATAGAGAAAAAAAACAAGATGTTAAGGTAGGGGGAGTAGCTTTATAACTATCTTTAAATATTAAAAGATTTTCCAAATGGAATGTGGCCAGAGACCAGTATACAAAATGTAGGGTTTGGGTCAATGTATGATAACTAGAGCAAAACTTTTGTTTTAACACTGGAAGATATTTTTAATAGCACTATTTCAAGACGGCATGGCCTGTCCCATTAGGAAGTGGGTGTTTAGACTTCGAGGCATTCAAGCAGACACAGAACAAGCAAATGTCAGAAATTTGGTAAACAAATACAAATGATCTCATCCCTGAAGAAAACTCTAAATTAAGAGGTAAATCTATAACTTTGGATAGAGGGGGAGAAGGTACCAATAATTTTTGTAGATGATCTCAAAGGCAGCTAGGACAGACCAACTTTCACTGGTATTTCTATGATGTTTAGCCTACTCAGCTTGCGGGGGAAAATATTTTGCATATTTAAATATAGGGCTTTAGAGCTATTTGCTCAGAATAACTATGACTTGCTCTAATGATCTAGTGAAACATACTGAAAATTATGGCTGTGCCTTGTATCTCTCCTGGCCCCAATCTTGTCCCTTATCATTACTGCATTATTTACTTATTGTTTATTTATTAGATAGTCACATAACCAGGAAAGTAACATCTTCGTGGTATTCTGATGAAGACAACCGTTCTTCTTCGGTGTGGTTTGTGTCTTTTCTTCAGGGAGCACACATTACAGCCATGCTTTTTTGGAGAAAAGTATCAAAAAGCGGTTTGTCTTGTGACTTTTTGACTTCTCCTCATCCCCAGCCACAGTTGTCTCCCTCCTTCCAGACTCTGGGACTTGAATGTATAATTGCAGCCTGTTGTCTGCAGAGTAATTTTAGCCTCATTTGACTTGTAGCACAGCAGGATGACAAGAGTGCTTGCTGTCAGCAGGGTCAGAGGTCAGCCATTACCCCCTGGACCGTGGGCAGCAGCCTTATCAGGGTTCTCTGGAAGGCTCTTCTCAGCCTTGAGACGGGTCTGCAGCTGGCTGTGTGTCTTTTCAGATGACTCTGGATGAAAACATGGACTGTTCTCAAGACATAAGCTCCCGGCATGCAATTTGGCTCCTATTTTTTTTTTTTTATCAAACTATGAGAGCCCTTCTGAAGTGAAAGAAGCTATGTATTTGCCATATAAACTTTGAGTGGAATATGTACATAAGCCAGCATTAAAATATATGTCTAGTTTCCTTTATACACTCGAGATCTTAAAATGATATTTTAAAAGGATGTTAAACCAGTATGCTACCTTAGGATGGAAACTGCTGAGTATTAAGTAAGATAATTACTTGGATGCAAACAAATGAATTTCATTCGCAGACTGAAAATCCTGTAGATCCTATAAAGGATCATAAAATCACAGAATTAAAAAAAAAAAGAAGAAGAAGAAAAAGGAAAAGGGGGAAAAAAGCACATTAAATTTCAGCTAACCTAATCCTATAGGTGATAAAATAATATTCCTTAAATAACATCTCATGTTTTTTCTAGTCTAGATTTCAATCTCTAATGGGATGTAAATTCAGATATATTTATAGAGACAGAATATATTGATATGATTAACTATTCTCCAAACCTGTTCTCAAATATCTGAAATGTTTAACATAACTGATCTCCTCTAAATTTTAGGTAGACATACTTATCTAGCGCATGGTAATTTCAATGAACAAATCTACTAGAAAATGAAATTTAGAGCTTGCCCATCAAATTTGCAGATTTTACGAAACTAATTGACAATGTTAATGTTCCAGAAATCAAGAATAAAATACAAGATAACCTTGAGAAAATTGGTCAATCTAAAAAAGATGATATTTAGTAAGGGCCAATATAAAGTGGACAGGGAGCAAAAAAGTTTAAACACAAATATAGTAAGGGGGGGGCATAACCCAAGAAATGTTGTAAAGGTACAAAAGGAGGAGTATGAATAAAGTACTTTTATGAAATATGTTGGTGTAATATTGTGATGTCTATCAAATCTGTTAGACACCATGAAACATTCTTCCTGCTCTATTTTACAAAAGAAGAACAGTGTGTTTCATTAATCTTAATCCATTTCATTCTAGTATTCATTTGGGGGCATTGTAGTGCACTCATTTAATCAGAGTTTAAGGCAGGATTTTAAACCTTAGAAAGCCTGGATGTCATCAGAGAAAAGTCATTTTTAGAATAGGCTAAGGTGAAAACATAGAAATCAGGACGTGGTATGATATTGACGAAGGGCACGGGAAGTGAGGGTAGGTAAGAAACATAAGCAGGCTGAAGTAGACTGCCATGGTGGAGTCAGAGACGGGAACTGAAAATCAGCCCTTTTAACTAGAGGTGTTAGCACCAGGGCTCACTGTGGGTGTGTTAGGAAGGCCCGAGTTTAATTTTCTGCTTGCAGAAGAGGGATTTGAGACCCAGGACAACTTTTGAGATCTGGTCGAATGGCTTCCTTCACTTGATCCTTCTGGTCAATGCTAAGAGAACTCTACCATTTCTATCATTTTATTTAACATTTCCCTTATTGAAAGCTTGCTCTGTTCTAGGACACTGTATGGGATCATTTGTTCCTTTATTCTATAACTATGTATTGAGCCTAGAATATGCCTTATATTGTGATAGTTACTAAGATACACTGTGCGTAAAACAATGTGGTTTTTGCTCTCATAGCAAGGATGAGACAGATATTAATTACATAGTGTATACAACCTAAATAAAAGTAAAAATCACATATAATTAAAATGTGTTAAGTGCTATTTACTTACTTTAAGAGGGACACTAGGAGATCTGGGGGCTCTGGTTTGGTCTGAGCAAGTTCTGCAATATGAAGAATGAGCAGGAAAGAACTGGAGGAAGAAAACAGAATGGGCTCTGGATAGGGAAGAATCTTGAAGGACACCAGAGCCAGTGAGGTATTGGGGAGAGTCCCACAGAGAGAGCTGGGGATGGGGAAAGAGGCCAGTTCACACAGGGCCTAGTGGAGTATCTTAAGGAACAACAGGAAGCTGTTGACAGTTTTCAAGTACTGATATAACATGATTTAATTTCTAATTTTTCTTAGGATAACCCTAGCTACAGTGGGAAGTATGGTTTGGAATGAATGTACAAACTAATTAAGGGGCCAGTTACTTGAATTATCATAAAAAAGATGAGGAATAATAATGCATTCAGTGCTCACAACCTAGGAGGACTCTCATTTATAGAGGAACAGACAGAGCTTTGGAGAGGTCAATTCCCAAAGTCTACATGCCTATGTGCCAACATGAAAGACTGACTCCTCTGTGTTCATTCTTCTTAGTCACATACTCATTAAAGCAAGATTCATGTAAATGTAGAACTGGAACAGAAACTTAGATCCTATGTAAATTAATTCACTCATTTATTCAAATAATATTTGTTGAGTTGCAGTTCTAGGCATAGGGGATACAGTATTGAAAAGTAAAAGTTCTTCTTCTAATAAAGCTTATATTTTAGCAGATGAAAATGTAAATAGATACACTAGCTGTCTAAATATCAGCAATATAATGTTAACAACAAAAAGAGTCAGGGGCGCCTGGGTGGTTCAGTTGGTTAGGCATCCAACTCATGATTTTCATTCAGTTCATGATCTCAGGGTCATGGGCTGGAGCCCTGCATTGGGATTTGCACTGAGTGAGGAGCCTGCTTGGGATTCTCTCTCTCCTTCTCCCCCTGTCCTTCCCCATTCACACACACTTTCTCTCTCAAAACAAAACAAAACAAAAAAACAAAAGAGGATCATGTGGTAGGCAGTGACAGAATGAATTCTGTTGTTTGGTGGAAACAAAGACGTTTTCCTAAAACCAAAATAACAAGTAGAAAGACCAATCTGCCTCTAAGAAGTCTTGTTATGCTCACTAGTGTAAGTTGGAGAGAAATATGTTCCCTATATACCACAGAGAAGAAACACACTTATTTATGCTTGCTTGGGGATAAATAGTACTAATCCACAAAAAGTGGACCAGATACTTGTGGCATACACTGAGACCTGGACATCAGGAAGACTTCTTGTTCATCCATAAAGTAATAAATGCTAGAAAGCATGCTGTGAAAAGAGTTATAAACCCCAAACCTACTGTGATTGGCAGAATTCTCACATGCCCACCATGACCTTTGCTGCTGGGCGTTAACACCTGTGACTATGTTACATGGGAAAAGACATTTCACAGACGTAATTAAAGTTACTAATCTGTCAACTTTACACTAGCAGATTGCTGAGTGGGCCTAACCTAATAAACCAGGCTTCAAAACCACAGAGATTTCTCCTAAAGGCAGAAGAAGTCAGAGAGATTCGAAGTGTAAGAGGGATTTGAGAAGATACTGCTGGCTTGAAGAATGCTGTAGGTTGTACAATATCTGACATTTGTTCATAATCATTATTAAAAAAAAAGCATCCAAAATCTTCAGTAAGCACAAAGTAAGTTCACTGTCTTCCTGATAAAATATTTCAGTGTTCTCTTTTAATGTATAGACACAAACCTGAACTGTGAAGATATCCTTGTCTGGGTCTTACCTGTCAATTATGGAATGAGAAACACCAAGGAGATGGTAACATCCCCTTGTGCACTATTTTAAATCAGTGCATTGTATGGTTTCATTTGTTTTTTTTAAAAGAACCAATGTAGAGCTATGCACTATCAATGACATAATTTTTATAAGAAATACATGCATTTAATAACGAAGGAATTTTTACCAATGATTACATCACAACAAGCCAATTGGGCAATGCATGTTCTATGCACTGGGTGACTCTGTGCATTAGAATTTGATATAGAATGCATTTGAGGGGCAGTCTACATTAAGTACTTTCAAAATCCTTTTCTGTAGGAAGCACTATCATAATATCAAGAAATGACACAAACTTGCTGACAAAATAAAGTCACATTCTTTAACAACACATTAAATGAGATATATGTGTTCATGCTCCCAACCCCATTCTCTTCTTTTCAGCAGGGATGTTAACTAGCTACCAAATATTTGTGCTTTCTCTTCCAAACTTGTCATTAAGAGACAGTTACCTAGCTATAGCTGAAGACTACACTTCCCAGTTCTCTGGACTGGTTTGATAAGATTTCTCCCTCCTTCATTCTTCCCTCCCTCCTTCCAAATTTGATGAGCACCCACTATGGACAGTTACTGTTCTTTTTTTTTTTTTTTTTTTTTTGACAGAGAGAGAGGTCACAAGTAGGTAGAGAGGCAGGCAGAGAGAGAGGGAGAAACAGGCTCCCCACTGAGCAGAGAGCCCAATGTGGGGCTCGATCCCAGGACCCTGAGATCATGACCTGAGCCGAAGGCAGAGGCTTAA
The DNA here is from genome assembly GCF_922984935.1 of Meles meles. Taxonomy (NCBI): domain Eukaryota; kingdom Metazoa; phylum Chordata; class Mammalia; order Carnivora; family Mustelidae; genus Meles; species Meles meles. The sequence continues at coordinate 56,143,066 of NC_060079.1, forward strand.
ACCACTGAGCCCCCCGTGCGCCCCGGACAGTTATTGTTCTAAGAGCTAGTATTTTCACTGGGAATTTGGCCCCTGACCACAAAAAAACATTAGGTTTAGTACGTAAAACAGACAAGGAATAACTAAAGTGGCAATTATAATGCACCACGATGTACACAATGATAGTAAGCAAAAAGAACAGTAAGGAAACACATATAGCAGGAGCAGCTAACCCAGACTGAGGAGAGCAGAAATTCTTTCTGAAAAAAACTATCAATGTCATAGCCTGTGTGCTGATGAAGAGCTGGGCAAGTGGAGAGTTCAGGATATTTTCCAGACCAGAGCACAGCAGTGGTTGCAGGGGCCATGCAGAGCCTCAAAGCTAGAGCAGTAAGTGGGAGTCACTTCACATAGGACCGGTAAGCCATGTTGAGAACTTTAGACTTCACCCTGGAGGAAATGGGGATCTAGGAAAGGACTTGAAGCAAGGGAGTGACACAGTTCATTTTGTATTGTAGGAAGATTACTCCTTCCATAAGAAGACAAGGAATGTGGAGGGGGGCTGTCTGGTTAACAGTGGGCAGTGGTGGGAGGAATTCAAGGAAGAGATCATGGTGGCCAAACCAAGGCACTGGCTTTGGATATGGAACAAGTGAACAGACTGAAGAGACACATAAGGGGTATCAAATGGGTTTAGTGGTTTTAAATGAAAAGGCAAGAGTAGGGGTCTTCTTGTACTTCATAAACACATGTTTTAAGACTGAGTGTGTTTCACCTCACTATTGGGACTAGGCCCTTTTCTCATTCTAGCCTTTCATCTGATTCCAAGCTGAGAGGTTCAGTCCTGTCTCTGACCTATGTATAAAGAGAAAAGTCATCAAAACGTCTTAATGCAGTCCCACATCTTATCTCCTCCTTCAATCCAAGAGTTAGAACAGCCCAAGTCTGTTTGCATTTCAAATAATTCTATTTGTTGTAGTGTATGATTGTTCCTTATTTTTCTCATGTACCAGGAGTTTCAAAGTTACTCCTAATTCCAGGTGTTGGATCTTGATGCTTCCTGACAGATGAAGGTTTTGTGCATATTTTCTTCCTGCTCCTTTTATACTCATTCTGTGTTCTCCAATTCTCCACGTAACAGCAACTACATTTTAATGCAATGACAGCTATGGAAAAATAAAACCATCAGTCATTGTCAAATATTTTATAAATGGAGACATAGGAAGGGTTCAGTTCTCTGTGTAACAAGAACAGAGGAGAAAGGTCAGTGATATATCATGTGGTATAGGATTTCCCCTTAAGCAATCTTCAGCTAAGACTTGCTCACAGTGTGGAAGCTTTTGTTGGCCAGGGACTCTTAACACTGCCCCTCATTTCAAGGCTACAAATATTCCAGTCTCTGCTCTATTTGGTATTGGAGAGAGGTATGCATTCAAGTGGATCTGGGGGAAGGATTAATTTTTGTCATTTATGAAAGCCAGGAACTAATATTCACAGTTGTTTAACTTATGAAAAATTAATTAGATGACTTATAAATTATGTATATGGGAAAAAGAAAATCTATCAATGGCTGGTTTGAGGATTCAGAAGGGCACTTAAGTTGATAACAAAAGATATTTTGTGCAGCAGGTCACGTTTGGGGTGGGCTTTTGTTCTTCCTTTGTGCCTGAAAATGGTGAATACTGAATTGTTCTTATGTAATCCCCTGGTAGTGAGGGAACTAGTCATTTCAATAGAGTTTATCACTATGCACTTGTCTGCTGTTTGGAAGCAGAGAAGGCAATTGAAAAAATTGAATAGGAAAGTTGGAGAACTGAAAAGTTTCAAGAACGAGGATGTCTGAATACTGAACCCATGTGCCTAGCAACACCACATGACCTCATAATGAGCGTTTCTCTCAGATCTCATGAGAAAAAAAAATAAGCACAGTGATGCTGGAAGTCAAAACCACATGTGTAATAAAATAAATAAATATATCTGATGCCAAAAAAGTTGAGACTTATATTTAAAAATCTCTTGTAGAGTAATAAAACATATTCCCTTACAAAATATTGTCCACAAGCCTTCTTACTCAGCTATAGACCCCCAACAGTTAAAATCTGTAGTAGACAAGACTTGCTTAACTCATGCTCTAACTGAAACCCATTGTTACTTCTTATCACACTTTCTTGAGGCATTGATGAAGACATTTTGCAATGACCTGACAATTCCAACTGACAGCCCAGAAAAGCCCTGATAGCAATGGAAGGCCTAGAAGACCACACCCCAGACATCCCATTCCTTGTCCATGATCACTACTGAACACGTAACAACTCCTGTTCAGGATCATGTGCTCTCTCTGCTCTCCTGCAGGTATCCTGCTGAATCTCTCTCTAAAACTCTAGGTGTCTGTCTTGTGGGTGGAGAGGTTGGCTGTTAAGGCTTGAGCCTGCCATCTTCCCCAGCAGCTGGCACCCCAAATAAATTTCTCCCTTTCTCTTTTCCAAACCTTCATCTCTTGAGTTACTGACTTCTCTTGCAACAAGTTTGAGTTTGTGCAACAACATTTCTGGAAAACCTAATCAGGAGCTCTACTTTCAATGTGTCAGCCCCCTCAGGATTGCGCAGGATTTTGCGGTAGGCTATGGCAACACCAAAGCTTACTGATTCCATCCCTCACTTAATGGCTGTGATAGATCCTTCAGTAACTGTCTGACTTTTAAAGGAATATTTACTATTATCATACTTTATTCTGGTTAATTTCCTCTTCCATACCAAGAAACATAGACAGTAGCAACAACATCCATGTGTAGCTGCAAATTGGGGAATAATGATTGTGATAGAAATGTTCAATCTCACTTTGAAAGATATAAATATGACTATCAGCTAATGTCTTTTTTATAGTTCCATAAATCTAATTTTGGAACAATGATTGGGGATATAATAACTAATATAAATAAATGTAGTTTAAATGCAAGATAATTTATTCTAGTTTAAATTCTCTAAAGAAATGAAAAATGACAAATGGTAATGCAGAAAATAGTAGCTATTCTGACCTAATGATATATTACCCTCAGTGCCAATCTCGGTAAGTATGATTAAAATCTTAAGTGTAAACTAAATTATATCCTTCAATTGTTATACCATAGATGAGTAAGCATTAAATGAAAAAAATGCCTGGTACTGTCTTGTATTTTCTGCAGCTATTTTACTTTTACTCTTTTTCTTTATCTTTCTTGAAAAAAGATAGTTTTCTTTATTTAAAGAAAATAGTTTAATTAACACTAAGCAATAATATTTCAAAATAAAGTTGAGATTGTTTTCTTTGTTTAAAGAAAATAGTTTAATTAACACTAAGCAATAAAATTTCAAAATAAAATTGAAAGGAATTAATGAGTTTGACCTGGAATTAGAGAGACATCTAAAAAGAAAATATAAATAGACCTAAAGGACAGTCTTGCAATTTAGTCTAGGTTAGCAATGAAGGGGGCATTTATAATCCCATCTGGGTTTGGCTTCTTTCATTTTAGGAAGGATTGTTCAAGGGTTTCACTGTAGTACGTACTATGGTATGCAACTGATTTTCATGGTGATATAACCTTTGAGATTTTTGTCTTATACATATGGTTACATAGAAGAAAAAATATGGGGGCACCTGGGTGGCTCAATGGGTTAAAGCCTCTGTCTTCAGCTCAGGTCATGATCCCAGAGTCCTGGGATCGAGCCCCGCATTGGGCTCTCTCCTCGGCAGGGAGCCTGCTTCCCTTCCTCTCCCTCTGCCTGCCTCTCTGCCTACTTGTGACTCTGTCTTTCAAATAAATAAATAAAATCATTAAGAAAAAAGAAGAAAAAAATGGATAAAAGTATTAATTCTTCTGAATGAAATAAGTCAAGCAGAGAGAGTCAAGTATCATATGGTTTCACTTATTTGTGGAGCATAACAAATGACATGGAGGACATTGGGAGATGGAGAAGAGAAGGAAGTTGAGGGAAATTGGAAGGGGAGGCGAACCATAAGAGACTATGGACTCTGAAAAACAACCCGAGGGTTTTGAAGGGGGGGGGAGGGAGTTTGGGGGAACCAGGTGGTGGGTAATAGGGAGGGCACGTATTGCATGGAGCACTGGGTGTTGTGCAAAAACAGTGAATACTGTTATGCTGAAAAAATAAATAAATTAATTAAAAATGAAATAGGTAATGGGGATTAAGCATTGGGTGATGTGTGGAGTGTTGAATCACTATATTGTACACCTGAAACTAATATAACACTGTATGTTAACTTCATTGGAATTAAAAGAAAACAGAACAAAAAACAAACAAACAAACAAAAAAGAAACCCTCTGGGGTTTTTAACAAACTTCCCAAGATTTGATATTGTTGAAGTCATTTTGGCTAATTAAGCTTGTTTATTTGGTATGTTAAGTTACATGAAAAACATTGTCAAACCAATGATAAATGTTGGGTTATACTGTATGGGTAAATGCTATAACTGTTCCAGAAAGTAAAAGAAATTCCTCAAGTTTTCATGTAAAAAAAAAAAGTATTAATTCTGATTTTATTGTCAATTTTACTTCACAGGTGTCCAAGTATTAAAACTGAGTGACTGAAATGTGTCTCATTATATTCTAGACATTTGCAATGTCAAATCTACAGAGATGCTCGCACTTGGAGACAAATGACCAGACTACCATAAAACAGAAGCTTAATTATGTTCACTCACATTTTCAAATTATTCCCAACAAATTACCTTGGGTAGGTGACACATCCATCAAGGCAAGACTCTAATTTCATATTCACAGTAATGTGCTCCTGTAAACTGCTCTAATAAGGCTTTAACTAAGTTTTCCTTGTGACCTCCCTGAGCTGAAATATTGCAGGCTGTGTGTTTTGTAGTGTCTCCAATTAATTTCTGACCTTGGTGCTGCCTGGGCACAATGAGGCAAGTGAAGGGTGGAGATCAGATTTAATTTTGAATTTCCTGACTGCTGCTGGCTTGTATCTCAACTTGAACATTACTTAAACATGTTATTTTTGGTCTGTGACTTTTTATGCAGCACCACTAGGCAAATGTAATTAAGTAGGCTAAGTTTTGTTCTCAACTGTCCTCTGAGTTCTTGTATGGGAACTTGGAGTCTCAACAGGAAACACCTGTATGGTAGTTGTATACCAAGCCTTCCCAGGGAATTAATATATAACATTGTTCCTGAGCCTCACAAACTCTTCCCCAAATAGAAATGCCCAGCTGTACTCGAGGGCTGTATTTTTAATTACTTGTGAAAATCCAACCTCTTGGCTTAGAAGTGAGCCTTGTTATAAAGGTCTATTTGGCTTAGCTGCATTGATGGTCAACCACATCATCCATTCATTTCATCATTCAGTTTTAGAAAATGTTTGACTCAACCAACTTCTATTGAATACCTACTCTGTGTAAGGATTGTGGAGATATACAAAAAGAAATCAGAAGTAGATCCTACTCTCAACATAGATTGATAAGAAAAGCATTGTTTACTTGAATGGACCTAAACTAATTATTTCTGGGAGACAAGCAGCAGATATTTAGATAGGCTATTTGCCTAGTGAAAAAATAAGCATGCTGTTATAACCTTATTTAACCTGTTTTGGGCAATGTATATAGACTAAACATAGTAAAAAAAAAAAACACCTGAATAAATTCTAGAAAGATAAACTTATCATAACTAAGCTTCTGATAAAGTTGGAGAAATCCTCAGGGACCAGAAGCTAAGAGGGTACTGAAAACAAAAGTGGTAGCTCAGATTGAACATGAGGCTGTCATTATCCTGGCAAAATTTACTGATTGACCTCATCCAGAGGCTTGAGTTTTAATAGCCTAGTGGTCTCAGGAAATAAGGCCTTGACCCTAAGAAAGATGAGAGTCTAGAACTGAAAACCCAGCACAAAGCTGAAGGCCTTGAAGAGCTGTGTCCTTAGGGAAAGAGTGTCCGGGAAAGTTCATCCCCCTGCAATAGGGAAATAGCAGGGATACTTATCAGGGTCAGCCTCAGCTCAGGACAGGGGACAGAAGTTTTCCCCAAGACATACAATCACAGATTGTCCTCTTTTGAGCTTAGAATTTGTATTTACTACAAAAGAGATGTCTAGATAACATCAAGTTAAGAAATTAAAGTGATCAAGGATCCATATATATCCTGTAGAATATAATAGAAGTGAACACAATTCCAGTCAACAGTGATGTATGTTCAACCCAGATCTCATAGCATCTCCAAAGATAAAGCATCAGCTTATATTAAAAAAAATAGAATTTGCCTCCAAGATATACAAAGAAATATTAAAATTCAATAATGAGAAAATAACCCATGCAATTGGAAAATGGATAAAAGATCTGAATAGGCAACTCACCAAAGCAAATATACAGGTGGCAAATAATCTATGAAGAAATGCTCAGTATCATATGTCATTAAGATTCAAACAACAAAATTAAAACAACTATGAGATGCCACTACACCCCTAATAGACTGGCAAAAATCCAAACACTAACAACACCAACTGTTGATGAGGATATGGAACAACAGGGACTCTCACTCATTGTCAATGGGAATGAAAAGTAGTATAGCTTTGGAACCACTTTGGAAAATAGTTTGTCCATTTCTTACAAAACTAAACATAGTCTTACTACGTGATTTAGCAATTTTAGGTATTTAACCAAGTGAGTTGAAAACTCACATGCTCGCACAAAAACATCCACATGGACATTTAAAGTAGCTTTACTCATACTTGCCAAAATTTGGAAGCAACTAAGATGGATAAACTGTGGTACATTCATACAAGGGGTATCATTCAGCAACAAAAAGAAATGAGTTATCAGGCTGTGAAAACACATGGAGGAATCTTAATAGCCCACTGTAAGTGAAAGAAGCCAATTGAAAAGGATACGTACTGTATGATTCCAACTGTATGACATTCTGGAAAAGACAAAAGTATAGACACATTAAAAAATTAGTCGTTGTCAGAGATTCAGGGAAGAGACAAAGAGAGAAATGAATGGGTGGAGGCACAGAAGGTTTTTAAGGCAATGAAAGTGTTCTGTGTAATACTGTAATGACAGATGCATGAAATTATACATTTATCCAAACCCACAGACCTGTATAACACAAACAGTGAACCCTAAAGTAAACTATGGACTTTAGTTGATAATAAGGTATCAATTTTTTTTTTTTAGATTATTTATTTATTTGACAGAAAGGGATCACAAGTAGGTAGAGAGGCTGGCAGAGAGAGATGGGGGAAGCAGGATTCCTGCTGAGCAGAGAGCCCAATGTGGGGCTTGATCCCAGGACCCTGGGATCATGACCTGAGCTGAAGGCAGAGGCTTTAACCTACTGAGCCACCCAGGTGCCCCAGGGGATCAACATTTTTTTTTATCAATTAAAACAAAGCAGTACGCTAATGTATTATGTTAATAACAGGGGAAACTCTTGGGAGGGGTTAGGGATTCTCTGTACTTACTGTGCATTTCTTCTATAAGTTTAAAACTCTAAAAAATCAAGTCAATTAACTTAAAAAATTTATAAAAGAAAGAAACTACCTATAAAGGAATGTTAATTAGAACAGCTGAAAGGAATTAGCACTTTAGCAACATCAAATAATTGGTTTATTAGATATAAAATTAGAGTGTTTGAAATGTTTAAGGGACAATTATATAACTGATCAAGATATAAGAAAAGGTAAAGAAAAAAAGAATTAAGAATATTTAAAAACTAGTCAATAGATAATCTAGAAAAAAATTAAAATGGAAATTAAAGAGTTAGCGAGAATATTAGACTTCCCTTTCAGTCCAGGCGGAATAACAGGGACCATATTTACTCTCCTACTTGAATCAACTTTAAAAAAAAAAAAAAGAAGAACAAAATGTAGGAAAAAATGGTTTTCAAGATACTAGATATCAGTTATCAATGAACAGTGATATCTTTGAAATAAGAAGCAAATAAAGTCAGTCCTATGGTTGCTTAAGATTACTGTTTTGAGGGCGCCTGGGTGGCTCAGTGGGTTAGGCCCGCTGCCTGAATTCAGCTCAGGTCATGATCTCAGGATCCTGGGATTGAGCCCCGCATCAGGCTCTCTGCTCAGCAGGGAGCCTGCTTCCCTTCCTCTCTCTCTGTCTTCCTCTCTGCCTACTTGTAATCTCTCTCTGTCAATTGAATAAATAAAATCTTTAAAAAAAAAGATTACTGTTTTGAGAAGATTTCCAACTCCTGGTGCAGAAAAGGTGAACCTATGCAGAACCTGATAGCTTCCTTGAGTTGAGGAGATAGAGGCAATAATCCTGGGAGACCAAGGTAGCTGGACAATGCAGGGCTGATTACCTAAAAGGAGAGAGCTACATAGCTAGAGGACTCTGAATCTGAAGAGGGTTCCCCTTGTGTATTCAGCAGAATTCTAGTCAGCCTGTGCATGTGGGAAAGATAAGGAAAGGTCCTGGGGAGTTGTTGAAACAACCAGAAAGATTAGAAGGAATCTTTAAAGTGAGACCAAACTCTAAGTAACCTAAATGCACCCAGATAGAGCTCAAGAATATTTATAACAATACAAAAATGCCCAGCATTCAATAAACCACATTCAAAGTGCCTTGGATCAAATAAGAATTTATCAGGTGTACAAAAAAGAATTTAATTCGTAATGAGGAGATAAATCAGTCAGTCGAAACCAATCCAGAACTGACACAGATGTTAGAATTAGCATACCCGAACTTTAAAACAATTGTTATTATACCTGCATCCCAACGTTCAAAAAGTTAAATAGAGACATAAAAGAACCTAAATCAAACTTCTATAGATGAAACCTACAATACATTGGGAGGGACTAATAGTGATCAGGCATCAGAAAAGAAAATATGAGCAAACCTGAAGACATAGCAATATCAAAAAACTATCCAATATGAAACCCAGAGAAAAGAGAGAATTTAAACAAAGAAACAAAACAATGAACAGAGCCTTAACAAGCCGTGGGACAGCTTCAAGTGGTTTGATATACATAGAATTGGAATCCCTTAAGAAGAGGCTTAAGTGGGAGACAGAACAAATATTTGAAGAAATAATGGCCAAAATTTTCCTGAACTTCATTATAATTATAAACTTACAGATTCAAGGAATTCAATAAACCCCAGGCACAAGAACCATAAAGAAAAAATGCACATCATGATAAAATTGCTCAAAACAGTCATAAGGAAAGCTCTTAAAAGTATGCAGAGAGAAAAAAACACATTACCTGTAGACAAACGGAAATAAGCATATAGTCAGAAACAATGCAAATGAGAAGACAGTGGGTCAATATGTTTAAAGTACTGAAAAAAAAAAAACAAAAACCTCTCAGCTTAGAATTCTATATGTTCTAAGACCTCCCACTGAAACCGTGGATAGTACCCAGTGCCAAATACATAACAGTTTTTTTCTTATATGTACATACCTATGATAAAGTTTACAGATTAGGCATAAGAGATTAATAGTACCTATTAATAAAATAGAAAAATTATGATCATACACTGTAATAAAAGTTACATGAATGTGGTCTCTTTCCCTCTCAAAATAGCTCATTGTATTGCACTCACCCTTCTTGTTTTGTTGTGAGATGATAAAATGCCTGTGTGGTGAGATGAGGTGAAGTGAATGACACAGACACTCTGTGTCTACCATCAACCTTCTGACGAATCTTCAGAAGTAGGATCATCTACTTCCAGGCAGTGGTTGATCGCGATAAGGAAACTGCAAAATCAAAAGTGCACATAAGGAGAACTACTGTACTTCATGAGATTTCTCTCTCCATCTCTGAGACCCTACATTTTCACCACGATGTACTGAAACATGGCTTTATTTTTGTTTGACCTGCTTGGGACTCAGTGTTCATGGCTTGAATACTCTTATCTTTCTAAAAATCCTAAAAATAATTAGCTACCCACTCTTTAAATATTGTTTTTCTGCTATTACCTCTATTCTCTTTTTCTGGAATCCCAATTAGGGCAAGTTGAGTCCTTTCAAAGCATTTCCTATCACTATTCACTACTCCTTTATCCCTCTGCAGTGTTCTGGCAGAATACCTCAGCATTTTCTCCTTGTTGACTAATTATCTCTATTTTTGGGTCCAGTATAGATATTTTCTATTTCTTTGTTTGTTTGATTTAATGTCAATTACTGTATTATTTCTAGTATTTTTACATCCCTATCTTTTATTTTCTGTGTTCTTTGTTCTCATTTCATATTTTATATTTTTATTTTGTTATGTCTTCTTATATCTCTTTGACAATTCTTATCATACATGTTTTAAGTTAATTTTCATATTGCTTTATTGTATTTTCATCTTATTAGATTGATTTCATCTCATGGCTGTTGTTTCTAAACTGGTTTTCTATACGAGTTCTGGAATGTAGGTTTGTAGGTTCACCTTGTCTGGAAGTCTGACATGTTCTGTAGTGTGTCTTAGGGCCTCTATCCCACAGAGATTCTGTAAATAATGCAAATCCAGACATCAAGTTCATGGGTGGCATAATCTCTGCCCTGATTTCTAGCCCTTCTTACTTCCTCCTGCCCCCCCACCACTGATGTAATTTTATAAAAGCTCTAACCATCGCCTCACGTAAATGGTGGGTGACCCTGTTCTGAGTTTCATTCACAGCATGGAGAGCCCACTGCAGCTCCTGGTTTTAGGTTGTGAGTTCTCACATAGTCTCATCTCCTATGGGACACTTAGTTTTTATTACCTCCTAGAGCCCAAACTGCCAGCATTCTCTATGTGCTTCCAGTTTAGGAACCAGCAAACCCCACCTACTGCTTTGTATTTGTTTTCCATTTTTCATTAAAAAATGTGTATTTTGTCTTTGATAGTGGTTTTTACAGTCCAATTTCTTTTATTTTGTTTCAGTTAAAATTTGTATGGGAGATGGGTTATGAATTTTTCACAGATGGACTTAATACTATTCATTTTATGATAAGATGGAGATGGCAGAAAAGTTTCATTAAACTCTTTTGTATTTTCTGTATCACGGTTGCTCTTGTTTAGGCAACTGGTTTAGTGACCCTTGGATAGACAACGACAAGGAGTCTGGTTCAATTCCTCTACAGAATAAAAATAGGACAGTCAAGTTATTTTTTGAAAAGTAATTGATTGTATACTGCCCTCATTTCAAATATTTGTTTACTAAATTCAGTGACATTCTATTTTGTTTTACTTGTTGGAAACCTGAACTTGATACTTCATTTTCTCCCCCACACACCAGATGTTTTCAATGTAACATTTAGGGAGCAGGACCAAAATATGCTTTGAATATACTTTGAAACCTCGTTGTAAAAGATTAATGATCTTTCATTCAACAAGTTGTCTTTTTTTGTCCCCAGTCTTCCTTTAAATGATCACGTGACCGATAGCTTATCCATGTGTATTGTACGTTACAAATGAACTTGTCAGAAAGGGAATTATATATGTCCGGGAACCAGAGATAACTTAACCTCAGGACCCATTTCCCATGCCCCACCCATGGATAATGTGCAGAGTGTTCTTTCCTTAGGAAGAAAAAGCTTTCATTATTGTCAGACAATGAATATTATGTAAGTTGGTCCCAGAATAATATGGATTTTCCATATTTTAAGGTGTACTTTACATTTTGGTGAGAGGACCTCAATTGCAGTCAGTAGTGTGAGAGGTTGTGAGACTAACAGTGTGAAGATACGTTTGTAATGGAAATCTAAGGAATGTGATTTGGATTACTCTCCAAAGGGGGGACAAACAGCGAAATGGTTGGTAAATATTTATTACACTAGGCAGATGCAAACATCTTCCACCCAGAGCAACCGCACATAGACCATTTTAAAACATCCCCTGTTTCTCTGAGGTTGACAGTTAACATTTTACATACCATGTAAGCCATCTTTCCCTTAAACAAAAATTTTAATTGTTAAACAGCTGTCATTATTGTACAGAATATTTAGCAAAAAAACTGTAGAGAAAAGTATTTCACAGGGATAAAATAAGAGAGTTTTTATCAAAACTTAGATTAAATTAAATTAGGAGATTTTCTCTCATTCACTGAGCTCAAACTTTGATGCTTATACAAAAAAGAAATGAGGACATTTAGAAAACGTCCATTGCTCTCCACAAGCAAAATTAGGGGGAGAGCTGAACCACGGGTTGAAGGAATTAGAGAAAGGGAGTCCGGCTGCTCCACAGTTTCTGAAAGAGAAGCTCAAAATTATTTTTGTATCACACTTTTCATACAATATGGAAAAGCACCAGTCATGCATATCAAAGATTCTAGGAAGGAAGGCAATTTGAGATGAAGAGAAGACTATCCCTTATTTCCTTTTCCCTTCTGATGCCATCAGGTGCTACCTGGTATAAACAACAACTGAGCCTAAACAGTCCACATGCTCTGTGTCCCATAGGCTGCCCTTACACGCACTGAGTAGTAAGCAAATGCAAAACTCTGTATGGACAAGTTGAAAGCTCCAAGGTCATTCTGTGAAACCAGACAAGAGGAAGATGTCCCAACCTGGGGCATCTGAAATATATTTGTAGAAGATTAAAACAGAACAGGTCAAGACACAAACTGTGTGGGTCATCACTGGTCACAAATGGACCTGCAGTATCCCAGTCCCAAGATGCTATAGAGGATTTAGCCTGGAAAACAACAGGCCCATTTTATGAATATTCATGTGCAACAACCACAACCAAAAATATCAGAGGAAAAATATCTAAGACTTTTTTGGGGCATGGGAGGGGTGTTACATTGTTTAAATTGAGAACAGATGGGGTCTCTTGGGTGGCTCAGATGGTTAAGTATTTGCCTTCAGCTCAGGTCATGATCTCCAGGTCCTTAGAAGGAGCCCCATGTTGGGGCTCCCAGCTCAGCAGGGAGTCTGCTTCTCCCTCTCCATCTGCCTCTCCTCCTGCTTGTGCTCTCTCTGCTTCTCTTTCTCTCAAACGAGTAAATAAAATCCTTAAAAAATAAATAAATTGGGAACAGATGAAAATCAATGTGTTGTTCTGCTTAAATGGGAAAGGTTTCAAAATAAATTTGGTAACTCAAAAATAAAGATTTTAACATTAGACATGCGATAACTCAGATAACAAATGAATAGCTTCCTAATAAATAAAGACTAAAAATTTATCAACATTTATAACCACTGGCATAAAATTTTTGTTTGTCCTAAGTAAATGAGTACTTAGGAGACAGCAACAACAACAAAAAATCCATTAAAAATCCATAGATGCCTGATATTCATAAATACTTTTGAAAATGAACATGAAATAATTATTAAGATTTAGATTCTGTTAATTAGGAAGTTTGTTGGCTTATAATAGACGAAGATGCTGGATATATCAAAGAACAGTACTAAAATCTTCTTAATAAGTATCTTTAACTATATATAATTTACCATTTTCAGTAATTTGCTTTCTCCTTTAAAAAAAATTTGGGGGTACCTGGGTGGCTCAGTGGGTTACAGCCTCTGCCTTCGGCTCAGGTCATGATCTCAGGGTCCTGGGATCGAGCTCCGCATCGGGCTCTCCACTTGGCGGGGAGCCTGCTTCTCTCTCTCTCGAGTCTCTATCTGCTTCTCTGCCTACTTGTGATCTCTCTCTCTCTCTGTCAAATAAATAAATAAAATCTTTAAAAAAAATTGAAGATTTTATTTATTCATTTGAGAGAAAGAGAGAGAGAGCACATGAGTGAGTGGGAGAGAGGCAGGGGGAAATACAGTTTCCCCTTGAGCAAGGAGCCAACATGGGGCTTGATCAGAGGACTCCAAGATTATGACCCAAGCCAAAGGCAGAAGCTTAACCATCTGAGCCACCCAGGTATGCCTCCTTTCTCTTTTTTGAGGGTCCGCTTGCTCAAGGTACTACTTAAGAGGGAATATAGCATCACAGTCAAAACACAGGCTCTATAACCAAATCACTGCGTCGTGACCTTTAACAAGTTACTTAACCTCTCCATGTTTCATTTCCCCATCCATAAATGATAATAGTACTTATTTCAAGGAGTTGTAAATATTCAAAGTTTAATATACTTAAAATATACTTAAGCTGACTGGCACTTTATAAACTTTAAATAAGAGCTCCAAAGATAATTGGATTTTTACCTTCTTATGTGGCTTCTTAGTTTTTATGAATATTTTTATACACTATTAATTGCAATATTCTTGTGAAATATCCATTGTTAATCCTATTTTTCAAATATGGGAATGAAGCAGAAGAGATTGCTCAAGGCCACTTAGCCAGTTAGACCCAAATTTGGAAGCAGAGTCCAGATCCCATGGCTCCTGCTATAGGATGCAATCCACTGTGTCCCACTGTCTCTTGACAATTGAATTTTAACTAAGGCTGTAGGTAAGTATGTGCATGATGTGAGACAGAACTTAGGATATGCAAAGAAAATAATCTCACTAAAAATGTATTTTACTTTTAAAAAGATTTACTTATTTTGGAAAGAGAGAGAACAGAAGTAGGAGGGGCAGAGGGAGAGAGAATCTCAAGCAGACTCTTCATTGAGCGTAGAGCCCAACACAGGCTCCATGTAGGGCTTGATCTCACGACCCTGAGATCCTGACCCTGAGATCATAACCTGAGCCAAAAAAAGAGATGGACACTTAACCAAACACAACACCCATATATCCCTAAGAATGTTCTTTTAGAAAAGTAGTTATTTAAACATAGCTAAAGAAGTGAACAGAGCACAATGAGGAGGCAATTAATCAGAAGTCCACCAGCTGGTTTCATTTTATTTCAGTGTATTGAGCACAGTGTCAATCAGGGGCTAAGAAAGAAATCCAGCCCCTGAGTCTGTGCTCACCAGTTTTCCCCAGGGTGCCAGGACCTTGCTGTGGGGCAAACAGAGGCACAGACCCTGAAACCCACCAGGGGAAGACAAGGCAGTGACTGTCCTTAATTAAATCATCTGTAACCCTTTATCTTGTTTTGGTTCTCAGAAACAAATCAAGGACATCATAAACAGAATGTAAATTGGCCTTTGTAGTCTTGCCCTCTGGCATAATTAGCAGATGCCTGATCATAATGCAAGCCAGTTGAGGGAAAATCTATTTACATAATGAAGTATGCTATTTCCATGTTATCTAGAAACTGCTTCTTGAAGTTTCTGTGTTCCTTTTGTTAGGATGACTTGGAAAGGGGTGCTTTACTATGTTAATTCCCAGCCTAGAATCCCTGGACCTAGAGTCCTCAAAATATAAAGGAACATTTTTTAAAAAAATGAAATGGAAATGTACTGTCATAAGCTTTCCTAAAAGATAGCTACAAATCCTAGTGGATTCGTTTTTTTTTTTTTGTTCTACAGTCTGGAAACACTGACAGCATGAATGGAAAAAATGTCACTTTAATATTTAATAGCAATTTTGAGAAAACAAAGCTTTCCAAACAAGGTATACAGAGGAGAGAGACAAAGAGTGAGAGAGACTTTAAATTGGAAATGTGGGGAATCTTTCCTAGTAGACAAAGGGAGGTCATTTTCAGATGGAAGACAAAAAATGATGAAGGTTCAAACAGAAATCATAAAGGAGGAAAGACTAACATAATACACTCTATGGGTGTTATCTAGACTTATTTAGGTCTTAAAAGCAATTTTTCAATGCAAATTGGATTTTGAAAAGAGATATGCCTAATTTGCTTGGCTACCTATCTTTTCTTGCTTCATCTGCCAAAGTATACTTCACTGAAAAAGATGGAAGAAATCTAGCAGGTATTTTGTAGGATTTCTTTGCAATAAAAATGTTTAGAAATCAAATACATATCCACCTGTAAGGTGGCAACTTACCAGCTAATGAGAAGTTTATAAGCAATTTAGCTATACATAACTTAGTAAAATTTAAAGTGGAGTATATTAAAGCTAAGAATATAAAACCTACAATTAAAAAAAATAGTAGCTATGCAGAGATAGACCTGGTGGTCTTACTGAAATATCAAGAGTAAGATTTGTGTTCATGTTCAATGTGTTTATAATATGATTAACTAATTAAAAAAAAAAACTCTGGGAAAATTTCTTTTAAAATTAAATAAAATGGATAATTTTAGAAAATACTTTGACTTAACGACCCCAGCCAAGAGAAACCTAAAGACACCAGTTGCCATAGAATAAAAGAGAAAGTAATTAAAAAGCATCAGACCTTGATGGTGTCATAAAAGACTTGATTCATCCTCCAAAGTAAGCTTTAGAAATCCTGTCACGTCAATGCTCTTTAATTATTCCAGTGCAGGGGAAAACAGATAAAAATGCTTATTTTATGCAAATGAATAAAAGATTTTTTCCTCCAAACTTGATAGATCCCATCAAAAAAGAAAAGTATAGACCAATCTCTCTGATTAATATCTACATAAATATCTTTGATCACTTACTAGCAAATAGAATTCAGCAACGCGTTAACAAACTGTACATCTTGTCCAAGTAAGATTTACTCTAGGAATTAAAGAATAGTTAAATATTAGAAAATCCATTAATAAAATCTAAGGTTGCTGAGTTAAAATTTTAAAAACCTCGATGGTCATGTCTGTTTCTCAGAGATGCAAGAAAGGCATTTGACAAAATTTAATATCTATTGTGCTTTAAAAATAAAAGAAAACACTCAATAGAGTAAGAATTGATAGATAAGTCCTTAATATGGCCACATTAATATGGGCTGAGTTTATGTATGCTTCTCACTACTATGTAAATTTATTTAAAAATAAAGTGAAAGTATTACATAGATTTAAAATGGAAGACAACATTTCTTTAAGTATTAAAAAAAGAGATGTTGGGGCGCCTGGGTGGCTCAGTGGGTTAAACCTCTGCCTTCGGCTCAGGCTCAGGTCATGGTCTCAGAGTCCTGGGACCGAGCCCCATGTCAGGCTCTCTGCTCCGTGGGGAGCCTGCTTCTTCCTCTCTCTCTGTCTGCCTCTCTGCCTACTTGTGATCTCTCTGTCAAACACATAAAATCTTAAAAAAAAATAAATAAATAAAAAATAAAAAAAGAGATGTTTGGAAACAAGTCTTTAAACAAATGTTTAAACAAATTGAAGTGTCCAGGTGATGAGGCAGAGCCTAGAGTCAACAGACTCCAAGGGAACCCAGTGTGACATTCCTAGAGCCTGGAGAGCTGTAGAGTTAGTCCTAGAAGGTGGAGTCTAATGAGTGAGGGAGCCAGGGGAGGGATGGGAGTATTCTGCCACTTGAACTCTTAAGAACAGTGTGGAGATGGGGCACCTGGGTGGCTCAGTGGGTTAAAGCCTCTGCCTTCAGCTCAGGTCATGATCTCAGGGTTCTGGGATTGAGCCCCGCATCGGGCTCTCTGCTCAGTGGGGAGCCTGCTTCTCTCTCTCCCTCTGCCTGCCTCTCTGCCTACTTGTGATCTCTGTCTGTCAAATAAATAAATAAAATCTTTAAAAAAAAAATAATGGTGTGGAGATTCTTTTGGGGTTTTTTTTTCCCCTCCTGTTTTTGATAGTTTGGAGATTTGACTTCTGATTTTTCACAAGAACTGGATTTAAAAATGCAATGTAATGAAATGTCCATAAACGATTAACCTTATTATCTGGTCAGTAAGATACAGGTTTGCCTCCTCTTATCCCACTTACATTTTTTTCCCTATTTCCCTTCCTGTGATTTATACATTACTCTGAAACTTCTGTATTCCCGGAATTCTTTTAAAAATGGCAACCTCTTACCAATGACTTCTAATATCACAAGTTTATTTTGCAAGTGGGAAATTGTGAGTGTTTTGAGAATTTGAAAGAAATATATAAGGATAATGCTTTCCTAGCTCTTACAGTTTCATGTCACTGGATGGTGCATGTCCTGAATGTGGGCACCATGTCCAGTGTAATCACTGCCATGTCCTCGAGATCCAGCACTATGCCTGCACACGTTAAATTAAGGATACGAGTTGATGGAGTAAGTGCCATCTTAATGACCGTTACTGATTTTGCTGTCTACATTGATAACATTTCCTCCTAAATATTCCCCATGTACCACACTGATAGTCAAAGAATATTACCTTTTTTGCAGAAAAACAGCTTTCCTCCACTAAGACTAAATAAGTAACAGGGACCGACTATAAAAGCCATGCAATCAAGTTAGTGTGAACTTCACCAAGGCCATTTGACTCAGCCATGTAAAAGCTACCAGCCAGATGAGAGGTTTCCATTCTGAAGAAGCAAATCAATGAGAGTTGAAGAAGACTTCTAACTAACATATTCAAAAAACTGTAATCCAAACACAGACATTGCCAGGAAACTGCCCGCTTTTTAAACCAGTAGACGGACATGGTGGTGAAATGATCTTTCTAATTCATTTACCTAAAATCTTTCATTTTCCTTACTGGTCTCATGCTCACAGGCATAAGGTCACTGTGAGATTAGTGATAAAGATACACAGGTTTCAGAGTTCATAACACAGCTGACTTGGGAAGATTTCACATGTCCAGTGCATGCCCCCCCAGAGAAGAGTGTTTATTTCAGCCAGTAACAAACATGGCAAACGATGTGTCTCTCTGACGTCATCACTACTGGTCACTGGAAATGCTGGCTGAACATCAGCCCAGAACCCACTCCCAAGGGTCCCCTGCCAAACTGCTTGACTAAATCCAGACAAGTTTATAATTTTTGATTTGGCTGAAAAAAATGCTGAAAAAAGTCTCTTGTGCTTGGCAATCTAAACACACTTGAGGACATTTGAGGGTAGACTTTTTTATACTGAAAAAGTACTTCTGAATTTCTTAAAAGCATCTTTATTGAAATATAATTCACATACCATACAGCCCACATACCGTGGGGCTTTTAGTATATTCACAGTTTATGTACCCGTGATCACAATCCATTTTAGAACATTTGCGTTGCCTTGAAAAGAAGCTTCCCACTCCTGCTCCATCACCTCCCCCATCTTCTTATCCTCCTCAGCTCTAGGAAAGTACTAATGACTCCCCTTCTTTCCCCCAGAGTTGTTTTTTGTTGCTATTTGCTTATTTGTTTGTTTAGCAATATGCTAGTCTATTTCAGTGAAATCTTTTTCCCCTCTGAGTGTGAAACCTTTGGTGTCTAAGAGGGCATTGCCTAAGGCCTGCACACAGTTAGGGTTAGCAGGGATCTCTTTGAAGTCTTTCCTGATCTCTCTTTTAAACCGGCTGCCTCATTGGATCTTATACCCACCTGTTAGGCTCCACTAATTACCAACTGCTTTTGATGATGCCATGGGACATAAGTTGCTCTGTAGTCTAAACCTGTGAAATTCAGTCAGGAGTAGGTTTTGAGGAGTCTTAGTCATTATTCTGACCTCAGGAGGATCCTTCTTGCTATCTCTTTCTCTGTTTTGTCTCTAGTGAGTCAGCTCTTCTATGTTTATGCTTTTTGCTCCTCATTAAGAGGACATATTGCTTTCAGGAATATCCTGGAGATTGAACTTCATGCACTAAAATAAAGGCAGTTCCTTTGGGGAGAGCTTCCAAGGTCTCTTTTCTTAGAGACTATCTCTCCATCTGGGAAAAATTTCTCAATCCTACCCTGGGGCTGGCTGGAGCAGTTAGTGTCTGGTCCTCTGGTCTTTGGGCCTCACTGTCCTGGTGTGGATCTTCTGTCCAGTGATTGAACTGATGTCCGAGCAGCAGGGAGCCCCTTCTGGCCAACCACTCCTGGAGTAGAACTTCTATACTTTGCTTCAGGGCTGACTGGAGGAGAATGGTCTCCAGTCTCTCTCTCACGCACCCCTGGAATATATCCTCTTCAAGTTAGAGTCAGAGGGGAGGAGAAATGTTGATGATCTGCCTCTTCCAATAAGATACAATAACCCTGGACGGGAAGCTGAGGGGAGGAGAACCCCATAATCTTGGTTACATTCACCTGGGTTGGCGCTATGTCAGGCTGAACTGAGGGTGGAGAGGGAGAGAGGGGCCATGTCCCCCATGCCCATGACTCTCACTGCTTTTACTGAGTTTTGGTAAGTTTTCTCCAATTAAATTTTTTGGGTTTTTTATTTGTTCTATGCCATTAGGACAATTTCCAGAGATTTTAAGTTTTTGCTGTTTTGTTTGCATTTTTTATTTTTTAAAGATTTATTTATTTTATATATATATATAGAGAGAGAGAGAGAGAGAGAGAGAGAAAGAATGCACAAGAGGTGCAGGGGGAGAGAGAGAATCTCAGGTAGGGTCTGCCCTGAGTGCAGAGGTAGACGCAGGCTCAGTCTCATACCCTTGAGATCAGGATGGGAACTGAATTGAAACCAAGAGTCAGACCCTTCCCCAACTGTGCCACCCAAGCAAGCACCCCTTGTTTTATTTTTAAAATATACTTCACCGGTTTCGCTTGTTTTGCTGGAAAGTGGGTCAGGAGAGCTAGGCGGCCAGCATCTCCACAGTGGGACTCTGATCCCTTGCATGTTGTTTTCATGACGTCCTCTTCTTTATGGCGTGAACTCTGGGTAACTGATGCTAAAACCAATGGCAAGAACATTTAAGTGTTTGTTGACATCCATCAAGCGTTGCAATTTATATCTTCATAAATACTTTCTAGGTGAAGAAAAACTACTACAAAAGATTTTTATGGATAAATAATGAAATTAAGAAGTAAATTGGCATCAGTTAACAGTTCTTAGTGTGCGAACTCTAAAAGCATTTGGTACATTTAAAACTATTTTAAAGATTCCAAGCCATATCACTCCCTGTGTAAAAAGATAACCTCCTTTTATTTCTGTAGCTTTAGCGTCAAAGTTGGAAAAAAAATATCATAGCTATGTATTATGCCCATCTCCTACACAGTTCAAAGTGTAAAATCCTGGAAGGGGTTAGGATATGGTTAGCACCTTGGAAAGCCAGTGGTGTGTACCTTTCTTTAGCTTTGCACATAAAATAATGGTATTAGTTAATTTTACCTCTCAGTGTGTGTGTTTTTTTTTTTCAGTGTGTTTTTATAAAAAAAAAAATAAAGGTTGGCCTAAGTGGACAATAAATGTTTGCTTACCTTCTTTCCACTGCTTTGTTTAGCATATATGAACTGGCACTCCTACTCTGTTATTCTGAGATTATTCTGCAGTGGAGGAGCTGAGGTCGTGACTGAAGGAACCCGCTTTGCCATTGTATAGAGAGCTAGGCTGGAGTTTATGTTGTTCTTATAGCAGTCTGTCCCTTTCTCTTAGCTCCTAGTACCTCGCTTTCCCTTGAACCTGAATGAAAAGTTTCAAAGCAGTCTTGTTCTAAATTTCAAGTTGCCTGATGGTCCCACTTATCATTCACATATAGATATAAATTTACAGTAACAGTTCAGTTATATAAATTTTCTTAAAAGCCCTTGTCAGGAATACTTACGTATATATCCATCCATTCTGTCACTTATTCAACAAGGCAATTATTATGTTCAGTGATGAAACTCATACGAATAAGACAGAGAGCCTATGATAAAATATTAGGGGAGTGAGACATAATGGCATGTGCTATGAAGGAGATATTTACAAGGCCATCTGGGAGTAAGAGGAGGACAGAGTCACATGACAGGCTAAGGGATAAAGAAATAATCCTCCTCTCCTTACGTTAAGGATCAGGTCCTGATTCACTATGAATTAAGGAGTATAAAATATGTATGTCATTGGGAATGGAATTAGAAGGAATGTGTGTGTATGTAAGACTTTTGGGACATCTGGATGGATCATATGGTTAAGCCTGTAGAAGCCAGGTTGTTGTTCATCTGAGTCAGCAAGCTTGAATTTGGAGATGGCATAAAAATGAAGCTATATGAGAAATTTAGGTAGAAAAAGTCAGTGGCAGGTAAAGGAACTCAAAAGACTGACTTGAGAGAGACTTTTTTTGTAGAGTGGAATAGGAACATCATCAGTCTCAGGCAAAGTTATTGCCACGTGTTTACACATGTTCTCATTTCTCGTTTATTTCTAAGTGAGGAGTGGAGGAAGAAGGCATACTATGAGAACCATCCAGGGTGGGGAAAGAACAATAACAATATGGCCAACACCTTACCCATGGGGATCCCAGGGAGAAATCTTATTACCCACCAGCACCCTGCTTGGGAACATGCATAAATTAGGATTGCCTCGAGGAAGAACAGTGATCCATAGGGTAACTCTCAGGCCTATAGAACGGAGATAGTCAAGGCACTTTAGTCAGACCTTGCCTAGGGTAATACTATGGACTTTCATAATAATCCCTTCTTATTCTTGTCTATAGAGATGAGCAAATCAAGGCCCAGGAAGCTGAAGTGTCTTGTCCAATGTCACATCATTATATCGGAGAGAAATAAAAACTATAACCCCACTTTTAAAGTTAGATATCATCTCCCAAATATCAGGCTGCCTTATAACTGCAGAATGCAGTCTTCACTTCTGTAAAATTTTCTAGTCTCACCAGATTTTTTGATGCTTGGACTCCCTCCTCCCTTAATTTTACCTAGTAAATTTAACACCACACGTTCCTATACTCACAATATAGCAAACCAGAAAAACGAAAATAATTGCATGCCCTTGAACTGGTGGGAGCTGAGGAAGAAGAACAAAAAAATGACCTGACTTCTAAGATCCAGATGGTCACACTGTTGGAGTAATTTCATTGAATAAACAACAGTAGAAATCCAACTCAACACAACTTGACTGAGTGGTCATTGGATTTATGTCTACACATTGTAAATGTTTAATAAGAGAAAAAGATATCATATGGATATTTCACATGTTATCACCTTTCCTGATCTTGGTTGACTAACCAAGTCATAGAAACTCTCTAGACACAGATGGAAGGGAGACCTTCTCATTAAGAAATATTTGGATATAATTCACTTGTATTTTGCTTACTCATATTTTCCCAGTTTCTAGCACAGTGGCTAGCATAAAATGGGTCTTGATAATCTTTGATAAATAAGTGAATGAATAGTGCAAAATTGTTGTTGCACATTTTATATCATATTGTATTAGTACTTTATGACATGTTCCCAAAAGCTTCATCCCAACTAACTTCAAGATCGCCTGCCAGAACTCAGCCTTTGCAGGTTTGCTCGACTTGGTGGATTCATCCAATAATTTTTTTTTTAAATTTAGTCAACATACTCCATATACTCTGCCAGGTTTTAGGCACACAAAGACATTTTTGACCAAAGCCATAATTTGGAGCCAATTAAGTCATAACAGTCAATACTAAAAGTATTGTTGATGCTTCTTATCTCTATTTTCTCAACTTCTACTCACTGTTGAACCTACTCTGGTTTGGCTTTTACCACTGCTGCTGCACCAGAAACACTTCTTGAGAGATCACTAATGACATGCATGTCATCAAAGCCAGTGCTGTTTTCCCTCCTTCCTCTTATGTGATCCTGCAGGTGTACTGACACTGTTCACCACACCCTTGTTACTGAAATACTCTGATCCTTTGTCTGTCATGACCTCACATCTTTTTGTTTTTTTTTCCTCTTTCTTGCTTTTGCCTGTTCATTCGTTGCTACCTGGCCTTAAATAGTTGCTATTTTCCAGAGTTTTATCCTAGGCCTATTATCTAGTTTTTAATTTCCTAGTTAATCTCAACCACAACCAGAGCCTCAATCATTTTACAATTCTCTGCTTTATCTGTTGACTCTAACTCTTCTCTGAACTCCGGATTCATACAGCCAACGGACTCCTTGCTTATCGCATGGGCATCCTATGCATCTCTAAAGCCAAGCTCATAATTCCCTCTCCACATCTGGCTCTCCCCCATTATCCCTTATCTCAGGGAGTGAGTCTGCTATCTATTCAATTGCACAAGCTGGTAGTTGGGAATTATCTTGGACATCTTCCCTTTCTTGGTCTCCACATTCAACCAGTCACCGAGGCTCCCAATCTTTCTTCTAGTTATTTCTCAAATTGACCTACTTCTTTTTATGTCTATGACTATTATGCTGGTTCAAGTTACTGTTACTTCTCATCTAGTCTACTTTTAATAGCCTCCATTCTGGCGCCTTACATCTGCTTTTGCACTCCTTAAATATTCTCCCTTCATTGTGCACAAAATGATCTTTTACCCCACTGAGCCACCCAGGCGCCCCCAAAATGATCTTTTAAAAATGCAAATCTGTTAATGTAATTCTTCTGCTTTAATGCCTTCTGTTCATATTTAGATAATATTAGATAATATTAGACAATATTCTAAAATTCTAAACATAGGCCACAGGCCTGTATGATCTAATGTCTGTCTACCTCATTAGTCATATCTGGAGCTGCTCAATCTCCATGTCCTCTGCTTGAGCCACATCAGTTTCCTTTCAGGTCTCTGAATATACTTTCTCTTCCTGTCTTAGTGCCTTTGTATACACTATTCCTTCTGTCAGCAATGATCTCTGTCCCAGAGATCTGCTAATCTCCACTCATACACATACTATTTATTGTTTATATATCACTCCTGCATTTCCTGATCCTCCAAAATAGTTGTTTCCTCTGTGAGATGCTCTTAGCTTCATTATGGTGCTTATTATAGCTACAATTAGTTAGTTGTTTAATATATTTAAATTCCCCATTCAAAACTAATGTGTTGAATGAATGACTCCAAAATCTGTATCTCTAGTTCTCTCTCCTGAAGCATTAGAGTTTTCTTTGGGTTTTTCTCCCCTTTCTTCTTCCTGATTATACTCTCTGAATGTTTCCTCTCATGCATGCCCAACCTCATCTAATAGTCTCATTATGTACTGGGTCTACATCATCTACATGTACTTCTTCCAAATCAGAGACATGGGAGTCATCCTCAAATCCTGTTTCCTCCTCATCTTCATATCCAATCATCCTAAGTCTTGCTGGGTTAACTTAATGAGGCACTTTCTGCATTCATATTGTTCACCAGCTCACAGACACCTTTAAGTATTTGTTTGTCTCATCTTCTCACTCTTCTGTCCTTTGATTCTAGAGGCCTTGCTTTGGGTTTTTCAATAATATTTGGTGGAAAAGTGGACCTATCATCCTATTTTGAAACTGGATCAATCTGAACAGATATCATTTGGACAGCTTTTTTTCTAGCTTATAATAAAAAAATCTTCCTCAATGGAAAATTTTGAGGCTACTTTGAGGAAACTTGTTTTAAGATAATCTCTTCCTTGGGGGGGGGAGATAATTTCTTCTTTGGGGCCAGAAAACTGAGACTTCTCATTAATATATAAATGTTTCCAGAGTTAATATCCAGAGACAAATTTTAGTTTGATTCTGCTCTTTTTGAGGGTTCCCTGCATATTATTTCATTTAAAAATGATTTAAAAGTGAACAAAAGAAAGCTGGGAGACACAATATATAAACAGACAATGGCTGGACTACTTAGAATAGAGCTCTGACCCACAACTTCTACTGTAACCAGCTCAGTAAGCAAACCACAACCTCTGCAGTAATTGGCCCCAAACAGTCAGGGCTTGCTCAATAATTTCTGATGTCTCTAATTTTTGTCACTGTTTTCAACTCAAGGCCAACAAGAAAAGGGCAAAGATAAACCCCAAACTAATCAATGGGATACCTTGCTTCTAGTTAGCTCACTTCCAACTTCCCCATTCTAAAAACTTGAAATGAGAATATACCTGAAGCCCTCCTTTTTTTTCCCTCACCATAAAATTTTCCCACTCCCCTGCCTACTTTTTGAGTCTCTGCCAAACCCAGTAGATGTGGTTGACTCCCTTGCTACAGCAAGCTCTGAATAAATAACCTTGGCTTGTTCTATTTGGGTGGCCACTATTTATTTTCATACCTGAATGTTGTAGTAGTTTTAAATCTACATAGTGTGTCTTGTTTCAGTTACCAATAAATAAATAAATAAATAAATAAATAAATAAATAAATATTATTTCAGCAAGCAGAGGGAGAGTTTTACTATCTGAAACAATACATTGTGTTTAGAATGTGGCCATAGTGGCTGAGGTCGGAGGGGCTGGTACCCTGAATGTCCACTTCCTAGGAGATTTGAGAGGCCCAGGGTACCTTGTGTAAATTTCCTCTGCCCCAGCCTTCTCTAATGAACTGAAGGGAACACCCAGTCTCAGATAAGACAAATAAATAGTCCATTGTTTATTCTAAATTTAAGAGTAGCTTAAGAACTTTTATAGGTATGCTTATCTCCTTAATATTTCTGGGATGATTTCTGGGCTGGGAAAGGGTGGGAAATATAAACATGGCATTATGCTTCCAAGGAGCACAGAAAAGAAGTTAGGAACAGGGCAAGCTTTATTGGGAGGTAAGAAGTTTCAGGCTTAAGTGTAGGCCAGAATACTTTTAAGGACAGTGGGAATTTTCCCAGACTTCTGGCTTTAGTACTACGTAGTATTGCTTTTGGTGTAAGTGAATTGAAGGGGAGCCATCAATTTCTGAATGGAAGTTACTAGACAATTACTGAATTTATATACCAAGATATAAATGTTCTAACAGATGGCAAGTCTCAGTGTAATTGGTACACAGATATCAATTATATTAGGAACATCTGAAATTTTGCAAGGCCGCCCACCTTCTGACAGAGCCAGATAGCAATAGGGCAGTTAACATTGGATGTGTTTCCTCAGGAAATCAGGGTTGACATAGTGGGAAAAGCCAGCCTCAGAGGCTGGAGGCAACTGATAGGCCCTTGCTACAACATATTTTTCCTTTACTCACTAATTGGGTGCAAATTTTGTAATTCATTTTGAACCTGCAGGGAGTGGTTCTTATCAAACTCTGTTATTATGATGGATTTTTGTTGTTTTATTAGGCTCCTTTGTCTTCAAATTTGGCCTTAATATTAGACTTTGTCACTACAGTCATTTTTAAATGTCTGTTTAGTCATTTGAGCTAGATAAATGTCTTTCTTAGACTGTCAGCTACCAACCACGCCTGTGTACATGCTGGGAACAGACTCTGAGAAAGTTTAAATATATTTATTCAAATATTTCTAATTATATCATTGTAATTAATAATGATAAATATCTTTGAAGATATAAAGAGCTGGGTATAATTAAATCCTGATAATGATAAAACAGTAGACAACTCATTTACTTACCTAGTGGAGCAAGTCGGACTTATATATTGAGACAAAAGACCCACATGATTTACAGATTTTAGATCTGATTTTATAGTGGGTGAAAGGTATTGATGAAAAATAAATACAACTTAGGAGAGGAAGAACAAATGTTCTTGTTCTGTGTTTTTATTGTCTACACAAGAAAGACTCAGATAATTCCAAAATGTATAGACTTCATTAATTTCGAATTCTACCTTTTAATCAAAAGACTATCCCAGATATTGAAGGATTTTTTCATCTGTTTTCTAACCTCAGTGTGTGGTTTAATCAGGAGCTATATTGTGGTTCTAAATGAAAATAAAGAATTAGATAATATATTCATTCCTTCATATAAAGGACTATTCTATGCAGGGATTCCATACTGTCAGATATGACAGAAGCTAGAAATGGGAAAGAAACATTAATTAATCAGTTTGGTCTCTATACTGAGGACAACATTGTTTGGTACAATATACTCTTCAGTGTTTCATAGTGTCAAAATATTCTACAAGATTAAGTCCAAGTAAAAATATCTTGAAACCCTGAGTTGTGAAGTAAATCAAAGTGATGGAAGATTAAATTACCCCTAAAAGCAACATCTATGCCCTAGAAATCTACTAATGCATGAGGAAATTACTGAGAAAAGCAATTGTTGAAAGAATAAGGAGTAGAAAACACTGCTAGAGCTGAATATTGAGTTGGATGTCTACAAGGCAATATCCAAGTGGCCTAAGAGTCCAGGAAAATTCAGATGTGAATTCAAGATTTTAGAAGACATCTACTAGTGGTAGACATTGTAAGCTCTCTAAAGCTCATTTATAGGTGAACAAAATCATTAAAAATCAAACCAGCTCGAACATGGATCTGCAGAGCTACTCTTTCCAGTATATAGAGGGGTAATCCTCTTGCCACTTCGTATCTTCTTCCTAATGGAGAGAAGAAAACAAAGAAAACACCTGCCAGGGATTCACATGTCTTACAATCCATCTCTAAAATATCCCTATGAAGGTGATTAGTCCATTTAACACACAGTAAAACTAGAGCTTCATGATATCAAGGAACTTGACCAAGATTGACAGTCATGGGTCTGTCTGATTCCAAAATTATGCTGTTTCATGATGTGTAATCTATATGCCTTTCTAAAATACATTCATTGTGAACTAAAAGGAATGCTTATCAGTGTCCACACATGAGTTAATTATTATTTAGCCCTCTTGCCTAGATGCTCCAGGAATGCCTATCCATATTTTAGATTACCCATTTTACATGATGAGTGACTCCAAGAATCTCTGACTTGAACTTCTGTTTCCCTGGGGGATACTCTCAGGGTCCTTTGTAACATGTTCTCCTTTCTCTAGCCTCCAAACCCTGGACTTCCTGAAAGGTAGGTCCAAGGCCCTCTTCTGATTTTTCTCTAAATCCTCTTCCTAGATTTTATCTATTTTCATAGCTTTATACTTCATCTCTAAAATATAAATCCAGGATGAATCTCATATTTATATGTCTAACCAAAATTGTTATTTGTGGTTAACCTAGAAGAGAAACTAAGACTGGAGGTGGTAGTCAAAGGGACTTAGTTTAATTGTTCATATTTTAGGTTTTATTTTTAAGTAAGAGAAAAGCTATTTTGGCATTTCCTATGAAATTAAAATTAACAATTTCTTTTCTTTTTTTTCCATTTTATCCATTTTATTTATTTTTTCAGCGTAACAGTATTCATTCTTTTTGCACAACACCCAGTGCTCCATGCAAAACATGCCCTCCCCATTACCCACCACCTGTTCCCCCAACCTCCCACCCCTGACCCTTCAAAACCCTCAGGTTGTTTTTCAGAGTCCACAGTCTCTTAAGGTTCGCCTCCCCTTCCAATTTTTTTTTTTAAATAAACATATAATGTATTTTTATCCCCAGGGGTACAGGTCTGTGAATCACCAGGTTTACACACTTCACAGCACTCACGATAGCACTTACCCTCCCCAATGTCCATAGTCCCATCCCCCTCTCCCAATCCCACCTCCCCCCAGCAACCCCCAGTTTGTTTTGTGAGATTAAGAGTCATTTATGGTTTGTCTCCCTCCCAATCCCATCTTGTTTCATTTATTCTTCTCCTATCCCCCTACCCCCCCATGTTGCTTCTCCATGTCCTCATATCAGGGAGATCATATGATAGTTGTCTTTCTCCGATTGACTTATTTCACTAAGCATGATACGCTCTAGTTCCATCCACGTCGTCGCAAATGGCATGATTTCATTTCTTTTGATGGCTGCATAGTATTCCATTGTGTATATATACCACATCTTCTTTATCCATTCATCTGTTGATGGACATCTAGGTTCTTTCCATAGTTTGGTTATTATAGACATTGCTGCTATAAACGTTCCTCAAAATGTTGAAAATAGAACTACCCTATGACCCAGCAATTGCACTACTGGGTATTTTCCCTAAAGATACAAACATAGTGAACAATTTCTTTTTTTAAAAAAAGATTTTATTTATTTTTTTGACACAGAGAGTGAGAGAACGAGAGCACAAGCAAACAGAGCAAAAGGCAGAGGGAGAAGCAGACTCCCTGATGAGCAGGAAGCCCAACATGACGCTCCATCCCAGAACCCTGGGATTGTGACCTGAGCTGAAGGCAGATGCTGAACCAACGGAGCCACCCAGGTGTCCCCCAAATTAATAATTTCTAAAAGAATCTCCCTTGGGGTTTTTTAATCAACCTGGATAACATGAACCCAAACTGGAAAATGGAATCAAGACTCTGTTGCCTGAATAAGCAAAAATCTTTACAATCTTTTGTCTTATCAAAGCTAATTCTTTCAGGTTCTGTTATATGTTGCATTTGGGTGTTGGGGATGCAAGTTTTGACTGGTCAGAAGATCAAGCCCAGTGAGGAGGAGAATGCAGAATTTTCAGGGACTATATTCATTTAGGAAAACTGTTCAGAGTCATCTCGTAGGGACAGGGCCTGAACACTGCCAGGATTTTAAGATCAGTCTTTAGGAGGTATTTAATACCTTCGTTGGCTAAGTAGCTGAAATCCAAGAATAGAAAGGTCCTGGGACAGTGTGATAAAACAATAGAAACAAGTATTTGATAACAGCCAAGTTCATTGACAAAGAAATCATTCTTTGCTTCAATTTATTCTTCACTCTCATCTCTAACAAACTTAAGGATTTACATGAAGTATGCACTGCATTTCTGCATGTTTTATTTTATAATCCCTATCTCCTTGTCTCCACTGTGGGCCCCAAAATCCATTCTTCACACAGTACCCAAAGTAATTCTTTTTTTTTTCTTGAAGATTTTATTGATTTGTCTGAAAGAGATAGAGAGAATGAGAGAGATAAAGATGGGGTAGAGGGAGAAACAGTCTCCACGCCAAGCAGGGAGCCCAACATGGGACTGGATCCCAGGACCCTGGGATCATGACTGGAGCAGAAGGCAGATGCTTAATTATTGAGGCACCCAGAGCCCCTCCAAAGTGATTCTTTAAGAATACTTTCCACTCAGGGCACTTGAGTGGCTTTTCATCACACTTGGCATGAAATCTGAATCCCTCATTTAGTCTCTAAGCACACATGGACACTAGACCCATTCTCCAATCTCCTGCCTACTCCTCATCCACTCCTTGTCTTTCTTGTCTTTGTGCTTGTAAGCAAAGGAACAGGAAATTTGTCCCTGTACCTCTCTTCTGCACAACTAAGTCTAGCATCATTGTTGGAACATATTGGGAATTTAGTGATTTAAATAATTATGAACAAAGAACTGGAACTGAGAGATGAGCCCAAGGTCACAATCCTGTGAGAGTTAGAAGCACATTTTGAACTCCAATTTTCTTAACTTAGATCCATTGTTCTTTCTACTATACCAAAGATGTCATATTTATTTGTGTAAATGCTTTTTTGGTTCATCAGTCTATTTGATAAAGGATTATAATGGTGAACATTTTTCTTAGAAAAATTATACACACACATACACATACACTATGAGAAGATTGTTCTTAAATACCTGCTTCTGGTCATCATCTATGCTTGATGAAAAGTTTCTTTGGGGAAAGGAAAGAAGCAGTTGGGTGGGGCATAGAAGAAACTCATAATTAGTGGTAGCGTTGAGATTTGAAACCCAAAACTGCTATGTTTCCAAGTTACTGTGTTCCATTTGCAGTGCTTATATCCTGAATAGGATTGAAGAGATCTATTGGAACTAAGTATGATTTGCATCCAAATAATTCTAGCATGTGTATATCTTTTTGAAATTGGAGCTATGAGAACAATATCTTCTAATGTCAAGATAACCTAAAATTATAGTAAGAAAACAGCACTACTATGAAATATCAGCTGTCACCCGGAGGCTACTGATTTTCTACTTAGTGAATAGGAAACGATCTTACCTTGAAACTCCAATCCTAAATAGAGTAGACTCTCATTGGTATTGAAATAATTCAAGTTTTGGATTTATAACTTATCTGCAAGATAATTCAAATAATTCCCTAATATCTGGATTTTTGCCATGAAAACATGCCACTGGTCTTGAAACACCTGCCATTTTGCCCACGTGAAAAATAAAAGCAAGAGAGTCAATAACTAACAACACTCATCCAGATAACCTACTTCCTGAAAACAGTTGCTTAACACTCTTATGTACAGATTACTGGCCTTACTGTACATTTCTGACTACCACAATGTATGAAATACATCATCTGCTATTGGACTGTGTATAAATCCAACCATGCTTGTTCCAAGGGTAGTCTCTCTCCCTCCCCGGCTGATTTTCCTATGGTAAATTTATTTCCTTTTTGGGAAAATGCATTTGCCCCCTTTCCAAATATTTAGTTCAATGAGCTCATTTCTGGAATCCAAAAGTCTGGAGTCTTTAAGATTTGGCAGATTAAAAGATAATCTCTTTTGGGAATGGAGCTTAAATACAATGAGTTTTGTCCATTCTAATGGTATCAAATCATAAGCTTACACATCCAGAGTTGTTTCAAAATTCTGTATTATCATTTAAAGAAAAAGTTTGTGTCATATCTAAAAGGCAGGGACCTTATGTTATATGGGTTTATGACTAAGTCAAATGCATATCTGCTCTCTAAGTAATTTATTTTATTTTATCATCACTTGAGAAGAGTAGAAAGACGGGAGAAAATATATCAAATAAGTTCTTTGGCATATTATAACAAAATACACTGGCTGTTAAATAACTTGCAGGAGAATTTCCAGAACGCATATTGAGAAAAAGCAATTGCTCATCTTTGGATAGTCTAGGGAAAGCAGAGGAATCAAGACAGAATACAAATTGCAAAGTTCTTGAGGTTCCATAAGGATTCTGCTGCAATTGATACTTCTCTATACACAAGAAGAAAGACAAAGCATTTAGATATATAAATTTCAGAATAAAATACATATGGTAATCATCACAAAAGTCATCACATTTTATTTCCCATCTGCTAGGTGCTAGATACTCAAGAAGTTGAGACTTAGTAGGGTTAAGTTCTTTAGCTAGTAAGGAGGTACCACTATACACCAATGTGACTCCAAGGTGTAGCATAGCTAATATTTATTGAGCATTCATTAAGTGTAGAGCACTCTTCCAAGATCTTAATCCTCAAAACACAAGGTAGGTACTATTAATACCATCATCCCTGCTTTACAGATTAGTATATCAAGGCTTAAAGTGGCTAACTGTACAAAAGTTTGACAACTAGCTTATTATGGAGAATGGGCATGAGCCCAGTTCTGTCAGCCAGAATTCCAAGGCTTTTAAAGATTTGTTTTTATTTGAGAGAGAGAGAACATGAGCAGGAGGAGGGGCAAAGGGAGAAGAAGAGAGAAAATCTCAACCAGACTCCCTGCTGAGTGGGGAGCCCCATACAGGGCTTGATCTCACGAGACCATAACCTGAGCCAAAATCAAGAGTCCATGCTTAACTGACAGGGCTGCCCAGATGCCCTCGGAATTCTTTTAGAATTTTAGAGTGTAGACACTACTCTATTTCCTTCCAGTGGTCAGGACAGCTGCAGAGATTAAGAGATGTGGGTGTTAAAAGCAGGTGGTGGCTTGCAGTCCATGTGATCTTTCCAGGCAAGTCTTACTGTGGCTTGGGCTATCCCTGCTGTAACTCTCTGGAATTACCTTGGAGATTGCCCAGGGAAGTGCCCTAGCTGAAAACTTTGAATGACGACTCCTTTCCCAAACACCTAGATTGAACAGGGATGATCTAGGATTTATCACAGCAGATAGAAGGCATGAGCATACTTTTTGTGTGTGTGTTTAAATCTGAGTTGGCCACTGAAAACCTACTCAGTCTCATTCTGCCTTCTTTTCTGTCAATTGCTTAAAAATTGTATTCCAAGACTTATCACCTAATTTACTCAGTGTTGTGAGAATCCCAGCTATCCTAGTCTATAAAAATTCTTATCTCTGATGCCATCTTTGGGGCCCGTGTAATCTATTTATGAAAAGACCAATGTCAGACACTGTGACTTCTCTTGCTTCCATGCTTAATAGGATAGAACATCCTCCTCCTTTGCATTAGAGTGTGTTAGTATGTTCTCACATCGGGAAGCAAGAATTCAATCTTGTCTTTCCTCAATCTTCCAAATTATTTTCAGTTAATGAGTTGTCAGCAGAGTCATGAGAGAGAGTGCCAGTTGCCAATGTAATACCCCATCTCTCCTTCCCAACGGACTGCCAATTTTTAGCAGACCATAGGACCACTTCAAATAAAAATGATAATTTCCAGGCAGTTTGGGACTGTTGCATCCACTCAATTTAGATGTGAAAGAGCAGGTGTGGTGGAGGAGACTTCCAAGAAGACCCTTTAAAGGGACCTTATAGGAAACTAATTTTGCTTTCTTATATTCTTCTTTCTGTTGTCTGGCATGTGAGTGAGACGGCTAGAACTCTAGCATCTATTCTGGATCATGAAGTAACCCTAAGTCTGGAAGCAATCCACCAAAAATGGTAGAGTGGAAAAGACGGAGATCCTGGATGCCCAGAGATTACATAATGTTGACATACCAGTTCTCAACTCCCTGACCTTGGTCTTCGTTTTTGTGAGAAAATACACACTTGAGTGGTTGAACCACCACTATTTTGGAGTTATTGTTATTCCTCATCAATATAAGACACTTTTTAAAATAAAAATAATTATAATTTTTTGAAGAAGAAGCTGAGTGTAGTATACATTTTATTTTTATGGTTAGTTAGGTTTATTTTATGATCATTTGCATGATCCAGATGAATAATTAAATCTGAAGAAAGCAGTTTGCCTGAGTGAAATAAAAGTCAGTCATCAGCCATTTCTTTGATCTTGTGATCATTAGTTAATGTGGTTTTTCCATAAGAGCATTAATATACAAAACACTTTAAGAAGCAAAAACCATTTCATTTTTCATAGTGCCCGTTTTGAATAATTTAGACCAAATTCTATTTGGCCTGTATTATTGTCTTACAAGAAAGTAAACACTTTGTTATTTATATTTAGCTATAGATTCCAAGAAAATCTTTGTTTTGTCCATGTGAAACAGTTCTAAAACTGACAAACTCATCCATTATACCTAAAGTTCAATTGTTGATGGCAAAACACATCAAATTAGTTCTTTCTTCAAAAGGTTGTTCCATAAATGTACCTATTATAAAACATAAATAACTCAATAATTTGCATAGATATTTATTTTTCTCTTGGACATATTTCAGTGAAAGAATCTTGGATTAGATTTGAAATTCTTAAAAAAGAAAAAAAGTAAAAAGTAGTTCAATGTCCTTCAGGATCTTACATTTTAGGGCAGATTCCTCCAGAGCTATCTTATGTTATCAAAGCAACATGTGAACTTTGGAAGACGTGATGTTTTTTAGCAAAGAAAACTTCAATGTTGAGATCATGAACTTGAAGTCAAACCGGTTAAAACGTAATTAAATATATTTGGCGAGGCAAAAAGTATTTCGGTAAGTAAACAAACAAAATGTTACTGAATCTCATTCTTTACAACTAGCAGACAATTTGTTTGTAGCTGTTTGGTATCTACAACAGGGTTTTTCTCCTGATGATCCACTTTGTATACAGTCAGTAGAAGAAAAAAGGATTCTCTAAAGAGTTCCATAAGAGGTGTAGACCTCTATTATGAATGGTTTACAAAATATAGTTCTGAAATATCTCTTTATAAAAGTGTGGGTTAGAGGTTTTATGTAGTCAAATTATTATTACATTACTGAGGCGTAGTTTGAAAATAGTAATTTGATGTTTTCATTCTACTTTCTTACAAATCATTTTGATTTGGAAGCCATTAGTCCATTAGTGTGTGGTACAATAAAAGTCAGAGAACAAACAAGAGAAAATCTGTTCATAACACAAACTTAGGCTCAATTGTTTTCAGAACATTTCACTTTAAATGGCGAAACCTCCAGATTTGTGACCAAAGAAATCCTAAGATAATTTTTATATACTTTCTCCTTAAATGTTGTATTTAAAAAGTTGTATTTTTTCTCTTTGGAAATTGAATTTATGTCTTTTTATATGTTCCATGTTTCTCCTTAACTTACTGATGGTTTCCTCTACTCTCTGGAACATATGAAATATAGTTTTAATAACTCATGATAACTCTCATGATTGTCTACAAATTCTTTCAGCTGTGACATTTCTGGATCTGGTTCAATTAATAGATTTTTCTCTTCGTTCTGAGACATACATTCCTTCCTTTTTGCTTGCCTGTCATTTTTTCATCAGATTTTAGATGTTCTAGCTTTTACCCTGATGGGTACAGGATATTCATGTGTGTGTACCTGCATGTGTGTGTATTAATATTCTTAAACCTTGATGTGGGACACAATTAAGCTACATGGAAAGAGCTTACTCTTTTCAAGAGTTGGTTTTAAGCTTTGTCTGGCAGGTTCAGAGACATCTTTAACTTGGGGCTGATTTTTTTTTCTTTACCCATTGCTAAGGCAGTATCTGAGTGTTCTATCCTGTACTCCGTAAGTTATGAGGTTTTCTACTCTGGCTTCTGGAAACAAACTATTCCAAAGATTGTTCTGCCTATTTCTTTTTAGTGGTTCTTTCCCCTACCAGGGGCAAGTCTCCATAGGTCTTGGGCACTCCCTTTCATTGTTTCTTTCTCATCTTTGGTACTCAGCCCTGAGAATTCTAGTCTACTTCTCCTTCCCGGACTCCCCATTCTATCTCCACTCAGGAAGATCACAGGATCCCATCTATATTCCCTTTGTCTACACTAAATCCTGGGAGGGACACTCCCAGGCAGTAATCTGGTACAATCATATGGTTTACTTCATTTGTATCTCTTCTTTTTAAGGATCACTGTCCTATACTTACTGCCTATTGTCCAATGTCTGAAAAGCTGTTATTTTATTTTTCCCCCATTCTTTTCCAGTTGTTTAAAGAGGCAGAAGAGTAAATTGGCTGCTTTGACTTCATCTTGGCTAGAAATGAAAGTCTTTCTTTTTTAGTATTTTAAAAATAATCATTTTTTTCTGGCAAATGTTGAAAGTCATTGAACAAAGTCATGTAAAATAGGATTATTCATAATCTTCAGTTATTTTTAAACACCTACTGATAACTTTTATTCATTGGGTCAACAAACACTTGTTCAAATGTTTACTGTATGCCTGGTATTATGCCAGGAGCTGGATATTATTGAATTAAAAGGCTGATTTTTGCCATATGCATAGGCTTAAGAAGGTTTTAGTATTTTAATTATTATTTCTCAAAAGTATATTACTAGTTTATTTTTATATACTTAGAGATTTCATCTTTTTATTTTTTAATTTTTTTATTTATTTATTTTTAAAATATTTTATTTATTTGACAGAGAGAAATCACAACTAGGCAGAGATGCAGGCAGAGAGAGAGGAGGAAGCAGGCTCCCTGCGGAGCAGAGAGCCCGATGTGGGGCTCGATCCCAGGACCCTGGGACCATGACCTGAGCCGAAGGCAGAGGCTTTAACCCACTGAGCCACCCAGGCGCCCCAGATTTCATCTTTTTAAATACAAATTCATCTATATGACACCATGAATGAGAATTAATTTTTTTGGTTTCCAAAGTTGTTTGTTTTTTTTCAGTTATATTGATCTTGCGCATGCTAATGAAAATTTTAATCTCATTAAAAGTTTTAACATATAATTAAATAAAGTTTTAACATATAATTACCAATTTTTGCTGAAAACATAGAAGTGAAGAAATACTTAAGAATTCACAGAAAATTTATAAAAATGATTAAGAGAGAGTAACGAGAATACAGCTTTTTAAAATTAATTTTTAAAAACCTGATATAAAAAACACATCCACTCTTGGCTCACTGTTGTCTATTTTGGCTGAGAGAAAGTTGGAAGCCATTGTGCCTGTGAAATGAAGTTTAGGCAGCAATAGTGTTCTCTCAGATATAGATGGGGCTTTTCTATCTAAACTAAGACCTCTAAATACTCCTCTTTCCCAATTATTGTGCCTCTTAAGATTAAAAAATAAAAATCTTCTTGATTTTTCCCCTCTTGATATACAAATAATATATGAAATTTTTTAAAAAGTCAAAGCTTAAAAGGACATATTTTCATATATCTTAAAAAACCATCTCAAATCCAGTACTCTGAAATAATCCACATTAATTTTTGATTACTATCATGTTAAGTATCTTTTGATGTAAGTATAATTTCATATATAAAGAACCACATTACACACTATTTTACTTTATTTTAAAAAATTTTTTATTTTTTATTAACATATAATGTATTATTAGCCCCAGGGGTACAGGTCTGTGAATTGCCAGGTTTACATACTTCACAGCACTCACCATAGCACATACCTTCCCCAATGTCCATGACCCAACCACTCTCTCCCTACCCCCTTCCCCCAGCAACCTTCAGTTTGTTTTGTGAGATTGAGAGTCTCTTCTGGTTTGTCTCCCTCCTGATCCCATCTTGTTTCATTTTTTCCTTCCCTACCTCCCAAACCCCCCATGTTCCCTCTCAAATTCTTCATATCAAGGAGATCATATGATAATTGTCCTTCTCTTATTGACTTATTTCACTCAGCATAACACCCTCTAGTTCCATCCACATCATCGCAAATGGCAAGATTTCATTTCTTTTGATGGCTGCATAGTATTCCATTGTATATATACACCACATCTTTTTTTTTTTTTAAAGATTTTGTTTATTTATTTGACAGACAGAGATCACAAGTAGGCAGAGAGGCAGGCAGAGAGAGAGGAGGAAGCAGGCTCCCTGATGAGCAGAAAGCCTGATGTGGGGCTTGATCCCAGGAACCCGGGATCATGACCTGAGCCAAAGGCAGAGGCTTTAACCCACTGAGCCACCCAGGTGCCCCTATACCACATCTTCTTTATCCATTCATCTGTTGATTGACATCTAGATTCTTTCCACAGTTTGGCTACTGTGGACATTGCTGCTATAAACATTCAGATGCGCATGTCCCTTCAGATCACTACATTTGTATCTTTAGGGTAAATACCCAGTATTGCGATTGCTGCGTTATAGCTGTATTCTCAACTTTTTGAGTAACCTCCATGCTGTTTTCCAGAGTGGTTGCACCAGCTTGCATTCCCACCAACAGTGTAGGAGGGTTCCCCTTTTTCTGCAACCTCGCCAGCATCTGTCGTTTCCTGACTTGTTAATTTTAGCCATTCTGACTAGTGTGAGGTGGTATCTCATTGTGCTTTTTTTTCCCCCAAACATTCTATTTATTTATTTGACAGAGCAAGAGACAGAGAGAGAGGGAACACAAGCAGGGGGAGTGGGAGAGGGAGAAGCAGGCTTCCGCCAAGTGGGGAGCCTGATGTGGGGCTTGATCCCAGGGCCCGGGATCATGACCTGAGCCAAAGGCAGACGCCTAATGACTGAGCCCCCCAGGAACCCCTCATTGCGGTTTTGATTTGTATTTCCCTGATGCCGAGTGATGTGGAACACTTTTTCATGTGTCTGTTGGCCATCTGGATGTCTTCTTTCCAGAAATGTCTGTTCATGTCCTCTGCCCATTTCTTGATTGGATTATTTGTTCTTTGGGTGTTGAGTTTGATAAGTTCTTTATAGATTTTGGATACTAGTCCTTTATCTGATATATCGTTTGCAAATATCTTTTCCCATTCTGTCAGTTGTCTTTTTGGTTTTGTTGACTGTTTCCTTTGCTGTGCAAAAGCTTTTGATCTTGATGAAATCCCAATAGTTCATTTTTGCCCTTGCTTCCCTTGCCTTTGGTGATGTTTTGAGGAAGAAGTTGCTGCAGCTACACATAATTTTAAAATGATGATGAATTCTTATTTTAAAGTTTCTCCTTCCCCCACCTCTCATTTTCTTATCTTTATTTATTTGGATGTTCTGCTGGAACCAAAATTTAGGTTTGGCTTACCAAAACCACATAGAATGAGGGTGGGAAAGGCTTATTTCTCCAAGGGAAACCAGGGGTACCATTAGCAGAATATGGTGGATGGATGCTGGACACTTAAAGTGTCTGTTAATTGTTCACTCCTTTTATTCATGCATTCATGATTTCAAGAAATACTTTGAGTATCTATTAGGTGCAGACACTCTACTAGGTGATCAGAATGCAATGTGGAGGAAAATCAGACACATGCTATCCTCAAGAAGCTTACAGATCCGAGTAAGACAGATACTAATCAAAGAATCACAGATGGAAATGTCAAATTACAGAATAAAGGGACATGACAGAAAGTTACCTGAAGAAGTAAATGATTGCTCCAAGCTCTGAAGGAAGGTTAGTGGTTGACTCGACAAGGATATAGGAGAGTGTTCTGTGTGGAAAAGAAGCATTGCAGGCTCTCCGGCAGTAAGCAGTACTGTGTGTCTGAGCAAATGCAGGAAGGCCAGCACTGCTAGAGTACAATGACTGAGTGATTGTCCAGCAGGAAGGAGGTTAAAGACAGGGTGGTCTGTGGTCAGAATTTTGTTTGTTATCCTGAGAACAAGGGGGCAATCATTGATGTATTTTTAAACAAAGCAGTGAATAATAAGATTTGCATTTTGAAATAATCATTTTGACTACAGAATTGGAGAAATGATGGTGGAAGGCTGGATGGCAAGTGGATGGGACTGGAGCAACCGGGGAGCCATTGGGGTAGTCAGGGCAGGAGAATTCGGTAGCTCGGACCAGGTTAACGTCACTGCATATTCAGAGGAGCAGATGATTGCAGGGTATATTTAGAATGTAAGGCTGGCGGAACTTCCTTCTGGCCTTGAGGTGGGAGACAGGGGATAGAGTGTGGGCGCGGAAAATCTTTATGACATTTTTTCTTGTGCGGTGGGATGGAAGATTTTACCACTTGCTGGGTATGGCTTGAAGATGTGGTTTGAAGCCAGAGAGCTTGAATCTGATTCTGAACATACTGAGTTTTAGTTGCCTCGGAAGAATCCAAATAGTGTAGAATAGTATGAGTCTGGGGGTCAGAAATGAGGCCTGGGCTAAAGATATAAGAGGGTGAGGTATCTCTCTATGTGTAATAATTTAAACTATGTCAGAGGAAGCAATCAATCACCTCAGGAGAATAGACAAGTCACCTCTTACCACTCATTTGCATATATTAAAAATGGCACATAAGATGTCAGGATAAAAGTTGCATTGTAAGTACCACATAAGTAACAAAAGTACTTAAAAGTAGTATATATACTATATATAAGTACTAGATAGACATATAAGTATTTCATATACATTTATATATTATATATTATCACTATATGTAAGTACATATGTATAAAATTATATATAAATAGTATAATTACTCTAAATACTACTTAAAATAGTTTCCTTGCTCCACATTAATGGTCGTTGATTCACATATTGAAGATTTAGCTTATAGGCCATTTTTTTAATTACCTTCAACATAATGATGCCATTTTAATTTTGTGAAACAATGCAATATATGGCATTTAAAGATATTCTAAAGATCCTTTAGAGAATGCCTTCATAATATACTTTTTAAAATTAGTAATTTTGTGGAAGCTATATTCTTCAAAGGTTAATGTGTTGAAACTTGGCTGTAGATACATTTTAAGAAGTGATTTATTATTGTCCTCGATTTGTATTACTCTATGTTGGTGGTCTACAATGTATATTTTCTGCTGTGTTTTTCTTTACCCTTTATGACAGGCCTGAGGGTAATATTAACATAAAAATTTATAATTTCCTGTTTCCTTTCCCTGCACTATCTTTTTGCATACTTTATCTCCTGTTTGACCATTGCTTTAAACATCTAAATTATTATCGGTTTATATTGCCTACAAAATTGACAAAGCGCTGGCTTTACCCTTAACTTGGAGTACTGCTGCTTGCAAACATTCCATTGCAAAAACAATGGTCTTTAATGGCTATGGAGTACACCAGCAAAGCACTCCAGAACCTGTAAATTAAAACAGAAGCAGAATAAGGAAAACAGTCTTATAAAGGAGGATAACAATTATCTAAATTATTATATTTAATTTATGATGACTTCTTTAGGTTTCTCATAAGCTTTACAGCAGGTTTGACAGTATACATGGGCACAGGTCTATGTAGTGAAAAGTCAGTTGATAAAATCACCCTTCCACAGCACATAGGGCATGATGGCCATGCCTGTATTCTTGTACGCGAAGCCTTTTATGATTGGGTGGAAGAAATGTGAGGAGAATATGGAAGTCTGTTGGATTCAGGTCTAGAGCTTAAAAGCATTGTGGGCTGTGTTTTAGTGTATTAGAAGCTAAATTTCCCATTGCACCCATGAGGAGTTTTGAAGTCTCACTTTTAATCTTAAAAATTTGCTTTAAAGTTTCTTTTTGTCTGATATATTATGTTTTAACATAAACTAAAATTAGTAATTGATAAAATTATGTAACTTTTCCTTTCAAAATCTTAAAGTTAAAATCAGTTTGTCAGCAGGATATATGTATCTTGTAGTGTTTACCTATTCTGTAGCTCACCACTAATGATGCGTAGGCCACAGCGTAAAAGCACTGTATACTGCTTTGGCTATGTTGTTCTTACAAGCATTTAACCTTAGTTATAAAGTTTTAGCTACATTGATGTACCAAAGCAGAATAAAGCCATTACAATTACCTATTTCATGTAGGCAAATAATTTGAGCAACAGACTCATGTAGTGGTATTAAGTTTCATTTCTAGAAATTGAAGTTGCACATCTGGATTATTATCTAGATTTTTCTTTGTGTTTTGTGGCATGAATTCCTCAGGGGTAGAGTTGCTAGTTACTTGGTGTATTAGCATCTGGCACAGTACATGGAGCATAAGAGAAGATCAGGAACTAAATACTAAGCAAGTGAAGGAAATGGGTAAATGAATTACCTGTGTATAGTACATTCTAGCTGAAGTGATTTTTGCCCCACTTTTTAACTGGTTACTAATATATGGAGACACTTTTCATAAAACATTGAGTATAAGAATAATGTTTAAAATTTCAAGTGTATTTTATAGATTCTCAGAGCATGCTAATATAGCCACATAACATACAGTTATTGGATATTAGAAAATAAGTGGTACTTAGATGATGGAGAATATCCAGCTAAAATTCGAATTACTTTTTCTTTTAGGTAAGAAAAATTTGAAATATAGTCTTCAAGAGTAAATAGGACTGTGGTTTTCCAATTAAACAAAATTCAATCCAAAATTTAGGTTTCTAGTGTTTTCATGAAAAACACTCTAAGTAGGTATTGCTTTGGAGATTGTCTTCTATAGATTTGTTCTTGCTTACTCTTTATATTTTTATTTCATTCTTTAAAAGTTGATACAGTTCTTGAATGGTTGTAAATCTTCAATGACTAGACTTGAAGCATTTAATTATACCTTAATGTGCTTGTCTAAAAAAAAAGATACATTCTAACTTTAAATATAGTTTTAAATTAAGGCAGAGGAAGCAAGGTTTGAAGTCAGTATCTTTTATTAAGTTAATTTTAGTTCTGACAGCCTGTAACTATTATCTAATTATAAAGACTTTCCTAAAAGAGAAACTCATTAGTATGTGACATAAGGTGCAGCCCTCACACTGTTCTTATTAAAGAAACCTAGCAAGTAAATATATCCACAGTGTCTTGAATTCACTGGACTTGCAAATTTTATTGCAAAATAGAGTTTCCTTCAAAGTAAATGAACTACTCCACCAAAGCTCCACTTGAATACAAACTTTAAGATTGAAACAAATGAAGTACCAATAGGTTGATTATCTAGTCAAGAGTTTGTGAGGCTCTGGAAACATATGGTTTATTTGGTGTTAAAGAGGACACGCTTAAATCTGTATTATGTATGTTTCCATAGGGGATGAATTAGTGAAGTAGATGAAAGTGATAGTAATAGTAAGTCTCTACTGATTTTATAGAAGACATCAATCCCTGTTTAAAAGCATGTCAGGACCCTTGCACTTCCAGGAAGATGGAGTAGACATATTTTTTCCTATTCTTTCCACTAAGTACAGCCACTACCTTGGACATTATACGTAAAACAAATGTAAGAAGACTTTGAAAGGTAGAGAGAAATACAGACATGTTAGGGATCTCAGGACTCATGAAATAACACAGTGATAAGTTTCCAGGCTTTTCTCTTTGCCTCGTTTGTTAAGACTTGGGGCTAAGGATGCTGACAATGCAGAGATGCCAAAAAGCTCAGACAAACAAAACAAAGCAAACCAAAAAAGCCTGCTCTTTCTAGCCAAGGACTAGTAAAGGGACAACCTCACAAGACAGAAAATGTTTACATAATAACCTCTCTACTCCAGGAAACAACACAGAATAAACTGTGGCCTCACCTTCCCCCTACCAGCAAAGGTCAAGAAGGCCCCCAGACTTTGACCTTTGCCAGGCTGTAACAGATGCCCCCAAAGCTCCATTCACTAGAGAAATTAAAACTTATAT
The DNA here is from genome assembly GCF_922984935.1 of Meles meles. Classification (NCBI taxonomy): domain Eukaryota; kingdom Metazoa; phylum Chordata; class Mammalia; order Carnivora; family Mustelidae; genus Meles; species Meles meles. The sequence goes on from NC_060079.1 coordinate 56,186,867, forward strand.
TCACACAAAAATCTGTACACAAATGTTCCTAGGCTGCCTTTGTAATGACCAAAACTGGAATCAACCCTCCTGTCTTCCAACTGGCAGATAGTTAAACAGCTTTGGTATGTTTATACCATGAAATAGTACTTAACAATCAAAAAGGAATGAATTATCGAGAGGTGCCTTGGTGGTTCAGTCCTTAAGTGTCTGCCTTCAGCTCAAGTCATGACCCCAGGGTCCTGGGATGGAGCCCCACATGGGGCTCCCTGCTCAGAGGGGAGTCTGCTTGTCCCTGTCACACACCCCTCCTCCCAGGCTCTCTCCCAAATAAATAAAATCTTAAAAAGAAAAAGAAAAAAGGAATGAACTATCTACAACATGTGACAAAGGAGTGAATCTCCAGAGAATTACACTGAATGATAATACACCAAAAGGTTGCATTCTGTATGATTCCATTTAAGCCATTCTTGAAATGACACAAGTATAAAAACCGATTAGTAGTTGCCCTGGGTGAAGGCGGACATGGGGGAAAAGGGTGGTGTGGGAGTCAGTGTAGCTCTAAGAGCTCACACCGGGGATCTTGGCAGGGATGGAAATGATCTCGATCAGTGTTAATATCCTGGGTGTGGTATTGTACTACAGTTTTGCAATTTACTATTATAGGAAGAGACTAAGTAAAATGTACAGGACATCTGTGTTACAACTGCATTTGAATCTATAATTATCTTAAAATTAAAAATTAAACTAAAAGCTGTATCAGGCAAAAAGTGAACATCTCTCATGAATGGGATCAGCTACCCAAATTTCTAAAACAAATAGGAAAATGTTGACACATTTCTCATAACATCTGGTTTGGCTCTCCCAATATTTGAAATGCATGGGGGATAGGCAGAGATATGCCGATCTTGAAAACTTGAGGGACCACATTGCCAGGATCTCTCAGTAAAGTTTCTTTAAGATTATTGGATGTCATTTGGCCAAAGTTTTAAGAACCTTCAAACCCATTCCTTTGATATTCATTCCCTACTGTCTTAACCAGTTAGGGAGTAGTTAAGAACTCTTGAGGAGATCTATAAAGAGCACACACAGAGTGAGCCCATTAAAATAAAGATAAAAACCAAGAGTTATGCAATGCAGGCAGAGAGAAATGGGAAAGAAAGTACTGCATTAAAAATTCTAAGCCTTTTTTTTCTGTTTTTGGTAAAATTGAAAAAAATACATCTCAGCTTTCTGTTATCATTAGCAAAAAGAGTATCATGATGGATTACATAACTTCTATTATGAAATAAGAGAGAATATATTAGTTGTTCAGGAGAAACACATTTTATGTTAGGGGTAAATTTGGAGGGCAATTTATTATATGGCTTTTAACTAGAGATTTAATTTTTTTTTAATAAATGTGCTTTTACAAAAACTTCATATTGTAAACCTTGTGGCTGGTCAAAAAAAATCATACAAACATACAAACAAATAAAAACATAAATGAATGTCTTAACCAATGATAAGGCCATAACACTGAACTGTGGTCCAGGGGATTCTTCCCATGATGGGCAGAGTGGGGAGAGTCTAAACTGAGTCACGGACTTGGGGCACCTGATTGCCTAGTCATCACCCTAAGATCATATCTGACCATAGTACTCTGGCCTCTGCAGTCAGGCTTGTGTCCCCACTATCATCTGCCTGGGATAGCCAATTCCACTGTCCTCCTAGCACAGTGATTACCTTGAATACGGGCTTGTCATAATAGCTCTCCTCTGCTGATCTCTCCCTCCCTGCTTTTCAACACTGGGTCCTTCTGGAGACATCCTTGTCTATACAGATCCTCAGATATTCAGATTATTTTCTGTACAACTGCTGCCAACATAATTTCCAGAGCACAGTACCTAAGACCTGACTATATATATGGCTTATCCAAGCATGTTGATTTATATTCCCAATCAGACTGCAAATGTCTTGAAAGAGGTCTATATCTACCTATCTCCTGATCTACCTCTCCGCTTATAGCCACAGGATCTGAAGTAAGTCTAGCCAGATTCCTAGCTCTGCCATTTCTTGGCTATGCTACCTTCGAAAAATTGTTGAATTTTTCTGGGTCTTTGTTGCCTCCTCTGTGTGGCGAGAGGGATAATTGCACTACATACCTCAAAGAGTTGTGAGAATTCAATTGAATTATACATGTTTAACTCATAGAACAGTACCTAGCATACTGTGACCATTCAGTAAGCTCTATCAGTTATCAGCTGTTTCTGGATTACTCAGCATTATATGGGAGAATCTTTATTCAACCTTACATAATTTTAAAAAGTAACCTAAGGACAGAAACTGTAAGCTGCTCACCCAAACGCCTGTCCTCCTTTTCTTTCTGGGTCTTTAGCTGGACCCTATTCCCCAATCTCTGTCAGGACTGAATGTTGACTAACAGACTGTGGGAGAGGGTATTTTGTGCCATTTCAGACCCAATTCATTAAAAACTTCCCCCATGCAGGTCTCTATACTTCTGGCCAGCTGGAGTGGAGATGAACTGAGCCATGGAAGCCACGTGTTGAAGGTGGCAGAGGCCCTGTCAGCTTCTCACCACCCAGTTATTTGCATCAGGTTGCAAGAAATAAACTACTATCGAATAAGACCCCTATTAGTCTCTTGGGTCTATTTGTGGTAACTGTTCATACAACCCCGCTGTTGCTCATAACAGACAGCTCTTAACAATTGTGTGTGAGAAAAGTAGCTTGACATTAAGTTGATGACCCTAAGAATGTCTGCCGTTTGGGGCGCCTGGGTGGCTCAGTGGATTAAGCCACTGCCTTCGGCTCGGGTCATGATCTCAGGGTCCTGGGATCGAGCCCCGCATCAGGGTCTGCTCAGTAGGAAGCCTGCTTCCCCTCCCCCCCACCCCGCCTGCCTCTCTCTGCCTGCTTGTGATCTCTGTCAAATAAATAAACAAAATCTTAAAAAAAAAAAAAAGAATGTCTGCCGTTTGACTTCTAATGGAGGCCTCCCATTCAGACAACTCCCTATTCCTCTACGGATGGCATGTCAACATGGACAGGTCTTCTCTACTCAGTGGTCTCATGGGATTCTAGTCAAATCGTAGTTTTAGCTCTCTTAATTACGATTGTCTATCTTTTATTAGTTTGTCTCAGAATTCTCCAAACAAGATTTTCATTGACTGTGTGCTTCTTTTTAAAGAGCATCCCAAACACCAAACACTAGCTTCAAAATTTGTTTAGCATTTTTCTAATGACTTGACAACAGAGAATGGTGTGTGTGTGTGTGTGTGTGTGTGTGTGTGTGTGTATGTAAATGTGTACTGGTATGTTTGTGACTTTCCTAAGCCAAGGCACAGGGCTGGCTGAATTCCATAACATATGAATTTACTGACTGAACAAAGCTGACTTCCCCTTCCCAAATTTGCTGGAGCTAAAGTAAATTGTTCTGCTGGGTAGCAGAAGATGCTACCCAGGAAAAGGTAGGTACAGGTATCCCCCGTTTTTTGAAAGTTTGTGTTATGCTACTTTGCTTTAAAACCTGCATTAGCACCTACTTCTGCTAACCAGAAGAAACTCTCAGATGCCTTTTGCATTTATGAGAAATGTGAAAATGAAAATAAAACTCAGTGTTTGCTTTGCAGTGAGCCCTCACAGAGGCAGTGGTAACCCTGAGCCTCGAAGGCGGCAACCCACCTCCCCCACCCCCGCACTCCTCAACCAGGCTCCTTCCCCAGAAACCACACACAGCATCTCAGCATCTCTGAGCTGCGTTTGTGCCTCCATCTGCAAAATGTGTCTTATGGTATCAGAGAAGCCTAAGGAGGTTATTTTTTGAGTCCGGGACACTCGAAAAATTTCCCATATAAATTAATGCTAATTGCCTTTTTGCTCCCCAGTATTTCTGATTACTTTCAGACAGAGGCGGAAAACTATATTCTTAAGTGAACACCACTTTCTGTTCTTAGAAGCAAACTTATTTGCTTATTTTGTCTCTTGATTCTCTCTCACTGTTTTATTCATTGAACAAACGTGTTTTTTTTTTTTTTTCCGAGGTAATGGGAAGACAGAGGTGCTTCAGCGCATGACAGGGTCAGGAGAGGCGATGAGACATCTGCCCAATTGTGATGTCACTGTAGAAGTTATTCTAGAGCCACTTTATGGAGAATTTCTACAAGGGGTCAGAATTTGTGAATAAGAAAACTGGTAAGCCAAACCCTCAAAATAATACAGGTGAGAAAAATTATTAAGTTCCAACATGGGTGGGGGGGATCTTTTGTCAGGGTCAGAAGTGGATGCTTTCCTTGAGTGCTGGAAATTTGAGATACTTTCCAGCATCATTGCGTGGGAACTGAACTCCCTGTCCTCAAAAGTAGAGTACATGAGCTATGAGCTATGTCTTTCTGTGAGGCACCTGAATTAAAACAAGAAACTCTAGAACTGCTACCAGTAATGATTCAGCTTAACCTGGAATGGGGTACATCATGTGCCCTGTCACTAGGAGTTCTGAGTCCTGGAGTCATGTCTTGGCCAAGAGAGGTTTGTTTCATTGTTAGTGGTTTGAGGAAGATGAATCAGCACCAACAGCCAAACAGAGTCAAAATTGAGCAATCTCATCCCCCACTTCTTTTCTCCTCAGACTTCCCTTCAGAGCTGTCTCACCCAAGTCTCAGCAGATGTTAGTGTTTGTGGGATGATCTTAAGAGGGCTGCATCAGGGCAAATTTGTGAGTTCAGGAGTTTCTCTGTCTCCCTTCCCTCCCTCTCCCTGGCAGCTGACAGTGCTGGGGAGAAAGAGAAGTATCCTGAGGGCTGGGACGAAACAAGAAACAAGTAATGAGTTTGCTAGAGTTTAAGGGGTTCCTGCTCCATCACACATTGTTCTTCATTAGGCTGGTCAGTCTTGGTATGACACAGCAGTTTTTTGATAACTTAAATCCAGCTTTAGTATTTTTAATACCACTTTAAGTGACTATAAGACTAAAGCTTGTCTCTTGATCCTGCAAAACACATGAGTCAAGTACAAGCTGCATAGTAATTTTTTTAAGATTCAGGATTTTGGTCAAGGTATAAAGCAATTGATATATACCCATTTGGAAATGTCTTAAATGCTAGAACTATACACACTCTATTACATATTCTAATATAGTCCTTTTCAGCTCTGGAAGTTAGTTCTTGGAGAAATCAAAGATAGTTATTCTAAGAGTGGTCAAATCACGTAAGCCCGCTAAAATTGGAGCAAGATACATTTGTTTTTATCTTGTTTGAATGTGGATTCCTTCCCAGATAATCCTTTGAGCTTACTTCCTGGACTTTGTCTGAAGGAAGTAAAAGCAATGCCACCAAATACGATATATAAGCAAGCATATATATCTGAACATTGTTTATAATAGGACTCATTGGAAAAAAAATTAAATACCTGCCAATGCAATATTGGCTTGAAGAATTGTATCATATTCATACAATGGAATGCCTTGAAGATCATTTAAAATAATATTTTATAAACATAAATTTTTTTAAAATACTATTTGATTATTATTATTAAACATGAAAACAACTTTTAAAAGTGCCTTAAAGTGAGAAAAGGGTAACAAACAAAACTATACATTAATGTGATAAAATAATATATATCTACATAGAAAACTTACTAAAATGGAATTATATATATTATGTACTCTCTATATTATCATAGAAAAATACTGTCTCAATGTTAACGATTGTTACTTCATGGTAGAATTACAGATTATTGGGTGCCTGGGTGGCTTAGTGGGTTAAAACCTCTGCCTTCAGCTCGGGTCATGATCACAGGATCCTGGGATCGAGCCCCACATCGGGCTCTCTGCTCAGCGGGGAGCCTGCTTCCTCCTCTCTCTCTGCCTGCTTCTCTGCCTACCTGCGATCTCTGTCAAATAAATAAATAAAATCTTTAAAAAAAATTTTTAAAAATTACAGATTATTATTTTTTCTTATATATTTTTGTGTGTGTACTTACTCCTTGTGCCATAAAGATGAAGTTATACTAAAATAGTATTGGTTTCAAGCTAAAATGGTAACTATACCTGGATTACAGAAGCTTTCTCCCTAACAGGTAATAATAAATAAAATATAATAGTAGAAAAAACAAAAATAATAATAATAAAGTATAAAATTTAACCAACAAACAGAAAGGATGAGCAACCACACGTTATCAACTTCAAATTGCCATGTTGAGGACAAAAATTAGTTTCTCCCATGGAGCTGAGTGCACCGGCTCCCACATTTCAGTAGTTGTAGTGGATAGGAAAGTTGAATCAATAACATTCAAAATTCAAAATTCTCAGTATTCTTTTTATGATTTATGTCTACCACCACTACCAGGTTAGAGAGCAGTAAAAAGGCTGAGGCTGGGAAGAAGAGAAAATTATTCTGAAAGAGTCAAGGACAAATCTTATAGAGAAAAGACTACATCAACTGAACCAACAGAAATGAACCTCAAAACCACTAGAGAGATTTGAGATTATCTGTGATTTCCTGATAAATTTTGGAAAAAATTTAAAGTCCCATGGACTCCCTTTCCAGATTTTAATCCTTTCCCAACTGGGTGAAATGATATGCAACATCAAAGAAGATCCCAAAGGAGAGAGCAGAGTTGCTGACCTTCAAAAAAGGACATGCATAGAACCAGCTGAGCTCCTTCCCACCTGCCATTTCCTCCCATAACACTCATCAGTGCCTCCCAGCTACAGAAAAACAAACGGAACACTAAGTTCAGTCTTCAAGGTAGCCAAGAAGAGCAGACAATAGGTTTTAAAAAGCAAGAGGGTGGGTGTCAATAAAATTTAAATACTTAAAGAAATTTCTGACACCTAAAGTGGGTTTTCCACACCAAGCAAATCTATAATTCTCTATAGCCACCAACTGCGTATCTTACAATTTATTTCAATTCTGACACTAACTACCTAGAGTAGGTAGAGCCCTTAACCTGCAAACCCCCAGCAGGTAAAGGGCTCAAGGACTTCAGATGCTAATCACAAGTAGTGTGTCTCCAGATTATCCACACTTCTGTCCAACTTGGCCACAAATCCATAATACTCCACAGTTTGATAATTTGTTGTTGAGACTCACAGAACTCAGGGAAACATTTCTATTTACCAGTTTATATTATAAGGAACATAAATGAGGAGGCAGACAAAGAAGTATATAGGGCAAGGTCTGGAAGGGTCCTAAGTGCAGGAGTTTCTGCCCTGGATGGCCAGTGGGCCATCTTTCTAGCACATGGATGCATTCACCAACCCCAAAGCTCCAGAAAATCCATTGTTTAGGGTTTTTATGGAGGTTCCATTATGTAAACATGATGGATTAAATAACTGACCATTGATGATTAACTTACTCCCCAGCTCCTCCCTTCTTCCTGGAAGTAGGGGGGTTGGGGCAGAAACTTTCAACCCTCCAATCACATGGTTGGCTCCTCTGGAAAGCCAAACCTCCATGCTGAAGCTATCTAGGAAGCAATCTTGGGGTCATCAGGCACCATTCATTCATTATCATACAAAAAGACATCCATCATTCCAGAGATTCTACTGGTCTTAAAAGCTCTTGTGTCAGGAACTGGGGACTGGGACCAAAAACAACACATGATGGTCCTCTCACTCAAAAAACTGTAAGCATTTTAGGGGCTCTGTGATAAAAAGAGGGAATGAAAATCAATATATATATTTCTTATTATATCAGAATATTACAATATTATATCCAATAAATAGATTTGGGTAGAGTCAGCCATATGAACCAGAAAGAAAAATGCAAAGAATTGCCATGGCAATGGTGAAAAATACCACATGGAAAAAAGAAACCTCATAGGACCAGTTCCATAAAGAACTATACTCCAGGGAAACAGATGAAATTTCCCTTCAAATTCATCATACAATAGAATAATTTAATAATGATATGAGTTGAATAACAAGAAGTTATTGGTGAATTGAGGATGCAAATGGCATTATTACAGAAATAATACATGAAAAATAATGCCAAGGGACAGAACAGATGGTAGAATATTAATTTGTTCTTCCAGAAAGTCTTAAAATAATCACAGGAAATGCTTAAGAAAAAGACAATGAAAAGTTAGGGAGAAAATAATGACTTTAGAAGTCAAAGATAATACAAAATCAGTGTCAATGAAATAGGGCATTCAGTTAGTGAAAAAATATTCAAGGAAAAAATAGAATAACACTTTTTTTCTGAAATGAAAAGAAAATCAAATGTTTTGAAAGAAGATAGTATGTTTTAGGAAATACAAACACACATCTCCATCATCATCATCATCATCATCAACATCAAACAAACAATACTGAAAAATATCTCATTTAGTTTAAAGATAAGAACTTTAAAGATAAATAAATTTTTTGGCCTAATGACAAAGTAAGTCACCTCTGTGGGAGGAAAAAATCAGGCTGCAGTTTGGTTTCTTAATACCAACAATTAATGCCAGAAAGCAAAGGAAAATTTCCACTAAATATTAAGGAAAAAAGTGTGACTTAAAATAGTATAAGTAGTTAAATTGTCAATTTAAGTATAAAGATATTTGGCAGACAATTCCAACATAAAAATAAAAGCAAGGAATAGAATATCTATAAATAGTTCTTGAAAAAATTCTTGAGGACAAAGAGTAACCAACCAGTAAGTAAGAGAATCTGTAGTGAAAGACAGGGAACAATAAATACTCAGTGATAAGAGACAGTGGAGCTATGTGTTCAGAGTTCTCAAGGAAAGAAAGTGAAACTCAAAAACAAAGTGTTCTTTGATATAACTCAAAGCCAGACATTTGCAACCAAGAAATATCCCAGGGAATGTGATATCTATGAGTCCTTCTAAAAAACCAAGTTGATGATGAAATCAAGTCTACCAAGAGGTAGGTATTAAAAAAATCAGGAATGGAAAGGGTGACATGAAATGAGTGGTAGCAATAACCCAATATGTTTGCAATAGAATAAAGACTCATTGTAGGAGCTATGGCAATGAAATAGAGTATAAATGTTATGAAACATTGAAAACATCCTGACACATTGAGAACAGTAATACAGCTGCCCTATCTTTATATGTGAGCCAAAGTCCTTGTACGTATGCTTGTCCAGTTTTTCGTTCTCTAATACCTCATATCTAATCCATCAGCAAATTCTGTCAGCTGTACTTTCAAAAACATATAGAACACAACTACTCACTGTCTTGACTACTAACGCCCAGGTCCAAGTGTCCATCACCTCTTTCCCTTGCAATTGTAAATCCCCTAACAGGTCTCCCCACTCTGCACTTGAACCCTAGAGTCTAGTCTCAATGCAGGACGATTATTATAAAAATGCCAGTTAATCTCATTGTATAGCACTAAGTGGTTTCCCATCTCACTCAGAATAAAATCCAAAGTTATTCCTGTGGCCACAATACCCCAAATGGATTTTTTGACCTCTTGCCCTCTTTCTGCCCTGTTGTATGTCCAGCCACACTGGCCTTCTTGCACTAACTATCCACCAGCTTGGAAAGGTCTTCCTTCAGTTATGTGCATGGCATTTCATGACCACACTTGATTGAGACTTTTGCTTAAATATCTCTTTGTCAGAAGGGCTTTTTTGATCACCCAAAATAAAAAGCACCTACCTTTACACTCTAACTTTACCCTACCTTAAGGTTTTCATAAAATATACCATAACCAGCAATAATTACTTATAAAACCTATAACACATTTATGTATGTTAACTATATATTATGTAAATACTATATTTGATAAATGTTTATGTGTATAAATACATATCAATAATATATAAATATATATATTTGTGACTTTATCATCTGACATATACATACCACAAGCACTAGCATGCAAACTACATGAGAATAGAAACTTTGTTCATTGTTATGACTCCCATCTCAGCACTGGCATGCAGTGGGTGTCCTCACTAAATATTTGTTGAAAGAATATTCAATGAATTAAGAGAAACCAAATATATCCATTACATCTTTAAAAATAGAATAAAATGCATATAACAGTATACTATTTTAGGTTGAAGAAATAAAAACAGTCATACAGTCTATCCTCATAGTTTTGCCCATGTCAAAATGAGGTTCAGAGGAAAAAAGTGAGAGAAAATGAAGTCCAGAGATACTGAATAATTTGCTAAGAGAAGTACTGAGGTGTGTAAGAGAGTATGGACTTTGGAGTCAGGCAAAACGTGAGTCAACCCCTTCTTAGCCATACGGGCTTAAGGAAATTATCTGTATTCATTGTCCCTTTACTACCTAAGGTGAAATATTTGGACTCCATATTTTGCAAAACTTTCAAAATAATAAAGAGCAAATGTATGTGTAATAGGATATTGGAGGAAATCTTCCTTTTGCCATATAATTGGGATATGAATCCACAAATGAGCACCAAGAGACATTAAGTATCCTCCACTATAAAGAGACGAAAATGATTGGGTCCTCTCTCCCAGCCTCCGACTGTGCTTGCTAAATTCAGTAGTGCCAACGAAGCCACACCAAATAGAACCATTCTTTACTTCCCAGAGTGGAAGAGGCATCAGAAAAGAAAATACCTCTGGGGATGTGGGTTTTGAGGGAGGTTGGTGTTAGTAAGGAATGATTTTCTCTACCCATCCCATGAAGGAGGAGAAGGGATTCTCTCACTCAAATGATGGAAAGACTCCCACAGAATTATCAACATTAGGATGTCTAAGAGAGGAGACTGGCATCTACTCCTTGGCAGGATGCTTGCTGAGTCATGGAATCTTCAGATCCATCATGTTGACTTGGTTGAATGAAATAGAATACGGTAAAGAAGTTCAACATCACCTAGAGCTGTACATCTTATATTCAAGGCACCGGTTACTGCTGTTCTTCCCGAGACTTTAGGAGGATTAAAGATTTTTGGCATAGACCATGCTAGCATGGGTAGTGGATCTTGGGATGAATGATATCCTGTTTTCCACAACACTTGGCAGACCTCAGTGATTCACATAGTTGTATATGAGGAAGAACAGAGTTTAGAGAAGCTGAAGATTCCAAGTTGACCAAGTGGCCATCATAGAACAAAGATGGTGCTTACCAGGGGGAAAGGAACAGAAGATGGGTGTTATACTTTGAGGGTGTTCTTACAGATAGATAGGATACAGTGGAGTGCATGGAATCTCAGAAAAACCACAGACACCATTTGTATTGAGACAGAACCTCAGCAGAGCCCCAGCCGTGGTGAAGCCAGACCAAATCAGAGAATACCCGAGATGCCCCTACACTACTGATATGGGTGGGTGCAAACAGAGATTTCTGCCTTTTCTCCCTCTTCCTTCCTCCCCCTATGTATTAGAAGGAGAAAATGCCAGAGAATGTTTTGTGTAGGGGTGGCTCAGTTGGTTAAGTGTCTGTCTTCATCTTAAGTCATGATCCCGGGGTCCTGGGATTGAACCCCACATTGAGCTCCCTGCTCTGCAGAAAGCCTCTTTCTCCGTCTTCCATTCCCCTGCTTGTGTTCCCTCTCTGGTTATCTCTCTCTCTCTGTCAATAAATAAAATCTTAAAAAAAAAAAAAAGAATGATTTGTGTAGAGTTGAGTAGGGGTTTGCCCGTGAAAGTGTGTTGGGGACTGGACAACAAAGCTTGGCATAGAGGAAGGCACTAAAGCAGAACAGATACTCCTGATACCATAGCAACAATCTGAGGGGTGAAGATGGCTAAGCAGACCCAGACATTTTAGGCCCAACTCATGCACAGGTGTTTCCATGTTGGTGAAACTGCTTGCATCAAATGCAGGACCAGTAAAACTTCAAGGAAACTCTAACCCAAGGTGGTCTTTTAAGGGCGAATGTGCCTGCCATATGACATCATTCCTAGCAGAAAGTATTTAAAGCAATCCTTTTAAAAGTAGAAAAGCTGTGGGAAATTCCCATTAAAAATTATAGTTTCTCAAGATGGGATGGGGGGGAGACAAGTCATAAGAGACCCTTAATCTCATGAAACAAACTGAGGGTTGCTAGGGGGTGGGGGGTAAGGATAGGATGGCTGGGTGATGAACACTGGGGAGGGTATGTGCTATGGTCAGTGCTGTGAAGTGTGTAAGCCTGATGATTCATAGACCTGTACCCCTGGGGCAAATAATACATTATGCTAATTTTAAAAAAATCAGTCAATGGACAAAAAAAAGAAAAGAAAGAATCCCTACAAGATAGGAACCTCAAGTCTCTTGAATCCAATATTTTCATTTTCCTTTATTTGAATCAAATGCAGTTGACCCTTAAACAACATGAATTTGTTCATTTGTATGTGGACTTTTTTCAATAAATACAGTACAGCATTGTAAAAAAATTATAATTTCTGAGCAAACTGTTAGTAACCAAAATTATTTTAATATTTCCACCAAACCATATGTGATTGAGCATAGAGTTATTTAGTCAATTTAACTTTTTAAAAAATACATTTTAAAACTCTAAATAACAGCATACATTTTTGTAATGCTAGTATAAAGATATTCCCCTATGTATATATGTAGCAAATTAGATAATCTCATAATCCACTGAGGACATTAAATTTCTTTCAAATAAAAAGATGGATGATATGCCAAAATCTAGATCAGGCATATGTTTATGGCTTTAGAAACAAAATGAGATAGAAGGCTTAGGAAAGTATTTGGATAAAAATGCCAAAGACTTAGCTAACATGAGAGAAAAAAGTGGTTTTCTGAACTGAATTATTTGAATTGATTGCACAAGTGACAGAGAAAAGAGAGGGAAGCAAAAGGAACAGAAAAATCACAATAAATCTTAATTTAGATGTAGATCATGTTAGGATCTCTTTCCTCTAGTTTTGATCTTGTCTTCATATCACTCACACTCTCAAGTTGAACTAACAAGAAAATGTGAAATTTATATAGAATTCAGGTATTTATTCCGATGAGTTAGAGAGACAAAGAAATCCCTTCCTTTAACTGCCTGAGTCTTAACTCAGGTTGTGTACTATGTATTGTGTGAGATAATGTGTCCACCTCTTAACCACAGGGAATGGTCTTTTATGAGTAATCAGCTGGACAGCAGTTGTGCAATCAGTTGGATCACCTGAGAAGTCACTGAGAAGTGAGAAGTGGAGCACCTGAGAAGTGTAAGAAAGTTTGAAGCACATGAGGATAAGGAGAGCTCCAGATCTCCCAGGGGAATCAGCAAATTTACAGGTTCAGGTAAAAATGATATGTTTTGGCATTTCTATCTCAGAAATATACTGGAGATTATTCCCAAAAAAGTCAGTGGGTCTGCAGTCACAGATTTTATTTAGGAAAAACAAAACCAAACTGGAGAAAAATCTTATGGCTATCTTTATATAGCCAAGTTTGCAAGAGAAAGTGCTCTTTGTTACTCTGTAGGGTAATATTCCAAAGCATTCTGTGGTCTCGCTGTCCCTCTGCAGAAACCTTGCCAATTTAGGAAAGTGATTAATTTCAATCTGCAATTTTTCTTCATTCTCTTTTAGATCCTCATTTTAGCAGCATAGCAGGAAGTTTAAGAGTTCTTACAACTCCCCTTGCTGGCAGCAAATAAGAAGTGCAACTTTAATGTGGAAAACTTCATATTAATCTGGAAAATAATAGCTACATATAAGATCAACTTTTAATTTTAAAAACAAGACTGCTCCCAGCTCCAGCTTCTGAGTAAGTTTAAAATGTAAATTAAGAACACAAAAAGGAATCATTACCTTTGTTGGAGACCCTAATTTCCGGAAAAGTCAGATCAATAATGAAACTCTTAGATTAAGGCATTTAATTCAATAGCATAGTTTCCAAAATTCGCATTTCTGAGATCTGATACAGAATCACATTTTCATCTCCTGAACATTTAGATTGTACCCCTAGCTTGTTGCTATTCTGTCTCCAGAGATCCATCATCGTCTGTGGCAGGAATGGAAGGTTCGCTGGTCATTAAATCTACTCCTGCACCCATTTCAGCCCCCTTGTTGTTCTTGCAGTTGGGCAGGGCAGCAGAGATGGGCTTCACTTACTGGTGCTCCAACAAAAAAGCCAGCCCACAATCCCCAAATCTCTCCTTCATTGCTGTGGTCACTATAGACGTCCCTGCCTAGTACTTGAGTGGGTGTATGGAGCAGACTACCCTGTGTGCCCACCCTTTCTATTCAACCACAGTCGAGTTTGAGTGAGAAATCCCTGTTAAGAGTTAAGCAATTCAGGGGGCGCCTGGGTGGTTCAGTGGGTTAAGCTTCTGCCTTCCACTCAGGTCATAATCCCAGGTCCTGGGATCGAGCCCCACATCAGGCTCTCTGCTCCGTGGGGAGCCTGCTTCTTCCTCTCTCTCTGCCTGCCTCTCTGCCTACTTGTGATCTCTCTCTGTCAAATAAATAAATAAAATCTTAAAAAAAAAGAGTTAAACAATTCAGATTGTGAGGCTCTTAATGTCCTGAAGATAATAAATTAGCTGATGTTTTTATTTTTGATTTTTTTTAAAGATTTTATTTATTTATTAGACAGACAGAGAGAGCTCATGCACACACAAGCAGGCAAAATGGCAGGCAGAAAGTGGGAGAGAAGCAGGCTCCCTGCTGGAGCCAGACATGGACCTTGAACCCAGGACCCCGGGATCATGACCTGAGCCAAAGGTAAACACTTAAACAACTGAGCCACCAAGGAACCCACCCCTAATTAGTGTTTTTAGAACACTTGTAGCACACTAGGCACGATCCTGAATACTTTGTATGTCTTACTTGGTGTTTGCAACAATCCAGTGAAGTATTTGCTATTTTATTAGCCACATTTTATAAATGACAAAACTGTGGCAAAGGTAGAGTAAGTAACTGGTCCAAGGTCAGAGGGCGGGCAAGGAAGTGATGAAACCAGGAATCAACTCAGTCTCCAAATTCCCTGAATTTTTATTTCTACTCTACACTGTCTAATAAGCCAGACTTCACAATTATTTAAGATTAATTACATTAAATTGAATGCCATAATTCTATTTAATAAGTTATAAAGGCAAGTTATTGTATACTTACCCATTTAACCAAAAAATAGTTATCAACAGTCTACTTTGTATGAAGTATGAAAAGCGTATGAAATGTGGTTCCTTTATCCTCAGAGCTTATTACATCAAGCTAGAGAGACCAACGGGAGAAACAAGGGAAGCCCAATGGCAATACAGGAGACTTTGCAAACAGTGCATGACTAGTTGTCAAATTAGCCTTCACAGAATAAGTGATCAGTAAATGTTTACCAGGAGGAGGAAGTGGGGACACATAGGAAGGAAAATCAAGAAAGAAAGGTATAGAAAAAACTAACAAAGGAGCACCTGGATAGCTCAGTTGGTTAAGCATCTGCCTTTGACTAAGGTCATGATCACAGGGTCCTGGGATCAAGGCCTGTATCAGGCTCCCTGCTCAACAGGGTTTTGCTTTTCCCTCTCTCACTTTTCTCTCTCTCTCAAGTAAAAAAATAAAATCTTAAGGAAAAAAAAGAAGAGAAAAAAATAAAACTAGCAAAGAAAGTAAATAAGGGGCTCTTAAATGGCTCAGTCGGTCAAGCATCTGCCTTTGGCTCAAGTCATGATGCCAGGGTCCTGGGATTGAGTCTGGAATCGGGCTCCCTGCTCAGCAGGAAGCCTGCTTCTCCTGCTGCCTACCACTCCCCTTGCTTGTGTTCTCTTTCTCTCTGACAAAGAAAATTGAAAAAAAAAAAAAAAAAAGATTCTTTCCTTCCCTCTCCACCTACCCACCCCCACCTCCGTTTGCACTCTCCCATGCTCTATCTCTCTCCCCAAAACAAGAACAACAACAACAAAAAGAAGGTAAATAAGATTACAGTGCAGATTCCCATCCTGTAAGATAGGATAGTCAAACAAGACTCCATAGACCAGGTGGGGCTTGAGATAAAGTTGATGGATGGGCAGGGTTTGTATCAACAGAGAGGGTGGGTCAGGGTGTTTCGAGTGAGTATAGCAGCACAAATACGTGGATAGGCTCACAATATCTCTAAGAAGAGTTAGTAGGCTACCTTGGCAGGGAGAGACAGCTTATGTGTTATTTAACACTGTGAGATCAGGCACATAAGGATCATGGCCACCAAATTCTGAAGGTCCCTATTTAGGAAGTTGTAAAGATATATTTAATATTTGTAGAATATTGAGCTGTCAGTGAAGTATAGATGGCCTGAAGCAGATATAGTCAGAAAGGCAGCTGGTGGGATTGGAATACACACACACACAGGCTCACGTGCATGTTGCTTTAGCTAGCACCATCTGTCCCCAGTGTCTGCAGATACGATTTCTCAAATTTTTGTGTGAACCGATTATTTTCCTATTCAGAAAGTGATATCTGTTAACAGCTTTTATGCTATTCTATTGTGTTATTTGATTCTGCATTATTTAATATAAAACAAATGAGGAACCATAGACAAAGTATGTTGAACATTATTTTTATTAGAGAAATTTATGAATTTGGGTTGTATCTAATATGTATCAATACAGTTCTACTCAGGGGTAAGCACTTTGAACTGTCTCTGAGTTTGGGATGGTAATTACCTTTCTAAGTCTAAATGATGTGCTTCTACTCCTATTTCTTGACTATTCACATTTTTAAAATACCTCTTCTTAATATAAAAATATGAGAATTTATCTCATGCTACACTCTTTTTCTTAATTTGATGTTTTATATCATTTCCTATTTATTTTTTAATTAATTTTATAACTTTTAATAATGTTCTTAATTTCTCTTTATTTTTCCATCAACTTGGGACAATACTTCTCCACTCCTTTGGCCTTTCTGTCCACAAGTTTTCTTTCTTCTGAAAATCTGACTTGCAGCTATAGTTTTACTTGGATTTTCTCAAGATTACTAACATTAAAATCTCTCCAGTAACCCCAGACTAAGTCTTTCAACTTTTGACAACACATTGATGATAAACTTTGAAGATCAAGAAGCAATCTTTACACTGGTCTGGTCATATACCCATTACTATTCAGTACTGTGCCAAGTTGTATGCTTAAATCAGTTTCCTCTCTATAGGACCAATGCCTTCATCTCTTGGCCATCTTAAGGAAATGTTTTCAGAGTTAAAGTCAACTCAAATCCCCCTTTTAAATACTTCATCAATTATTAAGTTCAGGCCACATTTAGTTTGCTTTTTATCTAGACATTGAACTTCACCATCAGGACTTTTTGTTTTCTTTGAGGTTTTTAATTGCCTTTCTTTTTAACTTGTGTTGGTCATATTCATTATAACCTGTTTTTCCTCTTGTTCTTCTGTTATGCACTTAATATGTCCTGATCTCTAAAAATATTAGAGGTTTTCTGAATATCTTTATTTTGTCCAAGGTCTGTGTTCTGGTTGTTATTCTCATTCCTGTTACTGGTCTGCCTATGAGTCTTTGTATGCCTGGTGATAGTTATCCATTCAGGGCTGCAAAGCTAGGGTGAGTTTCCACTGTTATTGCATTTCTTAGCTGAAGTTTCTCCTGGTGAGGGGATTATAATTGGCAGCTCCTAGTGGGACTGATGAAGGCCAAAGTGATGATTGGGTCCCTGCTCATCTCTGATAGCAGTACAGTTTCACCCTTTCTTGGTATAGAAGGAGGAGATAGTGACCACAGTTGTTGTTCTTTCTTTTTTTTCCCATCTGAAAAAGATTGCTCTGGTAGCTCTAGGACTAAGAGGTTTCATTTTAGGAGAAATCAGTAGGGAATCAGTTCTTTGCCTCCAGCTCTCCAAATTCCAGAATGAGGAGGACCTTCGGTGGTTGGGGAAGTAATATCCCTACTGGAATCTATGACTTTCCCCCTATACTTTGGCTCAATTTCTTTAAAAAATAGCCTTGTGGGGCACCTGGGTGGCTCAGTTGGTTAAGCAACTGCCTTCAACTCAGGTCATGATCCTGGAGTTCCGGGATCGAGTCCCTCCTCGGGCTCCCAGCTCTGCTCGGAGTCTGCTTCTCCCTCTGACCTTCTCCCCTCTCATGCTCTCTCTCTCTCTCTCTCAAATAAATAAATAAATAAAATCTTTTTAAAAAATAGCCTTGTGATGCTTTCCAAGGTGGGAATGCCAACTGCCTGGGCTCTGTGCTAGATATGGGTGGCCACACAGACTGGTACAATGATCTCATAGAAGATCATTATCTACAACCCTGTTTCTGCCTCATTTCCCTTTCCTACACTTGCTCTTCAGGTCTTCAGCTGATTCTGAATTCAGAGTCCCTTGGGGGTACCACTGGACAGATACTCCTCACTCCCTGGGAACATAGTCTAGGCTAACTCTACCTATTGTTTCATTTCCATCCTTACTGTCTTTCAGACATATTTTAGAAATGTTTGTTCATTGATAACTTTTTCCCAGTCATCATCTTGTGCTTCCTCCACCTCAGCCTGCCGCCACTGATGTTTTAAAAAAAGTGGGGAGGGGAGAGCATGTAGGGATGGCAGCCACATCATCTCTATTTCCCAGAGATATCATATAGTTTGGAATCCCTAAGTAAAAATCTCTAGATTCCAAGAGGAAAGTAAGTCTGAAGGATAAGATGTAGAAGCTACTACTTAAGGAGTCAAGCTGAAGGAAGGAAATAAACACACAGTGGCAATGGACCACCAATTGTCTTCCTCAGCCTTATGAGAAGAATTGAACCAAATGGATTTTGATCCAGAAAATACACTTGTAGTCTTTTTAGAATCCCTTATTTCTGTCCTTTCAACTGTGTCTGGTTCAGTGTGGACTGTATTTCAAGCTTATTTCTCCATACATTAGGTTTCCTGACTCGGTGTTTTGAAAAATGTTTTCTTTCACATCTCTCTAGTGATGTCGCCACAAAAGAATTTAACTACAGCTTTTGTTTTATCACCATCATCATCATTGTTATTATGACTTAAAGGGTTGGATTTCACTGATTCCGATTTCTAACCTCTTAAAATCCCTTTGGATTTTTAATCTGCAATTCCCAGTGTTTGCCATTTTAGTACCATCTGCAAATTAGTTAATGTGCTGTTTAGCCTTTCTTTGAAATCAGTAATTAAGATGTAAAGTAAGACTGAGCCCAAGACTAATTCTCTGGGCTTCCCACTGGGACCACTCCTGAGCTCCATAACTCTTTTATCACCACCTCTGGCTTATCATTTTCCAGCCAAGTCTCAAGCCATTTTACTAGGTATATAATTAAGTTGATTTATGAGGGTCACTAGATTAATTTCATTTTGTTAAATGTTGTCTGATACATATATTTGTTTTGCTTAGCTTTATATTTACTTATGTTGAAACAGTATAGCCAAAGAAGAGAAGAGTATTTTCAGAAAAGCTAACCCTGGTATTTTCTGATAGACAACCATTTTGGAGATATACACAGATAGTATCTTAATATCAGTTCTATCATTTAAAAACACCCAAAGTTCAGCGTCTAGAATATAATTATAATTCAATGACATTTTTCTGCTATTTTACTTACTATTTTTCATATTTTTCTAGGTCTCTAGTATCTTTCCACTTTTTTAGGGTAACAACAACAAAGTGTCTCTGTTTTGGTAAATGTATTCACTTATTCCCCGAGCAACCATAGAAGAATCTTTTGTTTTTGGGTCTTAGGCATTTTCTATTAGCTGCCAATTATCTATGTCTCAGACTGACATTCAAATAATTAAATATTCAGGTGCACTGATCCTGCCACCAAGGGTTTTATGGGCATTTGAGAAATTTGTTTAAGTTTAATTGGGAAATTAAGCCATGGGGCAACGTTACTGCAAAGCTATACTGCTGTGTTCTGAGTAACTAGACTAATCTAGGTCAGAAAAGCACAATATAAGATACAAATGCCCAAAGAACTCACCATTGTGTTTGTAATGACTGCCAAATTCTGAGATACTTTAATCTTCCCCTTCTGGGACTCTTTTTTCTTTGGATTTGCAGACTGGGCTCTGGTTTGTAGCCTAAATCGTAGTGTTTTCTAGCCTTGCTTCTTTCCTCTGGTCCTCCTCTCTCCCTCAGAACTTACTTGAGTATTTTACTACTTGTGTGTTTGCAAAGCAGATAACACTGCTCACATTCTGAGTCAGATGTTGGTTTCTCTGTTTCCGGGAAATGCATCAGCCAGACAGTAAACATTTTTATTTCACCATAAATACTTGAAAGTTTTTGATGTATACATGATTGTGGAATGACTGATTATTTATTCTTAAATACCTCCTGGCAGAGAAGACCAAATGAATGGCCCTTTTTCATTTTATATTTTCCTTAAGACCTGCTTAACATAATTTGAAAATTACCCAAAGGTAAAGGAAAAGAAAGAAAAAGAAGAGAGAGAGAAAGAAGGAAGGAAAGATGGAAGAGAGGGAGGGAGGGAGGGGAGAGGGAAGTAGAGAGGGAGAGAGAGAAAGCATGACAGTATGTAAACTTTCTTTCCTAAAGTTGAACTCACACTTCCCTAGCTGTTTTCTGTTATCTTTACAGTCATAGGGCTTTTTTTTTTTTTTTTTAATATCGTGAATTCTCCTTGGTGAAAATTTTCATTGCTACATGGCTACATTTCCTCCTTTTTGCCTTCTTAGTAGTGAAGTGATAAGCACATGTTAATTGCTTTAAGATAACTTTACATGTTTAAGACTTTTGAAATCTTGACCCTTATGAGATGAATACAGAAGTATCAGGTTTATTTTCTTAATAGAAGTCTTTTAATTATGAGTTTGAATAAAATTGAAGAGAATTTTTTCAGAGTTTTTCCAAGTTCTGCTGTTCTTTGTGAATCAAGTGGCAACCTATCTTCATCAGATTAAATGAGCTTTTGTAATTATGATTTTGGCTTATTGTTTTTGAATATGTGCTACTCTCTTCTTCTTCTCCCTGCTATTTTACATTGATGGTGACTTACAGTAAAGCTCTATGTGACCTAAACCATATATGAAAGAATAATTAGCATACTTCTTTTTTCTCTGTATATATTCATATAATCCTAACATACACATCCATATATGAAATATATAATCTTAAATATTATTTGAATCATAATAGACTTGGTTTTCTTCTGTATACATTCTCTTATTTTTTTTGTTAAAATAAACCGCCTTATAATTGCTTATTTTTTAGATAACATGGTAGAACAGATTAGCACTGTGGGGATGACAGTGTTCTTAATAGCTAGGTGGAATTCAGTTACCTGATAGTCACTATTTCCTATCAGATGGTTTCAGGAACAGAGCTATGGTTGTAAAGATTCTTGGTCTGTGATGTCGAATTAGACTATGATCCTACCTGTATCTTAGTTGGATTTGCCATTAAAATGACATACTTTGAAGCTCTAAGGCAGTTTGGAAGTCAACTACTCTACCGTTTTATCTAAGTGATAAGATAACGGAAGTTGACAGAAATAAATACTACAGACAAGGTAATACAGAGTGCGGAACTAGAAGGGACTAGAACTGGAGTTTAGGTAGAATGCTCTTCCATTCTCTTTCCATAAAGATTACTACTTCATCTGAGTATGATAGAAGAATTGAGGGAGGGGCGCCTGGGTGGCTCAGTGGGTTAAAGCCTCTGCCTTCGGCTCAGGTCATGATCTCAGGGTCCTGGAATCGAGGCCCGCATCCGGCTCTCTGCTCTGCAGGGAGCCTGCTTCCTCCTCTCTCTCTGCCTGCCTCTCTGCCTACTTGTGATTTCTGTCTGTCAAATCAATAAAATATTAAAAAAAAAAAAAAGAATTGATGGAAATACTGTTTTGCCTTCAAGAGAAATATCTACAAGCCTTGGCTGGCCCCAATGTAAAACCTCCGGAAATGTACACAAATGACAAATATAGTTGCATGCTACTTGTAAATTATAAAAGTAATAGGTAGGTTGGCAATCACTGAAAGCCTTTGGCTGTATAGCTCAGAAAGAAATTATCAGAATACAAACTACAGAAGTAAATGTCCTGGGTTTTTCTGTTGGATAATAAAATCAGCTATAAAGAACCCACCATGTAAATATGCAAACAAAACATTAAGGATGTTTCTAAATGTGTCCCTTCTTTGCATTATATAAAACATTTTTTCCTAGAAATTCTTAAAATCTGGGAATTATGTTTTAATTAATAACTTGCTCTGCTATATAGGTTGTGCAATGAATGATGGAAGAGGTCAAGCATCATGGACACCATTAGATGGCAGTATGACACAAAACTATTGTTTCCATTAAGTGTTAGCTTCCAATACCTTTTACATGTACATCCATATTGCGGTGACGGTAAGTTATTAACTTTTTTTTTTAAAGGAATAAATTGGAGATTCTAATACAAGAGAATGTGACACTACTCAGAGGAAAGAGAAAAGAAAGACTAGGAAAGAGTAATAAGACGTTAAAGCCAATGACAGGAAAAAGATGTATTCCAGGAAGATGGACAGGACTTCTGTCTACCATGCTGGCTCCATGACCATGTGATTACCAAGCAAAGCTTGGTAATTTGGGGAGCAAGATTATTTTATTTAAAAAATCAAAATGATAGTCATGTAATCTGTCTATGACATTTTAATTTCAAAATGAAAAAGTAGCCCATATACCAACTGCCCTTAGATGTATAGATATCAATACATATTTTTTTTATATCATTAAGTTTGAGTTTCTAAGAGTTGGATATTTACCTAAATATAATTTTGTCTGATAATGGTTTAGCATATTAAAAACTTCTGTTTTAAAAACAATCCAATTCTTTTTTAGAGTGAGGTGTTATCTGACAAAAAATTTAAATCCAGCATATGGAATGCAACTTCCTTTCGAGGCTTGACATCCTTTGTAGATGGCCCATATTATAAGTGTTAACAGAAAGAAAAAATTTAAAGAGTAACTCCAGGCTTTTTGTATCTAAAATTATTTTTTATAAGGTGCAATGGACACAATGCCTAGGTAGTATTTTTTGGTAACACAGAAACACTCTCTTTCCAGGTGAGCATGTAGAAGGTGGCAAGCCTAGAAAGCTCTACTCCCGTTTTTTTTAATTGGGCAGTGGTAGATGTAAGTTTTGAGGGACAGAACATGATTACTACATTTTAATACTCTTCGCTCCTCTGCTCCTTCCTTTATATGGGCAGCTCCTGACATAATGAGAGAAAAGTAGCCTACTGGGACCATGTCAATTCCGTGGCATGTTTTAACAAGGCAAGGTCCTCTTAATGCCAGGGACTTTTTGGAGCCCCAATGTTATAGCCTTATAAATAGAGTCTGTCCAATGCCCAGATACATGGTATAGACCTTCCAATAGGAAGGTTCTTCCTTTCCCAGTTCATTCCCTACAGTAGTGGTCCCATCTGGTTAGTTCAGTATTTTAGCCCACAAGCATAGACTTTGTTACACTGAGAGGGCTATCATTCACATAAATAGAGATTTTTGAAGACAAAAGTTTTCCCTGCCCTTCCAGGAAAAAAAAAAAAAAAAAAAGACAGTAAAGAGCTGCCCTATTTTCAGGGAGCCTGATTCGTTCCTGCTTCAGGGCATATTGTTATCACCAGCTGTGGTCAGGGAGAAAAAAATCCCCGTCCCTGTGATGTAATACAGTACCATTAGGCACATAATGTAGATTTTATGCTTTTCTCTGAAACATCTGGCATGTACTACTTTCTAAAACCAAACCTTGGAGAGCAGACCTCCTGTAGCATTTTAATATCAATGTGTCTTTTCGCATATTAGTTATCTAATGTTTGTGCCAGTTCCTGAAGACACTATATCCTAAATATCACCTCTCGAATGAGTGTAAATTCAAAATGCTTGCCAGGGGGTTATGTGTTTTGGGGGGTGGGGGAGGAACTAATATCTGCCCTAATCTAAATACCAAATGAATTTTAGATTGTCATTCTAGCCCAGCATTAGCATTGGCCCTTGGGAAAATCGTTGTTTATGTATTCTTTTCAGATACTCGGAATTAAGAATCAATCTATTTAAACCTTGTTGCTAACATTTCATTTGTGTCTCTGACATATTGGGAAAATGTGCATAAAGTTATTGCTCTTGTCCATTACTTTTGAAGAAGTTAGCAATGAAAAGTTTTAAACAAATTATCTGCAAGTTCTCAGGAAAAAAGAATTGAGTCACCGGAGGAAGAGAGAAAATACTGTCCTGAAATCCTCCTGAACAAAAAAACTCTCTCACTGGGATCTATGATCTCCTCAAGGCAGGGCAATCGGGCTGGAAGGAACTGCTTTAGCAGAGTATACTTACTGGTCTTACTTGTCACACCATCTTCCTATGGTTCCCACGTTCCCCCAAATCCATGATCAGGACAAGCAAAATATAAAAAAAGTAAGCAAAGGCCACATGAAAGTAAAACTAAGAATAAGAGAAGGAAAATTTGGGTGAGTCATATATTTAGATGTTTTAATAATATAGTAAAATGTTGATAAAACATTCCCAAATGTACACAAAAATGGCTTGTATTAATTTATAAAACAATTGGCTTTTAGTCATGATTAGATTAATTATACTGAAATTTTAAAGAGTAAATTGTGAAATTGTTTGAACCCACCACAACATGGATAAACTCTAAACTACTAGAAATATTAAAACAAAATGTTATAAACTGTATAGACAATTGTCCACACTCCAGATAACCGCTTTAAGATTTATTAATAAGTTTAATGAGAGATTATCTGGATTCTTATTTTAACAATAGAATGTTGGGTTGATTCTGACTTTGTGCCTTGGTGTTATTTCGATAAAGATATTACAAAGACGTTAGGAAATTGTTCTGGAACTCTCAGAGTCTTGGTTTTCTCATTTATAAGAGTTGGTTACATTGAGATGGCTTCTGAGGTAGTTTCCAGCTCTAAAACACAAAACCCATGGATTTTAATGTAATATTCTATAATTGCATGGTGAATGCCTTGCTTTATAAGAATATTAAATCTGTTATTTGTACATTTTGGTATATTTACATCATAGTGATTTTTAATAAACAACAAAAAGCAATGATCCAACTCCATAATAAAAAAAAATGTTAGAAACAGATGGCAGTGCTGGATATGTTTAAGTAGGAGGACAGATGGAGTAGGACTTACATTCTTTCTGACCTGGGTGGCTTTGAAGGGGTTGAATGACAAGACTTATTTTTCCTCTAATTTAAGAAGTAATTTGCTGTAAGGACAAAGAGTAGTATTCCAACTATGAGGAATAATAGGAAAAAAATAATGAGTAATATAGCAGACTGACCTAATAGAAACCACTTTCCCTTTACTAAAACTCATGAAATGCTGTATAAAACATCATAATATGTTTAGTGAAACTACAAAGATGAGTTGGAAGAAAAGACCAGAAAATTCCTACTCGCACAGTCAGTAACTACAAGTAGAGGGCAAGCATATGAATTACGACTCTGGTCCTTGTAACACTGACATTCTACTACTAGTCCAAGAAAGAAACAGAAAGTGAGCTTTACACGAGGTATAGAGGATAAATTCAGGAACCTGGAAAGGCTGACCTTCCCTGAAGAACATCCTGGGAAGAATCAAGAATGCCTGTCTTTAGAGGAATAAATAAATCTCCTATAATAAAAGCTCAAATGTGAAGTCCATATTTATACATCCATGTTGCGTGTGATTCTCAAGTAGAGAAATTAATGGACTATCTAGTCCTAAATTAACAAAATCTCTGGGATAGTCTATGAAAGCAAATATAGTGTCTCTTCTATAAGCAGATCGCACAAAACCTCCACACGAGAAAAAACAGATTACAAAAAAAAAAATAGCAACAATAATAAAATATCAACTGAAGATAAGACCACAATAAAGATGATGAAGTATGTAAGAAAATGATAACCTCTATGAGTAAAATTCAACAGAAACACGAACAAGAACTGCTTCGATGAAGAACAATAAAAAAATTGGTACAAAATATGTATATGCCAACAATATTCAAATCAGGAGAGTGGGAATACAAATGGTTATTATTCTTTCATTTGAATTTTTCTTTAGTTTATAAAATGTTCCACCAGTAACTGGTATTTATCTTACAACGAGAAAAATATTGTGAAGATTTCTGTTTTGTAGCATTCAACATACTAATTCTTGGGGAAATCTTTCAAGTTGCTCTCAGGTCAATGGAAACAGAAATGTAAAGATTTCATTTGAATTATATTTTTATTTGAAATACTGCAAAAATGCTAATATTTTAGTTTGTAATACAGTTTTATTTTTATTCCCAAATAAGCCTACCAATGCTTATTTTTTTAAATCAAATTCTGAAAATGCTTCAGCAATCATGGAAATAATTATTTTTTCTAACTCAATATTACATAGTAAATATCTCTATACCTGTTCCCTCACAGCAATATAAAAGGCATGGCAATCTCAGTTATGACATGATATTTTATTGGTACACTGTCTTAATTTGATGATTACAATAAATTGTAATTCATTAATATCAGAGTTTCCAGATATAACGGAGGTAAATTACATTAGAACGCAAAGACTGTTGAGCTGGAGGTAATCATATATTTTCCCTGTTTGTCTGTAGTAGAAGTACAAATAACCTTTCTTTTTCTTCAAAAAAATCAGCGTGGAGCCCAGATGGGGGCACACTCAGCTCTTAGCAAAAGGAGGGGCAGGGCTAACAAGGGGCTGCCTTCAAAGTTGGTTGAAACCCAAGGGGATTTTCATCACAGGTTTTTGGCACTGGAAGGTCTTTGAAGATTTTTGGATTTTTGCTTAACAGGTGGTCTCTGCGCCTGCTGCCGTTTCTGCTGATCTGAAGCCACACCGCTCAGTACGACTCCTACCTGCTTGGTTTTCTGGAGGTAAAGCCCCAGGAGTTTTCCTTTTTTTCATCCAAAGATTACTTTTCTTATGAGAGGGTTACAGTTTCCCTTCCCCACTTTCCCACCCACTACCAACTGGCGCCCTTCGCTGTGAGCATGACACCTGCCCCTCAGTCACCGAAGCCAGGGAGAACCCAAAGTAAAAAAAAAGCAGTGTGATGGAAGGGGCCCCCCACTAGGTGGCAGAATTGATTAAGCAGACAGTGTGTAAAGGCTGTGAACTCCGGGAACAAGAACAGGATGGATAGAGCTCTGAGAGTCCCCAGCTTCTGTTTCCCAGCACTGCCCACCCACCCACCAGGGCTCAGCTAATCCTGGTTCCACTGTTTTTCCTTTCCTCAGGGAGGTAGCACTTTAGAGAGTGACATCGTAGTGTCTCACAGCTACTGGTGTTAAACACTGGGATGCTATCACTGCAGATAAGAGATATCCCCGAAGGCTTTAATTTGGGAAGGGGTGACCCTCAAGACAGAGTAGTCTACCCACCCATGAAGCTAACTGTCTATTTTCTTAACTTCCCAAGCAGAATGTTAACAATGCCTCTCGTTTTTGAGAGAACGTACTGTCTACAAACTCTAAATTCTCTCTTACAGGAGATTGTCCTGATCCAATCAACAGAAATTGAATAGGTTCTTTAGTTATCTACTAGAGTTGACACTGGCAAATTATTTACTGACTCATCAGCATCCATTAGAGTACCTGAAGATTGAAACAAACTTTATGAAAAATACGAAAGAACTCATCATTCAAAAGGCACACTAAAATTTTGTTTAGCTCTCAGTTGGGCTCGTCTCACACCCACATACTTTCTTACTCATACTTGGCTTGCTCTATGCAGCCAGTCTATACCTCAGCAGTTTTATGCTACTGAGAAGGCACATGGAGTACTTTAGGCCTGGATTTAGCCTAAGTCCTAACCATTACTCTCCTCTTACCAGTAGTGTCAACAGCATGGGGCTTCCAAGTGACGTTGAAACACTCACAGGAAGTTACTGAATGCTTCCCATGTTGGGAATGGTCATCTTTTCAGCTGACCTAGGACTCAGATTCTGTTGCCCGCTTTGTTTTTGGAGGAAGGGAGAACTAAAGAACAAAGCAGATAAGAACCTCGAGAAGATCCACAGCTAGTAATGATAAAGCAGAATTGGATGACAGAATAGTTCAGGAGAACTTGTCTTCCCTCAGAAATTTCTGTATTGAAAGATAAATTTCATTCCTTTCTTAGATGAATTCTGACAGAATAAACATTTCACCTCTATTTAATGACTGTGTAGATGGTCAAATTTATATTTTCACTAATTTTTAAATAAACCAAAACTGATGCATATTCTGAATAATGACTAGCATATACTGTGGGCTCCTCTCAATTATTTTAATTCATTATAATTAGACTATAAGGTTTATATTTTCTAGTCAAATGTGGAATAATAGGTTGGACTGTGTATCTACAGAGCTCAAAATAGAAAATGAAACTTTGGTGCAAGTGGTTATGTGAATCCAGACTAATAGTAGTGTAGGGGCCTACTTAGCCAGAGCGACTCCATCTCGGTTAAACAGCCATTTTGTTAAAACTTAAACTGACCCTGCCCCCTGCCCACCCCCCCCCCACCCCCCCCGCTGCAAGAGGAACTTACTTAAAAGCTAGTCTGGGGAACCAGTAAAATATGGTCTACCAGTCCCTGATAACAGAGCCCAAATACAAGGACAGGTCAGGTCAGGTGGAGATAACAGAGCCCAGAATGCAAGGACAAGTCAGGCCAGGTGGAGATAATCTTATTGGCCAGGCTCAATCACATGGCCTTTGCTCTGTAAAAGCTAGTCTGTGAAGCTGGGGCAGGGGCGGGGGCGGGTCGCTCTCTCCGTAAGAGACAGCCCCGGCTGGTCCGTTAGATTCTCAGTGCTGGCACGAAATAAAGCTTTGCTTGACCTTCGCTTTGTATCAGTCTCACTCCTTTAATCACAGACTCCATCAGTAGCTGTCTTTCACTTTGGTGGTGGTGAAAATTGTTGGTATTATAATTTCTATATGTGTTGATGGGATATGTTATTGAATGTTAATGTTGTTTCAGATCTTCTGTTGTTCTTCTAAAGCAACCCAACAGCTGAAGGGGAATCAAGAACTACCCTTCTGGGTATCTCTCTTTTTGTTACCTTTTTATTTTGGAATAATTTCAGATTTTGAGAAAAGTTGCCAAGCTGGTACAAGAGTTTCTATCAACCTTCATCCAGTTTCCACTCTTGTTAACATGTTACTTAACATGGTACACTTAGCAAAACTAAGATATTCACTTTGGTAAAATAGTATGAACCAGGCTATTAATGTTAGTCAAATTTGACTATTTTTCTACTAATATCCTTTCTTTATTCTAGGATCCAATCCCCAGATACCATGATTCATCTTGTGTCCTTCTTTCTTTATCTAATTAGTAGCACCATCTCCTCCATCTTCTACCCATTTGGTTTGAAGAGAATCAGTTTCAATTCCAGATATTTAATGCACATCTCATGAGTTTGGGTCAAACGAGAACCTGCCTTAGCAGCCCTAGACCTTGGATACTTTGTCTTAAACTCACTCTCATCTTTTCTGCTCTCCTTCCTCACTGAGCTACTTAAAAAGAAATCTCTTCATCCCTTCTGTTAAAAATAATAATAATAATAAAAATCCAAGCAATACTTTGTCATTGGAGGGATACAAATAGATTTTTAAAGCATCTTTTGACACTGTTCCTTTTCATTATTCTTGGTTTATCCAATGAGTGAATCACGACTTCTTTGGGAAGAATACTGAAGAAGTTTCCTCACTATTAAGAGTTTTTGGTGGTCATTTTATTCTGTGTCCTCTCTGGCTTCCCAATATTATGAGTCATTTTGTATCAATACATCAAACAGTGCTGCAATTTTCTATTGGTCATACAAAATAATTGTTAACTGGAAACGAGAATAATAGAGAATTAATGTAAATTCTAAAGGGGGTCTCAGGACAAAATCCCTTTTAATTCCATATGTGACAAGAGAGATCTTTACATGATGACAACTACTTAGAAACAGTACACTCAAGAAAGCCACTTGGGTCATACGAGAAGGGCACATTTATTACTATTATTAGCAGTAGTAGTAGTACAACTAATGAGACTTCCTATATATGATTTAAAAATAACTTTCTGGTTTCTCAGCTGCCATCTCTGTGCTTGGGCTATGCCTGTGACAGTCACACAGATGGGAAGGTTGTATTAAAACCAGAATCAAAGGCAGCAGGAGTGGGAATCAGCCTACATTAATGAACCATTGAAGCCTCTCTGGCACAGATGAACACTAAATCACTGGTTAGATCTCTGGTGATTTCCCACTTGAGAGATGTGAAGAAAATGGCACATTCAGATGAACAGTAAAGCCTTAGCAACTTGTCAAAATACTTTCTAACATACAAGCTTAAAAATTATTTTAAAATTATCTTCATAGAGCTGTTGGAAATTTTCCCTCCAGCATTTGATTTGTCGGTGACCCTTGAAGGAGCATGTCACTGCTTAGGAAAGCAACCGGCTCTATCTGATAGGTCTTCTCTGGCATTATCAACCACTTTGGTCACAATTAACAAGGGTTCTTTCATGGCTCAACCAAAGGACATAAAATTATGGGTCTTTTTTCAAACTGACTAGAATATGATGTTGACTCTTCTCCCTTGCTTGTGACTACCTGCACGCAGTCAAACCATGTTTAATAGCATTTTTAAATACAGAGTGCTTGGTGTTGGGCTGATTTCTGATGCAGATTAAGAGATGGGTGGCAGATCTTGATGCTGACCACTCCATCTTCTAATAGGGATTTACATTATAGAAATAAAATTTGCCTTTTTGTCTTTTATAAAGGACTTGTACCTTATTTTAAATTAAGTTGAAAATATATATGGAGCATCTGTTGTGTATTTGTTTGGCTACTTGCATTGTTATTTGCAATTTAATTAGCATGCCTCCTATGTGCTATGCAGTATGGGTGTTTGAGTGTCGTGAAACTCATAGTCTTTAAATTTTTTAGTATATAGTTGAGGAGAAAAAGAGGAAGAAGAAAGGGAAGAAAAATTAAATAAGGCAAGATGAAAAACATTCTTTCTGTTATTATTTTGCTAACATGTAATCTGGGTTATGTCCTTGGTGTTTTCATATTCAATACCCTTGTTTCTGGATCACAGAAGGCTCATGTTTAGAAAAGTAACATTTTACTAACATTTAGATTAGCTGGTAAGTTCCTTAGCTGTATAATTTCAATGCAGAAGTCTTAATAAAGTCTCAGTATTTTTCTCCTTTTGCATCTGAAAATTATATAGTAAATTAAACATAAATATTTCCAGATACGTCCAAAAGCAGAAGTGTTCTGTGAGTCTAAGTGATTTTTGTACTCACCAAAGAAAAATTTTTAATTAGACAGAATATAATCAATCCGTGGGCCCAGGGTGCTGGTTTAGGTTCTGTTCGCGTTAATTTCAGTTTAGAATCTGTACAGGATAAAGAAGTCAATGAATTTTTTTCTCACCTTTGCACAAGGTCTGCTGGGCAAGAATAGCTCAGCAAGAATATGCAGCAGCCAGTTATATAAGGAGGTAAAGAGATGATTCTAGAAAGTCTAGTTTAAGACTCTAGATAGAGAATGAAAAAAAAAATGCCTCCAGAAGTATGCATTGTTAACAAGAAGATTATGTAGATCAGTTTAATTGGTGAGGAGAGAACCACTTAAGACTAGTTATAAGGTTTCGAGAAAGACATGAAATTTATACAGGACTTGGAAAAACGGTTTTCTTCTGTGGGAGAAGAATCAAAACAATTCCAAGAGGATAGTATGTTAAGAATACAATTCCAGAGTGACATGAATGCCAAGGTGCCTTGGAAATAATGATAAGCCTACTTTACATGGGCATGTGGAGAAATAAAATTACAAAAATGAGAGCAGACCTTTAGTGCCAGGCTAAAGGGGATAGATTCCATCTTGAAAGTGTTGGGAAGATATAGATTTTAATTACATGATTAAACTACTATTTTAGAAGGTTAATTTAGAGACAAACATGGTAAGGTTGATATAAAGATTAATTAGAGGTAGGATAACAAATTGGAAGATTTTTGCAACCGTCCATTTGTGTATCCAAAGGGTCTGAACTGAAGTGGGAGAATTGAAAATATAAGGGAAGAGAAGGGTGTAAGAGGCAACTGAAAGCGAAGATTGGCAGGATGAAACTTCGCTCCGAACTGGATTTGGAGGATGAGGTAGTGTGGCGAGTTGAAAATAGCACGAAAGCTCTGAGTCTCCAGGACTGAGGCAATGACGATAAAATGAATTCAAACGGAGAACAAGAATACTTGCCTTACAGGGCCATCAAGAGAGGAAGTCTAAATAACAACCAAAAGGTATGGAGGTAATGGATTCAGTATGAGGAAATTGAAGTTTGTGGCTACCCAAGGAAAGATGGCCATTCTGAATTACCTCCATGGGTATAAACGGGAAAATCCACTATTAGGAATAAAGGGGACAGAGGGCAGCATAGATTCAGCTGTAAAACTTACTGGAAACATAAAATGCCCAAGTCCATTTGGTAGTGGGTTAGTTAAATAAGAAAGGCACCGAGGCATCACATAAGGAGAAATAAAGAAAGGGTGTTTACTGAGTGTGTACACAGCATATCGGGTGCTTTCGCTCACACATTTCATTTAACTCATCCTTACGCGAGGTGGTAGGATCCTCCCTTTAGAGATAAGAAACATGGCATTCTGAGACTTGTGGTGAATTAACAAGACTTCTCAATTAATAAGGAGTGAAACTGGTTTTCTGATTCCAGGGCTGGTGTCTTTCAAACAGACCATCTGTAGCTTCATCTTCACATATTAGGACAATTCGGCTTCGTTGATATAACTGTTCTGAACCTTGGTTCTTACATCTATGAAGTGGAAATGATAATGTTTAATTTACATAGCTGTTGTAAGTTTAAATGTCAAATGTCAAATGTCAAAGTTTTAATGTCAAATGTTGTGCAAATGGTATACTGGGCCATCTTTATGATTACTAGCATGTGATGATCAGCACCCTGCTCCAAGCATGCGGGTGTGCAACTCTACTTGGAAAGGTAGCTACGAAATCATCGATGTCTGGCTGACATTCTGTAATCATTGGACTTAAAATTTCCCAAAATAAGTTTTTATTGAACAAATAACTCTCAAATATTTCTTCCACTTGATTTATGCAAAGCAGAACAATAGAATTATTGTCTCTCCTGAGACAAAGAGTTTTTAAGAATCACTTAAAATTTGCTATGAAGTTCCTTGATTTCCAATCTTAAGACTCCTTGAATATGTTATGCTAATATTTCTCTTTCATAAAGACAACACTCCCATACTGAACAGATGACAACGCTTATTTAAAACCCAGAATGCTTAGAAGCATAATTTTCAAAATTATGGTCACCATTTTATTCTATAATACTGTTTATCTTCTGTGAAATCCTGCCACATTCCATAGCCATGTGTCTGTTAATGAAAGAATAATGACAACTAACAGAATATAAGAGCCATGTCAGTGGACAACCATCAGAGCAAATCAAAACAAAACTGCATAAAGACAATATGAATCCAGATCTGAAGCTACATGGTTCTTAACTAGTTTTATGTTAATGAAACAATTATTAGAACACACAAAACCCTTCCTTTTTAATTTGATAAATTGAGTGGTGATGTGAGTTAATTGAACCATTGGTGAGATAATAAGATGCAATTGGTATGATTTATCAGAGGATGACATGGTTACAGGCATTGCTTCCACAGAAAATAATGGCTCTTATTAGCACTTCCTGAGGTGAGCAGGTAAGCCATAAACCTCGGTTATTGTTACACAGGTCAGAGAGAAGAGGGCTCCATTTTGCCATTCATCTAAGTGGATATTTTAAGACTGTCTCTTTGGGGGCATACTTAATAATCCTGTGCTTATTTTCCCATTTTTCATAAACAATGTCAATACTGAGAGTTTGGGTGGGTTATTTTATAACCTTAACCCATTTAGCCAAGTGTTAAAATAAAAAACTAAGTCTCCAAGAGCTTTGAGTTCTCATATTGGTAATTAAAGGGTCATCTTGGGTCTTCCATTCTGAATCATGCTATCATGTGGAGATATTTCACAAGCTGTTGTTATTCTTGTAGAATAATCCTCTAGGGCTCTGCAGCAGCTTGAGAAGCAAAGCCTGTGTTTTTTCATACATGATTCAGAGAGAATATTACATGCTACCCACCTTCTAGTTGGGGAATAAGAAGGAAATGATCACGAAACCCATCAGATTCGAAAAAAAAAAAAAGAAAGAAAGAAAAGAAAAAAGAAAAAGTGACATTTACATTGTTATATTTCTTTATATCTTAAATGACTTTAAAATAAATCAATGTCATTGTATACCTGAGATATATTTATTTGGACGTGGGATTTATTTCTGACACAGAGAGATACTGGTAAAAACACTTAGCATATGTTCACACTATCAAAAATCAATACCAGATCAGGGAACAAGCTTGTATTTATGCTGAGGAAGATATACCTTAAAATACTAATAATTCTCTATTTTTTAGGAATTGTATATTCACTTGTCAGTTTTCCTTTTAAATTCCATTTATGTGTATTTTGACACATTTTTGAACATGCACACACATATATTTAATTCTTATGCCTCTTCTGATGTTGGCATGATTAATCCCAGTTTTAAAGATGAAGTGAAACATAGGGTGATCATATAATTGATTATATAGAATAAGAAATTTTGGGAGGGAAAGACGAGGTCTTCTTAATTAATCCAGGACAGCAGGCATGAACCAGGACTGCCCTGGGATCAGAAAATACAGTTACCCCTGGTAAGAGGTTCATCAAAATTAAGACATGTAGCATAGCTGGAGAATGGCAGAGATAGAATTTGTTTCCACACCTTCTATCATTCCTTCCCAGTAGATCTGGTCATTTTCTTGTCTACTAATTATGACATGATTGGAGGGAAGTAAGTCAGGGATCCTGGCCTAGAAAATATCAGTCCTAATGTAGATGCTATGTCTTGTTTATCTTTGTGTGTCTACCTTCAAACACAACAGGTCTTCAATAAATATTTTTGGATCTGAACTAAATCATACCATTTAACACTTCATCATTTCAGATTTATTCCTTTAAATGGCAGAGAGTTTTCTGTCATCAAGAATCAATGATTAGAATAAAGATATATATACAGGAAGATAGAAACTCAGATCTGCCATTTCTTCATTGTCTATTATTCTTTTTTTTTAAGATTTTTTTTTTTTTATTTGACAGATAGAGATCACAAGTAGGGAGAGAGGCAGGCAGAGAGAGTGAGGAGGAAGCAGGCTCCCTGCTGAGCAGAGAGCCCAATGCGGGGCTCGATCCCAGGACCCTGGGATCATGACCTGAGCGAAAGGCAGAGGCTTTAACCCACTGAGCCACCCAGGCGCCCCCATTATTCTTGTTTATAACAATCTGGACAGCAATTTTACAAAAAAAATGATGACAACTGTTGGAGAGTTTCTAGCCTTAGAAGGAAACTGAAGCACACTGTCTAAGAAGGTAGCAAAAGAGCAGCTTTGGTTGCTTTCACCATTTCTTCAAATAGCTAGCCCTAATGCCAGGGCTTACTTTGTCTGTTTTCTTTCATAGTTTTACTGGTTGCACAGACAGTGCTAATTGGAAACAACTTCCTTTTATAGGACCTTCTGGTCTAGGTGAAAATTTTAATTTACTTAACCCACATTTGATTATGAAACATATCATCTGCAAACTAGGAACTACTAAGAAGAATGGCTAATGAGAGGATATGGAAAATAGGAAAGAAGCCAAATTAGATATTGTAATCACTATACACTGCATAAAAACCTACAGTACATTATTAACTTCATTCTCTGGGCCTCAGAATTCCCATCTATAAAATGGGTCAATTAGTTTAGAGGACACAGCTTCTAAAAAATAGTTCTACTATTTCACTGCTTTGTAAACCAATTGTGCTTAGTAAGGCAATATAATTCTTACTCTAAGACATGAAGAAATTTCTATGGCCTCTACTCTTTAGCAGGAATCACCTGGACACTGAATGTTGTCCTCTCTTGAAAAAGAAAGAAAAGTTTCAGACATAAATTTTTATTTCTATCATATTAGTAAAAGCTATAAATAAAGACTAAATTTAAGAAGAACCTCAGCGTGGAAAAAATCTTCATTTCCCTACATATTTAAATTTTAGGAGATATTTCTCAAAGTAATTTCTAGATGTATTTTGCTACATTCTTGGGTTGTCAAGATGACAAATTTCTACTTATTATTCAATTCTATTATTCCTCAGTTGTTCTTTCACCCCTTTTCTCATTCCCCAATGATATACTTTAAATTCTAACTTGCCACACTACCTAGCTGTGAGACACTAGGTATGTTTCTTACACTTTCTGAGTCTGTTCATGCATCTACAAAATGGAAACTATGGTATCTCCACCCGATCTCAGAGGAAAGAGGTAAGCTTTCATTTTGATGTGGCTGCAAATAAAGCTTTTTGACCATTTTGAAAAATTAAGTAGGCAGTACTCGAGAGCCCATGATTTATGAATCAGATTTTAGCGACTTGTTTCTCAGGAAGATTAGCCATTCCTGAGAGCATTGCTCTTGGACACTTCCAGGCATCATAAAGAACTTGACATGTATGGTTCTGAAGTGTTGAAGGATTTCCTACTCATGTTTTACAGAAGGCATATTTGCATATCACAATAATTATCTGTTGGTAATCCTGTCACCTTTCTTCAATAATGGGACAGAGACTACAGAAACATAAGTAAGATAAGATTCTAATTTCCTTATATCATCTTTAGCTTGAACCATATTTGTTGTCCTTAAGAAAGCTATTTATATATAAATAACTCCTTAAATTTGGATTAAATAAATACACATTTTTTGAGAACCAATCTAACTTTGTTTCTTACACCGTTAACAGTCAACACTTAAGAGAAGTCCATCTTTCTGGGCTTTTACCATATACAGTTAACTATGTGGTTGTGGTAGAACCATATCCTTATCATGTAACAGAAGTAAGGAACAAGATACACAGCACAAAGAAGATACTAGTTTGTAAACTAAAGGGAGAGGAGATGATTTCTTATTCCTTTTCTGCCACCTGCAAATCCGTAAGTCACTTAGAGATATTCAGTGCTCAGATACTTACAGAATTTGATGTTTCAAATAAGTTCAAAAGTCATGAAACTGATTAAATTAAATTTAAATGAATTCTAATACTTTGACATTAGGGTTTGTATTTAATGTAGACAAACTCCTAAATCTTAATAGTTTTGAAGTTGGAAAACTTTTTAGATACCAATTATTTATTTATTTATTTATTTTCAGCATAACAGTATTCATTGTTTTTGCACCACACCCAGTGCTCCATGCAATACGTGCCCTCCCTATTATTCACCACCTTGTTCCCCCAACCTCCCACCCCCTGCCCCTTCAAAACCCTCAGGTTGTTTTTCAGAGTCCATAGTCTCTCATGGTTCATCTCCCTTTCCACTTTCCCTCAACTCCCTCCTCCTCTCCATCTCCCTATGTCCTCTGTGTTCTTTGTTATGCTCCACAAATAAGTGAAACCATATGATATTTGACTCTCTCTGCTTGACTTATTTCACTCAGCATAATCTCCTCCAGTCCCATCCATGTTGCTACAAAAGTTGTGTATTCATCCTTTCTGATGGAGGCATAATATTCCATCGTGTATATGTACCACATCTTCCTTATCCATTCGTCCATTGAAGGGCATAAGATACCAATTTTTTTGAGACTAAAGATGATCCAGTAAGCTCTCAACAAAAGAAACTGAAAGGCAACATGCTTATCACAAATTTGATAATCTGCAATTTTTATTGGCAAGTCAAAGAAGTTTAAACAAACATTAAGAAATACAGATACTCATTTTTTTTTAAGTTTCCACACAATGTTGAACCATTTTGTCAGTATTCAATCAGTCTTTATGAGTGAAGGTGGGCCTGATATGTGATAGGAGGTACATAAATGGTGACTATTATTATTATTATTATTATTATTATTATTACACAACTTCTCAAAGGCATATTCTAAGAAAACAAACAGGATTATCATTAATAAAAAAATAGAATTTTCTCTATCCTGGCACCTCAATACTTCTCTACTGCAAATACTATCTAAAAGTTCTTTGTATAAATACTTTCTATTGAAACCAGACTATCAAAGTGATGAGGTATCAATGTGTAAAACTGGTGTGACTTGTCAGTCAAAAGAACAATGCCAGGAACCACCTCCAAATATCTACATTAAGTCAAACTGACTAAAGCATTTTTCTGTCATCCTGCGCCCACATTCAGGCAGTTGGTAGACTTGTTTCTACCTAGACGTTTATATTCATCAACCAGGCTGAGTTTGCTGGGAATGTGAGAGGTACAGCTAGTTGTATTATGTTATGTTGATAATATTTGGTGTGATTTGTTCCATATCTCCAGTGGTCTGTGGAGAGATAGTGTTTCCAGCCTTCTAGTACACAGAAGATGACATGAAATATATTGTTGACTCTATTGCACTGTCAGCACAGGGGCTCCAGATGCACGATCAGACTTCTGAAGGCTGAGGTTATACACTAGCTTGCTCTAGAGAAACCCTATACATGTCCAAAGATCTCTAGAGGTGATAGAAAGCTTAAAGTTCCAAAAGAATGTTCCTATGTTGCAATGTGATCTATAATGACAATGTACCAGACTAAAACCTAGAAAATGAGATCTGGTTGTAATGTAAACTTTAGGAAGAGCTGGAGACACAGTGACAAGTAATTGTTTTACTTGTTAATATGAAATGCAAGCCATATTCCCCACATCGGTTGATATTTCTTCCTTTAATTAAGAGGAGCCTGATATAAAAATGCAATTAGGATGTATTATAGACAAACAGACAAGAAACAGATTAGCAAGCATAAAAACAGAGATAAATATACATGGGACTTTAGGTTATAATAAAGGTGCCAACTCAGATCACTGGAGTAAACTTGGGCCATTTTAATAAATGCCATTAGAGCAAATAAGTGACTATTTTAGGAAAAAGACAAAGTTGAATCTCTTGTGTTATACATCAAGAAAATAAAAACAAGATTTAAATGTGAAAAGGGAAACCACTGAAAAACTAGGAAAAAGCATAGCTTTCTTCCTTTCTCTTTTTTTTAATAATCTTGGATTGGAAAAAAATGTTTCTATGATCCCCAAATCCAGAAGCCATAAAGGAAAAGATTGAGGGTGTTTGTTATATAAAAATAAGAAATATATCACTATGACAAAAAGGAAACAACTCTGTAATTCAACAATTACATACATTACAAAATGTTCACACCAATAAATGTAGGTACATATAAAATTATTACGATTTCATTGATTATAACCCCTACACTGTGCTTTTCATCACTTGACTTATTTTGTAAATAAGTACTTTATTTATGTCTGAAGTTTGTATTCCTTAATCCCCCTTTACCCATTTTGCCAACCCCTCACCTTCTTTCCCTCTGGTAACCACTGGTTTGTTTTCTGAATTTATGAGTCAGTTTCTGTTTGTTTATCTTGTTTTTAGATTCCACATATAAATGAAATCATGTGGTATTTTTCTTTCTCTGATGATCTATTTCACTTAGCATAATACCCTTTAGGTCTATTCATGTTATTGTAAATGACAAGATTTCACTCTTTTTATGGCTGAGTAATATTCCATTGTGTATGGGGTGTGTACATATATTATATCTTCTTTATCCATTCATTTATCAATGGGCACGTAAGTTGTTTCCATAGCTTGGCTACTGAAATAATGTTGTGGTAATAACATAGGAATGCATGAATTAGTATTTTTGTTTTATTCAGATGAGTACACAGAAGTGTTGTACATCTGAATGTGTTATCATGTCTATGTCAATTGTACTTCAATTAAAATAAAACAAAATACAACAAGACAAAACATATTTAAACAAAGTCAAATGACAAATGCCAAATTAGGGAAAACTATCTACAGCTCATATTGGATACAGTGGTTAATCTTCATGATCTATAGAGACCTACTAGAAAATTGAGTGGAAATAGACCAATACCTTGTAGAAAAAAATGAGCAGGAGACATAGAGACATAGAAAAAGAAATATAACTGGTATCAAAATATAAACAGAAGGAAAACATCACCCATAATGAGAGATATGTAAACTGAAACTAGATATCTTTTCTCAACTCTTAGATTGGAAAAAAATCAAGAAGTTGTTAACATGCTCTGTTGATGAGGTCATGGGGGAAGGAGATACTGATTACACATTTTTGGGAAGTGCAGAATAGTACGTTTAGGGAAGGTAGACTTGACAATAGCTTCAAATTTATAGATGCATTTACTCTTGAACCCAGAAATGCTGCTTCTGCGAATGTAGCCTGCAGATACACTGCACAACTCAAGTGACTCAATTACAGTAATACACTGAGATATTGCTTATAATAATACTGGAAACAAGCCAGTATAGACTATGATATATCCAAAAATTGTAGAATTATGCAGCTATAAAGAAGAGATGGGTATCTTTGCATATAGAATGGCAGAGACAGAGAATACATGATTATGTGAAAAAGTAAGGTCCAGAACGGTAGCATGCTACATTTGGTATATGAACACAAGGAAGAATAAGACTATATCATATTAACATATGCATAAGAATATTCTAGAGCTAATAAAAATCCTGGGGAAATGAGATTAGGAAGAATAATGGTGGGAACATGAAGTATAGTACTTGATAAAAAATAAATTGAAAAAAATAAAGAGAAAAACCATAAAGGTTTAAGAATGGTGGAGATGCACAGGTAGGATGCTGTTGTTTTAGGAAACAACTGGTGTTGACGAAGATAAGGAGAAAAGGAATCTTATACTGTTGGTGGGAATGCAAGTTGGTAAAGAGACTCTGGAAAACAGTTTGGAGGTTCCTCAAAAGGGTAAAAGTAGAACTTCCCTATAATCCCAAAGGATACAAAAATACTAATTCAAAGGGATACATGCACCCCAATGTTTATAACAGCATTATCTACAATAACCAAATTATGGAAAGACTCTAAATGTCCATCGATTCATGAATGAATAAAGAAGGTGTGATACACACACACACACACCATATATTATGTACATGTATTATGTATATAGGTACACATACATATATACATACATATATATGTACATATCATACATATATACATATATATACATACCATATATATACACACATCATTTTATATATATGTATGTATATATAGTCCATTATATACAATGGAATATTACTCAGTAATAAAAAAGGAATGAAATCTTGCCATTTGCAATGACATGGATGGAACTAGAGACTATTATGCTAAGCAAAATTAGTCAGAGAAAGACAAATGCCATATGATTTCACTGGAACTTAAGAAAGAAAACAGATGAACATATGGAAAAAAAAGGGAATCAAACCATAAAATAGATTCTTAACTATAGAGAACAAACTCAGGGTTTCTGGAGGGGAGGTAGAATGGAGGATGGATTAAATGGGGGATGGGGATTAAGGAGGGCACTTGTGATGAGCACTAGGTGTTATATGTAAGTGAAGAATCACCAAATTCTACACTTGAAAATAATATTACATTGTATGTTAACTAACTGGAATTTAAATAAAAACTTGAAAAAACCAAGATGCCCTTCAACGGATGAATGGATAAGGAAGATGTGGTACATATACACAATGGAGTATTATGCCTCCATCAGGAAGGATGAATACCCAACTTTTGTAGCAACATGGACGGGACTGGAAGAGATTATGCTGAGCGAAATAAGTCAAGCAGAGAGGGTCAAGTATCATATGGTCTCACTTATTTGTGGAGCATAACAAAGAACACGGAGGACATGGGGATATGGAGAGGAGAGGGAGTTGAGGGAAAGTGGAAGGGGAGATGAACCATGAGAGACTATGGACTCTGAAAAACAACCTGAGGGTTTTGAAGGGGCGGGGGCGGGTGGTGAGAGGTTGAGGAACCAGGTAGTGGGTAATAGGGAGGGCACATACTGCCTGGAGCACTGGGTGTGGTGCAAAAACAATGAACACTGTTACGCTGAAAATAAACAAATAAGAATTAAAAAAAAACTTGAAAAAATTTTAGAACTGCACAGTATTATGGCTTTATTTAAAGTGAAAATAGGTTTAAGGTAAACTAATAAAATGTGCTGGTGCTCTGAGTGTTGTGTAGTGCAAAAAGTAATTAGTAGTTCATTAGTAACTTGTATGATTAGAATTAAGTGCTTTACACAAATTCATAGTAGCCTTATTTTATATCATTCTACCTTGGGTGCAAGCTTAAAAATACTCCAAGGGGAATACTTAGCTACTCAACTGTTTTCATTTTATCCACTGGAGGATGAAGATTTGGCATTCTTCCGAAGTTTAAGAAGAGCTTGAGAGCTTCTAAAGATCAAGTTACCCTTAGCATTAAAGGCATGTTTTCACTTATTTATTTATCAAAACATGTTGAGAACTTACTAAAGGACAACCAATGATAGAAGTGCCAAGAAAATATAAATAAAATGCTACATCTTAATGGGTTCCCTGATACACTAAGTATCCAGATGCATAAGGAGCTAACTAAATATCATGTGACATGTATTCGGAGCACATAGAGGTGACAAGGTAACATGTAACAGATCCCCAAAAAAGGGTTTGTTTTTAAAAACAGCGTGTCAAAGAGGACCTGCATGTCTAGTTTTGTCCACTTTGGGGCCAGAAGTCTTGATGTTTAAGAGTAGGGAATGTCCAATATAGATATCTGAAAGCCGTGTGCATGGTGACTACTGGTGGATGGTGGCTGCATGGGTTTAAACCTGGACTCCACCACTTAATAGCTGTGTAAGGCTGAGCATTGCATTTTAGAGAATAGAAGGATCAAGAATAGTGGAATGTGTCCATCAGAGAAAGGTGTTTTGCTTTCATGAAAAAGGCAATTGTGCTGCGTTCTAACAGCTAAAGAGAAACATTGGCACTTTTTACATGGCAGTGGGAACTAGAGGTAGAAAATATAGGAGAGTGACCATAGATACAATCCACAAATCTGTACACATGGAATGTCATATAAATGAACTCGTATACTATGTCAGGCTTTGAATCTGGCTTCTTTGATTTAGCATAATATATTTGAGATTTATGCAATATCACATCCATATCAGTAGTTTATGCCTTTATGTTACTTTTTTCCATTGTGGTGGGGCTTTCCAAGTTTCCTTATTCATTCACCAATTATAGACTGTTTGGGTTGTCTCCACTTTTTTTTTCAGTTATGAAAAAAGCCATTATAAACATTTTATACTGGTTCTTATTTATTTAAACATAAATTGCATTTCTCCTGGGTAAATGTCTAGGAGTGGGTTTACTGGATTGAATAGTATTTGTCTCACTTTATAAAGAACTGACAGTCTGGGTGTGCCTGGGTGGCTCAGTGGGTTAAAGCCTCTGCCTTTGGCTCAGGTCATGGTCCCGGGGTTCTGGGATCGAGCCCTGCATCGGACTCTCTGCTAGGCAGGGAGCCTGCTGCCCCTGCTCTCTGTGCCTTCCTCTCTGCCTACTTGTGATTTCTGTCTGTCTAATAAATAAATAAAATCTTTAAAAAAAAATGACAGTCTGTAGCATTGATTTGCTACCAGCAATATGTGAGTGTTCT
This sequence comes from Meles meles, assembly GCF_922984935.1. Taxonomy (NCBI): domain Eukaryota; kingdom Metazoa; phylum Chordata; class Mammalia; order Carnivora; family Mustelidae; genus Meles; species Meles meles. The sequence continues at coordinate 56,230,327 of NC_060079.1, forward strand.
AATTGCTTCACATCTTTGTCAGCACTTGGTATTGTCAGTTCTTTCTATTTTAGCCTTTTCAATAAGTGGGTCATAGTATCTCATTGAGATTTTATTTCCCTAGTGACTAATGAGGTTGAATGTAGTTTAGGTGCTTATTTGCTATTTATATATCATTTTTGATGAAGTACTTGTTCAGATCTTTCACTTATCTTTAAATTGAGTTATTTGGGTTTTTTATTGTTGAGTTTTCAGGGTTCTTTGCGAATTTTGGATACAAATCCCTTATCATATACACATTTTGCAAATATTTCCCCCCAGTCTGTGGCTTATCTTTTCATTTTCTTAACACTATCTCAAACTATTACCTTTTATTTTTTATTTTTTTTTAATTTTTTTTAACCTTCTAAAAACTCGTTTTAATTTACATAAATAAAATCCACTTTTTTTTTTTTTTAGGATTTTACCCACCACCTGTTCCCCCAACCTCCCACCCCTGACCCTTCAAAACCCTCAGGTTGTTTTTCAGAGTCCATAGTCTCTTATGGTTCGCCTCCCCTTCCAATTTTTTTTTTTATAAACATATACATTATATGTTTATTTTTATTTTTTTAGAGAGAAGGAGAGAGTGGGGATTTGGGGGAAGGGGCCGAGAATCCCAAGCAGACTCCACATCTGGCTTGTAGCCCAAGACAGGACCCAATCTCACAACCCTGAGGTCATGAGTTCAGCTGAAATCAAGAGATGGACGTCCAACTGAAGGAGCCACCCAGACACCCTCAAGCGCATATTTTAAAATGCTAACAGCACTAGTATTATGATAATTTTCCTATGTTTTATTGTTTTCTAAAAGAAAAAAAATAACTAATGAGAATAATAGACTCCTTTGATGGAACATTTAAAAATGATATCCATGAATATTATAAACCAAATAGCAAATTTTTGTCATGCCACAGCTTTATCTTTACTTTGAACCTTGGTCGTGACAAAAAAGTCTAGACTCACAGATATTTTCTATCATATATTTAATGTGGAAGAACGTTAAATCTTTGAGAAGTGACAAAGGAAACCGACACATCTATGATATAGGACATCAATCTGCCTGCCTTGGCTTTCGAAGCACAGTAAAAGGGAACATTTTCAAATAGTGAGCTGTCTCTTTTATTTATTGATCTTCAGCTAGAAAGAAAGCTATAGTAAAATGCTCTCTCCATATCTTTCTCACTGTATGAAAACAGGGTTACAGATCAATTGATTTACCATCACAATTGATTAGTTACCTTCCCTACTATCTCTATTGCGACACAAGACATGCAGTCATATAGATCTTTCATTAGGAAAGTCATTGAAAAGCTAAGGTTCATTGCATGCTTAAATGGTTTGTAGCCCACTCATTAAGCCATTAACCAACCATTAATATTGCTTAACCTCAAACCTTACAGATAAAATAAGTTACTGCCATTTTATCTTCTCAGTGCACCTTTGGGAAGTGAACAAGTACTTGGTTTTGTTACAATCTGACTTAAATATTCAGAGAAGTGTCAAGGAATTTAGATATTTAGACGATTAACATTAACAAGATTTATGTATGTATCCCTTTAGATGCATACCCAAAGAATAAAGAGTGGAAAACCAGCACAGAGGCATTGCTTAAAATTGCTTTTTTCCTCACCAATTTAACCTATTTTTAATATTTTCTACATCATTACTACTATCCATAACAGTCATTTCAATGAGAAATTTTCTTTGTGATGTTCTTAAACCTAGCAGTAAAAATAAATAAAACTTAACCATTTAAGACTAAACTCTTAGTACTCGGGCTTTAAGTGCAAGTAAGTAAATAATCAAATATAACATCTAATGATCCTCTGTTGGTATGTTTCTCTTGAATTAAAGCTAGGGAAATTTGTGTGGGTCCCAGTTATTATCAATTACATGAACAAAATATGTCATATGCCTTGTACAATGTAGAGCATATTGAGGATATCGTCTCCAGATTTTGTCTGAGGTCCCATCAGATCAACTATAATGGACATATAAGTTCTTGCACATAATTTTTATAAGATTTTTTCAGGGCATTTCTCTCCACAGGAAAACCCATTGTAATGCAAAATCAACCATTTCTTTTAAGTCTAGAAGAAATAATGTAAGTGCTTGAACAAGAACCCCCATAAATTTAATGGCATATGTGAAAGAAAGAAATGTGAACAGAGTAGAATGTGCAATTAGGGAAGGCTATAAATAGAGCTTCCAGTTCATATAAAAGAGTATCACAAAACCATAGGGGACACTGCACAGTAGGTAAGTAAATGTGAATGACCTTTACCAATCCATCCACAAAGGAGAAGAAATTGATATATGTCTAGCAACTGAACTGAAATATTGCCACTCAATGTCAGTTTGGTCAAATGATGGCTGAATTTCATTCTATTTTTCAGTTTCTAACTACTTAAAACCTTTAGCACTTCTTGGGCCATAAAAATTAAGGACTGGATCATGTGACATCTCACTGATGAATGACAGTTGGCTACATGTAATATCATTACCTCTATAAAATTCATGCATGTGCTTTACAAAATAACTTGTAAACTGATAATCAACTTAAAGGGCCAACCCTGGAAGACCTAAAACATCTGGTTGTAGTTTGCATTTATTAAAATCATTTGTAAAAGCTCAGCCTTTCTCTATGACCAGTCAGAAGAGACCGAGCTGGTCTCTTACAGGCAGGTGAATGTGATAAGTAGGGAGTTAGTGCCTTGGGCCATACCTTTCTAAGGCATTTTAATTATTTTCAATACACATGAGGACAATGACACATGTCCAAAGAATCATGCAAATATCCCTTTGCTGAAAATATGTCCTATACCCCACGGCATTGGAGAGGGTGGAAATGAACTTTGGAAGAGTTAGAAGTCAGTGCACCATAGCACTGAAAGAAAAAGAGCCAGGGACACAGCCCCCCCCTCCCCCCTTTTTTTTTTTAAAAGATTTTATTTATTTATTTATTTATTTGACAGACAGAGATCATAAGTAGGCAGAGAGGCAGGCAGAGAGAGAGAGGAGGAAGCAGGCTCCCCGCTGAGCAGAGAGCCCGATGTTGGGCTCGATCCCAGGACCCTGGGATCATGACCCGAGCCAAAGGCAGAGATTTTAACCCACTGAGCCACCCAAGTGCCCTGACCCAGGCCCTTTTAAATGTGGTTAGCTGCTTGTTCTCTCTCCACATGCCTACTGAAATTGCCTACCATTTATCCAGAGGTGTGTGTGACTGGTGTTCTGTGTTTGGAGAGGGAGAGCAGGTTGAGGAACAAGATGATCATTTTATGTCTTTGTTAAATAAAGCTGACATGTTGACATAAATTACCTAAAAAAAAAAAAAAGATGCTTATCTGCAGGCAAGTCCACCTTTTCTTTATATTTTCTCAAGTGGCTCCAGGAGAATGATGACACATCATAGAAAAAAAGAATTTCTCTTCTAGACCAGTGTCAGAGAAAAACAACCCACCAGGTGTACACAAGTCATAATATTGGCTCCTGGATCTCTTCAGAGCATCACATTGCTCAGAAAATGTCACAGACTACTAAGTTTGGCTCTGAGGCTCTCTAGAGGAATCCCAGCCAAGAAGAGAGACTCCACAGTATTTTCCTGAGGTAATGGTAGAGACAGAAATCTGGGAGAGAAGGGGAATCCAAATGGGGTGAGTTTCCTGTGGAGAAACTCTCAGAGCATAGTAACCCTCTCTTCACAGAGGCTTTCCTCTAAATATAAAACACCGGTCCAAGCTTGACTCAAGAACAGTATTCCACATGGGGGCCATAGACCATATGGGGTCAACCCTGACTTTCTTCTTGATGTCAGTCCTGATACATTCTATAGCCAGTTGAGGGACTCTGGGCTGCCTGGGTTTTTAGGGGCTATCATCAGGCAGTTCTGGGACATGTACAGTTAAGGAATACCCTGAGAAATTAATTTGACTTTGCAATTAGATCTAGACATGAATAGGTATTTTCAGGATTAGGCTGGTGTGGCCACACTGGGTTGCTTGATTAAAGCAACTTTATAGCTCCCCCGAGGCTGTCTCTGGATGTTAATGGGGTATTGACACGGAGCTGACTGAGTCTCTTTTGTTGCTGGACATTGCAATGACTGTCATCATCCCACAGCCCAATGTTATTGGCCTGGCATTTTGGGATGAGAAATTGGCACATGGGACTTCCCATAACCAAGGAAGTCCTCTGGCAATTAGATTCCTTCACATACTGGCAGTATCTTAAAATCAAAATATGAAGTGGGGGGGGGAGCTCTATTTTTTTATTATCTATCTAATCTATTATCTACCTACCTATCAATCTATCATCTTTCTATTTATCTTTCATCTGTCTTCTACCCATCTGTCTTCTCTCACTTCTCTCCTTTTTGTGCTTCCCTATCTACGTTATATAACATCGTCTCCTCTTAGGGACATCTTTTTTTTTTTTTTTTTCCATTTTATTTATTTTTTCAGCGTAACAGTATTCATTCTTTTTGCACAACACCCAGTGCTCCATGCAAAACGTGCCCTCCCCATTACCCACCACCTGTTCCCCCAACCTCCCACCCCTGACCCTTCAAAACCCTCAGGTTGTTTTTCAGAGTCCATAGTCTCTTATGGTTTGCCTCCCCTCCCCAATGTCCATAGCCCGCTCCCCCTCTCCCAATCCCACCTCCCCCCAGCAACCCCCAGTTTGTTTTGTGAGATTAAGAGTCATTTATGGTTTGTCTCCCTCCCAATCCCATCTTGTTTCATTTATTCTTCTCCTATCCCCCTACCCCCCCATGTTGCTTCTCCATGTCCTCATATCAGGGAGATCATATGATAGTTGTCTTTCTCCGATTGACTTATTTCACTAAGCATGATACGCTCTAGTTCCATCCACGTCGTCGCAAATGGCAAGATTTCATTTCTTTTGATGGCTGCATAGTATTCCATTGTGTATATATACCACATCTTCTTGATCCATTCATCTGTTGATGGACATCTAGGTTCTTTCCATAGTCTGGCTATTGTAGACATTGCTGCTATAAACATTCGGGTACACGTGCCCCTTCGGATCACTATGTTTGTATCTTTAGGGTAAATACCCAGTAGTGCAATTGCTGGGTCATAGGGTAGTTCTATTTTCAACATTTTGAGGAACCTCCATGCTGTTTTCCAGAGTGGTTGGACCAGCTTGCATTCCCACCAACAGTGGAGGAGGGTTCCCCTTTCTCCACATCCTCTCCAGCATCTGTCATTTCCTGACTTGTTAATTTTAGCCATTCTGACTGGTGTGAGGTGATATCTCATTGTGGTTTTGATTTGTATTTCCCTGATGCCAAGTGACGTGGAGCACTTTTTCATGTGTCTGTTGGCCATCTGCATTCTATGAGGCCAGCATCACCTTGATCCCAAAACCAGACAAGGATCCCACCAAAAAAGAGAACTACAGACCAATATCCTTGATGAACACAGATGCAAAAATTCTCGCCAAAATACTAGCCAATAGGATTCAACAGTACATTAAAAGGATTACTCACCACGATCAAGTGGGATTTATTCCAGGGCTGCAGGGTTGGTTCAACATCCGCAAATCAATCAATGTGATAGAACACATTAATAAAAGAAAGAACAAGAACCATATGATACTCTCAATAGATGCTGAAAAAGCATTTGACAAAGTACAGCATCCCTTCCTGATCAAAACTCTTCAAAGTGTAGGGATAGAGGGCACATACCTCAATATTATCAAAGCCATCTATGAAAAACCCACCGCAAATATCATTCTCAATGGAGAAAAACTGAAAGCTTTTCCATTAAGGTCAGGAACACGGCAGGGATGTCCATTATCACCACTGCTATTCAACATAGTATTAGAAGTCCTAGCCTCAGCAATCAGACAACAAAAAGAAATTAAAGGCATCCAAATTGGTAAAGAAGAAGTCAAACTATCACTCTTCGCAGATGATATGATACTATATGTGGAAAACCCAAAAGACTCCACTCCAAAACTGCTAGAACTTGTCCAGGAATTCAGTAAAGTGTCAGGATATAAAATCAATGCACAGAAATCAGTTGCATTTCTGTACACCAACAACAAGACTGAAGAAAGAGAAATTAAGGAGTCAATCCCATTCACAATTGTACCCAAAACTATAAGATACGTAGGAATAAACCTAACCAAAGAGACTAAGAATCTATACACAGAAAATTATAAAGTACTCATGAAAGAAATTGAGGAAGACACAAAAAAATGGAAAAATGTTCCATGCTCCTGGATTGGAAGAATAAATATTGTGAAAATGTCTATGCTACCTAAAGCAATCTACACATTTAATGCAATCCCTATCAAAATCCCATCCATTTTTTTCAAAGAAATGGAACAAATAATCCTAAAATTTATATGGAACCAGAAAAGACCTCGAATAGCCAAAGGAATATTGAAGAACAAAGCCAAAGTTGGTGGCATCACAATTCCGGACTTCAAGCTCTATTATAAAGCTGTCATCATCAAGACAGCATGGTACTGGCACAAAAACAGACACATAGATCAGTGGAACAGAATAGAGAGCCCAGAAATCGACCCTCAACTCTATGGCCAACTCATCTTCGACAAAGCAGGAAAGAATGTCCAATGGAAAAAAGACAGCCTCTTCAATAAATGGTGCTGGGAAAATTGGACAGCCACATGCAGAAAAATGAAATTGGACCACTTCCTTACACCACACACGAAAATAGACTCCAAATGGATGAAGGACCTCAATGTGAGAAAGGAATCCATCAAAATCCTTGAGGAGAATGCAGGCAGCAACCTCTTCGACCTCAGCCGCAGCAACATCTTCCTAGTAACAACGGCAAAGGCAAGGGAAGCAAGGGCAAAAATGAACTCTTAGGGACATCTTAAGGGAGCAATTTAAGAAGGTCTCATAGGGGCAAATAACCCAGAAAATACTAACACAACTCCCTCTTCCTTTTTGCTTGTGTAACTAAAGAACTTAAGTACTCAAGTATTTTGTTCCTTTAGATATTAAACTAATAGTATTGGTTAAAAGGAGAGATTAAAAAAGGAAGGATTTTTATCTATTCCAGAAAATTTTTCTTACTAGTTTATAATTTTCTCTAATGTCATATTTTCCAAACTGCCTGCAATTAGGAAGACTGTATAATTTAATATTCACTAAAATATTTTCAGTTTTCTGAGAAGATTATTTTCATGAGAATGCAGTTATTACAAAATCATGTGATATAAAACAGGATCTCTTCATGCTAAAATTGTATTAATAATTAATAGGAGGGAAAGTATTTCACCATGATAAATGAGAGACTGTATGGAAAGAAAGATGCCATTTCATGGCAGAAATAATACAGTAACATGTCATTAAATACAAGACATCATATTAAATTTTACAGTTAAAGTACAAAGGCATCAAAATATATTAAAATTTGAATTAATTATGTTTCCTAAAATTCTGGTACTAGAGATAGTAATTAGAGTTTTGCCAATATAATTATTAAAATGAAGGCAAACAGGGAAAATGTTTAGTAAAAATGTAAAAACAATTTGCTAGTGAAAAACCTAGTTGCCAGTAAAGTAAAGCAGTATAAAATTAAAGGGAAATAAAGGCTGTCTTGTTGGCTTAATGCCATAAGGATATGATTTTCATCAAAATCAGGTCTATGAGCAACAAGGACACCGTTCTAAGAGCAATGTAATGCTGATGTTAACTTGTGTAAAAGTAATTGCATTAAATTAAAATGTTGTGGTTAAATTAACAGTAGTTATTAACCTTCAGACCAGAGATGCCTGTAAGACTATAAAATATTCACTGAAGACAGTCAGAAATGCCCCAATTCCACAGACTTATGATTGCAGAGACTTCACTTGTATGATTTCTTACTAAACATAGCTTTTAAAGAACCACTCTTTTCTATTAAATTCTGTTTTTACAAGTATTGAGTAGCTGCAGAACACTTACAAAGTATGAATACAATATAAAGATTAAAGAACAGTGATGTAATATACACCCTCACATCCAGCACCTTGTTTAAAGAAAATAACACCAATTTTTAGATATCCTTCTTATCCTACCCATTCCTTCCCTTCTCAAAATTAATTATGGTTCTGAACTTTTGTGTTTCTCTTAATGGTTTTTTCCAGATACATCCGTATACCTGAACCATATATTTTAAAATTATTGATCATTTTATAGAATGAAGGCTTTTGCTTGGGTTTTATGTGTAAATGCGTCTTCTTGAGACTCATCCACAGTGTTGAAAACAGCTGGGAAATGTTCATTTTCACTATCATTATAATATTCAATTGCAAGGCTATACTATGATTTATTTATCCATTTAAATTTGATAGGCATTTAGGTTATTTCTTATTATGAAATACAATATCTTAACCTTATCAATATATAACATTCTTGCCCAGTCTGCTGGTGTACATACATGGAAAAGGGAGTAATAGGTTGTATGCATATCCAGCTTTACTAGATGATGTCAAATTATTTTGTAAAAGTAGTCCTAACAATTTATAGACTGCAATGGAGATCAGCTGTTTCTTCTTCCTGTGCACACCACTAAACTGCATTTGGCAGCATGCGTTTCAGGGATAGGAGATAGTGCCATGTAACTAAGTGTTAGACAATCAGATTGGAATAGAGTGATTGTGCTACTCCAAAAGTTGGCTTGTACTAGCCTTTCTCATGGAATCGTCCAAAGGCTTTCACTCTTCCGCTGAAGAGTGGGCTGAAAGGAGAAACCCAAGATGGTCTTAGAAGCCACATATTGAAAATGACAGAGTTATAAGATGAAAGGAAACTGGATCCCTGCCACTTGGTAATTTGGGCATTTATTCTGGTTTTAATATAAAAGAGAAATAGATTCCTGTAGTTCCTGAACCACTCTATTATTGTTGGATTTGTTTGTTAGGCAGTTAGCCTGTTCAAGTAGATGTACTCCCTTGGCAAGGGAGAAGGTGACTGTATTTCAAACAGTCAAACATTACAATTTTTGCCAGAGTGGTGAGTGTGAGATATCATGCTGCTGTGGTTAGACTTTTCATTTTCCTGATTGCTGGTGAATGCATCTTTTCATATGGTAATGAGCCATTAGGATTTTTCTGTGAAGTGTTTAAGACTGCCCACTTTAAAGTGAGCTATTGGCCATTTTGTCATTGATTTGTAAGAGCTCTTTATGAATTTTAACCAAAATGAGTTCTTACTTATGAGTGTAATAAATTTCTCCCAGTCTATAACTTATACTTTTGTTTTCTTTATGGTGACTTTGGATGAAAAAAATTCTCACCTTTAATGGAATGGTATTTATCTATTTTTTCTTTTATTGTTTATAAACCTTTGCCCTATTCAAGGGTTAATTTCCTACACAAAGTGTGTAAAAGTATTAAACTATATTGTCTCAATGGTTTCATATTTTGATGAGACCACTTAACTCAGTCCAACTGGAAGCAGTTTTTATTTTGTTTTCCATATGATTATCCAACATCCCAGTCTGGTGTTCTGAAAACTGTTCTTTTCTCCCTGATCCTTAATGCCTTTCTGTCACACATGAGCTAGTTCATTCATACATGTTTCTAGTGCTTGTGGGCTGTTTTAGGTGCTCTATTCTGCTCTGTTGGTCAGCTAAAGTATCTCTCCACCAATATCATTCTGACTTAATTATTATGACATTATAAGATGATCTGATATCTGGTAAAACAAGAACCTTCATTTTTTTTCTCTATTTTGTGATGTCTTAGAGTTCTTGGCATTTTTCTCTTCTAGATACACTGTAAAATAGACTTAGCAAGATGCATAAAAAATACCTATTGAGATTTTTTTTCTATTGAGATTTTTATTACAATTGCATTGACTCTATATATCAATTGATGAATAATTGACATCTTTTTTATTTTGAGTCTTCCAATTCATGAATATAGTGTATCTCCTTATTTAGATATTTTATAATGTCTTTCTAAAAGCTTTTCCATTTACTAAATAAAGATCTTGTGCATCTTTTGATAGATTTACCATGATGTACTTTAGAGTTTTTAATGCTATTGTAAATTACAGTCTTTATTAAATTATATTTCAAAATATTTATTACTGATGTATAGGAATGCAACTGATTTTTGTATATGGTTTTAAGAAGAAAAATTACTAAGCCTCCTTCTAATTCTAATAACTTATGTGTAGATTTTTTATGTTTATAGTCATATCATTTTCCAATAAGAACAATTTTCTTTTTTCCTTTCCAAATCTCGCATATTTTGACTTCCTTGCCTTTCTGCTCTTGTTAGGATATCTAATTTATAATGTTGAATAGAAATGTTGAAAATGGGCACATTGGTTTTTTCTAGTCTTGGAAATGTTTCCAGTGTTTCATAATTAAATATAAATTTTGCTGTAAAGATTGTTTTTGGTATATATCAGTTGTTAAGTTGTTCTTGGTTGCTGAAACTGAATGTTGAATTTTAATGTACTCTTCTGTATCTATCAAAATGGTCATTATTCTTTCTTAATGTGTTAATATAGTGAATTACATTAATTATTTTCTAATCTTGCATTTCTAGAATGAACCTAATTTTAACATGGTGTACTATCTTATTACATTGCATGATTTGATCTGTTAAAATTTGGTTTGCATTTTTGGATCTTTGTTAATAGATGAATTGGGTAGAAATCCTTTGTTTTCTGTGCAACGGAATAGTTTGAATAAACTAGAATCTTTTGTCGCTTGAATATTTGTTACAATTCATCAGCATAATCATCTGGGCCTTGTATGTTCTTTGTGGGAAGAGAATGACCTAATAATAGAATTTATTTAATTGTTTAATAATTACCCAAGATTTCTGTTGCTTATTGGATCAGTTTGGGCAAATTTTATAGGTATATGTCAATTTATTTTTAAAGTCAATTACATTAGGTTTCTATAATATTCCTACTTTTTTACAGTATATGTACTTATGTCATTTTTTGTTGCTAATAATATTTACTGTGCCTCCTTCATTTTCTCTAGTTTGGTCTTGCTATGGATTTGCTAATTTTATTATTCTTTCCAAACAACTAACAACTAACAACTAACTTCCTCTTTATTACATATTTGTTTTTTATCTCATTAAATTGTTTTGTTATTATAATTTCTTTCTTCTACTTGTTTTGGGTTTAGTCTAAGTCTAAAATTAATCTCTATTTTTCCTCTTCTCAAACACATGAGGATCAGAACACTGTGATTATCTCCAGCTGGCTATAAACTTTTGTTGGGTATATTGATTAGCTCTATTGGTATGCTCTCTTCCCAAGACATTATTAACTTTTTTAACAAATATTTACTCATATATTTATTACATTCTTTTCACATCATATCTGCTAACTTTTGAAAGTCTCAATCTCCAATCACTTTATTTTTTGTCAAAATATGTTCTTTAGAATTTCTTTTAGTGAGGTTGAATTAGTGAATCATTGGTTCACTTTTTTTTTTTTTGAGATATCTTTATTTTATCCTCATTCTGGAAAGATATTTTGCTGGGAATATGATGTTAAATCAATAATCAAGTTTATCAAGTTTAGATCAAGTTTCCCTGAGCCTACTGAAGATATACACTAATGTCTCCCCCTTTCCACTGTTAGTGACAAAGATCAACTTTCAGCATAGGTAACGTGCCTCTTCTCTACTTAGTTTTGTCTTTTCTTTGACTTAGATATGCTATATATTCACCATGATATACTAAGGTGTAAGGTTTTTTAAAAAATTTTTTCTTTCTGAGTTGGAGCAATTAATCCTAAAATTTGTATGGAATCAGAAGAGACCCCAAATTGCTAAGGAAATGTTGAAAAACAAAAATAAAACTGGTGGATCATGTTACCTGATTTCAAGCTTTACTACAAAGCTGTGATCACCAAGACAGTGTGGTACTGGCATAAAAACAGACACATAGACCAGTGGAACAGAGTGGAGAGCCCAGATATGGACCCTCAACGCTATGGTCAAATAACCTTCGACAAAGCAGGAAAAAATATACAGTGGAAAAAAGACAGTCTCTTCAATAAATGGTGCTGGGAAAACTGGACAGCTATATGTAGAAGAATGAAACTCAACCATTCTCTTACACCGTACACAAAGATAAACTTGAAATGGATAAAAGACCTCAACGTGAGACAGGAATCCATCAGAATCCTAGGCAGTAACCTCTTCGATATCAGCCACAGCAACTTCTTTCAAGATATGTCTCCAAAGGCAAAGGAAACAAAAGCTAAAATGAACTTTGGGGAGTTCATCAAGATCAAAAGCTTCTGCACAGCAAAGGAAACAGTCAACAAAACAAAGAGGCAACCCACGGAATGGGAGAAGATATTTGCAAATGACAGTACAGACAAAAGGTTGATATCCAGGATCTATAAAGAATTTCTCAAACTCAACACACACAACACAGATAATCATATCAAAAAATGGGCAGAAGATATGAACAGACACTTCTCCAATGAAGACATACAAATGGCTATCAGACACATGAAAAAATGTTCATCATCATTAGCCATCAGGGAGATTCAAATTAAAACCACATTGAGATACCACCTTACACCAGTTAGACTGGCCAAAATTAGCAAGACAGGAAACAATGTGTATTGGAGAGGATGTGGAGAAAGGGGAACCTTCTTATACTGTTGGTGAGAATGCAAGTTGGTGCAGCCACTTTGGAGAACAGTGTGGAGATTTCTCAGGAAATTAAAAATAGAGCTTCCTTATGACCCTGCAATTGCACTACTAGGTATTTACCCCAAAGATACAGATGTAGTGAAAAGAAGGGCCACCTGTATCCCAATGTTTATAGCAGTAATGGCCACAGTCACCAAACTGTGGAAAGAACCAAGACGCCCTTCAACGGACGAATGGATAAGGAAGATGTGGTCCATATATACTATGGAGTATTATGCCTCTGTCATAAAGGATGAATACCCAACTTTTGTAGCAACATGGACAGGACTGGAAGAGATTATGCTGAGTGAAATAAGTCAAGCAGAGAGAGTCAATTATCATATGGTTTCACTTATTTGTGGAGCATAACAAATGACATGGAGGACATGGGAAGATGGAGAGAAGAAGGGAGTTGAGGGAAATTGGAAGGGGAAGTGAACTATGAGAGACTATGGACTCTGAAAAACAGTCTGAGGGTTTTGAAGGGGCAGGAGGTGGGAGGTTGGGGGAGCCAATTAGTGGGTATTAAAGAAGGCAGGTATTGCATGGAGCACTGGGTGTGGTGCAAAAACAATGAATACTGTTATGCTGAAAAAAAAATAAATTAATAAATTAATATTAAAAAAATTTGTAGATTTCTTTGAGTAGTATAGACCTTTCAACAATATTTGTTCTTCCAATCCATGAGCATGGAGTGTCTTTCTATTTGTTTGTGTTGTATTCTATTTCTTTCATCAGTGTTTTATAGTTTTTAGAGTATAGGTCTTTCACCACCTTGTTTAAGTTTATCCCTTGGTATTCTATGATTTTTGGAAGCGATTGAAAATGGGACTATTTTCTTAATTTCTCTTTATGCTACTTCAGTATTAGTGTATAGAAATGCAACAGATTTCTGTATATTAATTTGTATCCTGCAATCTTACCAAATCTTATCAAAATCTTACCATTTTTCAGGTCTATTAGTTTTTTTGGAGTATTTAGGATTTTTTTTTTTTTTTTACTTCTCTAATTAATTAATTTATTTTTTTAGCGTAACAGTATTCATTGTTTTTGCACAACACCCAGTGCTCCATGCAATATGTGTCCTCCCTATTACCCACCACCTGGTTCCCCCAACCTCCCACCCCCGCCCCTTCAAAACCCTCAGGTTGTTTTTCAGAGTCCATAGTCTCTTATGGTTCACCTCCCCTTCCAATTTCCCTCAACCTCCCTCTCCTCTCCATCTTCCCATGTCCTCCATGTCATTTGTTATGCTCCACAAATAAGTGAAACCATATGATAATTGACTCTCTCTGCTTGACTTATTTCACTCAGCATAATCACTTCCAGTCCCGTCCATGTTGCTACAAAAGTTGGATATTCATCCTTTCTTTTTTTTTTTTTATAAACATATAATGTATTTTTATCCCTAGGGGTACAGGTCTGTGAATCACCAGGTTTACACACTTCACAGCACTCACGATAGCACATACCCTCCCCAATGTCCATAACCCCCTCCCCCTCTTCCAACCTCACCTCCCCCCAGCAACCCCCAGTTTGTTTTGTTTTTACATATAGTGTCATTTCATCTGCAATTATGAAAGTTTTACTTCTTCCTTACCAGTTTGGATGCCTTTTATTTTTCTTACCTGATTGCTGTGGCTAAGACTTCCAGTACTATGTTGAATGAAAGTGGTAAGATTGCACATCATTGTCTTATTCAGGATCTTAGGGCAAAAGCTCTCAGTTTTTTATAATTCAGGATGATGTTAGCTGTGGGTTTTTCATTGATAGCCTTTATTATGTTGAGTTATATTCCCTCTAAAGCTACTTTGTTGAAGGTTTTTATCATGGATGGATGTTGTACATTGTTAAAGATTTTTTCTGCATATGTTGAAATGATTGTATGATTTTTATCCTTTCTCTTGTTGATATGATGTATCATGTTAATTGATTTGCAAATATTGAAACACACTTGCATTCTGGAAATAAATCCCACTTGATATGGTGAATGTTTTTTAATGTGTTGTTGGATTTAATTTGCTAATATTTTATTAAGGACTTTTTCCATTGATTTTCATCAGAGATATTGATCTGTAGTTCTTTTTTGGTAGTGTCTTTGTCTGGTTTGGATATCAGGGTAATGCCGACCTTGTAGAATGAATTTGGAAGCTTTCTTTCCAAATTCATGAGAAGAATAGGTATTAACTCTTTTAGTGTTTGGTAGAATTCACCTATGAAGTCATCTGGCCCTGGGCTTTTATTTCTTGGAAGTTTTTTGATTACTGATTCAGTTTCATTACTAGCAATCCCTCTGTTCAAATGTTCCATTTATTCCTGACTCAGTTTTGGGAGGTTACACATTTGTAGGGATATATCCATTTCTTCTAGTTGTCCTTTGGGTTGGCATATAATTTTTCATAAAATTTTTATAACCCTTTGTGTTTCTGTGGTATCAGTTGTTATTTCTCCTCTCTCGTTTCTGATTATGTTTGACTTCTCTTTCTCTCTTTCTCTCTCTTTTAATGAATCTGGCTAAAGACTTATCAATTTGTTATTCTTTCAAAGAACCAGGTCCTGGTTTTGTCTGCCTGTTTTATTGTTTTGTTTTGTTTGTTTCTCTTTTGTTTATTTCTGCTCTAATCTTTATTATTCTCTTCCTTCTACTGGTTTGGGGTTTTGTTTCTCCTTTTTCTAGCTCCTTTAGGTGCAAGGTTAAATTGTTTATTTGAGATTTTCTTGTTTCTTGAAGTAGGCCTGCACTGTTATATGTTGTTCTTAGAACAATGTTTGCTGCATCCTAAACATTTTGGACCACTGTGTTTTCATTTTCATTTGCCTCCATGTGTTTTTATTTTTTTTAATTTTTAAAAAATTTGTTGGTTGACCCATTCATTGTTTAATAGCATGTTATTTAAGCTTCATGTATCTGTGTTCTTTCCAGATTTTTCCTTATGGTTGATTTCTAGTTTCAGAGAGCTATAGTCAGAAAAGATGCATGGTATGACTTCAATCTTTTTGAATTTGTTGAGGCATGTATTGTGGCTTAACATGTGATCTATTCTGGAGAATGTTCCATGTGCGCTTAAAAGGCATCTGTGTTTTGCTGTTTTAGGATGGAATGTTGTGAATATATCTGCTAGATCTATCTGGTCCAATGTGTCATTCAAGCCACTGTTTCCTTATGATTTTCTGTTTGGATCATCTATCCATTGATGTAAGTAGGTGTTAAAATCCCCGACTATTATTATGTTGCTATCAATTACTTCCTTTATGTTTGTTATTGTTTATGTATTTGGGTGATCCCACATTGGATGCATATATAAGTACAATTGTTATATCTTCTTCCTGTTCTTTTTTGGATTGTTTCCTTTATGATTACATAGTGTCCTTCTTTGTCTCTGATTATAGTCTTTGTTTTAAAGTGTATTTTTAAAAAAAGTTAAAAAAAGAAAAAAAAGGTGTATTTTAAGGAGGGGATGGACTGTGATGTGCACTGGTTGTGATATGCAACTAATGAATCATTGAACACTACATTAAAATTAATGATGTAAAAAAGAAACAAAAACTAAAACTAAAACAAATCTAATGATGTACTATATGTTGGCTAGCCAAACATAATAATAAAAAAATGAAGTATATTTTGTTCAATATAAGTATTGCTACCCCACCTTTATTTTCACTTCCATTTGCATAACTGTTTTTCCATTCCCTCATTTTCAACCTCATGTTTCTTTAGGTCTGAAATTAGTTTCTTGTAGGCAGCATATAATTGCTTCTTTATCCATTCGTTCCACTCTGTCTTTCGATTGGAACATTTAGTACATTTACATTCATGGTGACTATGTATTTATTATCATTTTTGTACTTCTTCTCTGATTTTTTCCTCTCTTGCTCTCTTTCATGGTTTGCTTATTTCCTTTAAGTTTATATATGGTACCTTGTGCATACAATATACTATATTAAATTGATGGTCACTTAAGTTTGAACCCATTCTACAAGAAGTAAATTTTTACTCCCACCTTCTCCCCATGTTTTAGATATATGGTGTCATACTTTACATCCTTTTATTTTGTGAATCCCTTGATTGATTTTTGTAGATATACCTAATTTTGCTGCTTCTGTGTTTTTATTTTTCTTACTCCTACTTACGGTTTTTTCCTTTCTGTTCAGAGAGTCCCTTTTAACACTATTTATAGGGTTAGTTTAGTAGTCCTGAATTCCTTTATTTGTCTGGGAAACTATCTTTTCTTCTATTCTGAATGACAGCTTTGTTGGATAGAATATTTCTTGGCTGCAGATTTTTTTCTTTCAGCACTTTGAAAATACCATGCCACTTTCTTCTGGCCTGCGAAGTTTCTGTTGATAAATATGAGATAGCCTTATGGGGTTTGCATTGTGGATAATTGTTTTTCTTTTACTGCTTTAAAATTCTCTCTTTATCACCACTTTTTGCCCTTTTAATTACTATTGATTAGTTTGGACCCCTTGGTTGATTTTGTTGAGGACTCTGTGTGCCTTCTAGATCTGGATTTTTGTTTCTTTCTTCGGATTCAGGAAGTTTTCAGCTATTATTTCTTAAAATACCTGTCTGTCCTCTTTTCTTTCTCTTTTTCTTCTGGTATTCCTATAATGTAAGTGTTTTTAGTCTTGATGATATCACTGAGTTTCCTTAATCTATTTTTATTTTTTTTTCTCTTTTATTCAGCTTAAGTGCATCTCATTGCTCAGTTCTCCAGATCACTGATCCATTCTTCTGTTTCCTCTAGTTTACTATTTACTTCCTCTAGTGTATTTTAAATTTCAGTTATTGAGTTCTTCATTTCTGATTGGTTCTTTTTTGTTTTCTCTCTTTGTTTCTATTACTTTTCTATCTCACTGAGGTTTTCCACTCCTCTCAATTTCAGCGAACATTTTTTTTCACTTTTTTAAAATTTCTTTTCAGCATAACAGTATTCATTGTTTTTGCACCACACCCAGTGCTCCATGCAATACATGCCTTCCCTATTACCCACCACTGGTTCCCCAACCTCCCATCCCCCGCCCCTTCAAAGCGAACATTTTTATGATCATTAAAGATATGGTCATATCTTATCTCTATTTCATTTAGCTCTCTTGCTGTGATTTTGTCCTTTTTTTTAAAATTTGGGACAGATTCCTCTTTCTCCTCATTTTTACTAACTCTCTGTGTCTGCTTCTATGTGTTAGGAAAGTTGGCTATATCTCCTACTTGAAACTAGTGGCCTTATGAAGAAGAGGTCCTATAGTGCCCAGCAGTGCAATGTCCCCTGTTCACCATAACCTGGTGCTTCAGGGGTATGTCTTTTGTGTGTTGCACGTACCCTGTGGTTGTGGCCAAGCCACTTTTGCCTTCAGACCAGTCATCTGCAGTGGCTCTCTCTGCCTGTTATGGACAGGGTTTGGTCCCTTTGTTTTTAGTAGGTTACTCTGGGCCACCTTGGGCTTGAGTTGAGTTAGCCTAGGAGTTTTCAGTGCACTGAACTGCAGGGTGCTCCCTCTCTTTTGTCCCCTTAGAAGCTTTTGTTTATAGGTGGGGCCTCCAGTAAGACCCCCAGTGTTTGGTCCCAGCCCACTGTTGGTGCTGCAGTGTATGTGTACTTCTCTTCCTCTCTTCTCAAGGCAGGAGTCAGTTTGAAGTTGTTCTGGCTCCTGTCAGGGTTGCTTGCATGTAGCCAAACTTGTGTAATTTCTTTGGATGGGATCCTGCTGAGGGCAAGTCCACAGAAGAGTGTGGGGGCAGGGCACAGTGCCAGCAAGGTTCATTCTGGTCCAATGCAGGAGGGGATCTTCAGCTGCTGGGAAAAACTCCTGCCCAGGCCATATTGGAATAAGGGGATCCACAGAAGCATGAGGGGCAGGGTGCACTCTAAGCCAGCTAGGTGGAGATTATTCTTGCTGTGTTGGTTCCTTTAGGTGCCCTCCTATCTAGGCTGGGGGGTGGGCAGGAGAGGAAAATGGCACTCACTATCTCTTTTGTTGCTGGAGAAGTTTCCCAAAGACCCCTGCCCCTCCAGCACCTGCTCTGAGATCAGGAAATAAATCTCCTTCTCATATACCCCTGGGTATACTGCTGATTCTGTGCTGTATCCCTGCAGGGCTGTTTGCTGTGCTGCTTCTTTAAGGGCAGGAACTCAGTTTGCTATTGCCTTTGAGCTCTTCCAGAGCTTATACCTTAAAGTTCCAGGTATAAGATCTGTGATAGCAAGAACTCACAAAATTAGACCCCTCTTGTTCTCAAAGCCAAATATTATGGGGATTTGCCTTCCCAGTATGGATCCCCAAAGGCTAGATACTCAGCATGGGGTCTTCTTCTCTCCTCTTTCCACACCCCCAATATCCCTCCCTTGTGCAGATAGTCCCATGGGTTAGTTTGGCTCCTGATCATGTCTCCAGCCTTCCTCCCCACTTCAATATGACTTCTTCTCTACACTTAGCTTCAGAAAGTCTGTTATGCTAGTCTTTGGATGGTTTTCTAGGTTATTTATACTAATGTGGGTGTTATCTAGTTGTATATGTGGGAATGAGCTGATTTAGGGTCTTCCTGATCTGCCATATTTCCCCTCAATCTATTTTATATATTATTTAAATAAAATATGCCTTTTATGCATTGTCCTATATCCTTTGTATTTCAAATCTGATTCTGCCCTAACTGGGAGTAGATCCAGAAGCATCCTAGAAGTGGGAAGAAGATAATACCTTATGGGTCAAGCCAAACCCCATGGACATTAGAAGTCAATGCACAAGTGTTTCTCACATTTATTCCTTAGGTGGCTGTTTCTCATATCACAAAACTATTGTCTGCAGGAACAACTTATTTAACTTTTTTTTTTTGTATTAGCTTTCCAAAATTCTGTTTACTTTCCTATCACTCAGTCCTGTTTCCTGGAAACATGTTATAAAATAAGCTAATTTACAAACTTTTGTGCCAGTCTCTGCTTTGGTGGAAGTTAGACACCCAGGTTATGACCAGTATATTCACATGCACATATTCTTTAGAAATCTATGTAACATGATGTATGAACATGATAACACAGTAGTTTTATCACTTGTGATTCCCAGTTTTGTCTCCTGAAAATGGGGTGGAAACTTGAAAATACTTATGAAATGAATGATGAGAAAGCTCCTCTGTTTTTAAGATTTCTTCACCTATCTTTTGGAGTGTCTATTCAGTGTCAGACAGTAGTTGTTAGAATTTCACCTTTATTGACTCACTAAAGTGCATGACATGGTATAATTCTATTACTTGGAGTTTCTGAAATATTTAACTTAATTTTTATTAAAACAACTTTGCTTTTTCATTAAAAAAAGAAATCTATGTAACAATGAGCATGTATGAGTAACAAAGAAACAAATGTTAGTTTTTAGTGAAAAGGGGTAAATATAACGGCATAGGTATCTCTGAGACCTGATATAATGTTATTCAAGAATTAGATTATGATATAAGAAATAAATGTTATAGAAAGAAAGTAGCACTCTACCTCATGGACTTTCACTAAAAATGGGTGAAGACAAAAGAAAAATGGAAATAGTATCATTATTAGTGGAAACTAAACGTTCTTACTTAGGTGAAAGAAATAAGGGATTTGGTGTGGAAAATTATCACAAATCCAAATGTTTGACTTCTTTTCTTTTTTTAAATTTTTTTTTATTTGACAGACAGAGATCACAAGTAGGCAGAGAGGCAGGCAGAGAGAGAGGGAGCAGGGTAGAAGCAGGCTCCCCGCTGAGCAGAGAGCCCGATGCGGGACTTGATCCCAGGACCCTGGGATCCTGACCTGAGCTGAAGGCAGCAGCTTAACCCACTGAGCCACCCAGGTGTCCCACCAAATGTTTGACTTCTTAAAATTCCATGTTGGTAAGGACAGTAGCATTATACATAGGCATTATATAATAGTAATAGTAATGAGGATTTGGGGTATCCAGAATCAAGTTAAGTTAATGAACTCCTTCATTTTCTAGAATGTCTGTGGAATAGTATGTTTATGGAAGTGTCTAATAAACTGTTTTGTGATACAAATGACACACAGTATCAAATATAGTTACAGTCGACAAATCAAAGAGGCAACCCAAGGAATGGGAGAAAATATTTGCAAATGACAGTACAGACAAAAGGTTGATATCCAGGATCTATAAAGAACTTCTCAAACTCAACACACACAACACAGATAATCATGTCAAAAAATGGGCAGAAGATATGAACAGACACTTCTCCAATGAAGACATACAAATGGCTATCAGACACATGAAAAAATGTTCATCACTGGCCATCAGGGAGATTCAAATTAAAACCACATTGAGATACCACCTTACACCAGTTAGAATGGCCAAAATTAACAACACAGTAAACAATATGTGCTGGAGAGGATGTGGAGAAAGGGGAGTCCTCTTACATTGTTGGTGGGAATGCAAGTTGTGCAGCCACTTTGGAAAACAGTGTGAAGATTCCTTAAGAAATTAAAAATAAATCTTCTTTATGACCCTGAAATTGCACTACTGGGTATTTACCCCAAAGATACAGATATAGTGAAAAGAAGGGCCATCTGTACCCCAGTATTTATAGGAGCAATGGCCACAGTCACCAAACTGTGGAAAGAACCAAGATGCCCTTCAATGGACAAATGGATAAGGAAGATGTGGTCCATATACACGATGGAGTATTATGCCTCCACCAGAAAAGATGAATACCCAACTTTTTTATCAACATGGACGGGACTGGAAGAGATTATGCTGAGTGAAATAAGTCAAACAGAGAGAGTCAATTAAAAGAATTATAGTAGAAGTTGAGTCAGATACCCATTATAAAGAAAATAAATTAATAGTGGATGACAAGGTCTGTATGTATTTTAATTAATTAATTAATTTAAAAGATTTATTTATTGAGAGAAAGAGAGCATGCACATGTGTGAACAGAAGGAGGGATAGAGGTAGAAAGACAGAGAGACTCCCCGCTGAGTGTGGAGCCCAATATAGGGCTCCATTCCAGTACCTTGAGATCATGACCTGAGCTGAAATCGAGAGTCCGGTGCCTACCCAACTGAGCTACACAGAGACCCAGTCTGTATGTACTTTAAAGTTTGGATTTGTCAACCTAAAATTGTTAGGAGGCAATAATTAAGCAAAAACATTTATCTGGGAATTAAAGAATTGCAATTCAGAGTACACAGATTTGAGTAGCAGCTCAAATAGTGTCCCACTAGGGACCAATTGTCAGGTACTCTTAAAACCAAAAGGAAATACATGTATACAAGGATTACAAAGAAATTTTGATTGGTGTTAGCCGCAAAAAGCTAATTTTGACTGAATATAATTGGTTGCTAAAGTTGTCATTATGTAAAATCTCTAGAATTTACATTATGTAAAGTCTCTAACAAGTTGCAGTTTTGGGGGCTGAGTCTAGGATATTTACAGCTTGGCCCAGTTCTAAAGCTCATGGTTTTACAGGTGAGGATGTGAAAATGTCTTCTCTCCTTCATGCCTTCCTGGCTTCATTTAAGCACTCATTGACATAAGTGACCTCATTTCATTTCACCTTCCACAGATGACATTTTGCTATCTAACTTTATAGTCCATGAATGTCTATTATTGGTCTAGTTTTCCTGGGAAATCTGCTCTTATCTTTGGCTGTTTACATAGTTTATTAGATAAATCTTGATTATGCATACTGGAGCAAAGTGTTTCAAGATATCTTGATTTGAAAAAATGAAAATATGGAATTTGTTAAAGTTAACTCAAGGACAGATGTGAATTCTCTTGGCAAAGCTTTCTTTTTTTTTAATATTTTATTTATTTGACAGAGAGAAATCACAACTAGGCAGAGAAGCAGACAGAGAGAGAGGAGGAAGCAGGCTCCCCGCGGAGCAGAGAGCCCGATGCGGGGCTCGATCCCAGGACCCCGGGATCATGACCTGAGTCGAAGGCAGAGGCTTTAACCCACTGAGCCACCCAGGCGCCCCTTGGCAAAGCTTTCATAACTGGCCTTTTTAGGGGAAAAGAACTTTGGGAAGATCTCAATACTTCAAGTAAGAGCAAACTAGTATCTTACTCAGAATTCAGGACTATAGCTATATGACTTCAAACTAAATTTTAAAACATGATATGCTAAATTATAGTACTATACTCAGGGTTTCCCCTAAACATGGGGCCCAGCAGCAGCCACAGTTATTTAAAGTCAGTCAAAGCCATCAAATCCCATTCAGCTCTTTTCTTCTCCACTCTACCATTTTTAAATGTCATATTATGCTGCACGACTTTGATAGCAGCTTCTTTTGCTTCCTTTGTCTTTATTAGCTGCCCTTCCATCCCTGCTTTGCAATTGCTACTTTGTTATTATAACCTAATCTCATATCTTATTGGTTACTATAAATAGCATCCAATTCTTTTAGAGCTGACACTCTCAAGTGTTTCATTTTTTTTTTCTTTTCAACTACCTTAACAGGTAGCTAAATTTCCTTTATAAAAATTTTATTTATTAAATTTATTCTTTATATATTATTTATAAACTTACTTCTGTAGCTTCCTCCTCCATGACTACCACCTATGAATTAGACTTTTATTTTAACAAAACAAAACACAAACAAAATCCCAAATCTTCAAAGCTAACCTTAGTAGCAAATTCAAGAAGTCATCCAATTCTAGTTCTACCTGCTTCTGAGCACATGGGAAGTTGTCCTTCACATCCTCCCCTAGGTCAGGTGGCACGCTGTGACTAGTTATGTCCAGTAGGTTGTCAGTAGACAAGCTAAAAAAAGTAATTCCTAGTTAAGACAAACTAACATTCTTCTCCCTGGCCCAAGTCTCCTTATGGGCATTTTCTTGGGACCATGTCTTCCAGTTGAGAGAAATAAAGATGGTCGTGCTCCTGATAACCAGGATCCCTGGGTAATTATTTGGAGCAGATCTTTGAACATGTAACATGAATTAGAAATAAACCTTAGTTTTGACAAGCCATTGAGATTCCCTGGTTACTTTGTTATGCAGTATAACCTTGTTATTGGACTAAAACTCAAATAAAAGCAAATTTTAAAATAAACACATAGTATTTGATGGACCCATGTATTGATAATCCTGGTACAGGTAGAAGCATGGTTTACAATATGCCAGTTAGATATCTAAGGTGGTATAAGGTAATGATATTAACTATGTAATGGACTCCTAGAAAACAATGTTCGGTGTTATCTATTTTTTTAATATTTTATTTATTTATTTGACAGAGAGAGAGGTCACAAGTAGGCAGAGAGGCAGGCAGAGAGAGAGGGAGAAACAGGCTCCCCACTGAGCAGAAAACCCGATGTGAGGCTCGATCCCAGGACCCTGAGATCTTGACTTAAGCGAAGGCAGAGGCCTAAACCACTGAGCCACCCAGGCACCCCTTGGTGTTATCTATTTTTATGGAAGAAAACTGTATTAAAGAAAATGTGGTACCTTTTTTAAAAAAATAAGGTAACATGGGTAATTAGAAAGTTTATATTCCAAAGCTCAGACCCCCTTCATAAACTTCCTGCCTGTAGCTTGTATTTTTCACTTCTATTTGTGTATTTCCTTTCGCTTGTATATTTCCTTTATTTGTAAAATATGGCTTGTGGTAGAAAGAATGGAAACTTATATTTGATTCTTTTAGATTAAACTGAATTCTCATTAGTTTAGTTCAATTCAATCCAGAGATATTCAACAAAAGCTGTAACACTTGAAATTTCTAATGTCAGTGGATAAATATACACATTTTCCTGCATGTCTTCCAATAACAGATATCATTGATCTTTTAAAAATTTCCATAAACAAGAGGGAATAAGCTAATTTTTTTTAACTTTTTTTAAAAATTTATTTATTTTTTCACGAATAAGCTAATTTTTTGTTGGTTTTTATTCTCGTTGGAATTTTGTTGGCTAATGACCAATAAGAATCTCTTTGAGTCAGTTGATATAGCACTCTTTCAGGTTTAATGACTGTGTAATAATCCTTAAAATACGAACAATATACATTTTCACTTCCTCTGTTGATGGACATACCCTTTATTTCCAATTTGTGAGGAAAATAAATCTCTATGTATTATAAGAACTAATCATTTTGTCTGTCATATGAATTGCAAAAATTTTGTTCAGATTTTTAAAAATTAGTTCTTTTATTCATACGGGATGTCATTTTGGTCTAGTGTAAGACAATGGTACCACTTAATATTATTTCAAATTAAGACACAGTTGTATCGTCAGAATTTAGGTAATCCACAATTTTCTCAATAAACTTTTATCTTACATTAAGTTTTCTTCTGTAGATAGGTTTATTTCTAGAATTGCTAGACTCTTCTTCAGATGTTTATCTATTTTTATATAAATCCCATTTTATTCGATTAAAGTGGATTTATAGTATATTTTGATATCATGGCTTGCGGTAATTTACCTCTCTATTCTAGAGGTGTTTCCTCCTATTACTGACTAGAAGTCCAGTGCCTGTTTCTTTTTCACTGTGGGTAACTTCCTCTGCATGGAAGTTTTATGATTGTCTCTTTGTCCTTAGACTTCAGAAGTTTTACCTAAAAATCTTTGTCCTACATATATACCTTTCCTTTTCAGTCTATCCTGAGACTAGAGGAGCTGATTCTTCAACTTATAAAAAATTTCATCTATCATTCCTTTAATTATTCCTCTTTTCTCTCAAGACTTTTATTTTCTTGTGGAACTTGTATTACTTATGTGAGGTCTCCTGGACCTCTCCCTGAAGTATCATCTTTGCCTTCACAATTTTCATTTTTATGTTCTCGCTTGTGTGTTTGGAAGTAGTTATTGCCCTTGATTTTCCAGACTACTCCTATATATCTCCTTTAATTCATGTATTATTTTTTTAGATGGGAAATTATTTTTGTTATTTCCACAAAGTCTCCTAATGCTGTACTTGAACTTCCTAAAGTGTTCTTATTAGTTCTTTACTCAGGGTGACAAGTCTTTGCTCACACTGCTCTACTGGCTGAGCATGGGTTCTGTTTGTTCTGACTGATATTCTTTTTTTATTTTTTTATTTTTTTATTTTTTCAACATAACAGTATTCATTGTTTTTGCACAACACCCCGTGCTCCATGCAAAACGTGCCCTCCCTATTACCCACCACCTGTTCCCCCAACCTCCCACCCCTGACCCTTCAAAACCCTCAGGTTGTTTTTCAGAGTCCATAGTCTCTTATGGTTTGCCTCCCCTTCCAATTTTTTTTTTTTATAAACATATAATGTATTTTTATCCCCAGAGGTACAGGTCTGTGAATCGCCAGGTTTACACACTTCACAGCACTCATGATAGCACTTACCCTCCCCAATGTCCATAACCCCCTTCCCCTCTCCCAACCCCACCTCCCTCCCGCAACCCCCAGTTTGTTTTGTGAGATTAAGAGTCATTTATGGTTTGTCTCCCTCCCAATCCCATCTTGTTTCATTTATTCTTCTCCTATCGCACTAACCCTCCATGTTGCTTCTCCATGTCCTCATATCAGGGAGATCATATGACAGTTGTCTTTCTCCGATTGACTTATTTCACTAAGCATGATGCCCTCTAGTTCCATCCACATCGTCGCTGATATTCTTTAGATGGAAGTTGTTTTTCTTTGTCAGTTTACTGGGGCTCAGGTATCTGTTAAATTTCCTATGAGATGGCAGTCATTAAAGTGGGAAAGTCAGGGGTGCCTGGGTAGCTCAGTGGGTTAAGCTTCTGCCCTCAGCTCAGGCCATGATCTCAGGGTCCTGGGATCGAGCCCCACATTGGGCTCTCTGCTCAGTGGGGAGCCTGCCTCTCTCTCTCTCTCTCTGCCTGCCTCTCTGCCTGCTTGTGATCTCTCTCTCTCTGTCAAAATAAATAAATACAATCTTAAAAAAAAAAGTGGGAAGGCCATCAAAGGTGCTCAGAATTTACCCTCTCCCAGGTTGGGAGTTCAGGAGTAGGCCAGCTGGTCCATCTCCTGTCCCAAGGAAGCCTCCCTGATGCTTCTGGTTCTTGTCCTCCGGCCTCAGAAGCCATCCATGGAGCTCCTTCTTGGCTTTCTAAGGGCAGAAACAACAAACACCCTCATGAGAACATCTGCGATTGTGCTGTCATTGCTGGCTGTTTGTGTTCATAGCTGTCCCTGACTCTGGTCGTCCATAGAGATTGAACTATTACATGATATGGAGCAGGGAATGTTGATGGATGGGATACTTGGATGAGATCAAAACCAGCATTTCCTAACTCCATTCTGGGCTCTCTCCTGCCATCCCATTTTTAAAATTTTCCTACCAATTGATTGTGTAAGCCTTAGTGCAGCCTCTACAGGTTCTGAATATGTTTTGAAGCTTCTTTGTTAATGGAGACTTATTAGAAAGAAAGACCTTTTAAGGCAAGAGCTATATATTTTATTTTAAGTGAAACAAAGAGTGTATGAAGAGCTCTGCCCAGTCGATACTCAGTCAGTGTTGCTGGCTGACTGAAGTAGCTTTAATGTAGCTAGGTTAAAGGGAGAGAGGAGTCTTTCATTTTCTTTTGAGGAAAATTTAAAATTTTCTTTAAAAATTTTGGTTTTGTTTATAGATATATTTTTTAATATTTGAATTTTCTCAATATTCATTATGAGTAAATACATTTTTTAAAGTTTTATAATGGATGCCAACATAAGAGATCTTAAGTTGGATGTTTTCTCTTTGATTTATATTTAATACAAAGGGCTTTATATTGTGCTAATGCTATAGTTAGATACCACTTTTTTTGGAAGAGGTAAGATTATCATGAAGCACAATTGAATGTAGATGTTCTGAAGGCCCATTATTCTTTGTAAGGTTTTAATTTTTTAAATACATTCATAAGCATCAAGCTAAAGAGTAAGGGACTTACAAACCATAAAAATTATTATATTTGTGCCTTTTTTCCCCTTATGTTCTGAATGATAAACAAAATTTTCCGATCTATAATCAAAATATTCACATACATGTAAACAAACAAGGTTATTTGGAAGAACATCATTAGCTAATATATGACCAGAATTAGTCACATATATCTCCATGTATCATGTTATTCATCCATAAAAGAAATGGACAGAGGCTTACTCTTCATCACTAGCTAGGGCTTTGGCCCCCAAATCTCTATCAACATACATGGTGAGCTATATCTCAACACAAGTGAACCCTAATGCCTATCTTTCCCTCTCTGTCTTCCAGCTCAGAATTGAAGAAAAGCAGCCAGACTGCTGGTTCCATTCCTTTTCTCTTCTCAATTTTTCAATCAGGAGAAGATCTAAGCTGGGAATTCTATGAAAACTTCCAAAAGGACAGTCATCTCAAGAGGAAAAATTCACTCCACAGAGAAGATAGAGCTCTTCACTCATTTCTCTTCCTCTTCAAAAATCTTCTGCCTTGTTAGCATCTGAGTTCCTTAATCTGGAGAAAAGAAAGAGGGAATGGGTGGCAACACAGGGCTCCTTCTCATGAGGTGGTCTCTGAGTGTGGCCCACGAACCACCCTGTCAAGATAGGTTGTCTACAGAGTGTCTTATAAGCAGTCCCCACATAACAGGGATGAGGCAATTTTATTCAAACAAAACTTTCACAGAAATCTTTTATTATTAATAATTCTTTAAAAATTGTTGCATTGTTATGGTACACATAACATAAATGCCTTAACCATTTAAATATGTAGTCAAAATAAATGAATAAATATGTAGTCACAAAAATAATAAATTAAAAAAATTTTTAAATAAAAATGTAGTCCCATTGTTGTGAAATCATCACTACCATCCATCTCCGGAATTCTCCTCTGACTAAATTGAAACTCTGTTCCCATTGAATAATAACACCCCACCACACTCTTCTCCACAGCCCCTGGCAACCACCATTCTACTTTTGTCTGTATGAATTTGACTGTTTGAGAGACTTCGTATAAGTAGAATCACACAAGATTTATCTTTTTGTGACTGGCTTATTTTACTCCACGTGATGTCCACAAGTTTCATGCATATCATATTAATAATTCTTATATTCTTAAACTTTACACTTGTGCTGAAAAAACTGCTTTTGACATATTGTACAACTTGTAATTATTTAATAGTGTAAGTTTATCTCTACTATCAGTTCCTCATCCCATTTGTATGTTATTATTAATATTTGTTGATTAAGCATGTTTTTAATGTTACTGCTATTTCTATAATTCATCAATGGTGAATAGCTTGAAAATACTTTTTAGAAGTGAATGTAGTCATAAAAATGATAATATTAAAGCTTCAGCTCACAGTAATATTATAATGTGAACAATGAAAAAAATCCCAGGAAAAATACCAAGTATCGACCTATTTCTATTAGAATTGATGCACTTGAGTGTAAGGAATCTAAACGAAAATCTGAAAAAGGAAGCTCATGTGGTTGGGTAAAAGTTTATGTCATCTGACCAGCAGTTTGCTCCAAGATGACAGTGTGCTGTCTTTTATAACACTGTGAAAAGGTGGCATAAAGCTGTTGCAGTTTTAAAAATTAATTTTAAATAAAGGAACTCTTCTGGCAAATGAGAGTTTTCTAATGCTTTGCAATTGGAAGGATTTTAATATTAAAATTTAGATTAAAAAAAACGGTGGTTTCATGCAAGTGCAACAGTCTTTCTGGAAACTCTATCACTAGGTGATGTTTTCCTAGGTCAGCACTCATTACTGTGATAACTCTTCTTCGGCCTTCTAACTGCTGCCCTGTCCAGCTTCCTTCATTGCACCAGCCACACAGTCCAAACCTCTAATTTGTAAACCATAGAGTTCCCTATGTCTTTTCTCCAAAGGCATTGTAACCAGCACTTTCAACACCTTACCAACAGATTGCTTAGCTTTTTCCTTCGATTCTTTTCTCTCTGGTTTTTGGCACTCATTCCTAGTTAGTATTTCCTATAACACATTGTCATGGACCAAATCTCAAATGCTGCCATTTTAAGGTTGTATTCGTTGCTCATTTTTCTGCTATGAATTTCATATTTATTTCCCATTTATAAAATGCCATATGTGCAGTATCAGCCTCCTGACATGGTAAAGTTATATTCTTTTTTTTTTTAATGCTTTGAAAATTTAAGAGCAGTTAAGATACTTCCTATCACAAACTTCTCATCAGAGGAAATAAAATACTTGGGTAAAATGGTAACACCTTGACAGATTGTTTTTATTACCCAGAGAGTGGTGTTCTACAACTCTCCTGAACTATTTTAAATGGGATAAAATCATACTGTTATTGTAACAGGAAGCCTATATGTACAAAGACATTGAAGGGATGCTTCTTATTTGTGGTTATCAAGTCATTTTTCTTTTCCAGCATTATTATCCTCCACTTGGAGATTATAAAGGGAAAAACCACAAGGTTAAGAGACTTCCTTATGGCAAACAATTAATCTATTGCAGGGGTCAGGAGGAAACTTCCCAAGCAACAGTCTGGCCTTGCTAATCAGTAGACATGATTCCTTCGTGTAGGGCAGCTTGGTCTGAAAACACTACAGGGGGGAACTAAATAAATAAAACGTGAGCTATAGGTGGCCAAGTGGCTCCTTTGTTTGCTGGAAGACTACCCGAGACAAAAGAGGCTCTATGTTCAGCAGGAAGTAAGGAGGCAAATTTGCTCGTCTGTCTTGAGAACACACGTGCTCATTGCTACCTGCATTCAGCTGACATATACTCCTTCCATTCAAATGTACTCCAGCTCGGACTACAACCACAGACAGTTCTCCAACTATATGAACTGTTCAATTTTAGATGTGTGAAACCTCCAGAACAGTCAAGTAAACAACTATTCAATATCAAACAGAATTCTCAAAGAAGTCTATAGTCTTAATAATTTGTGCTCACTCCTAGAAGAAAAGGACTAACATGGGTAAGAATCTGCTATGGATAGAGATCTCTCCCTGCTGCACACTACATAAGACTGCACAAAAGAAGTCATAGACACGACTTTAAAGGAACGGAATTCGCAATGGGAGAAGATGAAGATGTTTTCTGGAGGGGAAAAGATGAGTTGAAGGAGAGCAGCTTCGGAATCTCAAATGCTGAACCTGAAGAAAATTGTTGGTTTACTTATAAAACACAAGTGAAAGAGGATACCTTAGGACTGCAGAACAGGAGTGGATTATTTAAACAGTATTAGAGAAAATTAGACAAATACATGGAACACAAAGCAGAACAGAGGATAACTCATTATACCCAGAAGACTTTTAATGTGTTAGAAAAGAGCAGGAAAGAGAACAAATGTTATCAGGGAATAAGACCACTACCAGCTCTTTGCAGCTGAATACTCTGGAATCACACATGTCCCCAGTATTTGCTACTTGTTATTGATTGTCCTTGCTATAGTTTTTATCACCATTAATAATATTCTTGTCTTGGGGTGCCTGGGTGGCTCAGTGGGTTAAGCCACTGCCTTCGGCTCAAGTCATGATCTCGGGGTCCTGAGATCGAGTCCCGCATCGGGCTCTCTGCTCGGCAGGGAGCCTGCTTCCCTCTCTCTCTCTCTGCCTGCCTCTCTGTCTGCTTGTGATCTCTCTCTGTCAAATAAATAAATAAAATCTTTAAAAAAATTAATAATATTCTTGTCTTGCTCTATCTTGAAGATCAAGGGTCACAGTGGGGCCTTCTCTGCAAGCTCACACTGGACCAGGCTTTGTTTTTTTTTTTTTTTTAATTTTATTTATTTGACAGAGAGAAATCACAAGTAGGCAGAGAGGCAGGCAGAGAGAGGAGGAAGCAGGCTCCCTGCGGAGCAGAGAGCCCGATTCGGGGCTCGATCCCAGGACCCTGAGATCATGACCTGAGCCGAAGGCAGCGGCTCAATCCACTGAGCCACCCAGGCGCCCCTGGACCAGGCTTTGTATCCAATTTCCTACCCCACCCCATGCATACCTGTCTCACAGTACCTAGCATGTTAGCCAGTCATTAACAGTGGCACATTACATTACATTACGTTACATAGTAAGCTCCCTGTGGACACAGACACCGTCTTTGTACTCTCAGTGTCTAGGACTGAACATGGCAAAGACAAAGTACTCAGAAATATTTGACCTAAGGGAAAATTACTTTATTCCACCTCAAGTAGAAGATGAATTTTATTCTAAATGTGAAGACTCTGCAAGCCAAATGTAAATAGACGTAGGCTAAATCAACAGCTTTCATTTGGTTTGTAAATCATAACCTTGATTCCTCTGTTCAGTTAAGTTTTCTAGGTTTTCAAATCTGGGCCAGAAATCTGCACCTGGGGCCTCGCCTTCCTTCTTCCTGCCACGAGTACATATTCTTGTATCTCAGTTTCTCTCAAGTGAGTTCTTTGACTTCCTATCCAAAGCTGGGGACTCTACAAATTTTTCTTACTTTAATTAATAGTCTAGAGTCAAGATACTTAACCAAAAGCTTCAAAATATCCTTTACATTTCTCATCAAAATATCCTTTACATTTCTCATTGGTGAGCTACCCTCCCTCATATCATCTCCTAATAGCCATCCAGTTTATCCTAGGGCTCTAGTATGTCACATGCATAGCAGAGCATGGGAGAGAAATGTCATGAAGATGCTGCGACATTGGTGAAGTTTCTAGTGCATCAGTGGTCCAAAGTTTATGCTAGACGATCCCCTCCAGGGCACATGATAGATGGATGTACCTTATACATTTTACCACCAAAAATAAAATAAAATAAAAATAACACAGAAGGAGGTGACCTTGAGTTGATTACTCCAAGATCATTAAATGGGAACAAAAGATGGCATGCCTGACTGAGTAAAGAACATAACCCAAGGTCTAAAGATGTGAAACAGCATGCTTTCTGTGGGGAAGCAAAAGCAATTTGATATCATTAGAACATAAAGTGAAGGCAAGGAGTTCTGGGAGAAGGGATTGGAAAGATAGAGTTAAAACCACGGAAGAGTCTTATTTAAGAGAGATATTTTATCTTTGTTTCCCCCAGAAAGCAGGGCCTGAGCCAAAGTTCATGTGTTACTAATTTATTAGAAACTATTACAGGAGGGGCACCTGGGTAGCTCAGTCAGGTAAGCATCCACTCTTGATTTCTGCTCAGGTCATGATCAGGGTCCTGGGATAGAGCTTAGTGTCGGGCTCCCTGCTCAGTGGGAAGTCTGCTTGAGGATTCTCTCTCCTCTTCTGCCGCCCCTACCCCCCTAAAATAAACAAATAAATCTTAAAAAAAAATAAAGAAAAGAAAATATCACAGGAACACAGGAAAAGGACAAGGGAAGTGATATTAAGACAGAAGCAAGACCGAACTGAGGAGGTTACCAAGCTATCCTGTGCAACTGATCACTCAGTCTCACAGAATTTATCTTCTGAGAAACCTCATGAACAACTGCATTGAAAGATAGCCTGTTCAGGAAGAGAAGCATAGAAAGATTAATCTGCCAGTTTTCAATTTCTATTGTTCAAAAATTCACCCTGATATGGGTTAAGTCCTCCCATTTGCTTACAGTCCCAGAATCAAGTACTCCACTGTATACCAAATGTTTTTGAAACAGTGAGAACTCCTCTGAGTCAGAAGTCATAGCCTTGTCCCAGAAACTTGTGTGTTTGCACGGATCTCTGCTATCAGGTCTTGCCAGAGCCCACACATAGCAGCCTTACCCACCACAATCACCTCTCCTGTGTGAGTGGTGTGGAAACATCCGTAATAGTCTGAACTTACTGTAGAAATCTCTCTTGCTGACTCCTCATGAATAGTTTGGATTAGTATTCACAAGTATGCTTGTTAATACTAACAAGTATATGCTACCTCCAAAATCGAGAAAGTTCAAGTGTTGTTCTATTTCTTGGAGAAAGTTGATTTTAGAGATGATGCTTTGGAATGTCTCAAAACATTGGACCATTCAGCAGTGGGACATGGTCCTACATTTTTGTCAACATTATCTCTAACTTCTGGCATATATGTGTTGTACTAATACCTTAAGATACTTATCACTTTCCACTCATGACTTTTAAATCACATTAGGTCATTAGTATAGTTGGTCTATATCAAGACAGTCAATGTCCCTGAAGACTCTACTTTGACAGAAAGCTGGGGAGTTGACAGAGGTCAGGGTCAAGAGAGTAAATGGGTGCTTCTGCCCCCACCACATTAAAGTAAACTGCTTTGGAATCCCTCTACTGATGGGCGCAAGGAGAATACATTTGCCAGATCAGCATCTGCAAACCAAGCGTCCTTGGCTGCTGTACTTTTAAATTTATGATAGCCCATCAGTGTCCACCACAATCCTGTTTGTGTGTATGTGTGTTTTTGTTTTGTTTTCTTTTTCTCTGTTTTCAGTGGCTAGATGGATGAATTGAATGAGAATATAATGAAGACCGCTACTCTGGAAACTTTTAAGTCTTTTGAGGAAGTGTTGCTCTGGATTTCCTCCCAGGATTCAGTATTTCTTCTGCTTATCTACTTTGATTAGGGAGTGGGAATTCTATACCTTCAACTTATCCTTTTCCTATCAAACTGCCCCCCTGCTCCACTGCTCAGGACAATTTTTGCCAGGTTCTAAGTTTCTTTTCAAAATTATATACTTAGGGATTAAGAGGTAGCCAAAAGGGTGGGTTTAAGGGCTCATTGTACCCACTCTTAACGTAAATCAAAACTTCATTTATAATTTATTTCTATAAACCTGTATTCTACCAGTAGCCATGCTCTAACCAGAAGATCAAAATGATACTTCAAGATGGGATTGGGAGGGAGACAAACCATAAATGACTCTTAATCTCACAGAACAAACTGGGGGTTGCTGGGGGGAGGTGGGGTTGGGAGAGGGGGAGGGGGTTATGGACATTGGGGAGGGTATGTGCTATTGTGAGTGCTGTGAAGTGTTGTAAACCTGTACCCCTGGGGATAAAAATACATTACATGTTTATTAAAAAAAATTGGAAGGGGAGGCAAACCATAAGAGACTATGGACTCTGAAAAACAACCTGAAGGTTTTGAAGGGTCAGGGGTGTGAGGTTGGGGGAACAGGTGGTGGGTAATAGGGAGGGCACGTATTGCATGGAGCACTGGGTGTTGTGCAAAAACAATGAATACTGTTATGCTGAAAGAAATAAATAAATTAAATTAAAAAAAATGATACTTCGTGGTATCATCTCAGACCCAATAAATGTTGATGAAAAATTAATATATTCCCCATTCTGTAGTGTGCAGTTACTGTGATAAATCATCTTAGGTCACTTTGGGGAAGGATTAGAAGAATATTTAATGCTGGACGCCTGGGTTGCTCAGTTGGTTAGGCAGCTGCCTTCGGCTCAGGTCATGATCCCAGCGTCCTGGGATCGAGTCCCGCATTGGGCTCCGTGCTTGGTGGGGAGCCTGCTTCTCTCTCTGTCTCTGCCTGCCACTCTGTCTTCCTGTGCTCGCTCTTGCTCTCTCTCTGACAAATAAATAAATAAAAATCTTAAAAAAAAAGAAGAATATTTAATGTATATGGCTATAGTGGTGTTGCAAGGTGCTTACACAAAAGACCAAGGTTTTCCCTTCAATTCATGACCACTAAGCCTGGAAACTTGCTTAGATTTGAAAATGAACAATGGGCCATGTTTTGGGTTTTTTCCTAGGGCAGGGGCTGATATATGCATTCTGTTAGCCTCCTATTAATTTTTTAAATTATATAACTTGAACAAACTTTGGGGAAGCTGTTCATAATTTTTCCCCTAGATTCTAAATAATTCTTTAGCTTTGCCACGGAGTCCTGAGGTTGAAAGTTCTCTCAAGGTCATTCTAGTCTTACTGTCCAATTCAAAAATACATCTACCTTGCCTCTGACTCTTTAGTGCCACCACATGTCTTCTGAAATTCCAGAATCCCCTTATTCCCGTCAATATAAGACTTTATCTCCCACAGTCAATCTGAGTCTACAGAAGACAGAAATCATGGTATTTCTCAAAAAAGCTGTTATTTACCTCCCCCTCTACAGCACATTTCTTATGGGCTTAGTGAAGTATATGTCTGTTAGTGCTCAGTAAACTTATCATGTGGTAGATTTTTAGTTCTTACACAGTAAATTCACTTTAACATTTCCACCTCTTTAAGTCATATCCTTTGTGCCTTATGTGCCATATTCTATACTTTTTATCTTGACCTCATTTGCAATAAGCCATAATAATGTTCGGACTTCAAGGAGTTATCCCAGTAGACTACCCAGAACAAGTTAGGGGGATTCTTTCTAGAACATTAAATCCTAAGTCACAGATAAATGCCTATGCCAATAAATTGTCTCCTGCTCATCTTTATTCCAATACAAAAGTCTACATATATACTTCAAATGTATTTCTTGGTTCCTGCATTTGACCATGGGTCAGCCATTTTTTTTATGAATG
The DNA here is from genome assembly GCF_922984935.1 of Meles meles. NCBI lineage: Eukaryota > Metazoa > Chordata > Mammalia > Carnivora > Mustelidae > Meles > Meles meles. The sequence continues at coordinate 56,266,320 of NC_060079.1, forward strand.
TCTAAGTAGTCAATCCACTTAGTTGGATCTTAAGTTGATCATAAGTACATTTTTTACCTTACAACATCCGTGACACAGTCTATTAAAAGATCAACGCCAGAATTTACAGTCTTTCAAACATTGGCTCTGGCATAGTTAGGCATTATAGTGACATAGTTGAAAAGTTTGAACTATGGAGTCTGACTGTTTGGGTTGAGCCCATAACTGCTATGTGTTAATTCGAAGACCTCAGACAAGTCACTTGATGTTCATTCCCCCATGTACAGACAAAAATGCATAGACAAAAAATTAACTTTGTTTTAATGCATTATTTTATTTTATATATATTAGTATTTTCACTTTGAAAGCAAGTAATCTGAGTGGAAGAGTTAAAGGAATTTCAAAATTATTCTTTGAATTAAAAAGAAGACACCTTTCTGAATTTCTCTGTGTATGTGTGTGTTTTGTCTTATTCATATTGCTATATAATTAGCTGAGTAACTTTGACTAAGTGGTGCCCTTAAGACCAACATTCTGCCAAGAGAAAGATGTTACATGTTCCAATACTATTAAAGATGCTCAAGGGGCCAAGAAGAAGATCCATCTTAGTAAAAACACCCGAAACTCACTCCTGCTCATATCTCTGAACTTTGTGGCCTCTTCTGACTTGTGTTTAGATTTAGGAAAATAATTTGAAAAAAATTTATTGAGTAATTACCATGATCAAGGCCCATACTAGGCCCCTTAAATTAGATGTTTAATTTAATTTTCACAACTTGGAGGTGAGTACAACGATGACATTTTGCAGATGAAGAAATAAATCTCAGAGAGGTTAAATGACTTGACCAAGATCACAAAGCTAGCTAATGACTGAGCCAGCATTTGAATGCAGTAGATCCTTAGTGAGAGCCCTTGGTTCTCGAAGGCAGAGCATACTAGATTTTATTTTCTGCTAGTTTATACTTCTGCCAGCATAGGACATTTCTTGCTGCCTAATTGTACAACTCTATCTCTGATTTGTCCTCTACATTTGGGGTGGCCTCTTGTCTTGATTCCCAAAAATGCCTTTATTTTGTTAATGTCAATTTTTCTGGTATTACCTCTGGTTAGTCCCTCCTGCACTCTCAAAAGGGACTCACATTAAGAAACAAATTATATGGGCACGTTACTGAAAGCCAGTGATGATATATACTGGAATCAATCTGACATCTGATTGTGAGCCAGCCCCACGTCTATGGTTCATGGCTGCTCAGGGCCCTTGTAACTTTTCTGAGATTATAGATGTGGAAACTTGAACATTGAAATATTTGATTTCTCACATCTGCTTTAAGGAAAAATAATAGAAGAAAAAAATGAAAAGAAAGCAAAACCTAATATAGATACTACATAACTAAAAATTTTAGCATTCAGAAACTTGAGTTTTAATGACAGTGAGGGTAGGATAGTATTTTATCTTACCTGCCTCCCTGAAAAATACTTAGGAAGTGTTCTCAAGGGTCTGCTTGTCAACTAGGTCTTTAATGGAAATTAGTGTAAAGATTATTACCTGAAAAAATATTAGAATTGCTTAAAATTGAAATATATAGATCCTTTGGACATAAAGGGGAAGGCATTTCTGAAACTGTGCCATGAATAAAATATAAACAGTTAAATTGGGTTAAAACAACTAATTAACAGATGATATTCTGGTGTCATGATTATATACTCCCACTAGTGAGATAAGACAATTTCTCTCAAAATAAAGTGTTTTCATTTCTGTCAAAATTTTGCTTTCTTCAAGAGCATTCTATTGAAAGTTTCTAAATAGCAGTGATCTGTGCAGATTGTTACTTATCAATGGCCCATGGTCATCTCCGTGATGCCTATCGAACAGACAGGAACCGATGGTGGAAATAAGGGAAGACAGATAAATGCTTATTTTATGTATGATTACAGATACTCAAATTCATTGCAAATTTTCCTGAGCAGCTTAAAAAGGTAGTAACAGTCAAGAGAACAAGCATTTAGAATTGATACATGTGGCAAAGAGGGCTTTAAGAACGTCTGATTTCCTGAGGAATCCTCATCTAAAACATTGCCTGGTACGTAGAGCTGAAAAAGCTGTAAGTTCAGAAAACCGACTAAGCGCTGCAAAATGGAATCAAACTTCTGGAATCTTCTCTCTGCCTGTTCTGCTGAGTGTTTTTCCTGGGCATAAAAGTAAAAGGTCCTGGTATTTTCTTTTTAATTGCTATACTTCCACAGTCCTAGGAATTTGGGAATCAATTTGGGACCGAGAATCATGCCAGGAAGATAAATTACATTCATATGTCAGATATCGCCTCACAATGCTATCTAGCTCAGCAGGCTATAATGAGCCCCCACTCACCAGGCCAAGCTCCAGCCAAAAAAATAAATAAATATATAAATAAAAGAACACCTACTGTTTCTCCATCAAGGGCAACTCTCTCAGAGGGCAAACAAAAGCAACAGAGGGAGGCCAACCAGATCCATGCAGTACTACGGGTTGCTATGCAACCCTCTGTGCAAGTTGGGCAGCAACAGATGGACATTTTGAATAGAATTAATGCCCCTCTGACCCATGTTTTAAATAGTGCCCAAACCTACCGCCTGATGAATTCTATTAACTATAGGCATACTTACACATATAAAATATAGCATCATAAGTGACACTGTTATTACCCTCCTTACTAACATAAAGTCATAAATCTATTGGCAAAATTTGAGACCGATAATATTCAATGAGCTATTTCTATTTTTTTCTCCTTTTCTTGATAAATGAATCACTGATGTCTCATAACCTTGGGCTACATATTTCCTTCTAGTGTTGCTCTGATTCCATATGCAAACCTGCAATGCCTGCTCTGAGTTTCAGCTTCATTTTCACATGGAGTCCTGCTTCTTCCTCAGCCGTTGTCACCTGTGAGCTCTGGGCATTGTGCAAGAGACCTCTTTTTATTGTAACTTTAAGAAAGAACATAACACGGAATAAATATTTTATATACCTTTGTGAGGACAATGTTGTAACCATGTTCCTGATTGAACAATCCATCTGAAGTCTATACCCAAAGCTGCAAAACTTCTTTGTGCACCTGCCTTCTGCCCAGGACAAATTTAAGCCACTTTTTATCACTTGTGGTGAGTAGATTTCAAAGGAATCAGGGTGCTCTCAAGGATTATCAGGCTAAGATCCCCTCTTTAGGTCTCCTTAATGTTATATACCATGTGATTTTTATATATTTTATATACATTGTAAGAACCCCAAAAGGAGGGATATCAGTTCTTAAAAAACAAAACAAACAAACAAAAAACCTAGCAGTGTAGCTTGTCATGGACAGCAAGCAGCTAAACAATTTTAAGGAAGACTATCTATGCTAGGGTATCTTCATAAAGTGGTAGAGACAAAGAGGGGAAGGAGGCTAGTGAGGGTTTTAGTCCTACCTCTGCACCTAAAGAGACTTCTGATCTTAAAAAAAAAAAAAAATTCTCAACGTTTCTGTGTTCCAATTTCCTTACCTGTAACCTGAAGAGATTTTGGCTAGATATTCCTTTAAAGTTTCCCTTAACTTTCTCATTCTCTTGAACAGACAAAGATGCAGTTAAAAAATAAGATGAGCAGCAGTTATATTTCTAGCCGAGCATGGAAAGCATCGTTTCCAAAGCCCAATATTCACATGTAATTATAACATTCTCTTCTTCAGGAAGAAACTGAGAAGGCCTTAGACTCCTGACCTCGAATATTCTGGGGGCTCTTTCGTGGTCCTGTGCTTCCATTCCTTGCAGGTGCTTATATCCAGGGGAAAAGAGCCGCTCGAGTATTGATTATGTGACTTGTGCAAGGGTTTCTCTTTTGCACCATAATCTCTTGCCAGAACCATCCCTCCTCCGAGGGAGCAATAGCACATGTGCCTCCAGTTTCCAAAGCAGCAGCGCTGCTTCCCTGTCAGGCCTCCTGCTGCCGCCCAGTGTGCCTTTGTTTTGGAAATATGAGCTTGGTTTTCCACCACTGCATGCTCAGGCTTGCAGTCTTCTGGGTGAGAGCCATCACTTATCTGTGCATGCATACGCATGCATGCTTACATACGTTCCCATAGAGAAATATTTGCTTGGTTTTTGTTTGCTCATTCTCCCACCTCCCTTGAAGGCCCTGTGGGTGGGAAATGTGGCATCTTGAATTATGCTGTCATCTCTGGAAAGACTGAGTGTTAACGACTTTATGGGCTCTTACCACTTCAATGCCACCTGAAGTAATCACATGAAAGCAACTCAGTTCAGTTACAAGCTGGTCCCTATCTCTGTAGTTCTACATACTTTAAGATGAAACAGGGATTTGATGTAGCTCCACATATATTCCGGTCTTTCCTAGACTCTATTTCATTGAATTCTCAAGTTGTATGTTTTAAAAAAAAAACTACAGCTCCCTATTTATCGTTTCATTATATAAATAGGGGTTTTACTTTTGTTGTATTTTATACTATAAACTTTTAATATATTATATATCTAAAATATATTTTAAATACATTTTTATTTTACATTACATATATATTCATACTTGTTTCCAAAAGTGAACTTATTTTATTTTAGAGCCTGCTACATGACCAGTAAGTTGTAGATACGGCAAACCAGAGCCATTCAGAACAAATAAATGAATACTAATGGATGACATATATTTGAATGCCGTACCCCATAGGCGCTTCTGTTTAAAATCTGTAGTGAGAAGGAACCCACCACACAGTCTTCTTCATTGCAAAAGTTGAGATTCCAGGAACGGTGCCCAACAGTGATAAAGAGGGGCAGCTGAGAAAGCATTTTTATGCACAGTTCATATCACAGTGTTGAGTACATGTTTACAGACCGTGGTGTTCGAATCTTGAAATGACCTACCTTTCCTAAGGTGCAAGTTCCCCCTCGTATAAATTTTCCTGTGATGAAAAAAAATAGAGTAATTACTAATTCACACTTCTTAGAGATATGAAAGCCTTTAAGATTTTTCTAGGACAATTACTTCTTTTTTTTTCGAGTGAGAAAATTGAATCTAGTGTATGTAGATTTCGGTTTAGAGTGAATTTGTAGTAGGTATATTAGCCTAAGTTTTTTTCCTGACTCAAATAATGTCCTAGCATCTCCCCAAAGTAGCTAATTTCCTCTTTCTGTTTTCCTTCTGGGAAAATATCATTAAAAAACACACATAAAAAAACTAACTTTGCTCTAAAAACAAGTAATAATTATGTTTAAATTTCTGTTATGTTAAATTTCTGTAAATTTCCCTCAGCTATTGCTTCAAATATATAAATTTGTGATAAAATACCACTTCAAGAAAAGGATTTATAAGTAAAATCATCAGTGAAGAATTAAATTTCCCTTTGGATTAACTTGTTTCAATCTTACTGAATGTGTAACATTTAAAAACGAGTGTGAAATGTTTCTTAAATCCACCAAACTACTGAATTTTCATCTCATAATTTGCATATTCATTTGATTTTAGACAGTTCTACTTGCTTGAGCCTCTGGGCAAATGCAGTAAATTTTCAGCTTGGTATTTACATCTGAACATTTGCAATGGAACATCATATAAGGTATGAATCAACATATATAAACCTTCGTGGCTTGTCATGGACCTTGTTCTTAATTCGGTAGAATTGCGATTTGTCTGTGAGACCAGTCATTTTCCTTCGGATGCAAGAAGAAAGAGGAGTTAAGTCCAAATTTTAGCAATAGGGCTCTCCAGACCTCCTCTAGGACTTCCTGTGCTCTTTAGGGGTATGTCAAATACTCAGATCCCCTCTCTATTCATGCACTGTCTTTGATCAACCTACTTGTTGCATTGTATGGTTTAGTTTCTCATTCTAGAGACTTAGTATTCCTTAGTGGAAGTGGAATATTTAGTATAACTTAGTTTAAGTATTGCCTTATGCTTTATCCAAGAGAAGCAATTCAATATATATATTGATTGAAATAGGGGGAAATTCTATATGATGAACCTCATTATGGTCCTTTAAACCAATACAAAATGAGGGAACAAAAATTTTAAATCAACTGCTTACATCTAAGGCACAAGAATGTTTGTTTAAAATAGTTTAAAACAAAATTAAATATCAGAACCTTAAAACATTTTCATTCAAAACAATTCTTTTTCTTAAAGACTTTTAAAACCAGGCATCTATTATAGCTGTTTTATCTCCAGTCTTGTCCAGAGAGAGCAACTGGACTTAATGGAAATTTAATTTTTTTTTCTTACAACCTGTTGGTTCCATCTGGCTTAACCTCAGGTCTAGCTTATTACCGAGAAAACTGAGCTGTTGGAGAGTGGCAGTTCCTGCTCCAATACCAGTCATCGCTGTGCCTGTGTTAGATAATGAGCTCACGAGTGTTGCTAACAACCAGGGTCCTAATTGAATGTAGATCCTTCCTGTTCTTTAACCAGCAAAGAAGTACAATTAAATTTGGAAATGATATGAAATGATCTATTCTGTATCAATTAAAAGAAAGAAGGAGCTAGAATAGAATAGGAAAATATCTCACTTTATACTTAGAAGTTTTCATATGCCTGCTTTTATTTTATGAAATTCAGTTTCTTTAGTTTTGTGCATGATGCATGCTAGTAATCATCTCATTTAGCATGTGTGGGCTTAACATGCTGATTAGTTACAATTATTAATAGTAATAATATCAACCTTTCTCACTAGTCCCTAAAAAAAAAAAAGGAAAAATTTGCCTTCCTCAAAACCTATATGTGTCAGAGTATTTTCTATACAATTCTTGTAGAATGCTAGTTCTGGGATAGCTCTGCTATAAAAGAGATTTCCGGAGTGAGAAAAGTTTGGAAATCCATGGGAACTACAGTCTACTTCTTGAAGATCTGTACATTGATATATTAAAGCTTTGAGAAGTTTTATAATGACAATATCTGTTTACACATAATTTAACCCTCCCTCTTTTTTATGCAGTAAGATTTGCTAATTACTGGGTGGTTGGGTTATGGACATTGGGGAAGATATGTGCTATGGTGAGTGTTGTGAAGTGGTGATTAACAGACCTGTACCCCTTGGGCTAATGATACATTATATGTTAATAAAAAAATAAAAAATTAAAAAAAATAAGATTTGCTAATTACTGATGCATGGAACCCCATGAATCATATGATGAGAAAGCAGCATGGAGTTGTGTAGTGTTTGAGTTTTTGCAGTCATTTAGTATAATCCGGTGATTCCCAAAGTGTGGGGTCTGGACCAGTAATATCTGGGAACTTACTAGAAGCACAAATTTTCAGGCCCCACCCGCACTGAATCAAAAACTGCAGGAAGCATGCTGGCAATCTGTGTTTAAATTTATCCTCCAGATGTTTCTGATGCATCGTAATTACCATCACTGGTCTAATTCCACTACAATTTATTCATCTGATTTTTTTCATTGAGCAAAATGAGTGGGAGACACGGGAAACTTAATTTTACAATGATGAGTGTATTAGTATATAAGAATGTCTTGATTGTTGAGTGTCACAGCCACACATAAAATTAAGTTAGGGCAAACATGAAATATATTAGTTCTTGGAATAAACAATGCCAGAATGGCAGACCTGAAGCAGCAAGCCCGGAATCACACTGGAATCACCCTTCTCTACCTCTCAAAGCTTCTTTACCGTGCTGAGCAGAGCCGAGTTCTCCCACCACCACTCAGCTTTCTTCATGCCAGGCCAGGCCAGGCCAGAGAGGAGGATCTATGATTGGCCTACCTTAGTCAGATGCTCACCCTAAACCAACTATTGTGCTGGAGTCATTCATGGTGGTCAAATTAGGGAGTAATAGGGTCTTTTCTCTGACCGAAAAAGAAATACAGGCATGACCACTGAGAAAAATAATCATTTGTATTTGCTGAAATAAATTTTTAATTTGGGAGACATTCCTTCTAGGAAGGCTCATTTCTTCTAGGCTGAGAGCTATTTGGACACTAGTTCTCAAAAAGTTTAACACTAGCGTTTACACTATTTGTTAATACACTAATTACTACTACACTAGTACATAACACTAATGTTTGGACTACAATTTTGTTTCACAAATTGCGTCTTCAACCAAAGGAGAAAAGTAATGTCAAAGGAGTGAAGGACAGGGTGGGCTTAATAACTTAATAACTGTCCGAGGCTTTTCTGGGTCAATTGCTATATTTTACTCTTGAAGGAAAGCTACCCACATTTGCCCGCACTGCTTTTCAAGGAGTTTTAGTACTTAGTAAAAAGCTACAAGGAGAATTTTATTAATTTCTTTATTAGTGAAACATTTATTAAACATGTACTGTGTGCCAATTATTGTGGTTAAAAAGAAATCTTACAGTCTTCTCATAATGAATCCTCATTTCAACATGTGAAATAGGCATAGAAATGAATTATTGTGGGACAAATGTATTGAGATTGCCAAAGGCATGTGTTTGTGTGTGTGTGTGTGTGTATGTGTGTGTGTGTGTTTATTTATTTATTGGAGGGTAGGGGCAGAAGGAGAGAGAGAATATCCCCAAGCAGACTCCCTGCTGAGCACAGCGTGATTTGGGGTCTGATCCCAGGACTCTGAGGTCATGACCTGAGCAGAAGTCAGGAGTTGGCTGCTTAATCAACTGAGCTACCCAGAAACCCCTGATTGCCAAATGCTCTTAAGGAAACACTAATTGTTTTTTAGGAGAAGTTCTATTTTCTAGGCTTTTTTCTCCTGACAGTGGTTGGATTTGGGGAGAAACAGAAAGATATCAAGCAGGCACTGAACTTCCCAATAAATATGCCACCTGGTGATGCACATTTATTCCCCACCCCAAATAGGAAAAGAAAAGGTAATAACATTTTTACACCCTTACATCATTTTGCATGACAATATTGCTGAATATTGGTAATCAGAGCAACTGTGAACAGAATTAAAAAAAAAATACTTTCAACACATCTCTTCTCCACAGGGCTATAATTCATTGACCCTTCAAATGCATATCGCCAAATCTCACAAAAAGTATAACAGCTCTGGTCTTTAATATAAGAAAACTGCAACTCAGACTCTTTAATGTATGCAGTAGACCACAAAGTCCATGTAGAGTGGATGGTAATCTACAAGCTCCATTACAGCAGCAATTGTGCTAGTGCTGAATTCCCACTCCTAGCAAGGTGCCTGGCACACAATAGGTTAGTAAAAATGTTGACTGAATGAATGAATTATATGATAGATGGATGGACATGAAGGCATTGGAATTAGACCAAACTCTGTATGACTCTAAAACCCAACATTACTCAATCTCCTGCTACATTTCATGGGTTCCTGACGTCTATAAAACAAAGTCTACAAGGTGTGGCCATGAAAGTCTTCCAAGACTTTGTAACAGTCTGTGTACCTTTCCAGTACTGTCTTCCACTACTCCCATTATATCAAGAGGGTACGATTTGATGTTGGCCAGGATATTTGAGTCTGCTGACCTTGTTGTGCTCATTCTTTTTCCTTAATTTAAACTTAGAGCCACATCTGAAATGTGTTCCCTTGTCTTCATATACTACCAGTATTTCTCAACTGAATGTAGTTGTGCCAATTAGGGAGTTATCTGGAAAATGTAGGGATTTTTTAGTACTGACACATGATTAGGGGCCTCTATTAACATATAAGAAGAGTCCGGTGATGCCGAATGTCTTGCAATGCATGGAAGCATCCTGTGTAATGAAGAATTATCCCAAATACTAAATGACAATAACTTAAATGCCAACAATGACATTGAGAAGCATTGTGTATTGAATTAAATCTAAAGTCAGCATTATATAGTCGTGATGTGGTTTTTAGAGTTACCCAGTTTTTAATCCCAGCTATGTCACTTAGTAGTTATATTATTTTGAGTCATTTAATCTCTTGCAACTTTAGTTTTCTCAGCTGAAAAATAGGTTTAATGATGTTTTTCAGCAATGAGGTGAGGAATAGAGATAAAAAATACAAAATGGTCATGTATAGGTGATTTTTTAAAAGATTTTATTTATTTATTTGACAGATAGAGATCACAAGTAGGCAGAGACGCAGGCAGAGAGAGAGGAGGAAGCAGGCTCCCCGCTGAGCAGACAGCCCGATGCGGGCCCCCATCCCAGGACCCTGGGATCATGACCTGAGCCGAAGGCAGAGGCTTTAACCCACTGAGCCACCCAGGCGCCCCTGTATAGGTGATTTTTAATAGCTGGTTATTAGTCTTAAAAGATTTCTATAATCTAAGATCAAGCCCTTTCCTTCTTGAAGCCCTCCCTGCTATCCAAACTGAGAATATTCTTTTCTTCCTCTCAAAACCACTCTGTTTTAGTTAAGGGTCTTTCAATCACAAAAAAAAGGAGACCTGTTCAAGTCATCTCGGGATGAGGGGGGGTGGCAAAAAGAAAGATTACTGACAAGACACTGTGTTAGTTAGGACAGTATGCTATAAGTAACAGAAAACCCAAGTAAGACTGACTTAGTAAAGAAAATGTATTAGTTCACATAATTTATAGCATACTATAAATTCCACATAGACAATTAAACTCTGTGAGAGCAGAGTTTCTGTTTATCTTATTCATAGTTGGCTTTATTCTCTCATGCTTCATATGATGGTACGCTGGCAAATCCAGACTCTGTCCTGTGAAGTCAAAATGGCTGCTGCAGTTAAGAGAGCTCTTATCCTTACACCAGCTAGTCCTGGAGAAGAGAAGGAGGGCTTGTAGTAAATCCCAGGGATGAAATAACTTCTCTTTCTCAGAAACTCCTTGCATTTCATAGGCTTTGGAAGGGATTATACATCCTAAAGTAATCATAGGGGCTGTGGTGGAAGTTGAAAGTATTAGGGGGAAAAAATAACTATTTGCTTAAGCAGGTTAGAACTCAACCCTGAAACTGAGAAGCAAATTGACCTCCTCCTTCCTCCCAAAAACAACTTAGAATGGGAGGGAATGGTTTCCCAAGAGATAGAATTGTTGGTGAGAGAAAGAGGAAGTGGGATAATGTGGTACAAAATATGACCACCAGAATAATATGGGCTATGGCTTAGATTTTTCCCAGGATCAGAATAAGTAGGCAGGCAACTGCAAAAATCACTTTACTAGTGTGATACCCCAATATGTACTAAGTCCTGCTTTCAGCTCTGAGGCTGTTAACTAGAAAGTTAGTGGCCACCAATCCTACCCAATGGGAGCTTGTCTTAAGATCCTGGAAAAGATAGAACATAAACATAATTAATACTTACAGTTCCCCTCCTTAAGAACAGTTTACTTGTTTGTAAGTCTATTTATTTAGAATTTCAGAGAGAATAGGACCAACCAATATCAACACATGTCAATGATGGGCAGAACTGCTACTTTTTTGCTCTCATATGTAAATTTTTTATAATTATAAAAGGCTAAGGGTTTTTGGTTTGTTACTTGTTTGTTTTGTTTTGCAAATGCAGTGTTTCAAATTGTGGGGAAAATGCTATGCTAGGAGTAGACAGTGCCTTAGCAATGCTGAAAAATAATGGTACTGGAGAGTAGGTTGAACGCCAAATCTATATCTTAGTCCAAGTTCAGGAAATGTGGGAAATTAAGACCTTCCACTTGAGACTGGTGGATGGAGTGCTCTTCTTAGAGATGAGCAGTTTTGTGAAAACCATGAAGGTGAAGATATGGGATTGTTTGCTTGCCCACTGAAAGTCCTGTATTAGCCATTACTTTTAAGAACTCTTTCACCATTTAGCTAAACATTTGGGGTTTTTTATATTTTATTTCATTAAGTAGATTGTATTATTCTCTTTTCATTTCATCTTGTACACCCAGTTACCACACTGGTGATAGTATACTTAGTAATTCTTAGTCATTGAGTTAAATAAACCTAAATAAAAGGATAATGATAGAGTAAATTTTTGTAACAAATAATATTTGTCATCAATCCTCTAGCTCTGTATTGTCTTTTTGTCCTCCTGGAAAACAAATTAAGTCATAAGAGTCCTGCCGGTTCTAATCCTACTAGGAGAACCAAGCAGGAAACAATCAAGTAATAATGAGTAGTAATAGAAGTTCGTTCTCAAATAACTATGCTAATAAACAGTGGGGTTTTTGCTGCTTTTAAAGAATTTATTTGTAGGAAGGTGAAAAGAGTCATACTGTGCTCAGGGAAATAAGCAACTCTTCAATGTTAACCCAGAGGCTCTCATGAAGGGGCCTATGGTGATAAATAAAGTGCAGACCAGGTTGAGAGCATTTGCCTTACCAAGCAGGAGTGAGTATCAGCTCAATATTCAGGACTTCTTAAATAGTGGCCTATGGATGTCTTCATGGAGGTTATAAATTCTCAACCCTTCCTTTCTGCTCTGGCAATAAAATGCAAATTTCTGTTTGTGTGGCAAAGCTCATCCTTCTGGGGAAAGTATCAACAGTTTTCCCCAATCTTTTAAAGAGATCTGGAACAAAGAAAAAAAAAAGAGAGAGAGAGAGAGAGAGAAACAAAAAAAAAAAAGAAAAGAAAATGTTGACTTACTGACCTACTGATCTATCCTTATCAGAAAAAAATAAAAGCAAATCCAAACCCATGATAATGGAAACAAAGCCTTTGGTATGCTGTGGTGAGGTCTTTCCTATTGTACCTTGTTGTTACCCATTTAGAAATGTGTATCTAGTGAAGAGTTGTGATTACAGGTGTGTCGGAAAGTAAATTTGATTATCTTCACTATTTCAATGAATAGTAATCACATCTTTCCAGTTAATCAAATATAACTCCATATATCCACCATACTTGCATCCTCTTTTCTGTTTATATGTCACATCCAGTCCATTAGCAAATTCTGTTCCATTTAACTTCAATATATGCCCAGAATTCAACCATGGCTCATCGTTTCCATTACTGCCACCATGACCCAAGCCATCATCATATCCCACTGGATTATTGCTCTCCTGTCCTAGCTGGTCTCCCTCCTTCTGCTTAAAGAGTGAAAACATGTGCTTCTAGCTTCACTAGTGTTCTTATTACCCCATGGATGTATCAAGTTTACTGCTACCTAAGAGCCTTTTTGCTCTTACTGTTCTTTTTTCCTAGAATACTCTTCGACCAGCTTCCCATATAACTCACTCTCTCACTTCAGGTGTTTTTGTTTGTCTATCTGTTTGTTTGTTTTTATTTTTATTTAATATTTATTTATTTTATTATTGTTATTATTACTTTTTATTTGACAGACAGAGATCACAAGTAGGCAGAGAGGCAGGCAGAGAGAGTGGAAGGGAAGCAGGCTCCCTGACAAGAAGAGAGCCTGATTTGGGGCTCGATCCCAGGACCCTGGGATCATGACCTGAGCTGAAGGCAGAGGCTTAACCCACTAAGTCACCCAGGTGCCCCTGTTTGTTTTTAAAGGCACTTCCTCTGGGAAGCCTTCTCTGGTTTAGGCACGATGTTTATGTTCCATATGAAGCAAAATATTTATATTTTAGTTAAGAAAAAGAGAACATTGTGTAATTAAAAATATATAAATAGCTTTGGCATCCAACAGTTCTGCAGTCAATCCCCAGCTCTGCCATTTACACATGGTAAAATGTGGCTGACAAATACCCTTACATGATTCTTGTGAGGGTGCAAACAGTTGGCATAACAGGTGTTCAATGCATGTTTTGACTTCTCACTGAGATGATAGAGACATAAGAAGCAAGGAAATTAAAAGTTGAGACACCACAATTTTTATGATCAACTAAAGGTGTCAATGTCTTAAAGCCATCCAGAGGGCACTACTTTGTATTTTTTTTGTTCTGAATAGTAAAACCCTGTTGTTGTTTAGTGACCTTGGTAATTTCATACTAACTTTGGTTAATTTAAGTGATTCTTTTCTTCTTGTCACCCACTAATTTTTTTCCCCAATGATTTAGGGCTAGTTTCTACATTAGGTTTTAAATATCATTTTATAATTCAGGCTATGACTTTTGACTCCAGCAATTTCATGTATGGTGCCAAGAAATGAGCTTCATTATTTGAATTCTACTCTGGCCAAATTACTCCATTATCATTAAATTGTATAAATATATATTTCCCTAAGAGACACAATCAGATGTAGTATTCTAATTTGCATTGATTCAATCAGTACATTGGCATTTTTTGCCCCAAAACTGTTCTTTGAAATATTTGATGACTGTTTATTGGAATCATCCTCGAAATGTGATGAAAATAGCAGATTCAGCAAATTTCCTTTCTCTATTTTAGATTAAAAAGGCAAAGGACACCTCCCCAATGTCCATTGGGGAGGTGAGGCGAACCATAAGAGACTATGGACTCTGAAAAACAACCTGAGGGTTTTGAAGGGTCAGGGGTGGGAGGTTGGGGGAACAGGTGGTGGGTAATAGGGAGGGCACGTTTTGCATGGAGCACTGGGTGTTGTGCAAAAACAATGAATACTGTTATGCTGAAAAAAATAAATAAAATGGGAAAAAAAACCCTGAGACAGACAAAAAAAAAAAAAAAGGCAAAGGACAATGTAATTATTTGAGCTTTTAATTATTTTTTATCCCATAGCAGAAAAGAGGATAATAGTTTGCATTGTATAAGTAACTTGTTAGGTAAATGAATAAATAATAGGCATCAAACACGTATTAATCTTATTTTCACTTGTAACAGTCGCTCAGTGGCCCAGGGAAGGGATAGTCCAACACTGGAAAAGCTATGAACTATACTGGGAGAGTTTGGGTTATCCTCATGATGAGATTATTCTCTTCTGCCATCACCTAGGGCCAAACATCTGGAAATTAAGTACATTATTCATGGCAAAACCACATCTCTTTTCTCAAATTTATTTTTTTCTCTTATTTGTGTACTTTTTCCTTTCCTCTGTTTCAAGTGCCAAAGTATTCTTATTGGAGAATATGGTTCTAATAAAGGAATGGGAGCATCCAAGTGTTGGAGGTTTGCCAGGTTACCTCTTCTTAAGGAATTTGTATTTATTTTTTTAAGGTATTTGTATTTAAAAACAGGTGTGTGAGAGAGATTAATTGTCAGATAAAGTAATAAATTAGCAATAGTATAAATGTAGAGTGTTGAGGGCTAACATTGTATCTCAAATCACTTGCAGTAAATATGCATCTACCCAAAAGGCTAGTTACGTATATTGTCTTATCTTTCTTATTTTGCGTCTGGTGACTTACTTCAGAATGTCTGTTTAATATATTCTTAAGCACATTTTGTATTCATTTAGTTTCCTTAGCATATATAAACTCCTCATATCTAGGTATCTTCCCCTAGGATCTACTATAGAATTTTGTATAGAGTCATTACATGCTCAATACTTCCTCAATAAATATATGGAAAATTAAATTGAATAAGCATTGACTGCCCTCAACTGCCCTTGTTCCCCAGGCAGCAGATTTGAACCAATTAGACATAGTTTTTCAATATGATTTTGTAATGGATACAACTAATATTTGAGGTATACAGTTAATCACACAATCATTTACTCGTTTCCACATCCATTCTTTTAATTATTATTTACTGTATTCCTACCACAAGTAAGGTGCTGGAACTATATAGACAAATTAGACTGAACACCTTGTCACAGAGAGTATACAGTAGCAGTGACTCCCCATAGAATGGTGATTCACAGGCTTGACCAAATGTTAATTTCCAAGTCATTAAAGAATAGTTTGGTGTTTAAATATATTTTGATATTTAAATATATATCAGTATGTTGAACCTCACTTACGCCAAGAAAATGAGAGCGTTATGGGTGCCAAATAAGAACTATGAAATGCCCCATACAAATATTTTCTTTCCTAAAATTCATCTGGGTTAAAATTTATTTAATTAATTAATTCATTCATTTATTTATTCATCCATTCATTCAACAAAAAAACAATTATCAAACAATTCATTATGTTCTGGATATGATTCTAAGTTTTGGATATACAAAGATAGAAAGAATAAATAATAGAAACAAAGAAAAAATAAGAAGTGTTTGAAATAATTAAGCTTGGAAAGTACAGACATATTCACAAAATCAAATAGCTATGAAATTTACAAAAATAAGTGCTTTTTGACTATTTGTGAGATAGACATATTGCTTTAGTTCTCTTTCCTTGAGACAAGTAAGGAAATGAAATACTAGGTAGAATTAAAATTCAGTGGTTTTTTTCCTCCTACACATGGCGCATCTTATGTCATTGTGAACACAATGTCCAATAATGTAAAAACTATTTCAGAATATATCTATGATAATATCAAGAGTAGAACATAATTTTCACTAAAAATCCATTGTCTGTATATATTCAAACAAGAAATTTAACTTTTTTTTGACTGAATAGAACAGTAATTTTAGCAAATTCAATGCAGTTATTGAATAAGTTCTTTGGCTGAATTTATTAATGTATCTGAATGGGTAACTCACAATAAATATTTCCATAATTTATATTTATCGTGTAGAAACTGAAACTTCTCAGGTTCTCATTCAACTTATTGACAGAATTAAATTAAAACATGTCATTAGGCCAGAAGCACATTTATGCAAAATTAATATTACTTTAAGTCTTATTTTTATTTCTCACGTTATTTTTTTTCCATATGAAATGCATAGAAATTATCATTGCACAATATCTGATTTTTGGCTTTTGGAATTCTGAGTATTTTTTTTCTGCCATATTGACATTTCATTTGTAGTATAATTTTCTTTTCATCACGTGCACAAAATAAAGCGAATGACTTGTCTTATTCATATGTCTAACAATTTCTTTGTAAGGCCCTGATTTGCATCCCATCCCTATTGTTGCACCATAGCATGTAACCACCAAGATTGAATTTTTTTCATCATAGGGTTGAACCCTCCTAATTTGTCAAATCTGTTATTTGAACAAGTTGAATTGCCAGCTTTTATTGCAATTTCTTGACTGCTGTTTAAGAGGATTAGAGGCCTTGGTCAGCTTCACCAGGGTGGCTAACGGTAACAGGCGCCATTGCCGCTCAGATCCAAAAATCAATGAACTGAGTCTGATTGACTGAGTCTCAATTGCTCTGTGGAAAAGCCTAATGCTGGTCTTCTCTACTTATGCAAACCAAGGCAGACAAAACCAGCCGTGACCTCTTCCTTTTAAATTCAAATACTGGAGAGGGAATAGAAAGAGAGAGAGAAATCACAGCACAATATGAAGAAATGAAAATGTGAAGAGATGTCCTTTGTGCCCAAAGAAGGAATTTGATTTCATCATCTTACTAAGGATTCAAGCTCACTTTTACTTTTAAAAAATGCTCAAAATGACCAGTTATCATCATCTCATTTTTTTCCATCAGTCTTAGTAAGCAAATTTACAAATATACAAACCACCAAAAGTAAGCTTTCCATTTGAAATATTTTCTTTCATTTGAAGGAAGTTATATATATTTAAAAAAAATAAAGCTGACCAGAGTTCATTATCTTCATCTAGACCAGAACTAATTTAAATAAAGAAAAATAGACCTTTTTCTCATTTTTTTTATTCTATAAAAAATATTGAGAAAAAGATATGCTCATTCTGATGCAACAAGATGCTCTTTTCTCTGTTTATGTTGTAATGGAGCAAAGTATAAAATGACCATCATTCTCTTCTATGTGTTAGAGGTAAGGGTAAGAGTTATTCTCTGATTTCATTTTGAAGGCATTCAAATGGGAAGGAGACAGTCATCTTTGCCATTTAAAGAGGGAATTTTTTCATGAGAAAGCTTATTATTTTAAAAAAATGGGTCTAAGGAACTAGATCTGGTGTTAAAAAGGTTCTATTAGAAGTTATGCAAGTAAAGGTACTATAGTTATTCAAGAAACAGTGGAGACTTTGGGCAAGAGCAATTCCTTAAACTCTCAACAACTGGGCAACATTTTCTGGAAAGAAGTGAGTCCTCAGAGAGCAACAGCATTTTATATAATAGAAATCAGAGAGCTTTAGAGATTTTCAAACTTTTTTCTTTTCTTTTCTTTCTTTTTTTTTTTTTTTTGCAGTCCTGTAACTACAAAGATCATAAAACAGGAACCCAAAAAGTTAAGAGACTTCACTGAGGTCACAAACCAACTGACATTCTTAAGAGGAGAGAGCTTGATGTGGAGAATTTTAAGAGGCTTTAAAAGAGTAGAAAATGTAAATCAGTGATATTTTCATCTGATTTGGAGTATTATTAGGATCATCTTGTCAACAATTTTAATTCAGAAGTTGCAATTCATTTTCATCCATGACTTTTTAAAAGTATGCACATATTCGTGAAACATCTTAGATAAAGTTGCAAGGAGATGGCAACTGAGAAAATGGATTTAATAAACAGGACATAATTTCTAGTGATGATAGTTTGTTTTGTTTTTCCATCTTTCCATTCTAGATGGAAAATGAGTGGGATCTTTTCATGAGGTGTGTAAGCAGATGCCCCCCTCCCGCACCCCAGGCCATTCTTTCACTAAAAGGCAAGACTAAAACAGAAGCTATTTTAAAGGAGATGGTTCTTACATTAAAACAGGAAACAACATGATCCCAAATAACTTTTTATAAGAACAAAATTTTTGGAAACTTCATTTGCCTTTTGTCACTATGAAGGCATTATGCAGTAGAATAACTTAGTAACAATTGAAATCTGGAATAAGTCAACATTCTCATTAAAACAAAGTCATTTGATATTACCGAGAACCATAAAACAGTATTGAAACCTGAAGCTTCAGAGAAGGAAATCTTTATTGTAATAAAGGAATCAACAACATTGTTTATAAGCATCATTTCCATGGCAAAAGATTAGTTCGTTCAATAAGAATCTCGTAACATGGTGCCGGCACGGGCGCGGGCGCAATAAACTTTATGGAATGGCTCATAAGATTAGACTAATTAAAGATAATCTAATTTGGACAATTTTATCTTCTGGAAAAGAAACGTGATGTCATCCTTTGGGAAGAGACAATGTTTTGTCTCTGGGGATATGTGGGGAAAAAAAGAAAAGAAAGAAAGAAAAAAAGGAAAAAAAAACCCTCACAAGATATGAGCAATAATAAGAATTAGGGTTGATCCAAAGACAGTCTTAGATCTACCCATTGCCTCTCAAAAGATCCACCACATAGACTGTTAAGCCCCATAATTATCTCCCCTATTTGTGACAAGCGTGAGCTAATCAGTCTCTGAGGGAGTTTTCCAGCAGATTCTGAAGAGAGTGTGTGTGCTTCACAGTGCTCATCAAGCTATTTTGTACTCAGAACCGCATAGAGCTGACCAAAGTTCATTATCCTCATCTAGACCAGAATTAATTCAAATTAAGAAAAATAGACATTTTTAAAATGTCGAGTGCTTATGATTTAGAACAAAGAGTCTTCACTATTTTTATAACAGCGGCATAGGTTCTAGCTGCCTATAATCCCATATTAAAAGATTAGAAAAAACATCTGAAGAAATCAGAGAGTGTCTAATTGAGGTTCTTGCCTTTAATCCTGCAAGCTGACTCCCTTTTGGATATCAAGATCTGTCAGTGGCGAGCCAGGGGAATTCTGTGAGGAAAAAGCAACCACGAGGAATATAACGTATTCTTACCCACTTAAGAAATAAAAAAGGAAAAACACATTTGGTGATATGAAAACATAAGCCAACACAAAATTAAGGGAAACCCCCAAAATGGATTTGTAAGTATAGCTGGTAAAAAGTGAAGAAATCAGCTTGGCATTATTCTTTTATAATGTTTAAAACATTGTGCAACATAAAGTACACAAATAAAAGAAAAAAATTCTCATAAAAAGAGTAAACAATAAAGAGTAACAATAAAATATTGAACCTACAAACTCACTAGCAAACAATAAACTTTTTATTTAATAAATATATTTGACTTGGGTATTGATTGCTAGGGTGTTCATTATCTGATTGGCCTTATATAATTCTATTTACTTGTCTTGCCAGAGAATTATGCTAATGAGGACTTTCATATCAACACCAAGAAATGTCACTGTGAGACAAAGTTTTCCTGTATAGCTATTACATAATTGTGCACAATACAATTAGAATCTTCACTTGTTGATAATTAATATTTCATGCTATTTACTAAAGGACAGAAAAATTAGGCTACAGTTTATGAACAGTAAGTTGAATTAGCATAAGGAAAAATGAAAGGGCTTATTTTGTTTTAAGAAACACAAAATCTTTTATAACATAATAAAAAAGAAAACAGTAATCAAGAAGAAAAAAGGGAAAGAAAATAGTGTAATGTAAATTATGCAAAGATTATACCTATAAAGTATATATTTATAAGTATATGTGTATGATAAACATATTTCTCTTCAGCCTATTATGCATTAATACTTTAAAAGGGTTAATTTGCTGCATATTAGGAAAGTTTTCTTTTATTTCCATCATAAACAAACTCGCATAGAGAAAAATCATTTAAAATATTTTAGTAGGCAATTTAATATTTTATTAACAATCTTTTTGTTAAAGATGCCTCTTTTGTAGTAAACAGGATTTTGAAGGACGACAAAAGTCATTAGGAATGATTCCATAATACAGAGAATCTTGGAACCAAACATAAGTATGGGAATTAAAACAATCTAATACTTTTTTCTTTTCAATTGCAAATGCAAAGCAGTTTACAGAGTAATATCTTTTGATCTGTACCTACCATCTCACAAGAGATCCCATGTCTCTTCAGAAAACATCACACCACGATGTGTATATATTAGAGACATTTAAGCAGCACCAGCACAAATTTGTGTGAATCATCCAAATAATACATTTCGAAATGTAGAATTTTTGGTAAAAAGTCATTTTGATATATATCAAAACCAATTACCATCTTGATAAACATACATGATCCTTTTTAAAATCCCAGTGTTCTGATTTTTAAAAATGTGATTTATTCTATTAGTACTAGAGATATTGAAACAGTACGAATTAATGACAACATAATAAATACTATTTGACTAATGTGGAGTCATTGTGAAGGGGAAGGTTGATAAATTCACAGACAGTGGATAAATTCAGTATGAATAGTTTGTATTAAAAAGGGCAGAGGGCAAAATAAGTGGGGACAGGTACAGAGCCCAAACCTAAGTTCCTTAATTTCCCTATAAAATTCAAAGTTGTCATCCAATGGCTTTATGTGACTGGTCATTCTGTGAGGGAGCCTGTATATCTGAACACCTTTATCACCAAATGTCAGATGGGAAGTGAAACTCACCTGGTTACTTGATTTATAATTAAAATAACATGCTCCTTCAGGAATGCAGTTTTAGCCTGATTTCTTAGGTTTGATATAAAAAAGGAAATTTATGTCATTACATTTTTACAAGATATCAAGTTGTTTCTTATGCTTTTGTGTTTAAAAATAAAGCTAAATATTTAATTTTAGTTTAGTGATTTAGTCATTAAACCAGTTTAATGATCATTATAATTTAATCTGTACTATGAACCATGAGAAAAAATATGCACAATCAGCAACTACTTAAAATTCATAAACAATGTTTAAAAAAAAAAAGCTTATATCAACTTAGAACATCATAGGTGTTACCCAAGCGTGATGACATTGGAAACAGTGAGGCTTATTTGGGTTCTTTCTCATTTTGGGGAGGCATTACCATACTGTGTGGTAGAAGTCCAAACCCTCCAACAGACTAACATAAGAAGGAATGTCTATCTCATGCATACTCAACCTGTCTGCCGGTTAGAGCTACATAGAAAGGTTTTAAAACCCTAACGCCTAAGCAGAAAACCAATACCCTCAAACTAATAAAAACAAATAGTTTTAAAAAGAATTCAAAAACCTATTTATTTCAAAGTTCTCCAGGTGATTCCATTGTGCAGCCAAGGTTGAGATCTATTGATCTGTACCAACCCTCCTCTCTACCTGATAACCTAGAAGACAGTATTAGTTAGTTTCATGAATTGAAGATTCCTGACAAACAAGGAGCCATTAAGGATAATTTAGTGGTTCTCACACGTTTTGCCCTCAGGTCCCCTTTTCACAATTCAAGATTACTGAAGATCCTGAGGAACTTTTGTTCATGTGGGCTATATCTCATGATACTTGCTTTATTAGAAATTTAAAAGTCTCAATTAATTAATTTCAAAATAAAAACAATGAACCCATTACATGTTACATGTTTTAATTTAAGAAATTGTGTTTTACAAAACAAAAATTATCAATGGCAGAAGTAGTAATGTTTTACATTTTGCTAATCTTATCTTTTTTCTGTTTGAAATACTTTTCAGGTTTTTAAAAATTCCATTACACTTAACATTCAGTGTTATGTTAGTTATTGTGATTTAATATAGTGATTCAACAATTCTATAGATTACTCAGTGCTCATCACAGTAAATATACTCTTAATCTTTTTTACCTAATTCACCCATCCCCCCACCTGCTTCCCCTCAACCAAAAATCAGTTTGTTCTTTACAGTTAAGAGTCTGTTTCTTGGTTTGTCTCTCTCTCTTTTTTCCCTTTTGTTCATTTGTGTTGTTCTTAAATTCCATATATGAGTGAAATTATATGGTTTTTGTCTTTCTCTGACTGATTTCTTGTGCTTAACTTTGTACTTTCTAGCTCCATCCATATTGCTGTAAATGGCAAGATTTCATTCTTTTTTATGGCTAAATAATATTCCATTATATATATATACCACCTCTTCTTTATTAATTCATTTGTTGATAGACACTTGGGCTGCTTCCATAATTTGGCTGTTTTAATAATCCTGAAGTAAACATAGGGATGTATATATCTTTTTGGATTAGTGTTTTCACATTATTTTGTCAAATTCAGTAGTAGAATTACTAGATCATATGGTAATTCTATTTTCAATTTTTTGAGCAAACTCCATACTGTTTTCCACAGTGAATTTTTTGCCAGTCTTAATGTCTGGCTTCATAGAAGGGTAGCTTGGTTTTCATATCTGCTTTCGTATTTAATCTGTTGCAGTGACACTTGCCTGGAAAACTTCCCTATGCACTTATGAGAGAATGAGAGAGAAGAACACAAATAACTTACAGGGGTCTTGACTAGCCCCAGGGAATCCTTGAACCACAACTTGAGAACTGCTGGCACAATTAAAGTAACCTTCATGTTGCAGATAAACAGAAACATGGCAAACCCTGACCCTCTTGTTCCCAAAAGGCTAAGACAAAGGAACCACTTAGATGTACAAAGGAAGTACTATTATTGCCATTTGCTTGGTTTCTCGCAGGCTGAGACAGTACAGGTACTATTTCAAAGACTGACCTAATTTAACTGGAAATTTTCACTATTTCAAACCAATATGTAACTGAAAAACCTGAGTTTTACATTGAATGATTTCTACACACTTAAAAGTTTCAATCATTGTACCCTCAAATTGTGAGACAAGGCATTCCTGGATAAAGGCACAATTGAGGAGTGTTATGTGAGGTCAGATTTTTACACCTGATGACATAGATGAGTAAAACCATATGTATAACTTCTTTAAATTGGTGTAAATGCTCTCATTTTGCTATTTTTTTCATTTAAGACATTACCATCTTAAGTAGGTAATTTGCCTTTTAAGATGATAGGACATGAGAAGAGGACAACTTTGTGTTTAGTGGCTACTTTGGTTTAGCAATATAGCTGCAGACAGATTCTTACGTAAACCATTCATATTTATTCCTAAGAACTTTCTGTTGTTGTTAGTGCTATTGTTTGCTATTGTAATTTTACACCCCCCCTCTTGTTTAAGGAAGATGACCTTCAAATTGAAGTAGTATTCTCTTTGATTTTTATCCTCTGACATTATTTTTAAAAAAGTGTTTCCTTGTTGGTTTGCATTTCCTTCATCTTTCGTTATCATGTCTGCACATCCCATATCCAACATTAACCTCTGCAAGAGGGATGCATACACATTTAATCTCCTTCTTTCCATTTTGACTACAGCTCATATTTATTATGGTCATTTGTAATTTTAATTCTATTCTCCAAGATATCGGCTATTTCTTCCACCTGATGTCATCGGCAGACTTAACAAGCGTACTTGGTATTCTATCATCCTGGTCATTGGAAAAATGTTAAATAGCACTGGACTGGGAAGTGACCCCTGCTGAACACTTCTTGTAATATTTCCCCTTAATTCTTTCCCCAAATGATACTTATAATCTGTATCTTTAGATGTGTTCCAGGTCGGGTGGGCCAGTAGTCCTTTGGTACATGATATATTTCTAAAAATTAAGAAATATTCTAATTGGAAATCTGTATAGATAGCAGTAGAACTCTTATAGAACTGAATGTTCTTCACAGAAGAGAGGGTTATGCATATGCATAAATGGGCTAAAATTGGCCCTTATACATGTAATACAAAGTCATGAAGCAAAGAAAAACACATACTGTACTGAAATGTCCATTACTTGCTTCCACCTTGGCTAAAATACCCATATGACCCAAGGGAAATTAGCAAGAAAAATAGCATTTTATAAATCATTAAACTAAAGTTTTCACTGTAGCTATCCTATTGGTAAATTATATCTAAGTATCTTTCCTTCTATTTGTGATTGGAACGTCATATTTAGTGAAGCCTATCTTGCATCTCTCCCCCACTCCACTTCTAACTTTAACCCACCCAAACGGACATGATACACACACACACACACACACACACACACACACACGCACACACACACAGACACACCCCATACATCTTTTTTTATTTAGACAGTAATACTGAAGTATTTCTGGTTGTACTGGTTTTTATCCTTATATCACCACTTTTTAAAATCGTTTCCTTGATTAATCAAATAGTACTAGGATTCCATAATACTCACATATTAATGCCACTTCCCAGACAGGACAGGGAAAGAGGATGGTGAAACAAAATGGAAGTTTTTCAAAACTTTGTTAGGACAGTAAAATTTAAGATACCTTGATAATGCTATTAAATAAGATAATCAGCTGATTAAGATGTATTAAATGCCTAAAAAGTACTTAAGACAAAGCTAGATGGTTCTAAATATTATAAAATAATTAACCGTGAATAGCTCTTCAAGGGCTGATAGCTTAGTTATGAAGATAAGACAAAAGTGGATGATGCTGACAAGACCACACAAGGCAGTTTTACTGCTGACCAGCACAGTGCAGAACATAGATCACAGGATTTTAGGGATGAGTGGGTGGCATTGGTTTGATAGTAAAAAGAAGTTTTTAGCTAAGAGGCAGCACTTGAGGAAGATTTGAAGGATGAGTGACAAGAAGACAGAGAGCAAAGCTAAAGACAAGCCATGGGGTGGAAAGATCTGTTTACAAGCAAGGAGGCAGTAACGAAACACGTAAATAAAACAGACCCTAGCACATATGTTGTGGATGCATGTCTCTAACTAATATTGGTGAGCCTGTGTTATTCTGTGTTCCAGAATTCTGAAGGTGGTAGTTTTTACAGGCAAGTGCACCAAACAGAAACCAGAGTTAAGAAGGCATATTAGTTCTCTGTTGTACATAATAAATCACCTCCAAACATACTTATACTACTTTATGAACTGTAGATTAAAATGGCAGTTACTATCATGTTGTTTTGGTGGTATCCAGGGGCAGCTTAAAGAATGGACTTTGGGCTTAGGGTTCTCAGAAGGATATAATGAAGTTATTGTCTGGAACTGCAGTCATTTTGGGGCTCAACTGAAGGAGAATATACTTCTACCGTCAGCTGTGGACAAGCCTTGGAAGGTCTTCCACTCACATGGGTCTTTCCATGGGACTGCTTTCAGCAAGGGATCTGGCTTCCCCTTGAACAGGTGAATCAAGACAGAGTGAGAGCACCCAAAACAAAGCCTGGTCTTTTTATAACCCACTCTCAGAAGCAAAAATCCAGGATACAGGGATAATATCAGGCTGCCTTGGAGACTGTCTACCAATAGAAGGCAAGGTTGATTTTAGGTGGGTGAGAGAAGAAATTTACTCTCTTCTTGGGCCTCATATTCTTGGAGATATACGTATGATAGTCTTGAGACTTTTGAGAATTCTTCTAATTTTCAACAGTGACCCATAGCAGAGTGAGGCAGTTGGGAATTAAGAAGGAATAAAATTTAAGATAATAGAGCTTATGAAATATAGTTTACCCTCTTTTCTTCATGTTATCTTATTTCTCTTATTGTTTAATCCAAGGTTATGGAAGAGATGCTGCATCATCATTTTTCCTTTGGCAATGGGGAGCATTTTTAATCCATCATGGTACTCTTTCTGAGCACTGATATGACTTCAAAATCTCTCCTAGTAGAGTGTCTCAGATGAAATGAAACTTTCCATCCCAGTCTCAGGCTTTACAGGAGAAATTCTTCAGGTTCCATAAATTGTGAACATGACTGATTTTTAAAAACTTTCCTTGGGGTGTTCTTAATAGTGTTCAGTCAATTGGATATCCATAGAGAAAAAAAATAAATTTTGGCCTCTTCCTCATACCATATACAATTCTAGGTAGACAATAGATCTAAATATGAAAGGCAAATTCATAAAGAAAAATATTTATTAAATATATTAAATTTATCAATTTTTGTTTATCATAAACCAGCAAAACTTGTGGGTGGAAAATATATATGCAGCATTTATACATATAAATGATAAAGTTTATATACAAAATACATAGAAGATCTACAGATTAATGGGCAAAAGAGATGGAACCCAGTAGAAATAAGGGGAAGAAAACTGAACAGGAATCTCACAAAGGGGATATCTCAATGGATAGTAAACCCATTAAAGATAATTCTGTAACTGCACACTCATCAGAATAGCTAAAATAAAAGCAACTGACAATTTCTAGTGTTGGTAATGATGTGGATGATGTCAGTTCTCCATATATGACTGTTGGTACAATCATTTTAAAAAATTGGCATATTTAATTATACAGTCACATAACCTATGACTTAGAAATTTCATCCCTGCATGCATACAGTAGATTAAACAAATATGTGGTAGATTAAATAAATGATGGCATATTTATGAAATAGCATACAACAAAGAAAATGGAGGGAAAGCAATCTATAATTACATGCAACCATTTGAATTAATCTCACAAGCATAAAGCTGAACCAGAGAAGTCAGACAGTAAAAGTATATATATATATAGCATAATTCCATTTATATAACCTAACAAATGTAGAAGTAGAGGTCAGATAGTGATAAATTTTGGAAAAGAAATAGGAAATAGATGTTGGTACCAGAAGTATGAGGGGTCCACGCAGGGATTCCAGGGTATAGGTAATCTGTTGCTTGACCTGATTGGTAGTCATTGGGGTGTGCTCATTTTGTGATAATTTATTGACTATGATTTTTGCACTTCTCTCTATATAAGTTACACTCCACTAAGAAAGGTAAAAAATGGATTCAGCTTTATCTCAGTTGAGTCAGAGGACATTAAGGAAAAAACTTCTATGCTAGTTTAGAAAATCACTCTATACTCCATCAGCCATGAGGTCAGTATGATCACACATTGCAGAGTCATAAGGAAGCTAAAAGAATAGAGTTCACAGAATTTAAGGAATAATATTTCCTTGAAACAAACACATGAAATGTGGTCTGAGCCACAGCCAGCTATTTCTTGGTAACCAAATTGATTCAAGTGAGAACTATTTCTATAATGTGTACCAATTGGAATTTTGATAAAATTTTTAAGTTAGATTCAAGTTATAATTTGCACAAGTTAGTATTTATCTTTCCTGTGTAAGACTTCGTCAGACCAGAGATGGGAGGAATCTATGAGCAAATCTTATTCCCTTGGTTTTCTCCCATGTGTTTGTCTTCCCACAGTTTGTTGAGCTTGGAAACCTAAAACTGATTTCCTTTGTCTTTCCATTCTCTCCAAATTTCTTGCTCTTTGTTGAAGATGCTGCCTAACCTGGAATTATAAACTGTCATTTTTAGTTACTTTATATTGAAGTTTCTTCAGTGTGATAGGTGCCATGTTCATTAATAAACTATTATGAGTTTATTCCCAACTTAATGTGCAAGTTTGGCACCTCACAAAGTTTGGTCTGGATTTGAGAATGGGTGGGAATGACAATTCAGACCAGATTTGATTAACATTTCTTATTATCAAATTAACAAACAGATACTCATGACCAAGGAAGCATGGAAGTGTGAGGGGACTCAGGTGCTTATGCCTTACTGTGTCATTAAGCCAGCTCCAAATTTCAGTTCAGTATCCCTGGCTGTTGCCTACCACAATGGGTTGATGTTATTTCTTCATTCATTTGTTCCTTAATTCTTGAAACATATTTGTAAATCCCATGTACATATCAGGTACTATAATAACTCCAGAAATTCAAAGGTGAGTGACATTTTGTTCCTTCTAGAAATCTTTTTTTAAAGATTTTATATATTTTTTTTATTTTAACCTTTATTTATTTATTTATTTATAACATATAATGTATTATTAGCCCCAGGGGTACAGGTCTATGAATCGCCAGGTTTACACACTTTACAGCACTCACCATTGCACATACCCTCCCCAATGTCCATAACCCCACCACCCTCTCCCTCCCCTTCCCACCTCTCAACCCCCCCCAACCCCCCCCCCCCCCCCGTCACCCTCAGTTTGTTTTGTGACAGTAAGAGTCTCTTATGGTTTATCTCCCTCCTGATCCCATCTTGTTTCATTTATTCTTTTCCTACCCCCCAAACCCCCAATGTTGCATCTCCACTTCCTCATATCAGGGAGATCATATGATAGTTGTCTTTTTCTGATTAACTTCATTTTTTTATTTTAGAGAGAGAGAGAGAGCAAGCAGGGGGAAGTGTAGAGGTAGAGAAAGAGGAAGAGGGAAAGAATCTCAAGCAGACCCTGCACTGAGCATGGAGCTCAAAGAGGGGCTCAATCCCAGGACCCTGAGATCATGACCTGAGCTGAGATCAAGAGTTGGACACTCAACCGACTGAGCCACCCGGGCACCGCCCCCACCAGAAATCTCTGAACCATGTTGTCATATTCCAAAATATTTACCAGAAGTATCCTAAAATGCAAAGTGATTATTTATCTCTTAACTAATTTCACATAGTTTTGAATTTTTTTCTTCAAATATATGAGAAAAGGAAACTGAAAAAGATGTAGTTCTAATAAACATATTAAACTGCTTTCAGCAGAGATCTGGGGAATTTTTAGAAATGATATGATCTCTATTGGATAAATAATTTTCTAACTTCTTTCTCAGGTTCCAGGACAAATGTCTTAGTAACTTTAATAGCATCTGATTTTAAGATAGTAACCCTTGTATTCCTTAAAGGACCTAACACATGAATCATCTATTACACTTACTCTTTCCATTCCAATTAATTCTAAAGCTACTACATGAACTTAATTGTATACATTAAAAAAGCAGCATTTAAACCCTAAAGTTAAGAATCCACAAATAAAGTAGTAAGAGATAGTCTTCCCTTATGACTCCAGAGACATTTGACTCCAAGTAAACAGCTGGACTCAAATAACAAAGTTACACAACCTTGACAATTAAATCCATATCAAAACAGCATGTATCTGGACAAAATCAATTTTAAATTACAATTCTCATTTGTAATTACCAAGATTTTCCCCCATAAATTTAATATTTTTTTTCACAGGTAAGTGTACATTTTAAAATCTCTTGAAGCAAAGTCCCTAGGTATCAGTTGTAGTCAAAACTAACAGTGGAAGGAGCATCTCTTTTGTTGCTTCACCAGGGCAGTAAGTTGGTCTCTCACTGTTTGAGAATCAGGCTTCACTATCGAAATAGATATTCTCTTCTCCATTTTGAGATCTGGTTAGGCCTGAACTCTGTTTCGCCAACATTCTGCTGAACACTTACTATGTGCCAGGTACTTTGCTAGATGCTAGCAATTAAAAGAAGAGTAAGTCTCTAAACTCATAGAAAAGCCAGTTAGGAAATTAATGTAACAGACCAAGTGAGAAATGGTGAAGCCTGAACCAAGGCAGTGAATGTGAAGGGACAATTTTGAGAGGAAATGAAGAAGAGTTTTTTTTTTTTTTTTCCCTTTTTATTTATTTTTTCAGCGTAACAGTATTCATTCTTTTTGCACAACACCCAGTGCTCCATGCAAAACGTGCCCTCCCCATCACCCACCACCTGTTCCCCCAACCTCCCACCCCTGACCCTTCAAAACCCTCAGGTTGTTTTTCAGAGTCCATAGTCTCTTATGGTTCGCCTCCCCTCCCCAATGTCCATAGCCCGCTCCCCCTCTCCCAATCCCACCTCCCCCCAGGAACCCCCAGTTTGTTTTGTGAGATTAAGAGTCATTTATGGTTTGTCTCCCTCCCAATCCCATCTTGTTTCATTTATAATCTGAAGAAGAGTTTTGAGATGCTTCTTTGAAGTGTAAGTGACATAATCTGATAAACTTGCTGACTTAGAAAAAAAATAAGAAGAAAGTGTTAAAAGTTCTTTCTTGGCAAAAATCTTGAATGCTGATCCCTTCAAAAGACATTTCTTCAGTTTATCCCAAATTTATTTTGGGAACATCTGTTGTTTGGATCAAAAAATATTTCTGAAGGGAGAAAGAACATAACACGTTATTCTTGTATAATTTAGAAAGTAGTAAAGTAGTTGATAAAAATCCCTTAAAGTCTATATCATGTGGTATAATAAAAAGATGGGTATTATCATAGATAGGAAAGAAGAAAACCTACGTTCTAACTAAACATTTTCAGCAGGTGGACTGTAAGCTATGTTTTAAAATATTGAGTGAAAGTATGAATTCCTGTGGAGGTCACCATACTTCTATGATCTTACACCCAGCTCCCTCATGCCCTTACTTGCCTGGATCCAGAGCCATTTGAATTCCATCTCTTTCCACAAGATTCCAAATTCTGCCCTCAACTACCCACAAGTCCTCACACAAGCAAAAAGCACTGCCTTTTAATTTCTTCATCCGAAAATGAAGGGATTGCTGATCTTCCAAGAGTCTTCCATTTCTAACATAGGAGTTGATGGTCTGCACATTGTAGAAGTTCATTTCTTCTATATTCTATAAATCAGATTTCAGAATGAACTTAAGGATATAAGTATAATTTTATTATTGTAGCCACAACTTAAAATGCATCACAAACAGTGTTTTTGAACCTGAAGTCTAAAGACTAGGATTGTTTTCTCCACGCCAATTGTTTAATTTTGTCACAGTTTGCCATTTAATCACGCTCTGCCACAGCATCCTAATCTATGAAATGGAAGAAAAAAAATCTGTGTCTTTCAAAATGTTAAGGAATATTGAGAAATTATACCCACTAAACAGACCAGGATGCCAAAGCATGTGTGATTATTCAAGGGGAACAAAACTCGATATGATAAAAAGGGCAAATATTTGTTCTAATCATCAAATTTGTATTATTTTGTTTATTATTTTTCCAAATGCCCATCTGAGCCATTAGAATACTCTTTGCTGTGTTTTTGTCTTGTTCTTCATGTCAACTATGACAATCAAGCGGGTGTAATAAAAATGTTTGCCATCGGTTTTGCCACCCTGGAAAAGTTGCCAATTTCTACTGCAAATCAGAAGCCTCTTCCGTGCAAAGAACAAATTTGATAGAGGGATATATACTTTGGCTTATTTGAAATATGATAATCTTCTAACACATCTTGTACTAATGAAAAAAGTGATGTATCTGGGGGGCTAGCATCTTTTTACAAAGACGGCAGTGATGAGTCATTTGCCATATTACTATAAAATACCTTAGCAATGCTTAGTGTGAATTACTGTTCAGTTAACATTGTTTACCACCTAATTATTGAGAAGCACTTCCATCTATCACTGACAACTGAGTAAATGACTCAAGACACTATTGTATTTGCAACTAGAACAACAAGGTCATCGCAAGTTTAATTAGCCACTATCCATTACAAAACAGCAAATAGCCTATGATGACAAGTAAAATTCCAATTTCTGAATATGCCTCATAAAATGGTGAAGGAATTGGCTCACATATCAGTGATTCTAATAACAAATATATGTAATAGCATTTAAGAAACTTTTTTTCCATTATGATCTGTCATGAGGGATGAGAGGAATTAAGCACACATTTCTTATATATGTCAATGTAAGTTGGTTCTTAATTTTAAAATGAACAGTCATCTTCCAGCATTTAGTAAAAATAAAGATATTTTCAGGATGGGACATGTAAAAGGGAATTTGAAAATTCTTCTTGGAACTTGTGTGTGGCTAAATAATACTTTGTTGTTGGTGGTATGACACAGACTTGTAGATATTCTGGAAATTATCCAAAATTTAGACAAAAATACAATTTCCCATGTCTCCAGGAATTGTTCTGGTGTACAGAATTTTGTTCTTGTACATTTTTTGAAAGGGCTTAAAATTGTTTGCATCATACCTAGTATATCAGCTGTAGAAGGTTTTGAAAATAGGGTGAGTAGTGGTTTGCATGAAGGACATAGTATAGAACTCTGTCAAGGTCAAGACCCTGATGATTAGCTTGATTTGATCAAAATCATCATTTTGAGAATACATGTGTTTAGGACCTTAAATAATAGTTTTCCAAATGGATAAGAAATTTCTATTTTCTCTTTCTGTTCTTTGAAACGTCAATGGTTTTCTTCAAATTCTGTAACCTTGGTTGAGTAGAATGAATATTGTTTTATAAAGCACATTAATATTTAATATCTTATTTCAAATGTTACTTAAAACACTTTTTTGCTTAATCATTTTTATCACATAAACACAACCTAGTTATAAAATCTTAAAATTTTAAAACATGACCATCAAAGTGACTCTCTAAAAATGTTTCACATAAGGAGACATAGAGCACAGCAATAATAAATTTCCTGATTCATGAGATAGATAGCTGAGTTTTTACTGAAATAAAATAAATGTGTGAAATATGCATTTCAAATAATTTACAGAAAACTTGGTATGTTATTGGTTTCTTCATTAAGTCATTGTCAGGTCAGAAGACCCTGCTGGAAAGGAGAAATGCAGTTTTTGTCTCATCAGTGAAACTGGGACAGAAGTAAGAATACCATTAAAAGGGAAAAAATATTCAATGGAAAAAAGACATTCTCTTCAATAAATGGTGCTGGGAAAACTGGACAGCGATATGTAGAAGAATGAAACTCGACTATTCTCTTACACCATACACAAAGATAAACTCGAAATGGATAAAAGACCTCAACGTGAGACAGGAATCTATCAGAATCCTAGAGGAGAACATAGGCAGTAACCTCTTCGATATCAGCCACAGCAACTTCTTTCAAGATATGTCTCCAAAGGCCAAGGAAACAAAAGCAAAAATGAACTTTTGGGACTTCATCAAGATCAAAATCTTCTGCACAGCAAAGGAAACAGTCAACAAAACAAAGAGGCAACCCACGGAATGGGAGAAGATATTTGCAAATGACAGTACAGACAAAAGGTTGATATCCAGGATCTATAAAGAACTTCTCAAACTCAACACACACAACACAGATAATCATATCAAAAAATGGGCAGAAGATATGAACAGACACTTCTCCAATGAAGACATACAAATGGCTATCAGACACATGAAAAAATGTTCATCATCACTAGCCATCAGGGAGATTCAAATTAAAACCACATTGAGATACCACCTAACACCAGTTAGAATGGCCAAAATTAGCAAGACAGGAAACAACATGTGTTGGAGAGGATGTGGAGAAAGGGGAACCCTCTTACACTGTTGGTGGGAATGCAAGTTAGTGCAGCCACTTTGGAGAACAGTGTGGAGATTCCTGAAGAAATTAAAAATAGAGCTTCCCTATGACCCTGCAATTGAACTGCTGGGTATTTACCCCAAAGATACAGATGTAGTGAAAAGAAGGGCCATCTGTACCCCAATGTTTATTGCAGCAATGGCTACGGTCGCCAAACTGTGGAAAGAACCAAGATGCCCTTCAACGGATGAATGGATAAGGAAGATGTGGTCCATATACACAATGGAGTATTATGCCTCCATCAGAAAGGACGAATACCCAACTTTTGTAGCAACATGGACGGGACTGGAAGAAATTATGCTGAGCGAAATAAGTCAAGCAGAGGGAGTCAAGTATCATATGGTCTCACTTATTTGTGGAGCATAACAAATAACATGGAGGACATTGGGAGATGGAGAGGAGAGGGAGTTGAGGGAAACTGGAAGGGGAGATGAACCATGAGAGACTATGGACTCTGAAAAACAACCAGAGGGTTATGAAGGGGCGGCAGGGGGGTGGGGGGGGGGGTGGGAGGTTGAGGAACCAGGTGGTGGGTAATAGGGAGGGCACGTACTGCATGGAGCACTGGGTGTGATGCCAAAACAATGAACACTGTTATGCTGTAAATAAACAAATAAAAATAAATATTAAAAAATGCAAAAAAAAAAGAATACCATAAAAAGGGTTTTAAAAAAAAAGCAGCTGTTCATTGTCATAATACAGATTCATCTAAATGCTATTAAATTATGAATTTCTCTTTGTGTTTTGGAAGCACTTTGTCATTCCTACTAAGTTACTGTTTTAATACCAACCAGGGCAAAGCAGCCAACAATTCTGAGGGTGATCACCTACATTGTTATACTGTTTCTTGAGCGGTGGGTGGTGGTGGTGAAGAGACTGAGGGGGTCTTCCAACATGTTCCTCAATGTTCTCCAACAAAAGACCTCCTAAATGTAGCAATTTGTGTTTTCTGTATCAAAGAGAAATGAAAAATTGTTGATGATGAATATTGTCTTATAATAAACAATATTATGGTTCATATTTGTAAGCATGTTTCACAGTGTACTTTTTATTTGTAAGATTTGTGGTCTTTCCCATTTACAGTTTAAAAATATTGAATAGTTAATATATGCCAAGCTGATTATTTTCACAACCCTTGAGTCATAGCTAAAGTAAGGAAAGGAGAGTGGGCATGTGATAGGAGATAACTCACTTATCTCTGCAAAAAAAAAAAAAAAAGATGGCTACTTTTCTGATTTTCAAACTTCTGTGTGCATCAGAGCCACTGTAGGCATGTGTTGCAATAAAAAATCTCGGGCTCTTTTCTAGGCATCAAATTCGCTACATCTGGGAAAGGGTCCAAAGATAGGCTTTATAAAGAAGTACTTTGGGCCAATATTAGAGAAACCTCTTTCTAAATGAATCCAAACTGTCTAAAGTAAGAGCAAGATTACAGCTTTTACAGTACAAAATTCAGTTTCTATGAGAACTTGCTTAGAAAAATAAAGCATCAAAACGTCTTCATAAATTTATAATCAGTTTTAAGATGAAATGATAACAATATCATTAATCTTATCTATTGCCCCAATCCAGTTATGTTACGAAATTAGTTTTTTGATCTAGACACATGTCAGAAGATTACCACTATTACATATTTTAAATCTTGCCAAATATTGAAGACTAGATGGAATCCAAGAGATTTTTAATAAGCTTATGATTTTAGAGTAGATATTTGTATGCAATGTAGTGTTTTCTCTCCTAATAGAGCTTTGGGTTCTAATAAAAACCCTGGTGCATCAATGTAATACTGCTCTGTGGCTCCAGAATATTTTACAGGTTCTCATTTCTTCCTTTATTTCAGACTATAAACATAAGCTCTTAAATTTTCCTGGGTGAATGGAGAACCGCTGTCACATAGCCATGCAGATACAGTCTTTGCTTTGTATAGAGAAATGAAGTAGCATCATAACGGAAAAAAAGTCTTATTTTGTTTCTTGTTTCTTTTCCACCAATTGAAACGCCATTCTCTTGTGGGTGCACCACTACAAACTATCATCACTATTTCCATCACATAAGAAAAGTAAATATCACAATGGCTCTAGTAAAATCATTGCACGCTCATTGAAGTCATTGTCCTTTGATTAATATGCCAGTTTACTTAAAATCTTGAACAATTCTATCCTAAGAATATGATCAGTTGTTTTACACCTATCTCTGCACAAATCTGGATTGAGCTCTTCCCCCACTCTTGCCCAATCCAATTACTGATTGCAGGCTATTCTGCTAGGCTGCACTGCTAACACAATCGTTAATGGTTTCATCATTCTCCAGTGCTCCCTTGCCTCTGCTTCCAAAACATTCTCATTCATTCATTCATTCATTCAGTTATTATATGTACACTCTACCCCACACCAGGCACCATTGTAGGGTCTGGGCACTATTCAAGAGACAGTGTTACCATTGACATGTCTCTCAAATCTGTTTTTTCTTTTCTATGACCATTGTCATTTACAGATTTCGGGTCCATCAAAATAATTTCCGAATCTCTTTTTGCTCCCTTCCTCCCACCCACCATCCCAATTTCCTCCTATACTTTTAACGCTACCCATCCCCAGCATCCTTCACTATAGAATAGTGTTTATAATGATGGGTTTGGGGCTCAGTTGTTGAATCATTGCTTAAGCACCTAATGAATAAATATTGTATGGATTTCTTTATCCATATATATTGTATTTTAGCTCTACGTCCAAATGTTCTCCCTGACGCTCCAGAGCATCCCATTTATCACATAATTTATATGATCAGAAATCTTTCAACGGTCCATAGTGCTCACCTGAATGTTGAAGATTTCACATTGGGATACTCTTCCCAGTAAAGCCTCATGTCCTGTTTCTCTTCTCTGTGAAAAACTCCAATTCAACCTAATGGCTTCCTTTCTGTTTTCTCACAACATCTCTGCACCTGAGTGTTTGATTTCCCAGGTCCCCTGCTCTGCAGTGCTCTCTTCTCCACCTGTCTAAATCCTGCCCGTCCTTTAAGTCAAATGAAAATGCCCATCCTCTTCTCTATCCATCCCCATCTGGAGTGACATCATTGTCTTCCAAAGAGCTACAGTATGAAATTGTCTGTAACATTAACATGACAATATTTTCTGGTGGCAATTATTCTGCTTTGGTCTTGAGCTTCTCCTTAAAGATCTGTTTTGTTTATATCATATTTTGCAGTTCATTTGGCTGTCTCTTTTATACCTGACTGGTTGGTAAATCCATTTATGGTAGGTTTTGTCTCTAGACCTTTTATCCTTACATCCATCTAGAATAGTAATTTGTTCATAGTAACTGCTCGAGTTATGATTACTAACACATAAAATAAAAAGTGAGATGGGCTCCCCAAATAGATAATCATTCATAAAATATACACCTGAACTCAACTGATTTATAAAATACCGATGGAGCTCCTCCATTTCTTAATCACTTTTAGATAAAAATATGAAGAAATGATTGTTCTCTTTTTATGCTTCAGTGACTGTATTGTGACCCCCTCAAGTGACGTTGGTGTTCCACTTTAGACAATAGTGACCCAGAGAAGTGCTACTCAGAATAATGGATCCATGAACTGTTTGCTGCTAACCCAAGGAGAGCTAAGTCCCTGGGCTTGGAATTTAATCTGTGGTGACATTAAGCTCATTATTCATCTCAGATGAAGGTTTTTCATAACAACATTTTCTGTATGAAGGAAGCTGCATGTTGATTTACTTAGGAAGCCTCTTACCTTTTTGTGGACTTGTAATTTGGAGTACTACTAATCCAGCACAGCAATTTGATTCAATATTCATTTGTTAACACTTAATTTTGTATGAGGCAATGTACCGGGCACTATTTAAGTTACCAAAAGAATTAGATTAACAGCCTTTGCACTCAGTAAATTTATAATCTAATAAATTAGCATGTGAATCAATAACATTCTTTTTAAACCAGTGTCCTTACATAAAAACTGTATGGAATCACTTCTATTTTTGGCAAGTAGCTTTCGGAGCATAATGCTTTGTTTTGTATTTCTTCTGCTTAATGCTTGACAATAAATAACCTCCAAAAGCTGAAATTCTTCTGCTATTGTCTATGTGACAGTTATTCATTTTTTTTAAATTTTAATTTTATATTTTCCGTGTTCCAAGATTCACTGTTTATGCACCACACCCAGTGCTCTGCACAATACGTGCCTCCTTAATACCCACCACCAGGCTCACCCATCCTTCCCCCTCCAAAACTCTGTTTCTCAGAGTCCACAGTCTCTCATGGTTCGTCTTTCCCTCCAGTTTTCCCCAATTTACTTTTCCTTTCCTTCTCCTAATGTCCTCCATGTTATTCCTTATGCTCCACAAGTAAGTTCATTTATTTTTCATATATTTCATATATTTTCATATTTCAATATTTCATATTTTCATATTTTTCATTTATATATGAAATAAACAAGTAAACAAACACAAAAAATTAAAAGGCAAAGTTGAACTCAGGGAAGCAGAGAGTAGAATGGTAGTTGCCATGACTGTGATGAAGAAATGGGGAGATGTTGATCAAAGGGTACATACTTTCAGTTTTAAGAGGATTAAGTTCTGAGGATGTAATGCGCAGCATGGTGATTGTAGTTAACAATACTGTATTGTATACCTGTGATTTACTAAAAGTAGATTTTAAGTATTAGAGGTGATAGGAGCGTTAGTTACTTTGGTTGTAGAGGATATTTCCAAAGTACATGTATATCTAATCATCATATTGTACACTTTAAAATACATATAGTTTTGTCAGTTATAACTCAATAAAGTTTGGTTAAAGATTCTTCTTCAAAGCGCTCAGTTTACAGTAAAACCTATGATTTTAAAACTTCTTCTGTATTGAAATAATCTATTTCTATCTCTCCCATTAGATTGTACTGCCTTTGAGTGCCATATTTTACTCATCTCTCTGGTCTCAGGACTGACCCTTTCTTGAACAAGGTAATTAAGAAATCATTGCATTTGTAAAGCAAATTTTAGAAAGACTGGGAAAATATAATTTTAGAAGTAAAGTAATTATTATAAAGAATTCATAATGACAAATGAACATAAAAGTTTTCTAGGAAAATGAGACTATCCTTTTTCTTTTAAGATTAGAATCCAGAGCTTCTAAGGTTTAGTACAGAGAGGAAATGTTATCCACAGGGTGAGCTATGACAGCTGACAGAAGGTGTGCTCTGTCCATGAGGTCCACATTCTTTTGGGCATCTGCTTGTTCTCTTGATGACTGCCTCACACTACCCTTAGGATCATCACACGATCACTTTAGTCTGTCACACTTTGGGGCAAGATCTGAAAAATAAGAACTAGCACTCGAATATCCTGAGAACATAAACTCCATGAAATCAGAAATTTTTGTTTTTCACTAATCTATCCCTG
This sequence comes from Meles meles, assembly GCF_922984935.1. Taxonomy (NCBI): domain Eukaryota; kingdom Metazoa; phylum Chordata; class Mammalia; order Carnivora; family Mustelidae; genus Meles; species Meles meles. Next base: position 56,305,302 of record NC_060079.1, read on the forward strand.
TGTCTATAACAATGCTGACACTTCATAAGCTCTTCATAAATATCTATAGAATGAATGCTGAATTAAATAATTTCCTTGCTTCCCTTTCATACTGTCCAGTCACAAATGGCACTTTCAGAAGATTTCATTAATTCTTAAAGAACAAGAAATAGGAAAAAAAGAGATATTGATAGAGAGAGAGAGAGAGATGGGCAGATCTATAACACACATGTTACCACTTTAATTTTCTTCAACTTATTCCCCTACCTAAAGTCAGCCTGAACCCTGGGATCCTTCTGTCAGCTGTCTTACAAGTTGGTCTAAACTTGTAGAAACCATGCCTGACTCCACGCTGAATTTCATGTGGAAGCATCACTTCTCACACAATAACCTTGCAGCTTCTTCTTGGACTTCTGGTCACCTCTATGGGCAATACTAAAACAGCATATTCCCACATTTTAACTTGAATCATCGCTTTCCTTCTCAATTTTGATTTCCAGATAAGAAAATCCATTTTTTCCCTCTCAGAATTGACATCAAAAGCATTCTTCTATGTCAAGTAATTCTAGAAAGTTCTGGTTCCAGGTAAGATGGAACAAGCATACACAACCCTGTCACTTATACGGAACACAGTCATAAAACCTAGACAGAAAGCATAGAGTAACTATTTGAGAATTCTGAAACTAAGCAGTAGCGGGTGGCTTAGGGAAGAATACTAGAATTGAAGTACAATGGATCAAACATGAGTTTACCATTAAAAATCAGTTTACCAATAAAAAATAGTCTTCCAGTATTTCTTAACCAATGTGAAAGTGGCCACTGGAGTGCAGCCAGAAGGAGCTCCAGGAGAAGCTCTCAGTTCTGGCTCAAAGAACAGGGATGGAATCTCATGAAATGCAGAGAGAATATGAGAATATTACATTTATTTTTCTCTTTCTTTTCTCCAGTCTCTCATAGTCTAGCCCCCAAACAATCCTGTAATGAGAATGGCTAGTAACAGGACCCTGGTAAAAGGACCGGTAATAGGAGGGATGGTAGCAGCAGCCTATAGGAGGCAAACTGAGGAAAAGGAGCCTTTCTCTATACTGAGTGGGCCTGTGGGAAATGATCCAGCTCTTTGCTTTGTTTTTTCTTTCTGTTACTAGCCACCATACATAGACATAGTTGCAGAAGTGCACAGCAGAAGAGGGTGAGTCTAGTCTCACCTCTCTAGTCAGAAGACCAAAATGACGAGTCCCAGAAATGGGACGGAATTAAGATCACGGAAACGGAGGAATTTGAGAAGTGATTCCATGAAGTCATTGATGGATTTATGGGCTCAGCTCTGAGCTCACATGTGTGAAATCGACTCTATCCTTCAGATTGAAGACTTTGAGATCTGAAACCACAGACCAACCTCATACCTTAAACTAAGAGACACATATGCAGGGCAGATCCAAATAGCACTACAAGACCATGAAAACTGACCCAGCAGCCCACAGGAGGTAGGTAGGAACTTACAGCCCAAGACTAACATATCAAACAAAACTATCAACACTACCCACAGTAGTAAACAAGACTCAGTATCTTGTAAAATGATATTCAAAGCATCCAGTGCATGATCCCAAATTATGCAACACATAAAGAACCAGAAAAGTCTCAGGTCTCAGGAAAAAGCAATCAACACCCACCCATGGTGAGATGACACAGATGTTAAAATGATTTGACAAGGACTTTAAAGCAGGTATTATAAAAATGTTGTTTCAAGCAATCATGAATACTCTTGAAACCAATAGAAAAATAGAGCCTTAGTAAAGGAATAGAGAAGCAGGATAATCAAATTGAAATCTTAGAACGCCTAGAAAATAATAACCCAAAAGAAGTGATTCTATATGCAATACACAGAGATCTAAGTTCATCCTAACAGGCCCACATTTATAACCGTATCTTAAGACAGTGCCATAAACATTACACATACATGCGTGCACGCACACACACACACACACACACACACACTATAGATAGATGTAAAAAGAAAAGTGAGGACATTTTAAGTCCATATAATTATAGATAAAGAAATCTAAATATTGACGGTGTTACCATGATTCATATCTAGTTATCTAGTTACCTTGCATTTTGCTTTCAAAAAAGGAAGAACTAAACCTGAACATTTTATAATTTGTGGAAACTGAGTATTTTGCATTTACAAAGGTAGAAGTCCATTGTTGAAAAGTACCATATGTACATAAGCAGCAATTCTATTTACAAAGAACTGCCTTAATGTGTTTATTTGCATATCATTTGCATTTTTGTCCCCATACCTGTCAATCAGCTCCAGCAATGAGCAAATCAGGTAGCCCACATGGGAACCTGGGCCAAGGAAAAAAAAAATGCAAGGTGATCTAAGGTGGATGAAACCCTCATGTATTTATTTTTAAGGCAATATTTTTTCAAAAAAGCATATTGTGTTCCTAAATATGAGCAATTTAGATGTTTTAACAAATACAGCTTCTCATCTCTTAATAACTTTTTTGCCCATACGTTTTGGGAACTTCTGTTAATTTAAGTCTTTTTTTTGTGTTTACTTCCTATTCCCTAATAGTACTCTGTGGTTAAACTGATTCTAAGAAACCCTAGGCATGGATTATTTCTGTAAACCTTCTTATATATAAAGCAACAACTTTAAAGATGTTTTTAAAAATCATAAAATTGAGGATCACTGAAAGATGCTTGGAAATACCAAGGTTATGTTTATGAATACTAATATCAGATTCATAGATTGTGTAGATTGGGTCACAAGTGAAAGAAAGCTGGTATTTCTAGGAAAAAACCTTCAGGATGTTGAGTGACACTATCTCTTTCAGGTAGGATTTCTGCGGTTTTCTCCTGGTGCTTATATTTCAGCTTGGAAAATAAACCCTCTGTGAATGATGACACAAGGAAAATCCTGCTTGCTTAATAATGAAGCCTCCAGAACTGATGTTTCTTTGGGGGGTAATATCCAGTTATTGTGTCTGCAGAATCCTGGGACGGAGAAGATGCTTAGTAATCGCTATCATGATGATCGCTCGGTATGGCTGCTGGAAGAGAGGGCCTGCATTAGGCATGTTAGACAGCACAGCAGTCCTGGCTGGCAGGAAATATTTTCCAATGGGTAAAATACTTCATTTAGTTTTATGTGTGGCATTATGAAGCTAGCTTTTGCACATGGGTATGCTACAAAAATTAATATTTTGACCCTAATCATGAAAAAAATGGGAAACTGGCACCAAACTCCCTTTCTAAGTTAATCATGAAGTTGGGATCTTGGGATCTTCCTTGGAAACTGGGTCCCTGCCAGGCACTTTTCTTTGCATTCAATCTGTGACTACACTAACGTTCATTAAAGGGGAAGGAAATAACCCAATCAACAAGTTTGCTTAAACACACGACCTTTCTTTGTTAAAACTTGTACACAAAAGAGATGTTGTATGGAAGTAAAGACTAAGCAAAAAAACATTGTAGCAATTTGCTGAACATGGAGACTTATTGAGGATGCAGTCCTGAATAATACACACTAGCTTTGCTTTTCCTCTTTAGTCTGTGTAGAGAAGCTATGAATCATTCATGGTCTCCCAGCTGAGAAGGGCTTCAAAGGGGATGGTTCTGATTGGATGTCCTGTGTGAATTGCCATGCTGCAGAATCCACTACACCCCTAGCACTGGAGGGTGGAGGAAGCACTTTCATCTGGGCCTCCAAAGTGTTTAGGGTCACAGTTCACCAGGAGATAACGATGTAGATGTACATTCAGAATTAGCTGCAGAGATACCTGTGTAGTGCGGTGTGGAAAAGTGAGCCAGTTAGATCCCCAGTGGATGCTGTGAATCAATTACTGTATTCTGAATACAAGGTTGGCTGCAGGGGATAAACAGATGTCAGAGAATTTTTCCCTAATAAGACCCTGGTAATAGAAGAGCACTGTCAGCTTCATTTTGCATTAAAAATCTCATTTCCTCTTTATATGACCAATTTTATTAGGTCCCTAAACAAAGATATTTTGTGTAACTGTTAGCAGCATAATGTGAATGGTGTCACTAAATTTCATAGTTTCAGATTTTGTCACAAAAATCAAGAGGCAAAAATAGGAGTCCATTCTAAAGTCATGACTTGAGGAGGTCTAATCAAAAAGGCTTTCTGTGGATCTGTTGACATGCTGGTTAGTAATGGTTAATTTTCATTTTTAATCAGAAATATCAACATTCTTAATGAATATAATCCTTGGGGTGTAAATTAAAGCTAAATTTTAAATTTTCTCCCTGCTCTTTTCCAGTCATGGGTGACATTGGCATAAAATCACTCTAACTAGAACTCAGGTTCCATTGAACTTTTCTGGGTAATTTTGGTTTTAAAGTATTATGCATTGGAAGATACCTCTGACATGCTCCATTTTCTATCCCAAGCATCAGTCTTTCACAAAAAGCAACTGACACTTGGATCCTTCCCTCTATACCCTTTGGAGGCCCAAATTGAAGTAGAAACATCATTTTGAGGTATCTGCTAATATCCAATTAACCTTTCTCTTCATCTGCAACTCTTCCAAAAGAGAGATAATCTCCTTCGGGCTGTCAGGCAGTATATTTTCTGCATTCAGCTCCAAGTGGAAAAAACAGAAGCACAGGAGGTGATGTGAGTTCACTTTACAATGTCTTCTATTGATTTACTGAGAAAATATCATTTTAAGATTCACTAGACTCCAATCCTCCAAATGTAGAAAGCTTTGTTCCCAACATCTAAAGGCGAAGACAGTTCAAGGAAGAGCTGCTCCTTCATGATGGGAAGAAGAAAATCACATGGTGACGTTATGCAAATGACATAGAGAAATAGTCATGTCATTTGGTGATACAGGATCACAAAGCTAGAACTCCAAGAAGAAAAAAAGCATTAAACAACAACATTTTCAATGTTATTTTATTGTAAAGCTTAAATATGTTGATTGATCTGATTTTATTAAACTTACCATTGGCTATTTATTTGAGACTATTACTCATTCGTTGGAGTATTGTTACTAATTGTGTTAGCAGAACTCATCAGATGATGGAGCTAAAATAGAGAAGAAAGGTGCTTTGGCAATTACACAATTGGTCAGAACACGCCCCCAAAGGAAATCTCACAAAGTGTAGAAAGGACTTTGACAAAGCTGCAGCAGGTGGCGCTCTTCCCCTGGCATGGGCGCTGAGTGGGCCAAGTCCCTCAGGACAGATTTCCCTGTAGGATGTGCTAGATTAGGGTGAAATGTTCAGAGATTTTGATTGTTAAAGATACCTTGACATATTTATAAAAAGAGTAGTGGTGTCCTATCAATTTCCAAATTTGGATAATTGTATTCTTCCTTCCAATATTCTTTCATTTTAATTTGGCATTCTTCATTTATTGGTCTAAATTTTGGGTAGCAAGTTGCTGATACTCTTGAATAGCTCTTATGATTCTATCCAGCAGAGGATACATTTCTATGATCACTGCAATCACTTCTACACAGAAAATGTTCCATAGGGTTTCTTTTAAACAAAATGAGTGACATTATTTATTGACAATAGGCTCATATTAATAAATAATAGATCATTTAAACAAGGTGGAAAATAAATCTGTGAGGCTATTGACAAATTGGGTATTGGGTAAAGTATTCATGGAAGGTGAGAATTGAGGTGGCCTTGGTCCATAGGTAATAAACAAAGTTTCTATAGGGCTTTAGAGTTTATTTTGCACATTTATTCATCACAATTATTAAGTAACCACTACTTAATGCAGTGAAACCCCAAATTATACTCATGTCTTTTTATTATATAAATCCTATTATTTTCTTACTATAACACACTCCATTTACTGTTAGTAGATGAATACACGTTTATTTTTCATGTTGGAGGCATAAGGTTTTTATGGGTGGTTAACATAGTAGCTACATCATAATAACTGTAAGGAATTGAATGATAACTTCACCTGCTATTTGATTCTGAGTGGAGTATCTCTTGTTATTCTTTGTCTAAAACCTACATTGCCTTGCCATTCCAAAGAAAATGCGAAAAGTGTAGGGAAAAAAAGTCTGTTTCTGTTCCCAATGCAGAATTTGGGAAAACCAGTCACTGAAGGAGTGGAATGAACATGGACATACATATTGGAATAGGAGTTTATGGAGCAATGTGACAACAGTATGGTGCTGAGACTGAGCATCTGTGGAAGGTTTTGCCCAAATACCAGGCCTCTGATTTGATCATATCTGCTTTTCCAGTGTCTGAGAAATGACTCTAATATTAATGAAATTTCTTGGTAGTCTCTGAAAGCCATTAACAAAGTTTTATTTAATACTATTTGTGAGTTGTTAAAATCTCAGCTGCATATTCGATTAAGCAAAGTTCTGATTTTATTTACTTGTCGTAGGTAAGGATCTCTTCATTTTTTTTCTCTTTTTCCAACAAAGCAGACATTTCTTATGGTAACATTTTCTGAGTAGAAAATTTCCATGTATTTGCAAAAGTAGTTAAATTCAAGGTGTTGAACGTGTGGTAGGTTATCAGTGGTTTGAGAAATAAAAGGTGACATAGGTAGAAATACGTGATATTAAACTATATAACCTAACCGAAGTTAAAAATAAAAACAAAACCACTTCAATCATTTATCTTGATCTACTCACCAAGTGGCTGGGTCATGATCTGTAAAGTACTTAGAAAGGACCATGCAATTTGATCTAAGTGTCCCAGGGTAAGTATCAGCCTCATTAATGCAGCAATGCCTAGCACATCGTAAGTGCTTAATAAATGTATTTTGACTGAATTAGTAACTGAGTAGAGAACTGAGTCGAAACCAGTTATATGAGGACTAGAACTGCTTTTTTACTTTTGATTAGACTGTATCACCTGTTCAGCAATGGGTTAGCTCCCTGGGAAATGTTTTAAAGATTTATTTACTCATTACTTAATTGTTCATTCATCTATTCAACAAATGTGTTCTGAAATGTACTTATTATTAGGAAAGGTAACATTGTTGGCTTTTAAAAATGCAAAGGTGGATGAGAAGTAGGAAGAGAAATAAACAATTAAATGCAATGTGGTAAATGCAATGATAGCAGAAAGTTCAGGGTGCTTGGCAACACCATATCTGGTCTTTGATGTCAAGGACAGCCTTTGAGGGTGATGATGTCTAGATTCAGCCTACATCTTAGGAACATGTGGAAGTCAATGGGACTAAGATGAGGGGTCATGAGGCAGGACAGTGAAAGATGATCCAGGCAGGAGGAAGAGAATGTATAAGGGGGCGTGTAGTTCAAGGATCTGAAAGTCATTCAGTAAGGCCACAGTAGAAAACAGAATATCACTTACAATTTTACATATTTCTGAAGAGAACTATGAAGCCACAGATGGAGAGAAAAAGAGCTCATGAATTAAAATTGTGGTTGGATAAATAGGAACAATTCAGAAAGAGTCCATCATTTTACAGAAATACAATTTTCTATTTTTGAGCTGTCCAGACATGATAATAGAAAAAAAAGAAACTTTAGCTGAATCAAATGTGATATTCAAGAAACACAACAAATAACACTTTGCAGCATTAAAAATCAGCAAAAAACAAGTAATCCTCTTCTGAAATGCAGAATATATATGAAAAGTGGTATCACAAAAACTTCAAAATTACAATCATTTCATCGGTTTATAATGTAATGGTGATGTCCAGTTTTTCTTATGGTCTTACCTTGGCCATGAATATCCAAGGAAATTAAAGACCTCATTCTGAAATGAAAGGGAAGAAAACTCTTTTGCTCCTCTTGTTTTCTTGTGTTCCTGGAAATAGGTGTCAAACCCATATATTTATAACTCTTTTTTTAATCCTGACTACCAATTTGGTGACAGAAAATAAACATGGAAAAACCCACACATTTTAGGGTCATCTGGCTGATGACAATGAGGTTTCCCTTAATCCCTAGGAGGGTTTTGATACAGTTACACATCTATCATCTTGACATTGCTCCTTGGTTGACTTCAGCTGCTCTTCAGTGGACCTTTTTTTGTTTGTTTGTTTGTTTTTGTTTTAAGTTGTATCTTTTTTTTAAAATTTATTTATTTTTTCAGCGTAACAGTATTCATTGTTTTTGTACAACACCCAGTGCTCCATGCAATACATGCCCTCCCTATTACCCACCACCTGTTCCCCCAACCTCCCACCCCGCCCCTTCAAAACCCTCAGGTTGTTTTTCAGAGTCCATAGTCTCTTATGGTTCGCCTCCCCTTCCAATTTTTTTTTTTTTATAAACATATAATGTATTTTTATCCCCAGGGGTACAGGTCTGTGAATCGCCAGGAGGAAAGCCACAACTGTTACTTTGGTGTACCAAAATAATTTCGTAAAATCATTAGAAGAGCAATGATACACAGTTTTAGGTCATTTGATTGTATCCAACTTTATTTTACTTTTGGTTTTAGGAAAATGGGCGACTACTTCTTGGCAGGACCAAGCTACATTATTTTGGAAGTCCAGTGCAAAATGCAAATGCAGAGCCCTTTGTTCAAACAACACCAAGACCCAAAACTGTAACAGTAGAGCCTAAACCAAGAGCAGGACATGGTGTACCTCATAGGCTTCACATTCATGAAGGCAGCCCCAATTCTTAGCACACTACAGGGGTCTAAACTACACTGTATTTGTGATATATGATGTTGGCATAAAAATTTAGTCTGGGAAGAAGAACCCTGAGAAATCTACTCCTGAAGGAATAGTGTACTACTGTTGGGACTTCACCATTAGAGAAAAAGAGGTTTTTAGTGTCCCTGTGCCAGTAAGCATAGAGAGGAAGTCCAAGTTGAGAACAGAGCAAAAGGACATGTTTCAAGAGAACTGAGTGGGAATCCCACTTCTGCCACCCACTAACCAGGCTTGGGCAAGTCTTACATCTCTTTTAATCTTGATTTCCTTACCTATAAAATAATTTTTTGTGCTATTTGGAAGTGAATATGCAAAGAAAATATGGAAAAATGTATACAAGTTTTTTTAGATTTATTTATTTGAGAGAGAGAGTGCATTGCAGGGGATGGGCAGAAGGAGAGGGAGAGAGAGAATCCCAAGCAGACTCTGCACTGAGCATGGGGCTCCATCCCACAATCCCAAGATCATGACCTGACCCAAGACCAAGAATCAGATGTTCAATGAAATGCACCACACAGGTGTTCCTGAAAAAAATGTATATGAATTTTTTTTAAAATGACAAAGTACTACACAAATATAAGGTAGAGTTATTATGGAGTAAATAATAGTGGTAACAACAATACTAATAATAAACAAGAAAAACACTAGCATACTCAGGCGCAGTGTTTCTTTGGAAAAACTGTAAATTTTTAACATCTTTACTGGATGAGTCCCATAGTTTTATACAGAACATACAGTTTTCTCCTTCACATGATAGAGGGAAAAAATAGTTATTTATGAATAAATTCATATTTTGAATGTGGCTTAATTATTTTAATAAAAAATTTCCACATCATGAAAAAATATGGGATTCAAGTTTCAGTGAATATTTGCTGGAATAAAAGAATACTTAGAAATCTACCTCAAACTTGCTATAGATATTAAAATAATATTTGTTTCTTTACATTAAATAATAACTCATATCCTAAATAAAAAACAAGCAAAGAAAAATTTACCATCAATAAAATATGCTGATTTAAAATGAGTATAAATATACATAAATTTTTATTTTCCAAACTTCCACACGCACTCCATTCCATGTGTCAGAGAGCAAATTATCAGCCGTGAATATAACATATATAAATAAAGCAATTCCCATTTGTCCAATTGCAGGCAAAGGATTTATTTGAAAAGAAGAATTATCCCCTCACCTTTATAAGCAATTTGGTTTCTGTATGTGCTTATTGATGGGTGCTATTTTCACAGTTCAGCACTAATTATTAATTTGTATTTTCAGGGGGTTATGCATATAATTCTCATTATTCCCATGAGACTTTTGTAAATAACACTTTAGAGCAGAGGCTGAAAATGTGTCTAGCTCTCACTTCTGGTTGCATATTACCTCACATTATAATCCTGTTGAGAAGTCATAAGTGTTAGCTGGTATTATACCTCCACACTCAAGGTACCCATATTTCAGTGAGAAGAGAGGAGTTTTCTGTTAGAGAAGCACAGAATGAGAAGTTGGTCCCTGGGTACTTTTTCATTTTAGTGGCATGCCATTAGCATCTTGAATATTTCAATGTGAGCACAAGAAAGTTCATAAGGGGATAAAATAACAATAATAATGTCAGATTTATATAAAGTCTTATCCTGAAAACTCTTAAACTGCTTCCAAAGCAGGATTAGATTAGATTCTTATCTGAGCTCTTTTCCACCTTCTTTTTTATTTTTGAAAAACGAGAAACACGGAACACTAATAATTTCCAATCATATTGTTTCTTTCCCTGGAGGATTCACTTATCATTTAAATGTGTTTTTTTCTAAAGTGGGATAGAAATAGGATTTTTTTTCTTTTGATGTATTAGTACCTAAAACAGAATTTGAGGGGGTTTTTTGTTGTTGTTGCTTTTGTGTGTTTTTTGTTGTTGTTGTTTTGTATGTCAAGTTAATGCTATTGTTTTGAAATTTTCTATTTGATTAAATTTGATAAATAAGGTTTGGAGTTCCCTGTGACTAAAATATGTGCCAGCTATCTGAGGAATACTGAAATGAGCAAGGCATGGAGTCTTGTCCTTAAGATACTCACCACCCACCAGGTAGTTAATGCACGAGCCAGCTATGGAAATTGCTCTTAAAGAAGTACAAACATAACAAGATGAGAGGGCAAATCAGAAAGATGAGGTTAGGAGGACAAAGAGGGTAGTTTGGGACAGGCAAGAAGAGCTTTCTGGAAGAGGTGACATTTGAGCTTTACAGCACAAGTAAGAACTCCAAGTTCAGCATTTCAGATAAAGAGTCTGAGAAAGAGTATGGAGAGACTACAGATGAACTGGGAAATAACGAGCAGGTTTTATTGGCTTTTAGTCTGTGATAAGAGAGTTAAGGGAGAAATATGTCAACTGCCATGATAAGCTTTTGTAATTTATTCTGTATACAATGATGAATGCTTATGAAGCAAAGAGTGATGTTATAGGAGCTGCACTTGAGGGAGATGACAATGTCAGAATTGTGTGAGACTGACCTGAATGGGAAAATCAGGTATGGGTTGTAGATGACCCTTTCCATGTTTAATGGAGGAGGCTTGAATATTCTAAAATCTCTCCGTCCTTAGAGAGAATAAATCATTTCACTGGTGATGATGTTAGTAGTGAGAAGCCTAGAACTGAAACCATGTTCAAGAAGTGTGGGGAGAGGGTTTTGTCCAACAGACATACTTCATAAAAAAATTAAAATGACATAGTTCTACTGTTTGCTAGAAGGAAGTTTGAAGTGTTTTTCAAAAAGATTGTTTTCTTCAGTAAAATAGAGTTTCCCCTGTTTGCATTAGTGATTTCAGACAGAGAAACGCTGAAGTCTGAAAGTATAAAAAAAATTAGTAATTCTAAGTAGTGGATTCTAAATTAGTGAACTTTTCAAAATTTTGCAGAATATTTCCATATATTTGTAAGTGCTTAAAAGACCTCAGTGAATGTTGTCTTTATCTGCAGTGCTCATGTTATTCTGGAAGTGACATAACAACTTTCTCAGGTCTGAAAACAAAGAACATCTCTTATAATTCATCAATCATATTACATATAAAAATAGCCTATCTACATCCTTGAAACAAATAATTGTTAAGAAACTACCACAGACTCAAGTTCTTTGGCATAGCTGAATTGTATGAGCTACATGATTATTAATTTCAAATGTGAATTTCTGCTTGTGACCTGTTGTTTTATTTTCTTCTTCAAATCTTATTCCTTGAGGCTTGCCCCACCCTCTGTGGTTTTATATCTTTTCTCAAGAGTATATATATAACCTATTTGTTTGGTTACTCAGACTGAGGCTTCAGACCAAGGAATTGGAAGTTGCTGCCTCTTGACAGCCTGTGCTTTTTTCTTCTATCATAAAAAGGATCCTAAGTAAAGAACACCAGCAGTGACTTGTGTAGCTTCTGGGCATTTTTTTGTTCTTGTGATCTAAAGTCCACTTATTGTGTTTTCTGTTATTTGGAGGTCATCAAACTTTGATCACTAGGGGGGAGTGTGGGGTTTTGCCTTGATCTGTGAGATCACACTACAGGCTGATTTTTAAAAACACATATGAAAGGTTTATTTTAAAATAAAAGCCACAATTCGTTTGTGTCGATGTAAAATGCTTAAGAATGGTGAAATGCAAAACAGCACTAATTAGGATTGATTTATAAATGGAGATAGGAACACGACTAGTGATACTCAAACTCTTCAAATTCATTTGGGTATTTTGTGAAAGATAGCACTGCTATCCTTGTCTGCACCCATTTGGCCAGATGTGCAAAAGCCTACTATTGGGTTACCACAAGTAAGTAGGGCAGGAGGGTGGTAAATAGAGTGATTTGCCATACCATGTGCCCATTTTGTTCACTACTGACCACGTGCTATACTCAGATTGGAAAGATTAATTCCTTTCTTGTCTTTCAATGATAATATAATCATTTTTGAAAATGCAAATGAGTATACCTTCTACTAAATAGAAGCAACAAATACTTTTATTCATTAAATCATAGTATTGTAGCACCAGAAAAAATTTAGAGCTCATAAAGGACCTTCAGTGGGCTTTGATGGCCTTAATGCTTGCCAGAGGTCACTGAGCTAGATAAGAAGGAGATGTTCCTATAATATTCAGCTCCTGACATTAGTTCATTGTTTCCTTTTACACCAATCTATATTATTACTTATTTTTACAAATTTACTTGCCAAGTAATCTTTTAGCAGAGAAGGATTTTATTCTATTATTTCAATTGGTACTTTAAATTACCTGGAGAGAATTAACAAATGCTTCCAAAGTCTATGTCAATTCCACTGAACTGATATATTCTATACTTTGGGAGATGATTTCATGAAAGTAAAGAGAAATGAAAACCATTTGAAACCCAGTGTGAATTAGATTATATATGAAAGGATAAATATGTTTTTCTTTTCTTTCACGTTGAAATGTATAGTTTGCACTTTTTTCTTCCTCAGTATCTTCAAAGTCCATCTTTTGTTACTCTATTTTTTACTGTCTCACAAATAGAAAACAATTTAAACAATGTAGTGAGGTATAATCAGAAAACCTCTGAGTAGAAAGCAAATTTAAAGTTTCATTCAAACTAAGAACATGTCTGGGACTCTCAGATATGTTTGTCATCTCTATAGAATGCTTTTACTTCTTCCTAGCTATGAGGAGTATTTATGATACTCAAGTATTCATCCAGTCATTCATGAACAAACTAAATAATGGCTATATTCACAAAATGGTGCATTAAATTTAGGTAGCACACCAAAGAAAATATAAAGCATATGGTTTTTCACTTCAAAGTATATGCCATCTTATCAGAAAACACAATCACACACACACTCAAGTTAACTCAAGTTAACTCAAGTTAAAAAATAATAAAAAACAAGATATGACGAAACTTAAAAATCAGAAATATCATGATCACTAGAGGAAGTCACAAAGTGGATAGGTTTTGAAAAATGGTTAGAATTGATAAGTGGAGGAAAGAGAAGCCTTATAGGTAGGTTAAGGATAATCTCCTATGAAGAGTAGGAGTTAGCAATCCATGAGCTGAGTTTGAGGAGCCATGAGTTGGCCAATCTGGCTCCAATGGAGAATCCATGAGGAAGAAACTGTAGTAGATTTTGAAGCAAAAGTGACAGAACTTGAATGACAACAAGAAACTATGGATTTGATTCCTGCTGATCAGCATCACTCAAAATGCTCCTCCACACAACAAACCTTGTTAGGAATAAAAATCTGTAGCTAAATAATTGGAAGAAACATGCCAACCCAAGTCCCATCCTGAAGATTTACTTGAACACCAACATGTTAAAGACCCTGAAGAAGTAGGGATTAAAATTCTGATATAACAAAATTTTTCAAAATCCATAGACCAAAAAAACCCCAAAACAGCAAAAAATAAATCAATAGACATCTGTACCCATGAAGTTTCCACCAAAGGGTCCAAAAAAAATTGAATATATATATAAAGAGATTTATTGTGAAGACTTGCCTTCCACAATTGTGAGTAGGCAAGTCTGAAAATATTTAGATTAGGCTATCTGGAAGGACAGACTGGAAACTCTCAGGCAAGAGCTCAAATGTCAATTCTGTTCTTAAAGACTTTCAACTGATTGGATTAGGACAACCTAGATTTTTTAGGATAACCTTCTTTCTCTGAAGACAACTTTTCTTGCAGGTGCTAATTACATATAGGAATACTTTCAGAGTAATACCTGGATTAAGATTTGATTGACTGGTTGGATACCTGTAGCTTAACCAAGTTGACATATCAAACTGACCATCACTGCACTTTCCTCCTTTAGTATGAGCCTTTAGCACCTTAGTGCTTAAAACTAAATTAATTAAGTTGATCCTTTTACCTGATCTATGTATGTATTCTGTCATATATTGCTAAAACTTAATATTAAATGTAGATATCACATTTAAGGTTATAAAACCTCTCTCCTGATATTGCAATTAGCTGCAATTAGTCATTATGACCACTTACATTATTGTAGGCACTTTAGTAGATACTGGGGTTTTCCTAGTGAGCAAAGTAGAAATGACATGATGGCTGGCTTCATGGGCCTTATAGCAAACTGAGACATAGAGACAGTTTATGTAAATATCTTCAATTAGTGTTTTCTCAGCTACTTGTAAGCCTTAAAGGAAAAATAATTATTTTGCTTCTTTTTTTAGATTTATTTATTTGAGAGAGAAAGAAAAAGAAAGAGCATGTGTGAGTAGGGGGAGGGGAAGAAGGAGAAGGAGAGAGAGACTCCTCAAGCAGATTCCCTACTGAGCATGGAGCCCAAAGCTGGGCCTGATCCCATGATGCTGAGATCATGACTGGAGCTGAAATCAAGAGCTGGCCACTTAACTGGCTGAGCCACCTGGGAGTCCCTATTTTGCTTCTTATAAGCAAGCTGTATTAAATATTAAGAATTCATTAATTCAAAGAATCCCTATTAAATGTTAGTTTTCTAGTATTACTTTCAAAAACATATTGTGAGATTTCTACTTGATACCAATCTTTTCAGGTTTTGGAAAAACTGCAATAAATGATAGGCTATTCATAGATGATAAAAGGCTAGAAGTTTCTTACAGATATTCATTCAATGAGCACAGAACAGCTCATCAGTTGGAGAGGTATAGGAAGAAATGACCTAGAAATTAAAGCTTGGAGCTGTATCCTTGGAGGGGCCTTTGCCAAATGGAGAATGATGAACAAGACTTAATGGAGAATATCATATACTTCACAATAACGACCTTGGAAAAGACACTTCCTGTAAAAAGGAGCAGTAAACTTGTTGTTAGCTTGTCCCATTTTTTTGTTTGTTGTATCTCCTCCATCAAGGAGAATGATAAATGGATGGAAAATATTGATAAAAGGGGAATTAAGCCTACAATGCTTGGAGATATTGCACTTGTTTCTTACTCTCCTAGATCTGCATGATGATAAGAGAACATGGTCTTGCATTCTTGGGTTCACCTGTTGGATCATTCTGTAGGTAAAGCTGTGTCTGGAGCAAAGCTAGAGGGGATAATGTGAGAAGAAAGTAGCGGATAGAAGGAGAAAGCATTTAGGAAAGGGAAATGTTCTTGCTGGTAGCAGGAGAATGGAGTGTCAATGGAGCTCTTTGCCCTTTAGGGAATAGTGTGGTCAGCCTACCCCTGCACTTTTATTTTTGTGACATTGTATGATACTTGCATATTCTTAAATAATACCCAGTCAGGACTGAGCAAATTGCTCAAGTCACATGTCAGGGAGTTTGTGCTTGGAGGTAAACTGGTTCCATTCAGTATTTTTTCTTTAGACTTCTCAGTCAAATCTCAGTGTTGGGTATGAGATGAAGTTATATGTCAGCAATTTTTCTGACATTTGGTAATAGCTATTTCTTATCATCTAAGCCAACAAGTGTCCTGTACTGAAGGACCAACCTAGAATTAAGAATTACTTGAAAAGGAATGTTGCTTTGTTCTCTATTAAATATTTTGCAAAAGAATAAAAATCTTTAATTTCATTTTTCTATTTTAATGAGAATTCTAGATTTTTTACAATAGCAAATTTATCAGATTTTTCAAGAATGTTGTTTGGCTTTCCAGTGAATATTTTACTAAGGAATAAAAATAATTTTCAGTTCTCTAATTTAATGAGACTTCTCATTTTTTTTTAAAGATTTTATTTATTTATTTGACAGACAGAGATCACAAGTAGGCAGAGAGGCAGGCAGAAAGAGGAAGGAAAGCAGGCTCCCTGCGGAGCAGAGAGCCCGATGCGGGGCTCGATCCCAGGACCCTGAGATCATGACCCAAGCAGAAGGCAGCAGCTCAATCCACTGAGCCACCCAGGCGCCCCAAGACTTCTCATTTTTAAAACAGAAAATTCATTAGTCTCTTTAATTCTGAGAAGTGTGCTATAGACTTATTGATAAATCTATGATAAATTTATTCAAAACACTTATTTCCCTACTTTAAGAATTTTGTTGATTTTAAAATTGCATTTGTAGTTTAATAATCCTTCTATTTGTAATTTAGTTTGCTTGTGTGGTGACACAGGGTTTTCTGACATTTTGTTGACAATTGTTATTAATATAAAAATGATACTTTTGGGGCACAAGGCTGGTATAGTTGGTTAAGTGTCTGACTCTTGATTTAAGCTCAGGTCATGGTATCAGGGTCCCCAGATCTGAGCCCCCAATTGGGCTCCAAGTTCGAGTTCAGTGGGGAATCTGCTTGAAATTCTCTCTCCTGCTTCCTCTGCTCTTCTCCCCACCACCAAAATAAATAAATAAATAAATAATAAATCTTTTTAAAAATGCTACATTTATGTAGACATAATTTTCAATCAGTGAACTTCTAAAAATAAACACACTACATAGACACTTTGTAGTCATTGTCCCATAATCATTTTTTGGTAAATACTTATGGTGTAAAATTTGAATAAAAGTAGTTTTCTTTCTTTTAATGGAAAATACGTCAATACGAATAGAAGTATTATAATTGTGAGAGAGAGAGACCAGGTTTATTATGTTTTTTGTGCTTCTCCTAGGAGTTTTATTTATATCCTTCTCATTCACCCATGTGCCTTTTGTTCAGGGTAATGTATTCTGCTTTAGTATACTTTTCAGTCTCTTCCAATGCATGGACTGCCAAAATTATAAGATTAGGTACAATGGGTTTATGTTTTGGATATATGTCCATCAGGGACTTAACGGCTGAAATTGTCAACTTGGACTCACACCAATGACCTCAAGCTAAAAGGCAAGTGAAATTTCAGCTGTGCTGTAGAATACTTGTAAGTATATCTTCATTAAATCAATGATATTCTCCAAAAAAGAGTTATTTCCAGTCAAATATACAATTTGCTTCCAATATCAGATGGCATAAAAGAAAAATTCAGCAAACAAAAAAGTCTCAGCCAGATGCCAAGAGCCTGATTGTACCTTGGCACCTCTCCCATTTAGAGATGCTTTTCATAAAAAGTGGCGCATCATGTGACATCATGTTATAGTCTTCTCTGAGCGATTATACTTTAATCTCTAAATGACACTTATTCAGATGGAAACCTCAAAAGTATAACATCTAGTGGGTTACCAGTCTCCCATATAGTTTCAAGAGCTCTTTTGATCTGTTGGACCCAGAAAGAAAATATTTCTTTGTCTACTGTTACTTCATGTGTGACATACTGCAAAGATATAGAAACAGCATCATTATGCACTTACTCATTGTGATTTGATTTGATATTTTGCTTAAGAACTATACTGATTAACTTTCCAGAAAGTAGAAAGCACATTGTATGTTCTGGTGTGTTAGGTGAATGACCACATTTTCTCAGCCATTCTGTAATTTACTGTTTGTACACTGAGGCACTAAGTATAGTTTCAGATCAAAATAGTCTTCTTTCAGATCAACATACTCCTAGTAAACCTTCTAGGACTTTAAGTGGATTCACCTTATTAAAATGGATGTTTAGTCAACATTAAAAACCAGTGTTTTAGTTGTGAATATTTGGGATCATTTAAAAATGAGGCATACAGATCCGCATGGGAGGGAAACTCTGAAATCTGGAAATAAATTATGAGTCAGTTGACCTGACTTGCTTGAAGTGTCTTCTAAGTTAGGATTTTCAGATTAAACATAAAATTACTAAATATAAAGCAATCCCTAAGTTTACTATATGTATTGTATAAGCTTCAGGAAACCCAGTTGT
The DNA here is from genome assembly GCF_922984935.1 of Meles meles. Lineage (NCBI taxonomy): Eukaryota > Metazoa > Chordata > Mammalia > Carnivora > Mustelidae > Meles > Meles meles. The sequence goes on from NC_060079.1 coordinate 56,323,625, forward strand.
GCAGATGACGTGAAGATCAGGGTTTCAGTTGGTGTCGGTTCATTCAATGATATTTATTTGAGAGAAAAAGAGAAAGAGACAGAAGGAAAATAAGAAAGTAAAAGGGAGTAGAGAGGAAAGGAAAGAAGGAGGACTATTATGTGCCAGAATGTGGGCTAAGTATTGAAAAGAAGAAAAGTGCCTTGCAGGAACTTAGAGTTTATAGGGAAGACTTATGTATACAAAAACTTTCAGAAGGTAGTAAGTCTAATTACAAGAGCATTCAGTGTAAAGGGAGTAAAGAAATGAGAATATTTATTCTGGCAGATAAAACAGGCTTCACACAGGAGATGACCCTACCTGAGTCTCCAGTGATGAAATAGGAGGTTTATAAAATATGCAGGTGGTACACACACAAGACAAAATAACAACAACAACAACATTAATAATCATAAATTAAATTAAATGGTGCTGAAGTTGTTAACAACAAAAAAACTTCTCTTCGTTTTCCCCTATTTTGGTCCCATTTTGCAGATGTAAGTGTTTATTTCTGCCTTTCTTCTCTACTGCCATATTCTATTACACTTTTACATTCATTTGTATTTATTGACCCTGCCATGCCCACCACCTTCTTTGTTTTGTCAGATATATATTTGCATTATACTGTCAAGATGCGTAATGCTTAAACGCTATTCTGGGATCATAAAATTAAGTCTACTTTACCTGGTCTATAACTGATTCTAAAAACTAAAAGCCAGTTATAGATATTTACATGATCAAGATGATATTAAGTAGTGTTCACTTGAAAGCCAAGCAGTGAGAAGGATTTCTCTACAATTCACCATCAGCACCCCTGGCCCTTTCCAAGGTGAAAGATGCCTTCAACACAGGTAAGTGGATTTCCTTACACACTGTACATTGCCCAACAGGGTGTCACATTTAGTTTATTACTAGTATGGGCTATGGCATTTCCTATGGACTGCTTTCTTCTTGTAGTTTCTAATCACCTCTCATATTTTTCATGGAAAAAAACCATATAATTTCTTCACACTTCTGCTAGAATCTTTCAGTTGTTCTTTATTCTCTTTGTAAGAAATACACTCTACTTGCCTTAACATTTTCCTGAAAACCACTGTCAGTGTTTTCATGTGGACTGAAAAAGGTTTTCCAAGATTGATACACAGCTGCCATTCTGGGATTTTATTTTTTACAGTAGATGGTTCTACTAACTGGTTATCAAATCTTGTTATTTGTCTTCTTGCATTTTTTTTCTAAAATACCTATAGAGTGAATATTTGAGAAAGGGTAATTAGAAAGTAAATATCCTAACTCTGTACATATTTGAAAACACTTTATTCGTTCACACTGACTGACATTCTGGGCATAAACTTGGTATTAATTTATAACTGTAGCAAATGAGCAGACTTGGCCTAAAATGACACAAATAATTTATCGTACTGTTCTGTAGGTCAGAAGTCCACACAGTTCTCATTGGACTAAAATCAAGGCAGCAGCAAGACTAAGTTTCTTTCTGGAGGCTCTGTGGAGGAATTGTTTACTGCTCATTCAGGTTGTTGGCAGGATTCAGTTCTTTGTGCTTATAGGATCAAGGCCCCATGTTCTTGCTGGTTGTAAGCTGAGGGCCATTCCTGGTTTCTAGGAGTCATTGCCTTCCTTGGCTCTTAGCCCCCTGCCACCATCTTCAAACATAGCAATACTCACATCATACCTCTCTGACCCTTTACTTATTGACATATCTCTCTCTGACCCAACCAGAAAAGGTCCTCCTAAAAAAATAGAGTCCATGTGGCTATTCCAGGATAACCTCCCCATGTCAAGGTCAATAAGCTTAATCAATCAGCAAAGTCCCTTTTGTCATGTAAGTAACGTACTCACAGGTTTGGGGATTAGATTATGAATATCTTTAGTGGTCATTACTCCGCCTAGGTTCAAAAGCATTTTCCCTCAGAAATTTAGAGTCATTGCTTTTTTACTTTCCATTAGCAAATATTAAGGATAAGGAATTTTATGGCAATTTTATCTTTATTCCTCTGTTGGTAACTTCTTTTTTTTTTAATTTATTTATTTTAGAGAAAGAGAGAGACTGTGTGTGAGTGCATGCACGTGAGCAGGGGAGGGGTGGGCAGAGGAAGAGGGAGAGAAAATCCTCAAGCACGCTCCCCACTAAGCATGAAGCCTGGCACAGTATTTCACCTTAGGACCCTGAGATCATGACCCAAGGGAAATCAACAGCCAACCACTTAACTGACTGAGCCACCCAGGCTCCCTTGTTGGTAACTTATCTCTCTGGAAGATTTAGGAGGTTATATTCATTAGTAATCCTGACAGCTCAGACGTCTCGTAGTGCTCTTCGTCCAGTCCTTCCCCTTGTCAATCAGAAGGTGCTAGAAATATGACTTCTCGTGTCTATCTTTAGGTCAAGAAACTTTTCTTCTAGAGTTTTTTCCTATGAATGATTTCATTCTACTTTACATATCCACCATTAGGTCCATGCCCAAATATTAGTAGATATTTCTAAATGTTAGTAGATATTTGTGTGGATGAGAGATATTTAGGCTGAGCATATAGATTTGGCTGCCAAGAGCACAAGGAAACTGAGGATGTGTATACATTACTGAGAAAAGAAGCCAGGGAAGGAAACCAAGAAGACTTCCATGTAAAGTTCAGCTGAGGAAAAGGAGGAAAAGGCCAGGTGTCTTGTGGAATGGCAACATGAAACAAGGCATTGCTTCCCCTAAAATCCCCAAATCTCCCCTTGAATTATAAATTCTATTTCATTTTCAAGAATTACGGAAGTTTCCCTGATCTTCTAAAAAAAGATGTTTCCCAACATGGCAAAAGTTGAAATACTGTTGTAAGCTACAGTTTACTATATAGACTTAGATTGTTAATGTGATTGCTATTATCTCAGAATGTTTTCATTCTTTTAATAAATACTTACTGACTTTTTATAACTCAATTGATGGATAATTGACAAATCTAATTTTATGCATCTAAAGTATAGGACATGGTGATTTGATACACATTTACATTGTGGAATGATTAGCAAGACCAAGTTAATTAACACATCTATTACTTCACACAGTTAACTCTTTGTGTGAGTGTGTGTGCGTGTGTGCACGCACGTGTGCACGGTAAGAACACTTAAGGTCTATTCTCAGCAACTTTCAAGTATACAATACTGTATTATTAACTATAGTCACCACGCTGTACATTGGATTTTCAGAATGAACATTTCTTAATGAGATTCAAATTAAACCACAATTATTCCAGATCTCTTTTTCCCTTACTTTCTCTTACCTCAGGATTTCTGTTAGATTATATCTTAAATATTTACCATGTACTGTATTGCTAAGATTTATACTGAGGTCGGAGTCCAGGGATATCTGAAACTGAGATTCCAGCTCCAAAAACGGGAGGAAAATATTTGGGATAATTGTTGCCTGTTGGAAAACATTGAAGGAGAAAAAAATATAATTAAAAATATCCTTCTTTCAGATGCCATGCAAGCATGGATAATCACAGAAGCTCTGTGTGGCTGAGACATAAAGAGCTTTTCAGTCCTCTCCCTATTGAACAGTGCAAGTCATTTCCTGCCATTTCAACATATGACTATTTTTGCAACACCGGTCCCAAATAAATACTTTTATCCAGAGTCAGTCTTCTTGTTCTGGTGATTACAATAGCAAGGTGGAGGAAATAAATAGGGTCTGCTGTACAAACTAACATTGTAATGAAGATCTAAATTTGCTCGTTATCCCTTGAAACAGCAGTTAGGAGGTACAGAGGGGACGGGATATTGCTGTTCTTTTGCGTACTCTGCAAGGAGAAGGAAGCAATTTGAATAAAATATCTGACAAATAAACTGTTGGGAATTTGTCAGAAGTATGTTCGTGGTCTCTGCAGGAAGTCCGTGTGGAGAGTGGAAGGCCTGTAATGACGAGGAAGTCTTTGCCTCCATCTGCATACATGGAGTGCCGGAGGAGATCTCTTCTACAATTCTGTCGGCATCTGTGCACGTTCCAGCGGGGTGGGAGGGTGTCTCCCCTGCCCCACCCCACGCTTGTCCTGGAGCTCAAATCCAAAGGACCTCCAAGGGGGTTCTTGAAGATGTGGTGAAGTTCCCTATAAGATTCATATTTACTTCAGACCTAGATTTGGTGACCTGCACAATTGATGCCTGGCCCAATTATTTGTTTTCAAATATACTTATGGCCTCCACCCAACCCCAAAGAACTGGGAAATAGAGTTGTCTTTGATAAGGCTTCTGTTAAAGAGAACCATAAAAATGGCTTCTTCTAACACTCATTCCTCAAATAAGTCACTCTGTAATTTAAAAACTGGTGGAATATGTAATTGTGAAGAGTCTTATTTCATTGTGATTTTTAAATTAAAATTTTAAAGATAACTTTTTAAGGAATCACTTATATTGACTTAAAATGACCTTATGACTTAAGGTCAAAAGTTGAAATACCTACACACTTAAACAGTCTATAAGACATTACATCTGATTAAGAAAAGGGAGTCAGGGTTGTTACAACATACCATACCATGAAAAACTAGCTTCTATCTACCAGAAGTGGAAAGTGAGTTATGAGTTTGAAATTCCATCATAAAAAATAGCTATTCTGTTTCCCTGAAACTTGAAACTAAAGACTTCTTGAAAAAAATAGGTACTTTTTTCTTGAACAAAGTCTTTTCTTGAAAAAGAGGTCTTTTTCTTAGAAAAAAATATATAAAATAAAAATAACATATTAACATAAAAACACAGATGTAGATTGATTTCCACATTGAAAAAGATAGCCAAAATTGCCTTGCCAATAGAAAAGTGTGTAAGTGAGGGCCTTCAGTAACAGACTGTGATTTTTAAAAATATATCTTCATTTTTTTGCTGTCTAACCAGGAATTCTTTTTGGTTGAGACCAGTCACCAGAAAGAGCTCAAAGCTTCTGTTTCTCACTCGTTTGTGGGAAAGGTCTAGTCTGAAGACTTTCAGGGACTGCAGTCTTAGAGTCGGTCATGGTGTTCATTCATAGTCTCTGAGATTTCAATGCTCTATCTTGAGAGAAAAGTTTATCCTTCTAATGAGCGTTCTTAGAGTCACATGTATGGCCTTACATTTCCTATTATCCCAAACTACACTCATCTCTGGATTTATCCAATTCCAACGGAACATCATGGTTTCCCAGGACATATTTTGTGTATCTGCCTGGTAGTTTTCTGAGCCTGGGCGCTGGAGACCTGTTGAAAACATTGTGGCTTCTTCTATGTTCTCTTTGCCCAATCCTTGGCCTCCTCAGAGCTTTTGAATTTTCCAGGACTTGAGAACATTTGCATTACAATAGCAAAACAAGGTTTTTTCGCCCCTGGCGTCTAATTTCTTGCAGCAAGTCAAACTGAAACATGAGCGTTACCTTCTGCTACCACACTCTATGGGCAGGCTCAACTTTATTAGGCAGGCTGCCCCCTCAGCTCAGTCCAGGGCACTGGGTGCCAGGCCCAGGTAGAGAGCAAGCATGGCTGAGAAAGCAAGGAAGAGGGAGTGGCAGAGATGCGGCCCCAGGCTGTCAGCCAGGGCCAGCTACCTCAGCAACGCCAGAGTGGCCACAAGGCTGCAGTGTGTGGCCTGCAGGGCACTGGGTGGCATCTGACTGCGGTGTGTCATCAGGGTGAAGGTGTTCGGTGTAACCAGGCCCCTCAAGACGTGCTTCAGATACAGATTCAGCAAGCCAGCCCCTCTCAGGACAGTGCTGGGGCCTGACCTGACCCTCTGCATGTCCAGGTGAAAGAGCGGACAGGCCAGAACCCACCCTCCCACCCCTGCCATTGGAACCAAACACTGACCTTGGCAGGGCTAGTAGTTGCTGGTGTCTGACCGGAAGAGCCTTACCTTCTAATGTTCTCTCTTCCTTTTGTACATTTCGAGCAGAGTCTGCACATTTCAGTATCCTGTTAGCTTGTCCTCTCACTTCAGCCTTCTCCAAGGTCATTTGTTGGATCTGGTCCCTCCCTTTCTTTTTTTCTCTTTCATTATTTCAGATCTTATTAGAAAATCAAAATTTGCTTCTTAAAACTAATACTCTTTCTCCTAAAGATTATGTTTTGGTTTCTTTTCAAAATCTGAATATAAGGCTACTAGGCTTGATTGGATATCTTCATTAACTCTGGTGAAAACAGCCCAGATTGAGAGAAGAAAATAAATAAAGAAGATAATAAAAATTATTGCAACATAAAGCAGATATATAAAAGAGAGTTTCAACCAAGCCAAATATAGTTCATGAATATAATTAACAATAGGGACAAGCCATTGGCAAGACTAAACAAACAAAAAGAAGCACAAATAAATAATAAAAAGAATTAAAAGGAATTTAAAGGTGTAACAATTTTTTTTAAATAGAGGAATAGGAAAAATAATTTTCTTCTCCTAATGCATTTTAAAACTTGGAAGAAACTGACATATTAAAAAACAAAATGTAAAAAAAAAACAAAAACAAAACAAAACAAAAAACAAAATGTACTTACCAAAGCTTCCATGAGAAGAAACAACACATTTAAATAATTCTATAAACACTAAAGGAACTACACCAGTATTTAATATTTTTCACAGTAACATAATAAAAGAAACAAATGAATATTATCAAACATTCAAGAAACAAATAGTTTTGGCTTTATACCAACTATTTCAAATACAGTGTTTTCCCCTAATCTGTAAGAGATACCTTCTAAGACCCATGAATGCCCGAAACTAAGAATAGTACCCAAACACATATATACTGGGTTTTTTTCCCTATACATACATACTTATGATAAAGTTTAATTTATAAGTTAGGCACAGAAAGAGATCAATAATAATAACAATTACTAATATGAAACTATAACAATATACTATAATAAAAGTTATATGAATGTGGTCTTTCTCTCTCTCCCCCAAAATATCTTATTGTACTGTGCTCACCCTTCCTCCTGTCAAGAAGATGACGTGAGACCGTAAGATGCCTCCGTGATGAGACAAAGTGAAGTGGATGATGCAGGCAGTGTGACATAGCTTGCATTAAGCTACCGTTGACCTTCTGATGATATATTGGGAGAAGATCATCTGCTTCTGGAAGGTGGTTGACCATAGGTAAACGAAACTGCCTGGAAGAGTTGGGGGGAACTACAAATTGCATAAGACATCAGCAAAGTCCTCACATGGAAAGCTGACAAGAACAATATGAGGGGGGAAATCTTACAGGGTTATCACACTCAATAACATGTATGTAAAAATCTTCAAATGTAAGCAACTTGAGTCCAGGAATCAATCAATCAATCTCATAAATCACAAACAAGTTTTGTGAGATGTAAAAGTGAATTCCAAAACTGGTCCTCTCAGGCTTTACTCCCAAAGAGGAAGAAACTGGTCACTTTCAAAACTGACCTCTGCATGGTTTCTTGGCCAGCCATGTGGGCCCAGTGCTTAAGATGGAACAGCCTGGCTGAGCCTCAAGACTAGCTCACCAGTACTGTGATACTGTGATTTACAATAAGAAATATATATTTGGTCTTTGTCCTTGTTTCTTGCACAGAGTTCCTAAAACTCTTGCAACTCCCCAAGTGATGAGAGCAATAATGATTTCTTCTGCTATGTTAATAAGAACTTTAGGGCAGGTTGCCCAGGGAGATGGTGGCTTCCAATTTCACTCCCTCCTCTCTGGAGAGGGAAGAGGAGCTGGAAGTTGAACCAATTGCCAAAGACCAGTGATTTTCTCAATCATGCCTTTAAATGAAGTTTCCACAAAACCCCAGAAAGACAAGGTTTAGAGAATTTCTGGGTTGGTGAACATATGGAGATTTGGGTCAGAGAAGCACCCTTGGAGACGGTATAGAAGCTTCAAGCCTTTCCCACATATCTTGTCCTAAGCATTTCTTCAACCTGGTGTTCAGGTGAGTGTGATAAACTGAATAGTTGTGTGCCCCTAAATTCATATATCGATGCTCTTGTCCCAGTGTGAGGGTATTGGAAGCTGGGGTCTTGGAGAAGCCATTAGGTTTAGTTTAGGTCATGAGTATGAGGGCTTCATGTTGGATTAGTATCTTTATAAGAAAAGGAAGAGATCATGGCTTGCTTTTTCTTGACCATGTGAAAACACAGAGGAAGAAACCCTCTGTAAACCACAAAGAAGCTCTCCTCAGAACCTAACCATGCTGAAACTCTGATCTCAGACTTGCAGCTTCCAGAACCATGAGAAATACATTTCTGGTGTTTAACCACCCAATTGACTTTGTTCTGGCAGCTCGAGCTGTCCACAACACTGAAGAAAGAAAAAGAAGGGGAAGTTTGACTCACCCTCCACTGGTAGGATGTGCTCCTTACCAATGTAGTGAGTACCAAAGTAATGACAGCTAGGCATAGTAGTAGTTCCTTCAATAAATGTTGACCAAACCTTAGATTGAACCACTGCTGAATTTCCCTTGATCCAGATTTGATGATTACAAACTGCCTTTGGAACTAGGCATTTCAATGAACTTTCCACTTTAGCAGTGAACTAAACCAAGAGGAATAGAGAGTATTATCATGTGTTTTTTACTCTATTGAATGTTTTCATGCTTTGGGAGGAGGGGGATGGATATCTCTGACAATCTATTTCAAATTTAAAATAACCTGGGTGCAGGGGCGCCTGGGTGGCTCAGTGGGTTAAGCCTCTGCCTTCAGCTCTAGTCATGATCCCAGGGTCCTGGGATCGAGCTCCGCATCAGTCTCTCTGCTCAGCAGGGAGACTGCTTCCTCCCTCTCTCTCTCTGCCCGCCTCTCTGCCTACTTGTGATCTCTGTCTGTCAAATAAATAAATAAAATCTTTAAAAAAAAAAAATAACCTGAGTGCATTTTTCTACACTTTCAGGGTATTTTTGTCTTTTCTGAATGAGTTTCTCATTCATTGCTGTGATAGTCATGGCATTCATTGGCACTTAGAGGGGGTAGACTTAGCTCTTCCCCAGATGCGATCTTTAAATTATATCACCTCGTGATTGGCAGAGCCCCATGTTTTCGTAGCCAATGAGAGTCACCATTCCTACCCTAGATCCTCTAGGACCCACAGAGAAATATCACATGTGACAGTTATCTATGCAAGTTCTATAGCCAATTACATGAAAGAAATTTTTCTTCCCTTAAGCCCCATTTTGTACAAATAATATAATTATTTTATAACACAAATCCCATAACTAAACAACCTCAAATATAGCACGACCAAAGCAGATAACATTTGAATTTATGCCATCTCTTTGGAATAGACCTAGCTCTACCACCTGTATATCTAAAACTGAAGTCCCAGACTTATACTGTTAAGAGCCCAAAGAATCCACTTGCTCTATTCCTCACTTAAACTTACAATACAATATAGTCCACAAGCAACTCAAGAAGTGGGTGTGTTGTCTATGTATATCATTGAAACCATTCATCTCACTGCGCAACAAAACCCAAAACAAAACAATTTATACCAGATGAACTACCATTCAACTGCCAACAGAAGTGTGCAAAACCTGCAAAATAAAACAGGTTTATTTTACTGGCATGCTAAAGCTATCTTGCAGGCACTGTGCTGAAGAAAAGAATATATATGTATATATTAAGCACACATAAATTGTGTATCTAGGACATATGCACATATGTATACACATGTACACAAACATACACAGGCTTTGAAGTAAAATAACAAAGATCACGTAGTCTTATCTTCCTGCTGCTTTAATTATAAAATAATGTGTCGTTAGGTCTCATTTGTAAAATCTTTCTTTGATGCATATTTTTGGGGTTCCTGCCTATGGGACCGTGTTAGTTGTACTCCAGAAACTGACGCTGCTCTGCCCATGCAGCTTTGGTCCAGCACGGAAAAAACTCCTTACTCTTCTGCAGCAAGCACTTACAATGCCACTGTGTCACATATGTTTCCAATTAATCTCCTGCCAGGCTATCTGAATGAATTACACAATCACTGAAATGTTTTAAAGGCTTAACAAATTCGAAGCATAACCATAGGTTAAACGCTGTTGAACTATCAAATACAAAATATATGTTTAACATAAACAAAGCATTTCACAGACACAAACGTGGCTAATAAGGTGCCATAATAAGGAGAGGCAAATGTCTTTGTCTTACTTTGTCCTTATACCCCAAACATTATAGTGCCCATTTTTAAATACTAAAAATTAGGTACAAGGAGAATTTTCCATTTATTACAGTATAGACAAACAATCTGAATAATTCAGGCTGTGTTTACAGAGCACAAAGTGAGGTTCAGATTTCATAAATATTCATGATTAGTATGGGTAAGCGGTCCAGATAATTCAGAAGCCATCCTGTCCCTGAATGGTTCAATTTGCTGGAATAGAGGGAACCAATTTACCAGATAATTATGACATCTCCACTTCACCACGAAGTAGAGGACCACAGAGAAGAAAATACTTCCTTATTTTTTACCTTAAAAAATTGTTGTTTCATTTTGATTACGTGGGATTATGTGGCATTGGTTATAGAGGAAGGTTATTCAAATTCCTGGACTCTACTGTAAACATGGTGTTTCTCTTTCCCTCCCTTTTCTTTTTCTGACTCTCTGTCCTTGATATGGACACTGTGTGGGAAAGACCAGTGCTTCGGTCTGAGCACCCTGTGATTTCACCCAATTAGGTCATTGGGCACCTGGCGAAAATGTTACTCAGAAAGCAGTGACACTCTCCACTGCAGGAAATGGTCTCCTTTACAAGGACATCCCAGAAAAATAGGTCAGCTTGTAACTACAAGTCTAGCTGAGAAGGGAATAACAGAGTGATACCTAAGATTTAGAAAAAAATTTTAAAATCCCTGTCCTTCTACTTATCCCTACTGCTTCTTCTTTTAATAATTCTCTTTCATAGCTAGGAAGTCTCTAAGAGAAAGGACCAATGAAACAGTCAACGAAAAAGTAGTTTAACCCAAATCTCCCCATTCCACCCATAAATACTTCACTGTTGAAGGCTAAAGACAAAGACTTTTTTTAAAAAAATATAACCTTGCCACAATTGTCATACCTAACAAGATCATAATATTTTAAAAACTTATTTAATGTTCAGCTCACATTCAAATTTCTTAATGATGCTTTTTTAAAGTTATTTTATTTTGTTTAAACAGGGATACATGCAAAGCTTGTCTTTATTTACTATTGTGATAGAAGTCTTTCAACTCATCACATATCTTCCTCTCTGCATTTCTTCATGCTATTGATTTGTCAAAGTCTCGAGTCATTTGCCTCAGGTAGTTACTCACATGGAGAATTTGGCTGATGGCATCCTCATGGGCTTCTGGGCCATGTTTCTCTATCCTAGAATTTTTGTGTTAACCGGTTTTAGATTTAGGGATTAGGTGAGATTTAGGTAAAAGTTGTGGCAAGAAAGCTTCATAAAGGGCACTGCATATTTCCTGTACAGTATCAGGACACACATAACGTACAGTTGTTCCACTTGTGGTACTGCTAAAATTGGGTTGGCTATTGTCAGCCTGGTCTGTTCCTTTCAATATTCCTCATTAGCCTTTCAAATAAGAGTTTTAGTAGTCATTGATTATTACCGACTTAATATATTATTTCATTGGAAGTTGCAAAATGATGCATGTCTGATTTTATCATTCCTTCTGTTTTTTATGAACTAGAATTCTTTAATAGAAGAATCTTCTTTTATCAGCTTTCTGTTTATCCTAAAATATAGCTCACACCAGAAAATTGGTATAAATGTTCAGCTCTTCCTCCTACCCCAACTTCTTTTTTTTTTAAATACTTTAAAAATACTTTTTAGAATAATGAGTTGGTACCCTAGCAACCTCTAGTGGTGATCAATAAGGATTTAAATGTTTTGTGGGGTTTTTTTGGTTTAAAAAGTAATAATAATAAATTTCAAAAGTTTAAAAAAATGTTTTAGTTAGCTATAAACTCGGACTTCTAAAATACTTGAGAAACAAACCAAGGGTTTTGGAGAGGAGAGGGGTGGAGGGTTGGGTGAGCCTGGTGGTGGGTATTGTGGAGGGCATGTATTGCATGGAGCACTGGGTGTGGTGCATAAACAATGAATTTTGGAACACTGAAAAATAAAATAAAATAAGTAAAATAAAATAAAATAAAATACTTGAAATATTTTAACCATTGCAATTCATTATTTTATTTGATCTGCATTTATCAAATCTATGGCTAGTGGGAGCCCTTCAAGGAGGTTTCTCTCTCTGTGGTATGTCCCCAATAGCATGATATCTTTCTCCCTTTCTGACATAACAACCTGTTCCATGTGTACCTTTTATCTTTCCTTTCCTAAACCTGGAATCAGATTTCTCCTAGAATCCTTCATCATGTTATGGAAAATAGTATTTAGAGACCATGCTGTGTGCCACTCTTCTGAGTTTGTCTTCCATTTTGGTAGCAGCCAATACTGACAGAACTGGTTTGAGGCCCTTCATGTATGTATATGATGTCCTCAGAACTGGGCATATCCAAGAAATTTGGGACAATTGTCCTGACAGTTTTGAGGTCAATCTAAGGATAGGATTTTGTCTATATAACTAATGTACTGCTTGTTCCGTTTTCAAGAGTTATTCTACATGTACAGAATGAACAAGAATGATAAAACCAGAAGAAATATATATATGTAATTATATACATATACATAAGTTCTCTTGTTTTAATCTTTTGTTTTCTGCAGACGGCTTATCAAAGAAAAAAAAAACACCTAAGGATAAAGTGATTTTGTCCTAAATCAGCAAGGGTTTCCCAATAAATAAACATTTGATACAACTTATGTTTTACTAGCTTAGGATAACTTTTGACCACAGAAAATGGATTTACAGTAGAAACTCAATTCTTGTTGCAGTAGTTGATAGGTCAATATCTATGGCACAATATTTTGGTGATTGGCTATTGCTTATTACTATTATTATTATTCCCACTGATTCTTGTGGCTGAAAAAAAAAAGTACGTGTAATGTAATTAAGCAGCTCTGGGAAGCCAAACTGTCTCTTAGAAGTCCCTTGATCTTAGCAGATCAAGGTACATGACAAATACGCTGGTAGATGTTTATTCACAGCCATTTCAAATGCTCACATGTTGCTCCATCCTCTTTTCTGATCTACTAGAGCACTTGCTCTGGGTAAGACATAATCAGAGTCCGTAAGAAAACTCCCGGCAACAGAAAAAAAAAGAACCAAAGTTCTCTTCTCTTCTCTTCCCCAATTTCCAAGGACAAATGAGAGCATGTGGTGTGTAACAAACTGGTAACTGGTACATAGTGACTGCAAAGTTCTTTTCAGTCAAAGATAATGCAAAGGTGAACCTGACCCATTTACCTGTGGAATTCGAATGGTTCAAATGGAACACAAACCACATTTGTATGATTTTGCCACCTATCAAGATGACAGCTTCACAGAAGGTATTTCCTTCAAATTAAACATATTTTTAAAAATGTCTTCGAATTGTGTTTAGTTTGTCTAAACTTTTACCTTTGGTTTAAGACTTAACATTTCTAGTATTTCTCCAAATTTCCACAAATATTATAAAACCCCTAGGATTATAGACGTATTCTACTTTTTTTCCCTGAATTCTTCTTCATTTGCATTAGGATATCTTCTAACAAATTTATCTGTCAGTCATATACCTGACTCCATTCCACGATTCTTTAGATTTTATTTTTCTTTGTTATATTTAAAGTCTCTAGTCTTGTTCAATAAAATAACCAGAATCTTATTCTTTTAAAAAATAATTCTATAGGGCTACAGCATCACATTTGAGTAATGAGATTTACATTTTTATATTCTTTCAAAGGAAAAGAAGAAAAATGTTAAATTATTAAATCTTTTGTCAAATGCTTTAAAATTCTTTTGTTTTTTGCCAGATATTTTTAATTGAAGATGTTTCTTGGAAAATGAATTCCTTATAAAAAAAACTTTGAATTCTCCTTTTATCTATACATTAAACAGCTTATACATCTTTTATTCCTTTAATTTCAAATGCCAATATTTTACCTCTCAGTACTTTCTATATAGGAGATCCACAACAAGAACAATGCTTATTCTGCAATTCTTTATATAAAGGTGAATAATTATTCAAAAATGATTACAAGCTGATGATCAAAGTCTACTATATGCTGTTGTGCTACAAAGTGGATAATGACATATTTTGGCAGGATATGCATGACCCATTCTCTTTGCAATCAAGATAATATGATAAAGACAGAGAAATGTGTAATTTGTCATAATAAGAACCAGCATATATGATAAAGCAATACCCTTGAATATTGACAAACCCATGTTCTAGCTTATGAAGAGAACTCAGCTCTTGGACCACAAGGTTGACCATCTAATTTCTGGAAAGAACCAGGAGGTATAAAAAAAAAAAAAAAAAAAGAACCAGGAGGTATGTCTTCTCATTGATTTCTGTTATTTTCTCATATAGTTCTTACCTTGCTCATTTTCTAGAAAAACAAATTGAAATCACATTAATTTGGAATATTATTTTCATCAATCTTTGAACCCACACCAAAATTTATTTACATATAGTGAAATATTATATAGTGAACAACATTTAACAATTCCTTTGTTCTCAAAGATGTAGGAGATTGAGATTACCATCTTCTTTGGGGTGTGGAAAACCTAGTGTGAGTTGGCTTTGCGGGTGTACACTCACACACGTATGGCTCTTTCATATGGCCATCGCCTATGACATTTGTTTATCAGTGTCACCTTAAGTCTTACTTCATCCTTATTGGGAGTTAGTAAATAAACTTATTTTTGCTGTTAAAGATATAACCTTGCACATTAAATCACCTTACCTCTTTTTAAATCACCTACACCTATATCCCCTCAAATAGCCAGAGATCTACATCTCTTAATTTCTAGATATCAGGAATATTTTCCATTTGATATGAATGCCAAGTAGTTATGGACACTAGCATTTGTTTGGGCACTTATCTTAATTAAGTGATGATTAATAAAGCACAGGAGTGAAACAGCATTGGCTCTGTGCTTACTATGTGCTGGTTATGAATCTACATATATTTATGTAAATAATCTCCATTTTACTCTTCAAAATACCTATCAAAGTAGATATTACTATGCCCATATCTGTAGTTCAGTAAACTGAGGTTTCAATAATCATAATACTAGTCAATTATTACTGAGTGTTTACTATGCAACAAATGTTATGCTAAATGTACACTGAATCCTCACAATTCTAGGAAGGAGCTGTTATTATTATACTCATTTTATTTATTTATTTTAAAGATTTTATTTATTTACTCAGAGAGCACATTTGAGTGGGGAGAAGAGCAGAGGGGGAGGGGAGAGAGAATCTCAAGCAGACTCCATGCTAACTGGGGAGCCTGATGAAGGGCTCAATCTCACGACTTAAGATCATGATCTGAGTCAAAATCAAGAGTTGTTCACTTAACCAACTGAGACACCCAGGCACCTTTATTATACTCATTTTAAAGGTAAAGGAACTGTGGCTTATATGCATTTAGTAACTTTCCTAAGTTAAGCTGTGGTATGTGCAATGTCTTACTTCAATAGCTTCATTCTAGAGTTAATATTCCAAAAGGCTCAGAGTCTTCAGGGTTGTGTGTAAATTGGAGGGGAAAAAAATCCATTTTCTACTTTAAGTTTTCCATTATTAATAATGTAGCAGGATTAAGGAGGATTGAGTCTTTTCCTGCTGCCATTGAAGAGATCAGAGTAGCTACAGTGTAGGAAGGCCTTCTCCCACTAGGCATTGGGATCAGTGCTTTAAATGTCCTTATTCACTCTTCCCCATATGAGACAGATAGCATGATCCCACTTTACAGCAAAAGAAGCTGGGCATTGGAAGGGTTAAAAAATAGTGGCCCAAGGTTTCCCAGTTAACAAGGGGCAGTCTGGTATTCAAAGGCAAAACATGCTTGCTGCTGTAGTAGGATGACATGATTTGGGATAAGCACAGATCACAAGGATTTGGAGGAATTTCATATGTACAGGAGCCTCCTGAGTCTCAAGCACTGTACCAGCCCTTTCCTCGCTGTCAGACTTCCTTAAGCTGCCATACGTTTCAGTCTTTTCTGCTTTTACAGCTCTGGGAACCACTTAAATAGACAGCCCCACTAATAACAAAATCCCACATCTGCCCTAAGCAGCCAACATGGTGCTAGTGGCCCATTTCTGCCCCCTCACTCTCAGAATCACTAAATCTACTACTTTTTTAACCTCCTTCTTCACCTTAGCAACGTCTCAGTTTCCCTGTAAATGTGATTCTGTCGTGGGTTATACCCTAGTGGATATCCTGGACCTGCTGGACAAGAAGGTAACACTTTACCCAGTTTCCTCTGACCCTTAGAAAACCCACACACAAGATATATACTCTGTCTGACTCTTCCTTTCCTGCTGAGAGGTTAAAATTATAACGCCTAAATCACGTGCAGAGATAAAGTCTATAACTATGTCAAAGCACTTTGAAAAATGGTAAAGTACCAAACACACCTTACTTGTTATCATTAATAATGCTGATTACATGTGCATACTGCTAGAAACAAGAATAGTAATAGTAACAAGAAACTCCAATAGGTGTCAGAGAAAAGCAACTACTATTTGCTGAGTGGTTCCTATACCGGGGGTTTCCATATTTTGAAGGTGTAGAGAAACATCCAGTAAGAGTCTTCAGGAAGAGTCAAGGTAAGAAAAAATTGCAGTGCAAAAAATAAGCTCTAACATACAACCAATGATGGAACTAGTCTTAGCTGAAGTAGCCTCCTTCCACTCCCTGTGTCCACACAGGACCACAGCCTAGCTTTCAGTAGCCACACACACACACAAAATACTGTCACTACCCACCCCCTGCATCCAAGGCATTTGCTTCAAAAGTGAGAGCATTTTTCTCACTAATTCTATTCTAATCAAACCAGTTAGAATTCCTTCCTTGAAACTTGGTTTTTGATTTTTGTAGGTCTACTCATCGTAAGTTCATATTCAGAAGAACTGATTTGCCACCCCAAAGTCTTCTCTGTCCCCAAACCCCTCTCATGGTTTATGGCAGCCTCCAAGGAAGGTTTACATGTGTTTAGGTGTACTCTTGCAACTCTACATAGTCCCTGTTGTTGGAGCTGCCGTCAGGAAGGTCACCCCAGAGAGCTCACTGCTATCTCTGCATTCAGATATCCTTCTTCCGCTTTGGGGGCACAGTGCCCTATGGTCCTCAAAGCTTTATATCCTCATATTACACAACATGCCTCATGCCCTCCAAGCCTCACTAACCCAAAGCAATCCTGAATTCTGAATAAATTGGAGAAATGCCCCTTTTCCATAAAGGCTGATATAATTCCTAGATGTGGGTAGTTCTTGTGAGTACCGATTGTTGTGTTACAAATCATCTACAAGCTTAGTGACTTAAAACAATAACTATCATTTCTTAAGATTCTGTGGGTCAGGAATGAAGGCAGGACAGATGCCTTAATTGGCAGGGTTTTTTTGCTCCTTATGATGCTGGCTGGGACCACTTACGTGAATTCATTTAGTTGGAAGTAGAATGTTGAAGATAGTTTTTTAATTCTCCAAGCCTCTTACCAAGTGGCCTCCACTTAGTGCTGTAGTAGATTGGGCTTTCTCATGACATGGTGGCTGATCTCCAAGCCAGAGTTTTTCAAGAAGATTTCAGGCTGACATACCTCTTATGAACTGGATTTAGAAGTCCCAGAATATATCTTCCACCACAATCAATTGGTCAGAGAAGGTCACATGGCCAGCTCAGTTTCAAAGGAGGTGGGGAAAGCTCCATTTCTTAAATGTGAGGAGTGTCACATGCATTTAGGAGGGAAAGAATGGTTGGCAGCTATTTAAGGAGACCACTGTTACAATAAACAGACACCATGCTGACTTCTCTACCCACTTTCCTTCCTCTCACCTCCCATGGAGGACCTAAACAACTCTTTCTTTCCACAAGTCCTTTTATCCCCATGCACATCCATATATTTAAGAGGTCGGCAGTGCATGTGTGTTCAATACAGACACCACTGATGTAGTGATGTTACAAACTACCATGTGTGGCAAACTACTATCAATCTGCACTCTGGCTCAACAGATAAGTAATCTACATGTCTCATTTTACTCAAGTTTCTTAAACTCAGTTATGAACATATTAATCTTCCTATTTTATACTCAAGGACACAGACATGACCAGATAATATTCCCCAAGTCACACGACTGATAAATAAGTGAGCTGTCGTCTCATGCATTGTCCATCTAATGACAATGTCCATTTAATGACATTGTACTTTGCTGCCTCTCTTCAGGCTCATTGGAATAATTAAAAAAATGGTTCTTACTTCATTCATAAAATGTTCATTGATTTTTTTTTAAGAGGAAATTTTCAGTTCATGTATTTTTAGGGTGGCTCTTTTTGAGTAATTGTTAAGCACTGTGAATCTCTGAATCTGTGGCCTTAACCTTATCTATAGAAAAATTATTAAATAACAATCAAAACTTTATAATCAAAATGATCACCTATAGTCATTTTTATACCATTTACAATGTTGGAATATTGATTTTTATGAACATATCGCTATATGGACAGACTTCGGCTAAGCAGTATAAACAAAATGCATGGGTTAGCATCAAAATTTACTCATGGAGAGCTGAAAATGGCCTTGATGCTGGCAGGCACTGGGGAAATAAAAAAGACATATAGTTTTTTTGCATTAGAAGTTTATAACATAAGTAAATAGACTAGACATTCCCATGAAACAATTGAGCGACAAGTTATGATTGTGAAAATTAAGTGAGATAAAAATTTAAAAATGCCACAACAACAAACCCTGAACTTACAGGGCTTACATCACCAGGTGATGGCTGGGTTGGAAGACATGAGAGGAACTGTGGGCTGAAACTTTTAGAAGAGGAAGAGATGTGCAAAAGAAATGGAGAAGAGAAGAAGAAAAACCTCAAATAGAGCCAGCAACTCATGGAAAAGCTTTGAATCAACACTTCTATTGAAAAAAGTAATATGGCAGGAGGCAGGGGGAGGAAGCTGTCTAATACTTGCCAGTGTATTTGGAAAAGACTTTGAACTTCATAGACTGCTATTAACATGGCAGACTTGGCAGGTGAAACCACATGTGAAAAACAGACCAAATTCAAACACTGAGACAATCTATGGGGCATTGTGTATTTTGGAGGTCTCTGAACCCTCCAAGTGATATCAAAGAGTTGTTATCAGCTCTTTCTCTAGATTAAAGCAAATTTGGGAGGCAACAAAGGAATGGGGGGGTGGAGTGTCCAATTTTATACTACTAGCATCACTCTACCTTAATGCATTTCTGGCTCTTAGAGGTTCTTCCCAGCAATGAATTTGGCACAATTTTGACTAATTTGTAGGTGGAGCTTTTAGGATCTGAATTTCTGAATCAGGTGCTGGTGGCAGGGCAATAGTACAGATCAGTAATACATTTTATAATCACTTTAGTAAATAATATGCTAATATTTTTGCAAATAGTGGTGTGGAGATAATGTTGCAACTTAGTAGGAACTAGCAGGAAATCAAAATTGTAGAAATTAGTTTCCTCATCTGTAAAATGAAGTGGTTGGAGAAGGTGATCACCAAGGTTCCTTCTTGCTTTATTATGATGCTAAGATTCTTAGATTCTATTCTGTACATAAACAAGATCATTAATTTGAAGTCATGGTATTTATTTTAAAACATATTTTCTCACATGCACATTTAAGGATTTTTTTGGGTTCCTGTTGTTTGTATTATGCTATTTCCTGAGTACAACTATTGTTATGGCTCAACATTGGAATAATTTCAGTTTACCAAGTGCTCTAGACTCTCTCATGATTAAATATGGTACATCAACATAAGATGGATTATTATTACCTGTGATTACTTTGGATGAATGAACAATGCAGCACACATATTCTTAATCAGAATATAGACTTCACTAAATGGTTTTGACATCTTACTTCACCCAAATCCTGTAGACATTCTGAATTAATAACTGCAGTAAACATGGTCAACCTATTATATGGGTCAGTTACAAATGTAATGACTATATTGTAAAGCACATTCTAATGTTAAGATCTCAGTTCTCATCTGATTGGTATTCTCTTTCTCCTCTTTCCTGAAGTGAAGGAGATTTTAAATCCACTACCTAATACATATAATCAGAAAATCAGAATTTAAATATGTTGTCCAGCATTTAATTTTATGTATTTCCATAGTAATTTTATTTCTTTCATTCTATGATTCCATAACAATAAGTAAAACACATTCAAAAACCAATAAGTATGATAAAATGTCAATTCCTGATACTTATATAGAAGAAAGCTAAAAATTGTTGGAGAGAGAGTAAATGCTTTTCACCATCTGCTCTCAAGCAGGACTTTAAGCATCATTTTCTCCCATTTCCTCCACATTTCTCACTATGGCCCAACCACAATGGATGTTTTTTGTGTGCAGTTTAAAATTGTACTTTTAAGGATGCTCAGTCTCCATCTTTCTAAGGTAATTCCCTTTTTTTGGATGCTGTTGTACTTTATTTACATGCCTATGATTGCACTTACTGTTATTCAACAAATTACAGCTAATTGGTAGCCAGTGCTTGATGCAGTCACAGGAACAGTCCTATTCAGTATTTCTCTGACTTTCCGCCAGATAACCAGCATGGAATCTCCATCATCCTCCAACACATCCAACAATTTTGGGGACCTCCAGAGTGATGTCTCATGTGTTATTATGGACGCAGTCTTCATAGTTTTTGTATAAATGGAGGCACTGTTTTTTGATTTGTTACTCTGAATGACATCCTACCATTTGCTACCAAAGTAATTTTATCTAAAATGAAAAAATCATAATTTAACATCATCTACATTTAAAATTCAAATTTTGGAACACCTAGAGAGAATAGCCACACTTCTTAGTAGAACATTTAGGGCTCTCCATGACCTGGCCTCTACTTAATTTTTTAATTTTATTTCTGGCCTTTACCCACCTTGAAATATATGCTTTAGAACATCTATCTATTTTTATCTTCTCCCACATAGCATCTGCTTCCATCTTTTGTGTCATTATTTACATTGTTTTCAGTACCCGAAATGCCCTTTCTACTCTTCTTCAACTGCTTCCTTTCTTTCTGATTTTTTAAATTTTAGCACATAGAAAACTGCCTCCAGGAAGCCTTATATGAGCTCAAGGACTCTTTGGTGTGCTAAATAAATACATAATAATAATAATAATAGTAATAACAGGAGATGACATTTATTGGGCATTTAGTTTGAGGCATTCTTCTAAATGCTATACTTGGATTATTTCATCTAAACTTGAAAACAGCCCTATCAGGTAAATACTGCTATTATTCCCTAATAAGTGGAAGGGACATAACAGCCTACTTTCATCCTGAAATGGCCCTAATCACATTTTAATAAAATGACCAATGTATGTGTCTGTCTTGTCCACCTCATCTTCTTCCTCAATTGAATTGCACGCTGGTGAGAAATATATTACTTGAATTCAGGAAAAAGCTCAAGACTGGGACATAAATTTAAGAATTGTGTATTGTAGTTGGTGATGGAAGCTAAGGATTTATTGAGATCACCCAACTAAAGCTTTTAGAGTGAAAAGTTAAAGAATTGAAGATGGCATAATGGAAATTTAAGAGGTATTCAGAGAAGCAGAAACCAATCACAGGAAAGAAGAAAGAAAAGACAGAGTTAGGGGTGAGGAGAAATGTCACAAGTTTCAGAGAGGACAATTACAATAAAACAAGAACAACCAGCACAGAAAAAGGCTATAGAAATGTCAATAATACAAGGACTAAAAGAAACAATTGAAGAGAAGGAAGAATAAAGTCATATATAAATAATTATGTTTCAAGCTATAGAGAAAAGTAAGGTAGTTGAAGGAGAGAGGGGTAATGGGAGTGAGGACTATTATTTTTTTTTAAACAGGGTAGCCTCAATCAAAAGGTGACATTTACAAAAAGTCTTGAAGGAGAAAAGGAGCTAGCTGGAACAAGAGCTCTCCAGACTGTCCGAATAGCAAGTATAAAGGACCTGTGGTTGGTGGTCAATTAAGGTGTATCCTGCCTCTTTCTGGGTCTTGTGAATCTGAAGTGCCTTTTCAAAGCCTCTCTGTTGTACCTGGTTTCAGCTGACCTAACTGTGATCCTCTGATATGCAAAAGACTCTTAACAATCTTTAGTTTGTCAGGTCCCTGAGTAACACAACCTCTGCCTCCAGAACAGCAGGACCCAAGCAAGCCTGAAGTCTCCTCAGCATGCATAGGATGGCGGCAGGAGCAGAAGAGAGGTGGGTAATGGTTGACATATTTTCTGCAGTCTAGTAGTCTAATGAGAGAAGAACCTACACTTGGTCCCAATTCCCAGCTTATTCAAGGCCAAAAGAACACACAAATCAAAGAGGTTGTTACATGTGTCCTGGCTAGGGTCTCAGGTTTGGAAATATTTTCTGAAAGAGACCGAGAACACTCTGCTACTTGCCTAAGTGTGAGGTGATTATGCAGAAGGCTAAAGCCTGGAACCCACTGTTCATAATACAAAGACTGCACAAATGCAGCAGAATTGCCATTTTACCTGATCCTGTTTCTAGAATCTTCAGTATAAAGTGATGCTGGATGGAGAGCCAAGTACCAGTGAGTTTGTTATAGTTTGGATAGTTATTCTGCAAACTGCATTGAAGTAAAGGGACCATTGTTTTGTCCTGCTTCAATGCAAATCCAAAAAGGATCGTTCCTCTAAGAACTGATCCTTATCAGAGAAGACGTTCCAGAATCTGTATGATGCCTTCTCTCTTTAGAAAGACTCTTCTGGATCAGGTTCTGAAATAGGACCTGAATGGAACCAGAATACAAACTCTAGATAAATAGGATGCGTTCTTTCAAACTTTAAGCCTCTTAAAGGGAATCTGCCCTTGGACCATGAGAACATAGGTGGAAATGGAGTAAAGGAGAATTTTGTTATGCAAAAGGGGTTTCCCCAATTGACATCTGGCTATGTATTTCGGTTTTTTTTTTTAAGATTTTATTTATTTTTTGACAGAGAGAGAGATCACAAGTAGGCAGAGAGGCAGGAAGAGAGAGAGGAGGAAGCAGGCTCCCTGCAGAGCAGAGAGCCTGATGCGGGGCTCGATTCCAGGACCCTGAGATCATGACCTGAGCCGAAGGCAGCGGCTTAATCCACTGAGCCACCCAGGCGCCCTATTTAGTATTTTTATGCTCCATAGCTGAATGTTCAGTCTTGGGATAAAAAGTTTTATAGGAATTTTAGAGCATCTGTAAATGAAGCTTAAATTTATATCACTTTGTCTCACAATTCTTTTCTCTCATAAAGGATGTGAGTTCATACTTTAATGTTATTACCTACACTGTTCTGGAAAATATCTGCACTGACTTTCTATTGTATTAAATTTAATTAATTATGAAATTTCTTAAGTGTCTTATGTCACAATATTGCTGTAATGAATGAATTACATCATTAAAAAATTCAATTTAAAAAACAAATGAACAGGTAATAATTCATACTTTTTATATCATTAGGTAACTGGCACATTGCGACTTACAGATATGCCCTCTAAAAAAATCAAGATGCAACACACAATAGATCTAAAGGAGGGATATTTGACACATTTATGGTGTGAAGTTGTTTACCATAGTGTTTCATGTGTTGGAAGAGCTGGTGGACATGGTTTTTGGGTTTTTTTTAAAGTTTTTATTTAAACCCAAGTGAATTGACATATAGTATAACATTAGTTGCTGGTGTACAGTACAGTGAGTCAACACTTTCATATAACACCCTGTGCTCATCACAATAAGTGCACTCCTTAATCCCCTCCACCTATTTCACCCATCCATCCTGGTAACCATCAATTTGTTCTCTGTAGTCTTTTTCTTGGTTCATATTTCTCTGACTGACTTATTTAACTTAGCATAATATTCTCTAGCTCCACCCACATCATTGCAAATGGTAAGACTTCATCCTTTCTTATGGCTGAGTAGTATTCCATTGTATGTATATACCACATCTTCTTTATCCACTCATCAGCTGATGGACATTTGGGCTGTTTCCATCATTTGGCTATTGTAGACATTGCTGCTATAAATATCAGGGTGCACGAATCCCTTGTATATTACAATTACAGTTGGAACCTTAAGATCCAAATTAAGGTGGTATTGTTGTTTTTAATAGCTCACACTGCTTTACCTTTTTAATTGGATATTTGTGAATATTCCAGTATTTTTCTATCAAAGCAGAAAAATAACTTTTAAAAAAGTATTAGATAGGTGTGAGTGAGAGAGGCAGGCAGGCAGAGATTGGAGCCAATACAAGGAAAGTGATAGAGTCAGGTGGTGTCCTGTCAGGGGGCTCAGGAGACCCAGCCTCCAAGAGGAAGCCAGCTAAATAAGGCAGCAGCCTGGGGACCAATGTCTTTCAGAGGAGGATGATTCAATAGAACTACAGGTCTGCTGGGGTCAGGAGATTTACTGCAATCATGGATATTGAGAAAATATGTACATCTATTGAGGAAAATATGTGCTGCTATTGAGGAAGTTGCATTTCTCATTTTTAGAGAAGGGAGTTACAAACATGAAAACAGAAAACTAACATGAACTCTATGCTGTTAGGTTAGTGGAGGTATTGGTATGCAGTGATGTTTTCAATATACAGAGGTAGACATAGAAAAAACATCGATGAGATTTTGTGCATGTGTGTATATGTACACATATACATTGCCTGACTTTGTGCACTGAATGGACCTGAGAAAACCCTAGTAAAACCTTAGTGGCAAAGAGCAGTCATGGTACCCAGATCTTGGTTTCTAAACACCATTCTTCAATGAGGGAACTATGGTCCTTGGAAAAATGCCTGAATCCAGAGTGGGGCAGAAAATGTGTAAGATATCCTTAGCATCTTTCTGCAAAAGGAAGTAAAAAAAGTAATTGAAGAATGATGATGGTACTTCTAAAGCTTTCAAGGACTTCCACTGGACAAATACAGGATAATTTGAGCATCAAAATTAATAATGATAGTAATTAATGGGTTATATTTCATCAAATTAAAAAATCCATGATTTCACACTAAGGTAAATAGGCAAATGAAAGAACAAATAAATTAGGAAAAATTAAATTATTTCTTATAGTAGAATACCACCCAAAAATATGGAAGGAAATGATGGAATTAGAAAATGACCATCTGGCTAAGACTAGTGTGTGAGATTTGGATGAAGAATGACATATTTACTATAATTGCCTCCTCACACAGTACTTGTCACCAATAGAAAAATAGTAGCTTGCTCAGTGGAGAAACTAGGCAGAACCCATTCTACTCAAGTGATCAAAATTAGCGTCACCAGTGATGGGACAGATGGACATTGTGTATCACCTGATGGACTACAGGGAAGTTCGCAGTGGATAACTTCTGCCATGTCTCCTCTTATCATGAGGAAAAGCCCCATGAACCAAGTTGAGAGACACTGATGTTCCATTCTTTGCTTCTGATGTGTCTAAATGTGTGGCTTTTTACAAATGTATTCACCCTGATTGGGATTCATTAACGTTTTTAAACCTAACATCGGTGTCTTTCTTTAATTTTGGAAAACTCTCAGTCGCTACTATTTTAAATTATTGCCTCAGCCCCCCCACTTTTTTAAATGTTCCTTCACTTATCACAACTTCATTGAGATATAATTTATATACCATAAAGTTCATCCATTTGAAGTGTTTAATTCAGTGGTTCCTAACATATTGCAGAGTTAGGCATCCATAACCATAACTCATTTTGAACATCTTTGACACAAAAAAAGAAACTTTGTACCTATTAGTGGCATTCTCTATCCCCTTCACTCCACTCTCCTCTCCCCCTCAGCCCAAGGCAACAAGTCATCTAGTTTCTGTCTCTGCAGATTTTCCTTTTCTGAACATTTCATATAAATGGTATCATATAATACATGAGCCTCTGTGAACTGCATCTTTCAGTTGCTATAATGCTCACACTGTTCCTGCATGCTGTAGCATGTATCTGTACTTGGAATGTAAGATGTACTTGGAATGTACTTGGAATCTGTAAGATTCCATTGTGTAGTTATATCACATTTTATTTACCCATTGATTAGTTGATAGACATCTGGGTTGTTCTATTGGCTACTGTGAGTAATGCTGCTGTGGACATTTTTGCACAAATTTTTGTGTGGGCTCATTTTGTGTTTTCATTTCTCTTGAGTAAGATATCTGGGAGTAGAATTGTTGGATGATACAATAAGTCTAGATTTAACATTCGAAGAACATCCAACTGGTTTCTAAAGTTTTGCCTCCATGGCAATTATTCTACTCATGCCATGACATACATGCTAGTTTTGTCATT